>NW_026782771.1:0-724028 GCF_031769215.1 Ylistrum balloti | reverse complement strand
CTCGATACTCAGGCCATACATGTTATCATTGTTGTAACTTGTGTTAATACTCAACATTTGTACTTGAGAACGGTTGTTGCTGGTCTTTTGTATAACATAAGGATAGTACAACATAACGGGGTAATATATTCTGGTGGCAGCGGTAAAGGATCATTCTAAGGAGAAGGACTCCGTTATCAAAGATATAACGCTCATTAGAACTGTTCAATATGTCGACGACTGAAGAAACGGAAACTGCGAAGATGACGGCAGCACAAACAAAGTTGGAAATAAGAAGACTCGAAATTCAAGCAGAGAAAGAGGAAAAAGAACGCCAAATGAACTTAGAAAAAGAAAAACTTCAAGCAGAGAAAGAGGAAAAAGAACGCCAAATGAATTTTGAAAGAGAAAGGATGACGATGGAAGTTGAAAGAGAAAAGATGAGAATGGACGCCGAAGAAAAGGAAAGAGAACATCAAAGGAAAGTGAAAGAATTGGAACTAGAGATTGAAAAAGCAAAACTTCAAAAGGAACGGTGTGAGACAAATTCTAACCCTGTGCCGTTTAGACTGAAACTTCAACCTTATAATCATACTGAAAGTGAGGATATAGTGACATTCTTATCAGAGTTTACTGCTTTATCAACACAGGCTGGATGGACAGAAGAAGTAAAAATGCTACAGCTGAGAACCTTGTTAACAGGTGAGGCCAGAGAGGTAGCTATTCAAGCACATGGGTCATTTGAAGAACTTTGTAAAGCCCTAATGGACAGGTACGGGAAAAGGCCCTACCAATATTTCAAGCTATTACAGACAGCCCAAAGGGAACCAAAGGAAACATACAGAGGACTTATGGCAAGAATTGAACAATATCTTACTAGATTTGTGGACTCAGTAGAGGATGTCATGGAAAAATTCAAAGAGGAATATTTTCTTAGTGCATTGCCAGTGTCACAAGCACAATGGATACGCCGTAACAAAGGGTCGAGCAGTGTGGTTGAAGCCGCAGAGGATTATATTCTACCTGAACGGAATATAAACAAATCAACGCAAGGTAAAAGTATAAATGGAAAAACTTTTACCTCTGATCGGGACCAGAGAAAGGAGCAATCGACAGAGCAAATGAAAAGTGTGCAGTGTTACAATTGTAACAAGTACGGGCACTTCGCGAGGAAATGTCCAAAAAACAGAGAAGGTAAAAATCTTGCAGGTTTTTTAGTGCGACAATACACGGGAGGACTTATCCATGTCCCAGGAGAGGTCAATGGCCGTGATATTAGTTTCGTGAAAGACACTGGGTCAGCGATGACCTTGATTAGGGAAGACCTGGTGGAACCAAGTTGTGTATTGGAGGGTCAGCGGGAGACGCTGTGTACAGCGACTGGACAGCCGTTTTCAGCCAAACTGGCTATCGTTGATATGGACACGCCATATTATAAGGGACATGCTCAGGTCGGATTAGTGCCTGACCTTGTCGCTGAAGCCCTGTTGGGGGTAGACATCATAGAGAGACAATCAAAGGCTGTGAATGTTGTTACGCGTGCACAACATCGTAATAACATTGCTGAAGAAAAGCTAGCTGAGGACAAGGCAAAGGAATGCCATGTAAAAGTTGGAATGGACCCCGACATGGACCAAGTGGATGCCAGTAAGGGAAGTGATGTTGGACAGGCGAACGATGTGGACCTGGACCATGGCGATGGCGTTGGTGAGGACATTGACAACATCAGTGAGACTGTATCCCACAGCAATGGGGATGATACAGTTAACATCACAACAGAGGAACCGCTTGAACTTTCTGCTGTAAATGCTGAAGTGCTTAGTAAGCTTCAGCAGGAAGATCCAACTTTAGCCAACATTCGGAGAAAAGCTGCAAGTTCAGAGGAATCTGTGCAGGAAGATAAGAATGCCCTGTACTGGGAAAATGGGATTCTCCGTAGGAAATGGGAGTCTAGTGATGGAGCCCAACATGGAGTCCAGGTAGTACTACCAGAGGCACTACGTCTCAATATCATTAAATTGGGACATGATAGACCACTTGCGGGACATTTAGGGATAGAAAAGACCAAAGAGCGTGTCGTTAATTCGTTCTATTGGCCAGGAATTTTTAAGGACATACAGGAATACTGTAGTACTTGTAACGTATGTCAAAAGACCGCCAGAAGACGTGGTGACGAGAAAGCTCCATTAGGACAACCACCGATCATTAGTGAGCCATTTTACAAAATATCTATGGATGTTGTTGGGCCACTGTCTCGAACAAAGAAGGGGAACAGGTTTATTCTTACCGTTATGGATGACGCAACAAGGTACCCAGAGGCTTTTGCATTAAAGAATGTGGACGCAGAAACCATAGCTAACACATTGGTGGAACTGTTCAGTAGGGTAGGAGTGCCTCGTGTTATTCTGACAGACCAGGGCACAAATTTCACCTCAAAAATGATACAAGAACTCTACCGTGTGATGGGAATCAAGGGCATAACAACATCGCCATATCACCCACAGGCTAATGGGAAGGTAGAAAGATTTAACGCAACTCTCAAAGCTGTGTTAAAGAAACTCTGCACGTCAAATCAGGAAGCCTGGGACGAGCTGTTGCCATATGCATTGTTTGCATATAGGGAAGTACCCCATGAGGAAACGGGATTCTCACCATTTGAGATGCTATATGGATGGCCGGTCAGAGGACCATTACAGATTTTAGAGCAAGCCATGACAGGTGAAGGAGAGCTTAGAAAATCTGTCATTGACCATGTTGTTCATATGAGAGAAAAGCTCGCAATGGTTAGAGAAACAGTACAGGAAAACCTGACACACAAACGGCAAAAGATCAAAGAGTGGTACGACAGGAGCGCCACAAAACGGGAACTTCGACCTGGGGACGAGGTTCTACTATTACTACCATCAGACACATCAAAAATGGTCGCCCAATGGAAAGGACCATATAGGGTCATAAGGAAAGTCAACGACGTCAACTATGAGGTCAATGTTGGAGGACGTCGTAAACGAGTTGTTTATCATATCAACCTACTACGGAAGTACAATAGAGCTGTCCAAAACGTCATGTTTGTCGAAAAGGTTGACATCGCCGATTCTGATTTTGACGGTACTAATTCAACATTGGAGGTAACACTGGATGTTACACTTGGCAAAATGTTAGATAAGTCACAGCGCCAAGAAATCCGTCAGCTTTGTCAAGAATACAGTGATGTCATAAATCCTAATCCAGGAAAAACATTGTTAGTTACGCACAGCCTGAGGACAACGTGTGAGAAACCAATCCGACAACAGCCATACAGAATTCCTCAAGCCAAAAAACAAGAGGTGAAGAAAATGTTGGATGAAATGATAGAGCGTGGTTATATAACACCTTCCTCAAGTCCATACTCATCTCCAATAGTTTTGGTGGAAAAGAAGGATACTACAACTCGGCTATGTGTGGATTACAGGAAACTCAACGACGTAACTGTATGTGACGGGTACCCAATACCCAGGGTGGACGAGATATTTGAAAAGCTAGGCAAAGCTCAATACCTCAGCACTATGGACCTAGCAAAGGGATACTGGCAGATACCTCTGTCTCCAGATTCACAGGAAAAGTCAGCTTTCGTAACTGAATTTGGACACTTCCAATTCAAGGTAATGCCTTTTGGTATGAAAACAGCGCCTGCTACATTTGCAAGAATGATGGACAGACTGTTAGCAGGAGTAGAACATGTGGTCGCTTACTTTGATGATATAGTGGTATACAGCGACACATGGAAGGAACACCTTGAACATATCAAGACTGTATTGGACAAACTTCGGGAAAGTGGATTAACAGTAAAGCCATCAAAATGTCAATTTGGTGAAGAGGAACTTTACTGTCTGGGACACATTGTCGGGAAAGGAAAGCTTAAACCAGATAGTCGGAAGGTTCAAGCCATGGTTGACTTCCCCCTCCCACAAACCAAAAAAGGGATTAGGTCATTTCTAGGTATGACTGGTTATTATCGGCGTTTCATTCAGGATTATGCCAAGATATCGGCTCCATTGACCAACATGCTAAGGAAAGACAAACCAAGGCAACCCAAATGGATGGATGACACTGTAAATGCATTCAACCAACTAAAGGACGAGATGACCAAGGCACCGGTACTAGCAAATCCAGATTTTAAAGAGCCCTTCGTCATTCAGACTGATGCCAGCAACGTGGCTATTGGAGCGGTCTTAAGTCAGAATATCAACGATAAGGAACACCCTATTGCGTACATCAGCAGAAAGTTACTGCCGCGGGAACAAAATTACTCTACAGTGGAGAAGGAATGTTTAGCTATCGTTTGGAGTGTGGAGTCATTCTCCTATTATATTAGTGGTGTTCACTTTACCATTTTGACTGACCACAATCCACTTAAATGGCTTGATAGGACCAAGCAAAAGAATCAGAGACTGTTAAGATGGGCACTGGCATTACAACAGTTTCATTATACAATCAGATATCGACGGGGCCAGGAAAATGCCAATGCAGATGGACTATCCAGAATTGAATAAATAGTGTATATATTTTGAAAAAAAAGGAGACGAACACTGACTCTGGATGTATCATCAATTGTGAACATGTGATAAGGTTGTGATGTGTATACCTTAAGAACAAACAGTGACAGTCTAACAGAAGTACCTTATCCAAGGAAGTTAACAGTATATTGTAGAATTTAGAATTAACTGTTGTTCAAGTAAACTTACCAGTGTTTGTGTACATACTAAATATTATCTCAGCCTGAGTATCATGAGCAGTTTGCTATCTCTGAACTTTTAGACCGTAAAAGTTTTCTTAGGCAGGGGGATGTTAATAGTGAAATTTGTCACTCAAGTGTAGAACATAATTTGTGTTAAATCTTAATGTGACCGGCTGGCTTATCAGACAGAGAGTTTAATTGCGGTCACCTTAGTGTCAGAATCATGCCGTGAAACATTGGCTGGACATGCTCTCCACCATGGAGACATTAACTGGTCACGGTTTAATTGTAGATCAGTAGAAGACACTTTCCCTATCAGAATTAGATTATAATTGCTTTAGGATAAACAGTAAGATCACAGCAAATAGAGTGAGTCCTGGTGTGGCCGTGGAAGGAGTAACTTGTTAAGCTCGATACTCAGGCCATACATGTTATCATTGTTGTAACTTGTGTTAATACTCAACATTTGTACTTGAGAACGGTTGTGGCTGGTCTTTTGTATAACATAAGGATAGTACAACATAGAGGGGTAACAATCTCCATGCGGAGATTGCTTAATGTGAGAATTGTGAAATCTAAAATTTAAAAAAAAGGAAGAAAAAACGAAGATTGCTTTATTAATAGCTTAAAATCACATGTCAAGTAACATATAAAGTGAGTTTACCGGTACAGACTTTGATTATTACAAAAGATGATAATATTTGGAACATTACTTCAAATTGACTTTTTTTGCTTTGTAGTGATTCTTCAAAACAATTAAGAATTGTTTATTTTCCATTTCTGAGATGACTTTGACATTCATACTTGTATTGCATATAACTCTTCCGGCATTTATGTACGAATCTTATATTTCCGTAACTTCGTTTGATAACCCGCTGGATTATCGGCCTTGTTATCATTTTAATGTTTCCGTAATTACCTGTGCTGCCTTCTCGTTTACTTTGGTGTGTGCTTCATTTTGAAGTCGCGGTCAAGGTTGAACGGTGAATACCTCCATAAGTACATCTCGAACTACATGTAAAGGACGATGACAAATGATGATAGTATGGGTTGAAGTGTATACTTTAATGACCTGAGAACCAGATAATTCCGTATAACTGTCTCATTATCCTTAACGCCCATTTTATCTCCTATTATATGTATAACAGAGTGTGGAATGAGGTACTTGGGCTGGCTTATCGGGACTTTAATTTGCCCGTTATATCACTGACATGTTCCAGCTGACCCTCGCGCCATGGTTACCCAGGATACGGCAGAATTTAACAAGTGTCCGCCTAATTTGTTTGTTCAGTAATGCCAAACTGACCTGTTGGTCCCCCTCCCGACCTGTCACTATGGAACTGTCTTCTCCTCACGATACATCTCACTGACAACGGCATGAAACAGATGTAACAACATTCACGATTTACCGATTTAATCGGGAGCTTTGCAACTTAATTATGTGACATTTACTGTAATATTTTTGAGTGTGAAAAGGAATTCTGTCATTTAAGTAAAACGTACTTTCATATCACTTACAATGTAAGCTACATACGACCCAAACACTGATTTTCAATGTAGTCGGGGGTTTTACTGTCTCTCTAACGATAGCTGGGAATATGTTGGTGAAGGGTGTGGGTAAAGCCAGATCCACCGAACGAAAAAATGGAAAAAAGCTATTTGGGGAAATAGAGTACAATGAAGCAGTACAGAGATAGCCGACGGGGAAGAAGGGAAATAAGCAATGATGACGTCAGGACTGACAAACCGGTCAGTGGACTGGCACAGAAACTGCATTTGATGTAAAGAAAAAAAACGGTATTTATAACTAGTAACAAACATCTTTCATAATACATCACACAAATCACCGCCCTCCGGTCTACCACAGACGACCATTATCTGGATTAAAAGCTTATCGTTTAAAATTTCACTTTCAACTTTTAATTTTTCCCCAAATAGCCTATGATCTCGATCGTGACACACTAAGTACCAGGATAACCGCTCCTTTGATGTTTGACAAATTTGTGAATGAAAGTTACATCAGTTTTATATCAAATTTAGTCTATACTTATCTATTGTGATACATGTAAAGATTTTGTGTGTAGTTCTGAAATCTAGAAACTCAATGAAAATATCATTGACGTGGAACGCTATTGCCGATAAAGGGGACAAAACACGAAAGTGGTTTCCTTTCGAAACGTTTTCTTTCAATTATCATACTTAATCAGATTTCATCCATAAATTATCATTATGATCTACCCCCATATTTAAAACATGTATACATGAAGACTTTACAACCATTAGAGTCGAGCTAACATCATTATTACAGATCTTGTCAAGTTAGCGCTGAACGACCTCACTCCACCCATCACCCAGGTCGGAGAGTGAGAAAACTCGGAGATTTCCTTTCACACACATACCAAATGAGACACCCAAGTGTCTAAAAAGTTTTTTTTTTTAAATCTAAATGATTTTATATTACATGAGTGGCTTTCATATGTCGATATTCGATATGTCGACTTTAATCCATGGGAGCACTTATGATACATTTTCCTTCGTATGTCGCATGGTCGATAATATAGCAGGGAACACAAAGTGCGTTTTCATTGACTTTATTATGTCAAAGTTTGGGGACAGTACCCATATCCTTCCTCACTGCAGTGGACGCATTGAACATTACGACCAAATGTGAGACAAAGAAAGATGTTTAGAAAAAAGAGAAAATTTAAAGATCTCAATTTTCATAATTTCTCTATTTTTATATACATTTTCAGTCACCTTAGATACTGTGGAACGGGTAGTGTTAAACACATATTCACTTGAGTGTTCCTACTCAAATCTCCCAAAAAGCAACGGCACAATGCAAAACAAAACAAAAAAAAAACTTTTACATGTCGGTGTCACGAATCTCGCAAAACTGTTTACATCAAAATGATTTGCGATATTTGTTTTGATGCTGAGGATTCAAACGAGAGATTAAAGAAGTATTACATTTCATTATATTTTTTTTCGTCAATGTCACAAAGTTGACTAGGCAATGCGAATTACGGACTTGCGCTATTTTATCTATCACGTGAGTTACATTGTAAAACTAGGCGGGCTTTTATAACTTGGCCATAAGCAAAATTCATCCTTTATTTCTATCTCAATACCGCAAAGGTCAGCACATCAACTGTCCATGAACCACATTTCAATTCAACATTGAAGTGTAAATCGTGTTGATTGTCCGGAGAACTCAGGCTTGACTGGTCATTGGTCATTAATGATCAACGTGTCATCCCAATTGTCGGTACGCCTTACTTTTATCTATCGACATAAGAGATAATTTTCACTTCAAATTTGATGGGAGCTCTTTTCTATCTAGAGGTAGTATTGTTGTGTCTTGTGGTGAGATGCCCCTGGTTGGGTTGAGTCTGTGGTTAGCTAGCCAATTACGGACAAAAGGTTGGTGGTCGAGCACACAGATTACAGGTATAATAAAACATCTCGCTGTATAAGTGTTGTATATAGATACAAAAAGGGGACGAACTAGTAACTCTGAAAGATCTGGTCAGAAGTTTAGAGGTGGAATTATTCTAGGAGACGGACCAGGTACTCTGTAGACTTGACACAGATTTCTAAGCCTACCACTCCGTATTAAGAAGGCGAAAGTTTGAAATCAACGAGAGGCCTTGTATAATTGATTTTCCTGTACAGACCAACACTTTGTTACCTTCACAATACATTTTAACATCATGAACATAGTACCCGTTAATATAACACCAAATCAATCACATGCTGGTGTTATCAGAATTTTTCTCGTTCCAAACGTGGTTTTAATGTTGATTTCCAACATTATTATGATTTTGATATCGCTATTCTCAACTTTTACCAATTCATATTGAAAGATATCGGATATTGATTACTTATTACAAAATGTAGATAGATGCATTTCTTATTTTTTTCATGATTTTTCCCGCGCACGTTTTGCCTCCAAAACCACGCGTCCCCTCACTATTGAAGATTAATGTCCATCCCTGGTTCAGCCATTCTTCATTGACCTCTGGCTGGACATTTCATGGTTTTGTGTCAATGTTAAGTGATTGTAATGATACCGTATTTTCTGCACACGAAATCGCTACGCCTGAAATAGATTAATGGTGCTCACTCCCTACCCCTTTAACGTCTCCTTTAAAGGTGAGCAGTCACGCATGCGCACCAACGAACTCACGTTGTTTGAAAATACCCGGTATTGTATGGAAGGGGCAGCTAAGGGTTAGGTAGTAGTCGATGATTTGTGAGGATTTGTAACAATGTGCATGGATTAGGGAGTAGACGAGGTCAAACACGCCATTGATAAAATCCCTTTTGTGCGTCGTAGTACGTTTTGTAGCAGCGTTTCCGGTGCTTGAATGGTTGGGGTGACTACCCTTGTTATATAACGCTGACGGTGTCAGGGGTTTATTGTAACTTTTAGCTTGTATTATTCTATAGCTTAGCCACTCCATTTTATCTCGTCATTATCTAATTAACAGACAGACGTAAAGTAACAGATACAGCCGTCAAATTGGACGGGTAGCATCCCGTCTTTTCATGCAGAGAGAAATTTTGTCACTTTTCAAAATGTAGTTGTATTGAATGGCTTATTTTGTAGAGGTAATTCAAAACTTAGTACATAGGTATTTGTTAATCTTTTTTATTCGAATCATTGAAAACAGGCAACAGTACAATGTCACTCTTCCTACATCTGGTGTATTTGTGATTTAACATGACTGATTTCTGAATATCAACACTAAGTACTGTAGAGATGTAATGTTCGTAATGTATCAATACATATCTATAGTACTGACACTATATCTCTACTGACACTATATCTCTATAGTACTGACACTATATCTCTATAGTACTGACACTATATCTATCTCTATAGTACTGACACTATATCTCTATAGTACTGACCCTATATCTCTATAGTACTGACACTATATCTCTATAGTACTGACACTATATCTCTATAGTACTGACACTATATCTCTATAGTACTGACACTATATCTCTATAGTACTGACACTATATCTCTACTGACACTATATCTCTATAGTACTGACACTATATCTCTATAGTACTGACACTATATCTCTATAGTACTGACACTATATCTCTACTGACACTATATCTCTATAGTACTGACCCTATATCTCTATAGTACTGACACTATATCTCTATAGTACTGACACTATATCTCTACTGACACTATATCTCTATAGTACTGACACTATATCTCTATAGTACTGACACTATATCTCTATAGTACTGACACTATATCTCTATAGTACTGACATTATATCTTGAGTGTATTCGTATCATATTTCTAACATAAAAATGTGAAAAATGCCGAATACCATGAATTGCCTTACCTGACAGACAATATAACATGCTTATCTGAAACTGCAGCATTTAAGGAAAAACATGGTATGATATCGCATAATGAAAAAAAAGATGCAGAAAGGAAGAAATTGAAATTCGGTTGCATAATCTTGAAGGATATTGGACTCACATTTTTTGATCCAGTTGGCATTAGTTATGAATGTATCACGAAGCGTCAGTGAAAGTTCTGTTAAAATCGGAATCTAACCTGCCAACTGAAATGTACACCGACGTGTATTCGCATTTAAGAGTACAAGTGACACTTTGCATTTGAATTTAAGGCGCACGACGATTAAACCCTTGCGTGACAATTAAGTGATTACTGTCAAAACAGGCGAGATAACATCATTACTCCTACAGAGTTCTGTCTCGTATGAATGACTAGATAAGTGATTTGGTAATTTAATATGCAAATTGAAATCGCGGAAGAATTCAAATAAATATTCGTTAGAATTTCAAATTCACGAATCTATAACAAATTTTGATTTTAAAACAGATAGAAAGAGAAAAAAAATTAAAATATCACAAATATAATTTTCTGTTTGTGACACCAACATTTTTATGAAAGACATAATCTGGTATCTCTAGATATGCATCTCTACACACTATAATTGTAAGATGATGCCAGCATAAATGGTACTTATAATATTAAAAATTGTGTAAAATATTTTCATTTTATGGCGTTCCACGTTTTTGCAACAGCCAGGGTCAATTGAAGACGGATGTCAAGACAGACTTCAACAGTGGAAAATAAAGCACAGAAAGAAAGACAAGACAGAACAGAAAGACAGACAAGACAACACAGAAAGACAGACAATATAGCGCAGAAAGAAAGAACAAGACAGCGCAGATAGAAAGAACAAGACAGCACAGATAGACAGAACAAGACAGCACAGAAAGACAGACAAGACAATACAGAAAGAAAGACAATATAGCACAGAAAGAAAGAACAAGACAGCACAGCAAGACAGACAAGACAGCACAGAAAGACATACTAGACAATACAGAAAGACAGACAAGACAGCGCAGTAATACAGACTAGACAATACAGAAAGAAAGACAAGACCCTATTCTAGATTTCTACTACAAGAACATACAAAATCTGATGATGAAAGTACAACCTGTGCACACTTTCTCAGCTGTGAATTGTAAATATTAGCAGTTTCACCTCATTTCTGTAGATCTTACAGTGTTGTTTAATTTGAATACACTTTTATAAATGTATTTGCTTAATATTATGAACGCTCTGGAAAAAAAATGTTGAAAATCAAGTTGTCCCGGAAATAATGTCAATGTTCTCTTGTAAACAATATTTATCGAAAGATTTACCGAGAAACTGGCTTCTACCAATCTAACGAGTGTTTACCATACAGCTGAATCCTGTGTGATTTTCACACGGAGTGTTCTATCTGTAACGTAGCATGCCCATCCAACACATTTTGTACGTGTGAGACAAGAGGACACATATGCTTGACAAATGTTGGTATTCGGGTTGCAAAAAAATATTTAGAGTGTTATAAAGTGCTCTCAAGATCTCATTTAGAAGTAAAACATATGATTACAAGTCGTAAATTTTCACTTGGTTATGTCAACCTAATGGCTGTACACTACAAAATGTAACTGTATATGGGGGTCATTTCGCTGGTAGACTGGTAATGGTGTTAATACACAGCCTCCCTATGGAAAAACTTGGATACTACTTAACCGCTGAATGTTGTGTAACGATATCGTTAAACATGCATCTCCATATCTCAGTCCTGAAATGAGAAAACAAAAGTACTCCTATTACAGACAAGTGATGGGCATTAACATATTTCGTAAATCAGCATGACTTTTTGTTGTTCAAAACAAACCACGAATACGGAGGACAAATAAACCATAGTGAATTGGTTTCACAGTTACAATGCGTCCAGACAGCAGTGAATCACGGAATAAATATTTGGCGGGAAAGACACAGAACACGTGTTTTGTAGCTTTCTAGTAGCCGAACACACACTAGCTAAACTGTTGTTACTGGACTGGTAGTGTACGTTCCATATATGTCTAAGCTTGTCATTATGACATTATGTTTTTTAAATGGTTAAACTTTTATTTAACTTTAAAAAAAAACCCCAAACTTCAGGCACCGCAGCTGTAAGGCGACTCCAAAAGTCTCTTTTTTTCTTTTCATTAAGTTATTAACAAATCATACGAAAAAATTATCAATTGAAATCACTCAATTTCAAATCTGTTTGCAAGCGAAAGTCAAATAACTTTTACAATTATGAATTTGAGAAAATAGATTTAAAGTATATCAAAAGGCCTGTGCAGTGGCATGTATCTGACAACAGGCCAGTTGATGTAGAAATGTTTTAGCTGATAAGAATATGATTCATGTTAAAACAGGAATTTTTAACTGAGCAATCCCTCAGACGATTGCGACCGTGACCTTGCCTGTCCTGGTTAAGGACTTCTGGTGTGCTCAAAGAGAGCCGAGCTTTTATAATTCAACACAAATCATACCTCAACAGAAATCTGAAACATGTGACGTCCTGGCGCTGTTTTTCGTAACAGTTGTGAAACTTAATACATCTGTATGTTGATAGAATGAATTCATAAAAACTCTTTAATGTTGTGTGGAAAAGTAACTAGGGATTTCATAGAAAGTTTCTAATGATATCAGTGGCCTGTTTGTTATGTTTAGCTTTATGGAAATCACACAAAGCAAGTTCTAACCATAAATCGGAATACAAACATTAGTAATTATATCAGTACGTATAAAAATAAAGAAAGTCAGAAATATACATCAACCAGGCAGTGAACCACATAACACCGACTTTCTACCCTAACACAAACTACAATAAGGGGTTTGTGTCTCTCCCTATTACATTCCTGCTGTTACCAAGATGACAAAAGAAATCAGTTATTAAAACATATGTATAAACCTGTAATACCGGAATGTTTTATGTGAGGTAAAAATAAAAGATGTGTTTCCATGTCTCATAGTTACATCCTCCATGCACCATCAACTGGTTCACACATTGCCACGAACTCGACACCTCTTTTCCCACTCCCCTACCCTCACCCCACATACAAGGAACGTGACGCCCTCCCCACTCCTTACCCATCAACCCAAGCCACATCCACCGAACGTGACGCCCTCCCCATTCCTAACCCATCCACCCAAGTCACAACCACCGAACGTGACGCCCTCCCCATTCCTAACCCATCCACCCAAGTCACATCCACCGAACGTTACGCCCTCCCCACTCCTTACCCATCCACCCAAGTCACATCCACCGAACGTTACGCCCTCCCCACTCCTTACCCATCCACCCAAGCCACATCCACCGAACGTGACGCCCTCCCCACTCCTTACCCATCAACCCAAGCCACATCCACCGAACGTGACGCCCTCCCCATTCCTTACCCATCAACCCAAGCCACATCCACCGAACGTGACGCCCTCCCCACTCCTTACCCATCAACCCAAGCCACGTGCAAGGAACGTGACGCCCTCCCCATTCCTTACCCAACCACATACACGGAACGTGACGCCCTCCCTACTCCTTATCCATCCACCCAAGTCACATCCACCGAACGTGACGCCCTCCCCACTCCTTACCCATCAACCCAAGCCACGTGCAAGGAACGTGACGCCCTCCCCATTCCTTACCCATCCACCCAAGTCGCATCCACCGAAGGTGACGCCCTCCTTACTCCTCACCCATCCATCCAAGCCAAACACAAGGAATGTGACGTCCTCCCCACTCTTTACCCATCCACCCAAGACACATACAAGGAAAGTGACGCCCTCCCCACTCCTTACCCATCCATCCAAGCCAAACACAAGGAATGTGACGTCCTCCCCACTCTTTACCCATCCACCCAAGACACATACAAGGAAAGTGACGCCCTCCCCACTCCTTACCCATCCATCCAAGCCAAACACAAGGAATGTGACGTCCTCCCCACTCTTTACCCCTCCACCCATGTTATATACACCGAATGTAATGCTCTCCTCGCTCCCTACCCCTCCATCCATGTCATATATACCGAATGCGATGCTCTCCTCCCTCCCTACCACTCCACCCATGTCATATACACCGAATGTGATGCTCTCCTCTCTCCCTACCCCTCCACCAATGTCATATACACCGAGTGTGATGCTCTCCTCCCTCCCTACCCCTCCACCCATGTCATACACCGAGTGTGGTGCTATCCTCGCTCCCTACCCTTCCACCCATGTCATATACACCGAATGTGATGCTCTCCTCCCTCCCTAACCCTCCATCCATGTCATATACACCGAATGTGATACTCTCCTCCCTAACTACCACTCCACCCATGTCATTAAACCGAATGTGATGCTTTCCTCCCTCCTTACCACTCCACCTATGTCATATACACCGAATGTGATGATATCCTCTCTCCCTATCACTCCACCCATGTTATATACACCGAATGTGATGATCTCCCCGCTCCCTACCCCTCCACCCATGTTATATACACCGAATGTAATGCTCTCCTCGCTCCCTACCCCTCCATCCATGTCATATATACCGAATGCGATGCTCTCCTCCCTCCCTACCACTCCACCCATGTCATATACACCGAATGTGATGCTCTCCTCGCTTCCTACCCCTCCACCAATGTCATATACACCGAATGTGATGCTCTCCTCGCTTCCTACCCCTCCACCCATGTCATATACACCGAATGTGATGCTCTCCTTTCTCCCTACCCATCCACCCATGTCATATACACCGAATGTGATGCTCTCTCCTCGCTCCCTACCCCTCCACCCATGTCATATACACCGAATGTGATGCTCTCCTCCCTCCCTAACCCTCCATCCATGTCATATACACCGAATGTGATACTCTCCTCCCTAACTACCACTCCACCCATGTCATTAAACCGAATATGATGCTTTCCTCCCTCCTTACCACTCCACCTATGTCATATACACCGAATGTAATGCTCTCCTCGCTTCCTACCCCTCCACCTATGTCATATACACCGAATGTGATGCTCTCCTCCCTCCCTACCCCTCTACCCATGTCATATACACCGAATGTGATGCTCTCCTCCCTCCCTACCCCTCCACCCATGTCTTATACACCGAATGTGATGATATCCTCTCTCCCTATCACTCCACCCATGTTATACACCGAATGTGATGATCTCCCCGCTCCCTACCCCTCCACCCATGTTATATACACGGAATGTAATGCTCACCTTGCTCCCTACCCCTCCATCCATGTCATATATACCGAATGCGATGCTCTCCTCCCTCCCTACCCCTCCACCCATGTCATATACACCGAATGTAATGCTCTCCTCGCTTCCTACCCCTCCACCCATGTCATTACACCGAATGTGATGCTCTCCTTTCTCCCTACCCATCCACCCATGTCATATACACCGAATGTGATGCTCTCTCCTCGCTCCCTACCCCTCCACCCATGTCATATACACCGAATGTCATGCTATCCTCTCTCCCTAACTCTCCACCCATGTCATATACACCGAATGTCATGCTCCCCTAGCTCTCTACCCATCCACCCATGTCATAAACACGGAATGTGATGCTCTCCTCGGTCCTTACCCCTCCACCCATGTCATATACACCGAATGTGATGCTATCCTCTCTCCCTACCCCTCCACCCATGTCATATACACCGAATGTCATGCTATCATCTCTCCCTAACTCTCCACCCATGTCATATACACCGAATGTCATGCTCCCCTAGCTCTCTACCCATCCATCCATGTCATATACACGGAATGTGATGCTCTCCTCGGTCCTTACCCCTCCGCCCATGTCATAGACACAGAATTTTACCCCTTCCCCGCTCTTTTTTGACATCCCACCTGACAAAAAATTATTCTTGTTAACATATTTTGACCTGCTGATCTGCAGACGAGGATGTTGTTGAAGCATGTCTTTTAGAGGATGTGATATAGAGATTACTTTGGAATTGTAATCTTGTTGTTGTACACAACGGTGTACGATCATTTTTATTCGCTATCTTGAATATTAAAGGCAGTTTGTAGGCTTTCAAAGTGTTTTTTTTTTCTTCTGCTAAACAGATGTGATTTCATTACCAGGATCTGAAAAATAATTACATAATGTACATAATAATAATGATAAAATATGCAGTGCACATCATGCTATAATCGGCGTATATTATCATAAACCAATTACAATAATCTAGATGAACGAGTTCAGATCACGACATAATCATGTAAACAAGACCGAAATTAAGCGCGAAATCTGTCGCTGCATATTTGGCGCGAAACTGTGCGAGAATCGTACGATGTTTTCTCGCGCCAAATTGACAAGTCATCAAATGAAATATTTTATTTTGACCGAGATATTTTTAATAAGCAGTCATTTTGCAGATTTTAGATTCTGAGATTACCTGGTGTGATGTCAACGTGAATCTGTGCATGCTGCTACCAAAAGATCGTAACTTGTGGCTTGTATGCAGAAAACGTCTTTGACTCACAGCTGGAGTTGAAAGGAACTCTTTTGAACTGAAGTATGTTTGTGCCGATATGAATCGTGGATTTTGTAATTTGTGTAATGGCTTCTTAACTGAGCCTGGGTGGTAAGTGTTATATATACCAAGGGGCGATGGCGCGACTCGTAACTCAGCCGCCCCTACTCTGTACATACATCATCAGAAAGCGTCCGATGTAATCCGATTTTGTTGACAAAGTGTATTTATTAAAAATAAATATTTATGTAACCAGTTGTTTGTTGTTGCTTGCATCGATATGTTTCATGACACTGATACCAAAAAGAAGTGTCATTTGTCAGGTTGTAAATGCAATGACGATACGAGTACAATTCGTTGGACCGTGACACTACATGCACCCTTATAGTAGCGTTTTGATATAACGTTTTTCCATACATACCATTATGTGTGGAATATTACAAGTTTGTCATTTATACCAACAGTAAATTCCTTTTTAACTGGTTTCTATATATTGTCGTTGCTTCAGCAGGATGTCAATTTTAGGTCGACATTACACTGGTGCAGGAATGGTTCATACTGACTTTAGTTGAGAGATGCCAAGTCTTAATATCTAAGCGGTATTTAGAACCAAAGAGCAAATGTGATACCAAAGTCTTCACAAACTCTACCATACTTCACCCTACATCCCGCCCCAACATTCATACTTCACCCTACCTCCCGCCCCAACATTCATACTTCACCCTACTTCCCGCCCCAACACTCATACTTCACCCCACCTCCCGCCCCAAACATTCATGCTTCACCCTACTTCCCGCCCCAACATTCATACTTCACCCTACCTCCCGCCCCAACATTCATACTTCACCCTGCCTCCCGCCCCACTATTTATGTTTGACCCCACCTCACGCCCCAACATTCATGCTTCACCCTACTTCCCGCCCCAACATTCATACTTCACCCTACCTCCCGCCACAACATTCATACTTCACCCTGTCTCCCGCCCACCATTTATGCTTCACCCCACCTCCCGCCCACCACTATGTTTCACCCCACAGCCCGGCCCAAAACATTCATGCTTTACCCTAGTTCCCGCTCCAACATTCATACTTCACCCCACCTCCCGCCCCACCATTCATGCTTCACCCCACCTCCCGCCCCAACATTCATGCTTCACCCCACCTCCCGCCCCTCCATTCATGCTTCACCCCACCTCCCGCCCTATCATTCATGCTTCACCCTACTTCCCGCCCCAACATTCATACTTCACCGCACCTCCCGCCCCACCATTCATGCTTCACCCCACCTCCCGCCCACCATTCATGTTTCACCCTACCTCCCGCCCCTCCATTCATGCTTCACCCAACCTCCCGCCTAAACATCCATGCTTCACCCCACCTCCCGCCCTATCATTCATGCTTCACCTTTCCTCCCGCACAAACATCCATGCTTCACCCCACCTCCCGCCCCAACACCCATACTTCAATGCTGTGTGAGTAAACTACTTTTAAGCGACACTCGTCAGTGACATTAAAGGACATTATGTTCCATTACGACGCCCTACGAGGGTTCCAAGGCATCTCAAAGAAATTTAATGTTATTAAAAAACATTTGTTTTGTATCTATAGACTGAAGCTACTTTGGCAACGGAGACTAGCTTACTCCGCCAACAACTTCAAAAGTCTGAGATGTTTTGTTTGCTAAAAACCGTCGTTTTTCTTGGCTTTGATCCTCTTTATCCCTCATCTCATATCAGTAATGCCGACTGATTGAAGCCAGTCTGTGTGTATGTACTCTATGAGGCCCCGAGTCAACGAAACACCCCATGTCTTACCAAACAGAAGTAATCTCCGAGGTGTTACGTATTTTCTGTGATTTTCGTCTATTATACCACGTACATTAATGTCTGTAAGACGTTTCCATCTGTCCATCCGTCACGTTGTTGTTACACTATTCGAACTGATAACTAACGATACTTTTTTTTACAATTATTGTACTATCATTGGTTCGATACGAGAATTTATGGAGCCTAAAAGCCTCGGTCGATATTTCTTTTTGTACTCCGTGAATTTTCATATTGAACAAATAAGAGTGCATTGTTTTATTACATTTCATTTGAATTAAACTGCTTCGTGTTAGCTTCTCCCTTGACATCTTACCGGTCGTCTACCTCCATGGTTACAACCACAAATGATGGGTACTGAAGAAATCCTTTACGGACTGGTTAAAAATGCGTGACGTAAATAGAAATTTCCTTTTATGAAAACAGCACAAAGCGCTGCAATATGATAAATTATCTTTTATCTAAATTTCTTTTATGACACAATGACGTCACATTAAAATGTCGTCATCACCTTTTATGTCTTATTTTCTCATCAAATCATTGTAGCGATCACCCTGCATCTTTTTTGTCCTGTAAATTTTATCTGTCAGTTGTCGCACTATTTACACTGTTGTTTTGGTGATCGCTTTTCAGGAACCAAAAGTTCCACAGAAACTCTTTTCACGAAATCAAACTCTGGCCGCCTTGACGGAAGACGAGAGTATTAATCACTACACAGTGCGCCTCTAGGCCCCAGTTCATGAAAGGTTGTTCAGAACTAAGCGGTGGTTTACGAGAATTTTTAAATGCAAAGCAAACAAAAACATTATATATCATTTCACATTTGTAGATTTGTTGAGACAGGTTGCATTGACTTTTTTGAGTGTCGAGTTTGCTTCCATCTGTTCTTTTCAGTGACAGAATTTTTCACTGACCATTGGGTTCACTAACCTATTTTTTTAGCAGCTGTGTCTTGATCACCATATCAGGTATCGCGGTCACTGCAGCTATTACACATTAATCAGTGGGTGTTGTTCAGGGCGATTTAAGAAGGTAGAACCACGTGTATTCAAAATGGAGAGAAAAAAGTTAGATATCCAAAGCACTTATGCAATATTGTTAGCGTTAAGCAATAAGCAGGGGACGTTGATGAACACTTCTCCTCGTCCCCATTCCAAAGAAGACACACATTAGTCGCCTCTTATTCCGCGAACGAAGGTATGTGTAATCATTAAACGGTATTATACAGGAGAAAGGTCAACATACTTTAATGTGTTTCTCTACATTATTTAGAATACTTGGCACAATCTTATGTGTTAGGGACGAATCTGATGTAATATTCGATGCTGAAATGGATATTTAGGAGTCCGCGATGGAAGGTAATAAGTAATTTTGTACGTTATCATGAATCTTCAGCCATTTTTTATCTCTCCATTTGTTGGCAGTGTGAAATACACGTTAACAACACAAATTGTGCATCATATTTTTTTACAGGGAATCTGTTAAGACAACAAATGGAAAAAGAGAGAATTCCACACGAACCAAGAGTACTTCAAGCTGGCGTGTTGAAGGAATACACTTCCTTAACGATATACCATGATTTATCTGTCTCATATGTCTGCATATTGCACATCACCTTTAGTGGGGAGTGCATACAGCAAATACTCTCTAGGATAGAGTTGGAGATCCCCAATGTGGATATGATACTGTAAGGAATAAATTCCATATCCTTTGGTTCAATTGTTCTCCAGCAAAATGACTGACAATGACACGACAGAAGAATATTCCACTCGGTCAAATTATTCTGAACAAACTCCACGATGGTTTTTATATTCTAACCTTTAATTGTTCCTGTTTTGTAATTCACATGTTTATGTTTTAGCTCCATGTGACGCGTTTGAATTACTGACTTAAGCGCCGGTGGTTCTTTACTTTGTAACGGATCTGGTGGTGGTTCTTGTTTTCTGATCAAAGTGCCACTATTGTTTGTTTGGTTTAAACTATACTACGTCGAATTGAGACGTCAAAAAGATATTTGGTTATGGTCAACAGAACACTTGTGAATCGTTATAATTTTTTACAGCATTACACAAATCAAAAGAATGCCAATTTATTAGCCGATGGATTAAAAAAAATCACTAATTTGTATTTCATATGATAATGTATCTGCACTTTGATACTGTTTTCACGTGCCTTTGAAGTCAGAAATTATAACGAATGTTTTCATTGGTTAGGTTTTGAAATATCATTTGTAACGAAGCAAATGATTGGATGTTGTAAGATTTGATTTAAAGTACATGTAGGCTACATATCAAAACTCTGACTAATGCTACACACATCTTCTCTCATATCAACAAATCCCGGCTCCTTCTTCTGTTCTTCACTTTCAGAACTATACAAGTTCTAACTGATATAAACAAACTTCTTTTCATGCAAGTAACACAGAATTCATGTATACCGGTGCAGTTTTGCTACACCAGAAATAGGCCCCTATACCCTCTTTACACAAAACCAGATGGTAGACTTCCGTGTTTGTATATATTATGGAATATCGTTGTAAAGATAAGGAGAAATGTTTAACTTAATCAAAACAAAACCTTGTCGCTGTGAAAATGTATTTATAATACAAACAAAACGGGAGTCAATTTTAGAAACCATTGTCTCGGTATGCAGCTTCATTACTAAACCTCATTTTTTAATCATTACTTTGCCAATTCTGCGACAAGAGGATTCGGCGACTACAGAGATAACATGAAAGAGTAACTCTCGTCCATATTATAACTTATTATACTGCATGCCTCGTACCGAACAACGCAAATCTACGGCAGCACGTAATGAACATTCACCATCTATGCGATTAAAAAAAAAACGTTGTGTAAACTAATTTGTTGTCGTGTGTTTTCACTCTTATAACACAAATTTATATAATTATAAACTCGTAATAATTTAACCCCCATTCCCCATCCCCTACCCTATCAAAGGATTCCTCTCTCGAACGTAAATGTGTTCCTACGGGGTAAGATCTTGATATGATATGGTAACAAAAGACCTACATGGCTACGAAATCAAAATTCACTTTAAAAGTCTATAAAATGCTAACAAAATATGACCAAAAGGAAGATTTACACGGAGAACTATGTAAAAGTATGAAGATACCAATATGACCAGGTGCTCCAAGGGAATTGACGTCTTCTGCTTCATCGACGACTACTCCCACATAAATATCACAGTAATTAAGTCATGTTCTCGTCTGAGCATGTTAACAACATCGACACCACCTGATGTACCATCGGACATGAGAGGACGAGAATGCGATGTTTCATCGGGTCGTATCATCGGACATGAGAGGGTGAGAATGTGATGTGATATTTTCAAAACTATCGTGGCAAGGCGCTGAGGAAAATTCAGCTCCTTTTTATCGTTGACCTATCTATGTTAACACAAAGCCTCCATACCAAATAGTCCCCTAAATACAACTGTTCTTAGTTTTTTTCTATTACATATGAACGATTCCCTCAAAGTACATCAAAGGAACGCTAATCGCAATGCATTACGCAAACATTATTATCTATATAAAGGTCCCCACTAGACTGTAGGATGTAATGTCGCCCCCTCCTCGTTTATAACGAACTTGATCCCTCCCTAATCATAACTCCACCTCACTCACCCAGACACCACTAAAGAACACTCCACATTCATTGACTGCTCCATCATAACACTACTCCCCTACTCATAACCATCTCCAATGAAATGTGAGTGTTCACACCTCCTAGTGTCATGAAGAACAACACTTTTAAAAGCGAGCCCTTCAGATCTAGGTGTACGACAACAGATGCTCGGGAGCGAAACCCTTTTTATGTATAACTTTGGAATCGGTTCTTGACAAGCAGCTGTCTTCGGAATACTTGAGAACACTTCGGAACTCCTCTTATATGATAGATTTTCTCAGAGGGGTGTGTCTCATTATCGTCAAAATACCTATATTGGTCAGAAAATTAGAACACTAGATGACATGAGACACGAGAATCGACTGCTTACGGGTTTTCCCTTTTGTCATAATAGACACGTCAGCTGTTTGACGACAATTGCCTAGCATAACAGCTAGACGCACTCTGCGTCAACGCTTGATTCTCTGTACTTACAAAATGTTCCTCTAATAAAGAAAATAGGTGTTATAGAAACTAAAAGTGCACAAGATTAAACCTTTCTATAAACTCGTCAATCTTAAATGTCAATTAAGCTTAAATGTGATATGTTCATTTTATATTACTAGAAATAATTAAATTACAACTTATTAAATATAAGATTTAATTGTCGATGACCTCACATACATAACTTTGGCTAATCCTAACCTCAAACTGTCTCTGAACTCGACTTTTAAACCTCGACTGGTTTCTAATCTCTATGACTGTCCTGTGATGCTGAGGGCTGAAACTTAACTTCAAATATCCTTCACCACAATACGTGTACCTAACTTCGGCTTATTCTATCATCACTCTCCTTGACCTCGTCTACACTTGACCTCGTCTACACTTGACCTTGTGTACTTCGACTTATTTCATCATCACTCTCCTTGACCTCGTCTACACTTGACCTCGTCTACACTTGACCTTGTGAACTTAACTTCGACTTATTTCATCATCACTCTCCTTGACCTCGTCTACACTTGACCTTGTGTACTTAACTTCGACTTATTTCATCATCACTCTCCTTGACCTCGTCTACACTTGACCTCGTCTACATTTGACCTCGCGTAGTTAACTTCGACTTATTTCATCATCACTCTCCTTGACCTCGTCTACATTTGACCTCGTCTACACTTGACCTTGTGTACTTAACTTCGACTTATTCTATCTTTACTCTCCTTGACCTCGTCTACACTTGACCTTGCGTACTTAACTTTGACTTATTTCATCATCACTCTCCTTGACCTCGTCTACACTTGACCTCGTCTACATTTGACCTCCTCTACATTTGACCTCGCGTAGTTAACTTCGACTTATTCTATCTTCTCTCTCCTTGACCTCGTCTACACTTGGCCTCGTCTACACTTGACCTCGTCTACGTTTGACCTCGCGTAGTTAACTTCGACTTATTTCATCATCACTCTCCTTGACCTCGTCTACACTTGACCTCGTGTAGTTAACTTCGACTTATTTCATCATCACTCTCCTTGACCTCGTCTACACTTGACCTCGTCTACACTTGACCTCGTGTAGTTAACTTCGACTTATTTCATCATCACTCTCCTTGACCTCGTCTAAACTTGACCTCGCGTAGTTAACTTCGACTTATTTCATCATCACTCTACTTGACCTCGTCTACACTTGACTTTGCATACTAACTTCGGCTAATCTTAACCTCATTCTTCTTGACCTCGTCAACACCATTTTGGCAAACCTTAACCTCGACTACATATACAAGGATATATATGTATATATATCCTTGACCTCGCAAACTTACTAGACCTCATTCGCCTTGACTGAACCTTATACAATGTTTCCAATACATTACTCAACTATTGGATTTAAAGCAAATGTTTTCATATATTTCCATTGACGATAATATCAAAATTAATATATATAGGTGAACATCAGTTAAGATTAGCCTTATACAATGTTTCCAATACATTACTCAACTATTGGATTTAAAGCAAATGTTTTCATATATTTCCATTGACGATAATATCAAAATTAATATATATAGGTGAACATCAGTTGTAAAGTATATTTACTATTATAGAAGTGACTGATGTTACTTAGCTTTCGGTTACTCGTAGAGATATAGGTCTTTTGACTATTGGGTATTGAAACAATACGATATCCCGACATTTTGGACCACCGGACTATAGGATTCCGATCTGTTGGACCTTCAGACTAATGGTCCCCGGACTATAGGATTCCGGTCTGTTGGACCTTCAGACTAATGGTCCCCGGACTATAGGATTCCGGTCTGTTGGACCTTCAGACTAATGGTCCCCGGACTATAGGATTCCGGTCTGTTGGACCCTCAGACTAATGGTCCCCGGACTATAGGATTCCGGTCTGTTGGACCCTCAGACTAATGGTCCCCGGACTATAGGAGTCCGGTCTGTTGGACCCTCAGACTAATGGTCCCCGGACTATAGGACTCCGGTCTGTTGGACCCTCAGACTAATGGTCCCCGGACTATAGGATTCCGGTCTGTTGGACCCTCAGACTAATGGTCCCCGGACTATAGGACTCCGGTCTGTTGGACCCTCAGACTAATGGTCCCCGGACTATAGGAGTCCGGTCTGTTGGACCCTCAGACTAATGGTCCCCGGACTATAGGAGTCCGGTCTGTTGGACCCTCAGACTAATGGTCCCCGGACTATAGGATTCCGGTCTGTTGGACCCTCAGACTAATGGTCCCCGGACTATAGGACTCCGGTCTGTTGGACCCTCAGACTAATGGTCCCCGGACTAGTGGACCTCCCTAGAAATACATGACATCTTCGTTATTGGAGTCTTAGAACTACAATCCCTCAGGTTGATTTACATGTAAATAAATGTATGATCATCGTTTTATCAGACAACTAGGGTGGTAGGCAGTGAACACAGTTTACGGGTATCTATATTTCACAGACTTTGGAATGAAGCATAACCTTCAGACGTTACACGTCAGATCTGCAATCTCTTAGCGTGTGTGAAATCACACCGGAAATGTCATGAAACTGACCGGACTTTCAATAATCAAGAAGAGCACGTGTAACTAAATACTACGAAGGCTTTTGATTTATTACGACGTGTTATTTTTTTTTACCTTGTTTTCGTTCGCTAAATCTTTATTGTATAGGATGACATCTATGTTTACCGATTTCATCGCGACACTTTCTTTAAAAGAACAGTTTATGTAAATTACGTAAAAATCATAGGAATATTAGACGTAGTTGATATCTATTTTATTCATGAGTTTGCTGCTACGGCGATTTTCTTACTCAATTATGGAAATGTTTCCGCCACTCTGCAGGTGTGATCTGCCACCAACAGGTGTATCACCACATCGCGTGGAGACTGTAAAGTCTTTCATTAGCCTGCTAGATTGTAAATAATTAGCGGGGAAAAAAAACAAAAGTAAAAAACACAGTTTTCAAACAGTGCATATTTACCCATGTCTCATAGGTATTTTATCAAATTTCTACAATTTCCCGTAATAAGGAAGTATGGTCGTTTCTAGCCCGAATCAGATTCCCACTATAAATATCTATACTGTATAACCCTCCTCTCGAAATTGTAGCATCTAATTTTCTCCCTTAAATTTTCCACGTTCTTTTAAGTCCATTTCTTCATATCATGCTCTGCTAGTCATATATTCATTTTATTCAGAGGAGCAGAGATGTGGAGATAGAGTCTGGATTTGTTTATTATGTAAAAACTATTTGGCTAATGATATCATACATTCACTATTTCCTTCTTTGTGTTACATCCTTTACATATTTAATGTGATACAAGTTTCGTCACTGCTAGTGCTGAAATGTAACAGGAATGAGTACATCCACCTGCGGTTGATCACCAAAATCAGCCCTTTTATGTGATTTTGTATATAAATGTATGCATTGTTTTAGTACCACCAGTTCTTCACGTTATCATTGTGTCTATAGTATCTTAATGAAGAGAACTATCAAGCTACAAAACACATTAGCAGTCTCTGTTTCATGTTCTAGTCAAATTGATTCAGACTTTTCACTCACTTCACGTTTGACGAATTATAAAAGGACACTTGCTCCATTTATTCTACGAACCAGATATGACTTTAGAACATACAGAAATGTACTAACCTTGTCTAATATATAGATATTGTCTACCGGGTATACCGTAGGATAGACTCCACTATTAGTCTTGACGAATTGTGAATTGCCATTTCCAGGTAGCTATATCCTGCTTCCACAAACAACGATGTTTGAACTTCGTCGTTGTTTGATAGTCAAAGGCTTGATCCACGTATCACGAATACTTTTATGATTGTCATCATAATATCTAACTTGAAAAAAATCCTCACGATAATCAATGCTCGTTGCTTTCGTTGTAATAACTCGGTTTTAATGAAAGCATGCCATTACTAACATTGACATAAAATTAGATTTATAAAACGCTCTCAGTTCCAGAACACTTTTCTTCTTGGTACTTTCTTAAGGGCATATGTGAAAATCTTGTCACATTTTGACCTGCATTGAATTCTAGTTTTTTAATCTCAGATTTAAATTTGTTTACAAGTCAGTATTTTCTTGTTTTATAGTGGTTTGGTGATATTTCATGCAACGACTTCTGTTATGTTCAAAATTCATAATCGTTTTCTCATGCTATATGCAATTGCCTGTGAACAAGGACATGTCCCGCTTTGTATGGTATTTATAGCGCCTCTGTGTTGTCCTCACAACGCGTGGGAGGTGTAGAGGGGGGACGTATGATTTGGAGATTTATTAGGATTTTGATAATATGAAAATAACTATCACATAAAGACAGTTTTTAGATAAGAAATAACACACTTGGTTGAGTAGATATCTCTCTGTGAGCGAGAACAGTTTATTATACAATACTGATAAGATCGACGGATTTCTGTCAGAGGAGTGCGTATTTTTACCTGTGTTTTATTGGGGAAATGGCTGATATCAATCAGCACTAAATAAACGTGTTATCATCTGAATATCTAGTGTTATCTGATCTATTTAATCGCAGGGCGCTAAGGCTACCACACCGGACACACCAAGTTTACTTTAGCGTCGGGTTATTTACAGTCTAGATTTCAAATAGGATTTTTTTGTTTGCTTTTTTTCTATGAAATGGATACTGGCATTTGATGACATTCAATTATAAAGATGTCATCCACGTTATCTATCATAAGGATACTAGAGGGTAACCCGGGGATACGGTTGATGGAACGAACATGTAGACTGCTCTGTCACGAAAGGTATCTTAGTAAAGAAACTGAAATACTACCCGTGTCCTGCATTCTGCAACAAGAGGCCACAAAGTCCTGCTCTTAAGGTGATTATATTTGAGATTTTTGATTTTCCAGGGTTCTTTTTCGCTGATTTTAAGAAGGATATAAATTGCAAAAAATAGATATCTTTAAAACATAGAAAATCATTTTTACTTTAGGGATAAATACATCTATCTTGTTTCAATCTTTTATAAACCGCAAAAATTTAAATTAACGAAAAAGCAACCTTTTCAGTATAAGGTAATTGACATTAATTAAAAGCATTTAAACCTGTAACCATTAAAACACAAACTACACATGAGACCTTAACATGTGATCTCTTGTTTTCAAGTCAAAATAACTTTCCTTCAGAAACTCGTCACACAAAATCTATTTTTTAAAGGAATAAAGATGACCTTTTACCTTGATCTTTACTCATATAGTTCTGTTAGCTTTTTATCCAACAAAACCGTATTTGTCATGTGAGTTGAACAGTAAAATATCAAACTCTGTTTTTAATAATTGTGGAAGTATTCATAGACAAACAAAATGGCAGAGATGGCCATTCCACAATACGACACCTCTACGACGGGTGTCTTTTTTATAATCCAGGTTACCGTCTTTAATGCGCAACGTAAATGGAACGTCCTTGCAGAATCTAGTGTTTTTCGTGTCTCCCTACCAAGAGGATATTGGGGAAACCAAAATAGATCTCCGTCCTCCATTACAACACCTGAGATCCTTTCTTTTTCATTTGTTTTCTGTCTGGACGTGCTGTGCTTTGTTTTCCAATCTTGGCGTCCTTCTTGTCACCCGTCCTTGTGTGGACATGGCTGTTGCGAGGACGTTTAATCCTTTGCGAAGCAAGAATTATCATTGGACATTTTTTGTTCTTTAATGTTATCACCCCGTAGCATGTAACGTAACATCTGATTGGCCAGTGTGACGACGTAAAAAAATAATCATAGAAACAAGTCCATTATAGATGTCAAAATATTGCAATCTAATGTGTTATAACTGGATAATATAAACGTTAATCTAACGTTAATCCTTATAAATACATTTTTTTAGAAAACACTAACAAAGTCTCAATAAATAGTAACATATTTTGAGAGAAAAAAATTCAAACCTGCAAAAAATAACATTGTTTGTCAACATGTCAGAATTGTAAGATGAAATACGACGTTAACAAATTCGTTAAAACGTCAGTTAAGCAATTTTTCTGTATAGCAAAGAGTGAAAATCGAAGTAAATAACAACATTGTATACTTTATATCAAATGACCATATAATTCTTCTTCTGCTAAACCGGGTTGTCCTTTTACAACTAAACAACGATATCCTGTTCAAACACACTTCAAACGCCGCTTGTTTGCATTGTAACCGAGTAGCCATTTTTAATATGGCTACCGAGACATAGAGACCGTGGTATTTTCAATGATGTTGCGACCCTGACGATAAATAAACACCTTCGTCACGGGATATATTGATGAAACACATTCCTTATAATGGATGTTGATACTCGAGACCTCTACAAAAGAAGCTGGACGGATTACCTTTTTTCTTTGATCAAAAGTATGAATGGAGGATGACATCGCAAATATCCAGACTGGGGTCGAGATGATTGAGATTAATTATTTCTGTTTCAAGTGATGATGTGTTTTTTGGAAAGTTGGTGTCATCATTGGCGTAAACAACAAGTTAATCATGTAAGATAGAGTTGCAGGTGAATTAAATAAAAACAAATACGAAACCAAGTCTACAAATCGTGACTTAAAAGTTTGATAAAAATGATATTGAGTACTTAAACAAAGTGATCGGACACCGACATGCTTTGACATAGTAGATGTAAATAAAGGTATTTATGATGTTATACATATCAGGTTATCGTGCACTCACTGTGTATAGCCCTACTAGAGTTTCACTGACTGGAATCGCCTGAACAACCTGCAGGAAGATGAACCAAAAAACCCCGCACAATTCTTTCAACATTTATAAATAATTTGCTATAAAGAACTTGATATGGGGATGTTTGGGACAAGTGATGGCAATTGGCATTATTGAACCATGACTAATTGTTTCATATAGAGGGCTGTATTCTCCAAGTTCAACCTGTACTATTTTTGTGAAGGGACGTCACTCTCATCATTACTACAATTCTATATTCAAAGACATGGCTTTGTTCTGTACACGCCAATTGGTCAGACTGACCAACCAAACGTCACGCATATTACAATTTTAAATGTTTGCTTCATGGCTGAGGCGTCTCATCAAATAAATATAAATAAATTTCTCGCTGGGATTTATTACCGTAGTCTACACTATATGTAACTCTTTATACAGCACACAAGGAGCCTGCCTGTGTTTGAGTTCATTATCACACGAAGGCATGGAAAAGTACTAATGTAACACACTGTCATAGTAAACAGACTAAAGAAACATCACGCCATTAGTGTCGCTTTTAAAGTCATTGTCGAGTATCAGTGGTAGAGGTTTATGGTGATGTGTATGGGGTTTCTGTTGAATCAGTATGTTTTTACATACGAGTAGTTTTGCTTTGTCATGAGCGTTAAAACCCTAGTCGTATTACTAGCAAAGACATTTGTGTCTCCATTGGTTAACGTATATTCCGGGTACATCATCCATGGGGATATGATAGCTGTAATAAGCAAATTAGTATAACCTAACCCCAGTATTTTAGGGTACAGAAAAAGTATGTAATGCTGTCCGCTGCAACAGTCATTTTTGCGCTGACAGGTGGAAAAGAGATGCATTTGTCTCCAGGTCAAAATTCGTGTTTTGTTAAAGGACAACATGTTACCAATAAAACCGAACAAATTGCCTACAAAGTGCTTACGACTACCATCAAGTGTCATCTTCCGCCGTTTTACGACACCTAATGGTTATTACGACACTGTTTTGAATGGGTCTTTCGTTTTCTGTATCGGCGACATGTGCGACAACTAGAGGCAATATCAAACACTTTTAGATTCTAGTGCTACACGAGAATTATCATTAGGGAGACGAGTGCTTCTCGGTTTGTCCTCATAGACGTTAAGCTGTCAACGTTAGTTTTCTTTTGAAGTACTTGTTCTAACAGTTAATGTATATGACTTTTGTAAGTGATGTCATTGGCGAGACCGGCTACTTCTTCTATCATTGTCTGGATTCGGTTAAATTGCATTGACTAATTGATAATACGTGTCACAATTCTTCACCTGTTCAGCAGAAACTGAAAAAAAAATCTCCAAATTTCGTAAGTCATACATTTTCATCTTCCTTTTTAATGTGCTTTTAGCTTTCATTGACATTAGAAACATCTGTCTTCAGACATTTCCGGAAAAATAGATATCAAAACCAATTAAGTTATGTTAGACGACTATAATAAAGGCATCGACAGTTTCTTCTATCGGATGTAAACAAAAATCTTTTGAAAATGTTCAAAATATGACCATTGGCATTAGAGCATCCGCTAACAAGTCACGTGCTTGTTACTACCTCGATAACATATATATAACTTTTGGCGGGAATGGTACCATGTTTATTTCTTCTCTTATATCAAAGAAGACGTTTATTTCAAAAGAGATGACGTCACCCGTTTGTTCTACAGGATTGTTCCAGCGAGTGTAGAATATGAGCCGGTTTTTACTTCTGAATCATAGCATGGCCCACACTGCCGCTCTTGTTTTTTACTTTCTTATACTCATTTTGCTTAATTTCAAAAATGTGTTTTCTTTTTCTTCAAAATAATCATTAAAACCGGTCCATTAATTAGATTTCCTGCATGTGCCAACATAATAATGAGGAGTTATGCTTGTAGCCATGGAAACATATGGTCCTAATTCTGCTGACAGTCTGGAATCCCTTTCATAGTTTTTTTTTATTTCGCTGGAAATATGAATAAAGTTCAATTACATAAGCGAGTCTAGGCAGTGGGGCCGCCCTGAATCTGTTGGATGACGGGACCCTAGAACGATGTATGTGTTTTTCTGTATTTCAAACAATATGGTGGACCAATATATTTAATTTTCTGTATTTCGACATTAATGATCCCCAGGATTTTTATAATTACTGTTGGTTTCGACAAATAGCTGGGTTGTGTTTAAAATTGATGGTTCCAAAACGACCTAATCGGTCCTTTTCGTGTTTCTGTAAAAAAAAACTCTGTGAATTGGATTTCGTACAGAATTTCTCCTTCTTTTTGTATATTGTCAGGATTAAGACAACATTCTTGTTTTTACTTGGCATTCAGGGAACATCAAGAAAATAACATGCCAACGTAGTTATCCTTCAAACTCAAATTCCGTAAAGCTAGGGTAAAATATGATCAAAAGAAAGATTTACACGGAGACTTGGTCTGCTCCGCCGACGACACTCGCCATATAAACCTTGGTCAATCCAACAATCAACAACATGCATAACGTACGAGCATCAAATACGTCCAGCTTCATGTCACACAAAGAAATAGAATATTTCTATTCTATGGCGACCACAAAACTTCCCAATGATTTTTTATTAGCCTGCATCTTTTGAACCCTTGTGTTACGAGTTTATCAGTCAGTTGACGACGGCACAAAAATCGTGATAATGGGAACAGTCCCTTGGATATAGAATAGCTGTGAATATATGTAAATACTATAGATTGGAGATGCAGGGATGCTGCAACCCAGAAATGGAAAATTCACGATAGGGAAATTGAAATCATCACGTTTATCATACAGCTTGATGTCCATGTTGTTTTCATTGTAGGAGAAGATCAAGATAAGCTGCTGATGTAGAAGAGTCTGTCTTATCTTTGATTTCCTGTTCTGGTGAATTTCTTACAATTTAAAGACAAAATGTTAACAATATATCTGGAGGTGAAATTAAACGACTTCGCAATGACTGTGTGACCTGTTTTGCTAAGCTCTTCAATAAATTAAGCCTCGTATGAAAACAAAAACAATTCAGCCAAGAGAGGGGAGCAGTTGGTTCCCATGTGTATGCCAATAGTCTGTTGGAAGATCTTACCACCAAGATAGTGTAGATAAGCTCAGTTGACTAATTGGTGTATGAAGTTGGCATACCTGTTGAGCGTATAGAATACAGTATCAGAATTGCGTTGAGGTAAAAGCCTAGGTTGTTGGGATTTCATAAGAATTTGGTTTGTTGGGTCGGAGTAAATCCAAGAGTTGTTAGGGTTTGTTAAGAATATTGCTTTTTGCGTTTAGGTAGAAACCTATGTTGTTGGGATTTCGTTAGAATTTGGTTTGTTGGGTCGGGGTAAATCCAAGAGTTGTTAGGGTTTGTTAAGAATATTGCTTGTTGTGTTGAGGTAGAAACCTAGGTTGTTGGGATTCGGTAAGAATTTGGTTCATTGGATTGAGGTTGCTTAAGGTAAATTCCTCGGTATTGGACCGAGGTACAAACCTCGGTTGTTGGGATTTCGTAAGAATCTTCTTTGTTGCGTTGAGGTAAAAAAACGTCTTATGTTATTGGGTTGAGGTAAGAATCTGTGATAATAATGAGTTAAATCTTTACAGTCATTATAGGGTCTGGAAATACAATATTTATGGGTTATTTAAAACTACATCAAGGGATATTTACAAATCCTAGAAACAGCGTCATATTATCGATAGAATTCTGGAGCAAAAACCGGCACTCAATATATTAATGTTCGTCTGATGTACTCAACCGTGACAGGAAAAATATCATACCAGTGACTGTGCAACATTTCACTTTTTGATTTACGAGTGTTTGTGATAAAAAAACCAATAACATCAGTCAGTGTGCCTGGTGTTGGCTAACGATGAAACTTGATTTTAAATAACAGGTACATCACGTGAATGAGCAAAACATTTCGCATTTGACATTTAGAATAAAGCAACCCACATACTGCAAATAGGATGCCGTGCGGCTTTCCATAGGTTGTCATATTGTTGATTCAGTATACAAAGTACTTTGAGGGAAATTATGGATTACTGTATTGACATCTGGTCAAATCTTTGGTTTGGTAAGACTGTACAAAAGTGTCTAGAACATTTAATTATAAACTTAGTACCAGATATGTTGGTGTCACATAACAGATCATACTGGTTTCTCGTAGTCCATGCTACTTGTTGCGACACGACCACTTCGTAGTTTTTTTCATTTTTTTAAATCATTAAATTCATTACATTTTTCATTTACAAATAGGATAGTGGTAGCACTCCATCATTCCAGATTACAAATTAATTAACATTCCGTGTGCTAGTTAATACGAGGGCCACTTGAAAAAATAGACGAGTCATACTTTTACGAGGCTCAAGTGTTACCTAGAACAACGACTTAACCGTAATATGTTTCTGGATAAATGATATAAATGATAAATCATTCTACAGTTAAAAACGTTTATTTTGATGAAGTGATTGTAAACTGATAAGAACTCAACAGTGACAGAAAAAGTATTATACAAGTAAATGTGCAACATTTCACTTTTTGATTTACGGGTGTTTGTGATAAAAAATAATAACATCAGTCAGTGTGTCTGGTGTTGGCTATCATGTTGCGTGATATCCCAGAATAGATCCATGGGAAATAATTGATATGCAGGAGCTCTCAGTGAAGAAAATTATATGAGCCGAGCTTCCTTTGCTACTGTATGCAAGGCCTGAAAATACAGATCACTTGATAAATATTTCAGAAATGCTCAGAACAAATCATGGAGTTAGAATTACTGCAAGTTTGGTTAGCTTACGTAAAAGGTAGTCTTCATACGAATTAAACAAAATTTGTACATAAAAGGACAGAATGATTTTAACAATTGCATGATTTACTATTAAAACTGTTAAAGGACATAGATATACATTAACTTTTTATTTCAATTAACACTTAAGTAAACTACTTAAACAAAATAATGGCATGTGTATTAACTTAAGTAAATCTACCGTCCAACTTATCTAAAACAAATTAACTATGCTTTTTGTTGTTAAGGCCAGATAAATATTTCGGATAGACAACAAAGAAGTAGCTCTAATGATTTTTTTTTATTTCCTAAGGTAGTTGGTTGAATTTCTGATTTATTACCCCCAATCTTTTGTTTTTGTCTTCTCAGTGAAAATCGACTCATCTACAAAGCACGGCTAAAATAATCGGGCAGAAACTCAAACAGGTAAAATGTACAACAGGTCAAATGACTAACAGGTATCATGTATTCCTGATAGAACACTACAGATTTGTATACCGTTTAATTGCTCTAATCTACAGAAGGAATGCAGATACTAGAGGAATGTGATGTAGCATTAGCTTTGACATTCATCGAAATACTGGACAAGTAAAAGTTCTCGTTTTTCCTTGTTAAAGGCCAATAAATGAATTTCCTGTTTGCTCTGAATGGTATATATCAGGGTTTGTTTTACTACTTTTGAATTCGTTGTAAATCGTTAAATACGAAGGCGATTTCTGTGATGATAATTAAGTAACCTTGACCATATGGACTACGGAGGAATTTATACCAGCTGGGGTATGTCTGCCACTGACTTACTTGCTCCTTCCGCGTAATAAATTAAAGGTTTGTCAAAAACATGTGGTCTTAGTTTTAATTCACTCTGGGATTTCTTCCACCCTTCGGCAGTGTGAGAATGAAGCTGACCAAAGTTTCACACAAATCGGCCTCTTCTCGCGACGTGCATCTCGTGTGGCTTCGGATGCAGTCCCGCAGTAAATATTCAACACCGGTTCGTTAGTAATTATCTTCACCGCTCCCGCCCGGATCTGCCTGCCTTGTGTAAATGACGTGCAGAAAGTATCTTTACAGACATATCTGTAGACAATTAGCCAACATGCAGTGTTTATGGATGGTACACGTTTTTATGGTCAGGGTATGGGCTAGCAACAGCACAATGTGTGTTTATTCAAAGGAAAACATAAAATTTAGCAGGTTCATGAGTACGGAGCTACTTTCCAGAACGAGAAAAGCATGGTTACGAAAACGATTCTAGATCGAAACACCATTGTTTTGTGTATTTAGAAAAGTAGACACATTGATTACGCAAACTAATGATAACAATAATAATAATGGTGAGCTAATTTTTCAAGCTATCAGAGTTTATAAATCTTTTTTCTTGTGTCGATTTCGTTTTTGAATTTGTTTTCGAATTACCAGTCCTTCATTTATGCTGCATTAAGCCAAATGAGATGTCTTTTTAACGTTATTTTCATTTTCATTAACAAACTTTAGCGATTCGAACCTGAATTTCAGTCACATTAACTTCTATTTTTATGATTTTATGTTATTAACCGTATACTTAAAACACGAGCAAATATTTATCTATCGAGTGATGACCCATAGACAAATATCCCTAGATATTTTTAAAAGATTCATATCTACAATGATTACATGGTAACTCACAACTTGTTGTTACACTGAAGTACAACCGAGTATGTTTGAACTGATCCATGGCGTAACGAGTGTATCCCAATCATGTAACAACTTTTTAATTCTTTAATTTTCTTTTTGAAAATTTCTTTAAACTGTGCGCAAGAAATCAACAGCCTATTTATTTCGGTATAGACTGTTTGATTTTGAATTAAATGGAAACTAAACGAACCAGCCTTGGACTGTATACATGACAGAGGGTTATCATCAACCCGCTATTTAGAGAGCGGGATGCACGTGCTTGTTATATCAACGTTTATTATGGAATTATGTTAACAAAGTAAATTATATAGTTTTGTTATAAAGCACTCCTTTCATCAATGATGTTGTTTTTATCTTTAAAGATATTAGACACAGATGTTGTTGTTTTCATACATTGCCCTACACAGTCTATTTTGGCCTGGTAGATGAAAGTTGATCTTATTTCCAAATTAACGTCCTCAGTTGTCTTTTATTGACAAAGACGCGGCAATGATAGTGGCAGATAACGAGATAAAGTATTGTCTTTGAACCACCTGGCACCGAATCTAACACTTAAATCACAACTCTCATCAAAATGTCGACTACAGTCAAATTAAATTCTATCTAATTATTCCAACATGACTTATCATGTATATGATTAATTATAAAGGACAGCACTTTCTTTCTTTAAAGACAGAAAATCGTCAGTGGCTCGTTTTCAAAGAATGTGATTAATGTGAATCTAAGAAAAAATCCTGCCGTAAATGTTTGTTGTTTGAGAAAGACTTAATTTACAAATGGATATATTTGTTTATGAATGAATATTAATCGCTATCAAGTCAGAGTTTGTGTATGATGATAAAAGAATAAGACGATGTTTGACAGAGGGGTCGAGTCTTTAAATATATCTTTGATATCGGTAACTACACAGGGGAGTCTGGGTTTTATGTCGCGTCTCTTGGAATTACTTTACATTTACATTATGGCTGTTTTGTCAACATTTACGATACTGATGTCGAGGTTCAGGGGCGTAAACAATGGTGTGTTGGTGTATGATAGTAGGCCCAATGACGTTCGTAAACGACACAACACTAACCAAAGTGTTCCGAAATCAATGACGCTTTTTAAAACCTTAACACATGTTTTACTCTCTTGTGAATTTTGAAAGGACAGTTAAGTCTTTAAAACAAATTTTGTTATTTGTTATTTTCAATTACGGTACATTGTTGTTAGCTTATCTAGTAATATAAGTCAACGTGTTGGCACACTCCATATTGGAGTGTTGGAAGGCACTACCACATGACATCGCAGTAAACCAACCGTTAAATGTCTCAATCAAGCTGGACAACGTCCAATCGTATACGAATTTTATCGATTCATGGTTTGATTTTTAACTTTATTTAGCAGTAAAAATGTTTTTTCATGGTAAACACTAGCTTTTAAAACTCTTACGCAAAAGGTTTAGCCAAACAATATTTTCTTTCGAAAGATTATGAATTAAGGAGCCAGTTTAGGAGACATTAAGTAGCACGTTTAAATAAAAGAAGCTGATTGCTTTGAAATAATTCAACAGATGTTTATGATTTGTACAAAAAACATGACTTTCTTACAGGTGTAAGTTTTATTATAAGAGGAGAAATGTAGCATAGTGTGTTCTGTTACACATTAGTGATCTTGATACTTGCTCTTTGGAAGTGACAACAAAGACTTGCAAAACATTAATCTCAAGAGTTATTGGCCTTTGTAGTTGACACAAAAGGACAATATTATATGTAAGAGATTGAGAAAGAAGTGAGCATGAACTTAACTAGATAGCTTTCTGTTTATATTTTGCCATTCAACTTGTAAATTCGCTAACATTAATTCAAAGAACCCTGTGACGAGATCCTTCCCACTCCTTAAGGGCCACTTACACGAGTCTTGTCCTTTGATACGACATCACACAATGTATTTCTTTAACATCAGAGAACTTCATATGGAACAAAAGGTTCAATAATACTATGTTATGTTTATGTGTACATTCATTGTGTTTACACGGACAATAAGATAGATATATTCGTCATCTTTTAAAATTAGATATTTAATCGAACATTAAAGACGCATTTTTTATAATTGATTCTCGTTTCAGTATTTAAACACGCCATTTTTTCTTATATGTTATTTGATCAATGCTAGTGCATTGTAAATATTTTCTTTCTTATTAACTTCATTGCAATTTCGAAAATTCTATATTGTCATTGATAATACACAGATAGATTAAATGTAAAAAAAGTTTCACTTTCAAGCAAATTGTTCCTGTCACCATCAATATGAAGAAGACACGAGTAATGGTTCTTTCTAAATCGACGAGGACGCAATATGGTATCAAAGAGAAGATAACATAGACAAGGAGGCAAGAAGCAGGAAGTTTGTACTATCTGGAGGACGGACATCCGGATCTAAACGCATCGAAACAGGAAGTTTTAAACCTTTGAACGAAAGCAAATACCGGGGTGTATACGATCCCGGAAATTCTTACTCGGTATACTCCTTTTAGAATTAAAATGATTCAGGCCATTTCGTGCTATGTTTTTAAATTCTTGTCGTCTTATTGACGTTACAGGTACCCTAACGTCGGAAGTTAGCCATTTTCAGCTGGTTTTCCACGAGTAAACGTTCGTGACATTTTGTTTCTTCACGTTTGGTGTCGATAGGTATTTCACTTTTTACATTTCTATGATAATCGTTTTAAAATGTAATGAAGCTATGCTGCATTGGTATAAATCATTCCCCAAAAATGTTGAAATCTCAAACAATCAGGATACATCGACATAAAACAACAGGTTTGTATCAGAAATAATTCAGATGTTCCTTTTTCGCTCTACACCCAGGAACCAGTTCGTTTTAACTGTGCAATATCATTGTCTCATTTGTGCATTGGTACCTTTCAATAAGATATTCAACACTTTCTGTTTTCAATTATCAACAAACTAATCCTAGCTCTTTTAAATATTCACCCTTGTGAACTTTTTCATTTTTCTATTTAACATATAAACTACAACAGCCTTACTAATTCCTGTTCTTTAAAGTACAACAGCATGGAAAATATGTTTATTAAAGTTTCAGAAACCTATGAACATTTCAAGCTTGTATTTCAAATGCAAAAAGATATCGATACTGAACTAAAAAATGACAAAAAAAATTAAAAGCAGAAAGGAAAATGATCTGTTGTGACAATTGGATTGAAACCAAAACATCCTTTGAAGTGTGCTGGACTTGTCCTACTGTCGCCATCCACAGACAACCGGATCTCAACGCCATTCCTTTGAAGATATGTCGATGTAGTATGATATACATACAATTTAAATATTTATTCGACACGAAATAAGTACAAAAGTTCAAATTGTGTGTCCGTGATGTATCGTGTTTTTTCTACGACACCTGATATAAATAAAGTTTAAGTTTGGTTATCTTCATAACTCTAGTGTCTTCAGATTCTTTGATCTAGCGCGTGATTTGTAATGATGAGTCATAGACACAGAACAGGAAATAGAAAATCAAAAAGAATTCAGGAGAAAACGTATAATACAACTAAGATTTAAGACAATGTAATCTCCACGCCGATGTTTCACCTACGAATCCTGCTCGTGATGGACAAGCACTGATGGCTTCCACTTTCCCCTTCCGCCATGTTTACGTTGAAACTGATACCGGGACAGTTCACGGAGATCACCGGAAATACAACGTTGTCATGCCGTAGTGGATGGATCATTTACATCACAAGGAACTCCGGGTTCAAATAATCATTTCTACAACTTTGTGTAAGGTTTATAAAGCATGCATCACCGCCAACAGTGTCAGAAAGTCAGGAAAGGAATGGCAACACTGTACTTAGCCTTCTTATTCACCCATCTTCCGCCATGGCTCGTTGATTTCAGTCAGGGTAGATGGTCGTCTGCTCGTATCAGTTTCCGCAGAATGGACGGAGGTGAAGGGATACCGTCAAGGGACCACCGACTTGGAGAGAAACGGAGTAAAGCATGCGGAAAGGAATTTTTGAACTGGAGAATTGTTTTTCATTCAACCGTTCATAATGAAATATGATAAATCTTTTTTGTTCAAGTTTCTAGTAATTGTTGACTTCAGTCACGCACGACACAGATATGATTTACCTGTGCATGATATCGACAGATACAAAAAAAAAGCAGAAAGCGTCCTTGTGACAAGGTATTTATTGAGATATAAGAAGAAATGGCAAAACCTGAGAATGAGGAATTCAATTATTTTTATAGTAAGCGAGGATTCATTATGGCGAGAAATTATTTCTGTGGTACTTTTGTCAGTAGTGTAAATAAAATGAGAGAGAGAGAGAGAGAGAGAGAGAGAGAGAGAGAGAGAGAGAGAGAGAGAGAGAGAGGGGGGGGGAGAGAGAGAAATTATGAGAACTATTAAGGCAGAAATTGCAGGTTCACAAGACAGAGAATAGATTCGAAATTCAACATTGCTAAATCTTACCGGTCATGCATGGATTGGAATAGATATGATAACTGGAGTTTGAAGACAAACGTGCAGTACTTAGCTCTTATCTAAGGTTTGTTATGTAATAAGCTAACTGGCATGTTTTGAATGGCTCAGTCAATTTCGGAGGCGGGGAGGGGGGGTAGAAATGTATCTAGTAAACTAATGTTATTTTCTTAAAGTTGTTCGAGCAAAAATATTGAAAAATAAATATGGAGAGAACAATGGTACACCAGGCAGTATATAAGATAATTAACAACGTGATCTAATCATGGCGATACAGATGTAACAGTGGACACATCCGATTGTATGTAATATTAGTTTTTAAATGGTCTGTGTTGGTTCTGATCCCGTACAAAGTCAGAACAAATAAAATCCAAAAACAAAAACAAAAAAACATGTTCTAAAGTCTCGGTTTGAATAATAAAAGTCACAATTCAATTTGTACATCGTATTTTGTCGAAACAAAGAAGGTTAAAAGTTAGAGGCGGTGCTTTAGTACGCGCCTTACAGACACATTGGTAATGACCTCTATTGACACCGATCTTGTTGTGAGATATATCTACAATAACATATCCATAATAAACACGACCCATTGTAGATATACATAGTTAGTACGTCTAACTCCTACCAGGTGGCGCTTCAGTCTTGTTATATTTACATCTTGGTTTCACTCGCCTTCGTTGTTATAATTTACACCATACTTAACAATCAAATGCTTAAAACTATCATTGAAACACATATTGTGGAGTATCATTTTATTCTATTCATGTTCCGTGTATATACAATGTATTTTTCGTTCTTTCGAGAAACTCTTGACATTGCGAGAAAAAACTAACAATACCGTAAGAACTGAAGGGAGACGACCGATCTTCCTCGCGTCTAGGTATCTTATTTCATACAACCACTGTAGTTTGTCAGAAGTAATTTTGAGTAATTCAATCAAACCTGATAAGTTGTCGGCCTTAGTTGTGAGCTCTTTGTTACCGAAACACTTCAACGAAGCAGATAATATATGATGCTATATTGTATGGCGCCTCTGTCAAAATGGTTGACCAGTATCTAATGCATTAGAGAACCAAGTGTAATCACAACCACTCTCATAGTTAATTTTCATTTTTCACATTCTTCTTGGTTCTGGTTTCTGTTAAAGTTCACCTAACGATTCCGTTGGCATAGTCAAACACTGTTACTGCGACCATGTGATTAGCACACATGCGCAGTAAACGACAGTAGGGTGCATAATATGAGACAATATGGACCTCGTTAAGTCACAATCTGTGATATTTTCTGTGAAATATGGACATGTGTGAGTACGGAAAAATGTTCACGTGTGTATATATTTAGAATATTTTAGACCGTGAGAAAATACAGAAAAAAATAAAAAATGGTTTGTTTAGGAGATTGGATGAGGTCGAAAGTCAAAATCGTTTCTGAACGTGTTTATCTCTCGTATGTCATCAGTTTGGAAAAGAAAACGAACATTGTCTATTTGTTTGCAGGCATCTCACACATGTTGTCATGGTCAATATCACATATGTTTTCGCGGCATTTTGATAGATAACTTCTCCATGTGGGAGTGGAAACACCAATGCCAAAGAAATCTTTATTCGCTGAAAGTTTTCTTAACTTTGTTTCCATCTTAGGTTACTTCAGTTAGAGTTTTGTGATGTATGTATATTTTGTGTTGAAATGTTACGAAAACCTAGATACACCGATACCAATATAACAGGTTAGATAAAGGATACAGAACTGGTCTTAAGAGAAAAATAAATAACCAAAATATAATATATCAGGATTAAAATCACAAAAAAATTAATAAAACAAGCTATGTATATATGATTAAGTAACCCAACATGTCAACATAAAATCATTTATGTAACAAAAAAGGACAAAAATGATAACAGAAACCAACACCACGGACTAAAATTATAAAAGAAACCAACACAACGGACTAAAATGATAACAGAAACCAACACAACGGACTAAAATGATAACAGAAACCAACACAACACAACCAACACCACGGACTAAAATGATGAAGAAACCAACACAAAAATGATAAAAGACTCACAACGGACTAAAATGATAAAAGAAACCAACACAACGGACTAAAATTATAACAGAAACCAACACAACGGACTAAAACCAACACAACGGACTAAAAAGATAACAGAAACCAACACAACGGACTAAAACCAACACAACGGACTAAAACCAACACAACGGAATCAAATGATAACAGAAACCAACACAACGGACTAAAATTATAACAGAAACCAACACAACGGACTAAAATGATAAAAGAAACCAACACAACGGACTAAAATTATAACAGAAACCAACACAACGGACTAAAACCAACACAACGGACTAAAACCAACACAACGGACTAAAAAGATAACAGAAACCAACACAACGGACTAAAATGATAACAGAAACCAACACAACGGACTAAAATGATAAAAGAAACCAACACAACGGACTAAAATTATAACAGAAACCAACACAACGGACTAAAATGATAACAGAAACCAACACCACGGACTAAAATGATAAAAGAAACCAACACAACGGACTAAAATGATAACAGAAACCAACACAACGGACTAAAATGATAACAGAAACCAACACAACGGACTAAAACCAACACAACGGAATCAAATGATAACAGAATACAACACAACGGACTAAAATGATAACAGAAACCAGCACAACGGACTACGGACTAAAATGATAACAGAAACCAGCACAACGGACTACAACGATAAAAGAAACCAACACCACGGACTTAAATGATAAAAGAAACCAGCACAACGGACTAAAATGATAAAAGTTACCAACACAACGGACTAAAATGATAACAGAAACCAACACCACGGACTAAAATGATAAAAGAAACCAACACAACGGACTAAAATGATAACAGAAACCAACACAACGGACTAAAATGATAAAAGAAACCAACACAACGGACTAAAATATAAGAAACCAGAAACCAACACAACGGACTACAAATGACTAAAAAGATAACAGGTAAAAGTTACCAACACAACGGACTAAAAGAAACCAACACAACGGACTAAAATGATAAAAGAAACCAACACAACGGACTAAAATGATAAAATGATAAAAGAAACCAACACAACGGACTAAAATGATAAAAGAAACCAACACAACGGACTAAAATGATAAAAGAAACCAACACAACGGACTAAAATGATAAAAGAAACCAACACAACGGACTTAAATGATAAAAGAAACCAGCACAACGGACTAAAATGATAAAAGAAACCAACACAACGGACTAAAATGATAACAAAAACCAACACAACGGACTTAAATGATAAAAGAAACCAACACAACGGGCTAAAATGATAAAATAAACCCACAGAACGAAACATTATAAAACAGGCTAACACAAAGAATAAAATTTCATAAGAAGTCACAACTACGACTCAATAGATATGATAGATTAACACAACGTACAAAATAGATAGAAAGAACTCAACACAACGGTCTAAACAGGAAGAACAGTAGAAATACCTTAACGACAGATTTAACAACATGGTGACTATAAAAGGCGAACATATACCAGAGGGCAAAATTAATTCAATTCGGACATACAGTGAATGGAGTTTAACACATAAAACCAAACAAAAAGACAGGTTGGTAGTCTATAATAGATACTAAGACACAAAGTGGGTTCAAGAAATTAAGGCAGACCAAGAGGAGCTAAAACAAGCATACACAGTTGTACCCAGAAATAGAATATATAAAGTACTGTACAAGACATTGGAATCACCTTCTGTGTACACGAGAAGCCGTCAAACTATGTAGTTTTATATATAAATATATATATCAGAGGTGATACCCCTTACTCCAAACCCTTAGTCCCTTCACGTATTCTGGGACCACAACCTACCCGTACACTGATATCTTTAGGGAAAGTAAATTTCCTTGATTCCTACCACTAAACTATCGCCCCTTTTATATTCATATATTTCTGAAAGGACAAAACTTTTTATCTCTCGGGGTTTCTTCCCTCTTGTGATGTTTTTATACAGTATGAAGTATATACTCCCCATCCTTTTCACTGTAACTCCCTTCGTGTGACTACCTTCATCCCGATCTCTAACCTTCTTTTCAAGGGGCACTTTCTCTCCCGCTTACATAGATCTGACGATATGAGGACATTACTCCGCCTCCTGTCACCTCCCAGCTCCATTCATATCAGATCATAGCTGTTTATGTATAGTGTGACATGATGATGATGATGATGATAATGATGATGATGATGATGATGACGAAGGTTACTTGTCTCCTTAACTCTGCCCGTCGCCATTCGACGTGTGTCGACAAGGTGCTGTGCTCCCCTCATGGGACATATAGTGTGACAACCTTCGCCATACTTATTATGCTGTGACAAAACTTTCGGAAGTCTCTCGCTACATATCTTAGTGTCTAAAGACATTCGGAAATATATCACGATACCATACAACAAATGGGATTCGAATTTTCAGGGAATATGTATCACTTATAATACAGTTATCTGAAAAGTTAATTTACACAACAGAAAATTCATTAGTCAGAAAGCAATAGCACCAAAGCAAAGTCGAGTATTCATGTGATTTGTCACTGTCAGTGAAGACACCGATCAGGAATGAATCCGATTACATCATTTTGTTTTAATATTGCCGGTTCCACATATTGTGTACTCTGTCGGTGTGTAGTGCTCCCGGAAATAAAAAAATGTGCAAAAACTTTCTTTTTCGTGACGCAAGCTTATCTGTTATGCACTTGCACGTTAGGTTACCAAGCAACCTACTGACAGTGATATCTATTTGAAATCGAATCCATCTGCCAATCAATCAGTGGCATATCGGGAAGTAGAATAAACATGTCACGTGCCGAGCAAGACGTCACGTGACTTCCGTTGACAGAAAATATTAGATTGTTAGATAACAAGTTAATTTGTTTCGATTATGTGGTGGGTGAGATCTTGTCTGACAAATAGACAGTAACACGCATTACACGTGTATGTAGATTGCGTGTAGATTACACAGTTTTCACTTATATCGTTAAGACTCGGGGTTGTAGACGTTAATCATCAACAACCATTACGAAACCACATAGTTTATCTGCGTTTTTTAAAGTCATACTCTTTCTAAACATATTATTGGTTGTCTGTTTTATCCTTTTCAATTTGGTATTATCGAAAGACAAATCATTCTAATATCAAATGAAATTGTTGGCTTAAAATTACTAAAGTTTCACAATGTCATGCCATGTTTTAGCAACTCAACCGTATAACAGATTGATTATAACAATGTGGCAGTGAAATGATTTTATTAGCATGGAAATGTTAGTTCCAGACTCCATTTGATTTTTATAACAGTCGATGCACCAAGAAGTCATTCAGCCACACAATGTACTCTTTTCTTCTGATTTTTTGAAAAGAACCGTTCTGCCACAATAGGGAGTGTCTCGTGACGATAAAAATTAAATCTCTCTTTCCAATTTGTGGGCTCAAATCTTAATATTCAATGTACCATTTGTAATAAAAGTTGAATAAAGAAGTATTAATCATACTCTAAGTTGTAATTTTAAATCAATCAGAGTAATTCTGAGTATTTATCAGTGGAGTTTATTTATATTGGACTCTGTGACCCCGAATGACTCCATGGCCTTTCAACATGGAACACCTCTAAGTTTCTAGACACTCCTGTCAATGGACTTGCTGAACTAAGGTTGTAACGACGAGGAAAATCGCATGATAGACTACCATTAAGATGCTATTCAAAAGTTATGGGATATAACAGTATTTTAATGACTTTAATACAATCTAGTGTATAATTATGTATTTCTGCTTCAACAAGTTATTCTGCGCGTGTGATAGTGCAGTCATTTTGGAGTAGAAGGCCACTTATAAATTATCATGCAATTGCCTTTTTAAGATTATTCCAGTAAAAAAGAAGAAACACATTCATATGTTGTTGATTGCCATGCCAGTATCTTCCTGTTGCGATGTATAGCCTCCTCGCCTTACACGTGGTCACTACATAGCTTCGTTTTACTTATATTTGATAAAGATAAAACGCTGACATATAAAACTATGCAAGACCCCCACTGAGGAGGGGGCGGAAGAATCCACATATATATTATATAGCATCTTGCCATTGTGTCTGACACAGACGGGAAATATGAGTGAATGGAATTCCAAAATTAGGGAAGATCTCAAAAAACAATTTGGTTTCCAATAGGTCTATAACATGTCGATGTATGAAAATATATAGAAACTTTGCTCATAACGTACCGATATTGAATGGGGACACGTCATGGGTGAACCAATTATCGAAACCGTCCCCTGGGTACTGCTCTACAAAGGAGTCCTATACGGTTCACGTGATGTTTCAGTGGTAAGGCACTCGTTAACGTTGTTACTAACATATGTTATTTTATCTTGATTCGTACTTTATTCTTGATATCTTGAGTCAAGGCAAAGTCGGGTTTTCTTTGATTTACTTATGATATCTGATCACAAATAATATTAAGATATAAATATTTATGAAAAAATGTTTTGAGATGATCCCGTAGCACTTAGCAATGTGGAAATATATCTCCTAATTGAAAAGAGTTCTCTAATTGGCCCCTTACATACTGCAGGTGTAGGGTCTTCCTGTGCTTGGGATACATAAACTGGTGCTGCCGGATACCTGGTTTATCCCATCACCCCCTCCCTAAACCCCCGCATGCCCCCCTCCCCCTCCTCCCACAACTCCTTTCTCTAACCACCGCTTCATTATGTAGATGCACCGTTATGCAATAAAAGTTTCTGATACATTGTTTGTTTAAACTCCGACCGGAAACTGGTGAGTTTATTTGAGTAATGTATAGAGGAATTTGTTTCCGCCTAGCCTGGTATATATCTTACATAGGTGTGTCGTACATCTAACATAAAGAGTTAAAACGTACGCCATTAAAATCGGGTGTATATCCGGAATTCAAAAATACGCTTCTAAATTTAGACCCGTCCATTATTGTTAACCTTCGATAGATGACTATTTCGTGTTGGAGATTATCAGTGGAACATACATTTCCATTAACATTCTATGTTAAAATGCTGTTAAACCAGAAAACCGCAAACGATCAGCAGTCTCACGTTTCATGATTGCAATTTCTTAAAATAATTATACACCTTTCCAGTCATTGTATGCTCGTCTTCTCCACCTAGAGTCAGGAGAATGCTGTTAGCATGTTAACACTACGAACTATCAATGTTCATTTCCATAACATTTTAGAATTCAGTGGATTTTGAAAACATACATTATGTATAGTTTGTGACTGTTATTTCTAAACTACTCCAAACTTACGCAAGCATTTATCATGTGTGAACACAATCAATGACATCAATATTTGATCAATCTCCCTTCCCGCCGTCTGATTAAATCCCAGGTATACTCAACATCTAGACTTATATTCAGGGGATTTTACTGGAGACTTCGGGGACCAGGAAGGCAATAGAATGGGATATAGAGTGTCACGTGACAATGTTCTTGTTTTTATTTGATTACTGGATATCGATGAGACCGATGTTAGTGTCCTAGAAATCACGTGACAATCTTTAGATGTTTTGGTTACTTGAATGCTGAAGTGACCGGGTACCGGTGTCTTGAAAATCGCATGACAATGTTGGACGTTTCTGTTGAATATCGAGGAGACCAGATGTCGGTACCACGAGAATAACACGGCAATGTTCAGAACACCAATGTGTCCTATTAAAGCTTCATATCTGAACCTATTTCTTTTTCAAATCGGAGCAAATTGTGTTTTGATCTTTCCGCTGTGTTGTATCTGGTTTCTCCATGTTTTTCGTTTTTGTTTTGATTTCCATGTCATTTACATTTTTAAGTGAAACCAACAAGTTCCCACAGTAGGAGAGTGACCTCTGGATGAAAAAATAGCTGAGCATGTTTACTATAGATACAAACATATATTTGGCATCAGAACTCTTCAGTCTGGGAAAATGAGGTTTTGATGCAAAAAATACTCGGGAATATTTGTCATTCAAACACAGCTAAGAAGACGTCCCACAGTGAGACAGGTGCCCTCTCTTGGCTGATTACACCCACCATACTTGACCACCGGCAAAAGCTCATGTTTACATGGATCATAAGACACACGCTGGGTTGGATTTAGGGCGACGTATGACCTCCCGGGCTCGGAAACTGGAAACCACTTGACAGAAATTTTAAAGAGATTATCTGTTTTTGGGGGATTATGAGGATAAGTGAAGTAAGACTGATAAGGTGCACGGCGAAGACAGGGGTGGAAGGGATCTTTAGATGTAATAAGGTTGAGGATTTGTAATATTTTTGTGAGGAGGGGGAGATCGAAGTGAATAATGATACGGGGAGAAGTAATGCGTTAGATGTTAGAAGTGTTAAGGCGTGTTTGGATTAAGGAGGGATGTTCTTTGGATGAAATGTGGAGAAAAGTTTTAGTGAGATGCAAGGACAAATAAATCTGATACTGAGGCCTTGAGGCGATAGCATGGTCGTTTTTTCAGCATTAACAAATTAAACTCCAGCACATATTTCGCCTTTGAATCCATTTGCTCTAAATTAGAAACGGAGTGAGTGGGATTTTTCTCAGCTCGAGTTACATATAGATATACATTCCATACAATTTAGCAAACTAAAGTCTCCATTTAGACCATTAAATCATAACACACATCAACCCAGACCATGTCTCGCTTTCACTTTAAAGATATCTTGCATATCATTTCTAATTCAACGAGATGTATGTGGCGTATTTCAAATGCTTTAACAATCAGACTGCCAGATTTAACCTCAGTTACACAGCTATCCTTTTCAATGGATAAATTGCATGGAAATATGGGTCCAGTGTCGAGATATTTAGTGGTGACGCAAAATTCGATTTCTGGAACCCGCAATTTACTTCCGCGTTTGTTTTACCAATGAATAATAACAATAAAACTTGTGATCGTATCAGCTGATGAAAAGGAAGGAATTTTATATAACAAAACTATGTTTTGGCTATCAATAAAGATATACACTTACTCATCTTTTATCCTTATTGGATTTTCAAAGTCCAACAAAGCGTATTTTACGGTAACACTTCCTGATCATCATAGTTGCTTGTGCATAAGTAAAAAGTACCTCTCAAACAAGAGGTTCAATAGGCATGTATCTCTTTCCTCTTGTTAACATCACTACGGTGAACATCAAAATAATAATATTTGAACTTCCGTCGCGCGCTAATGAAAAAACATTTTTGGTTATTCAGGAAAAGTTGTTGAATGTTTTCAAGTCAATGGACTCTTGTGATCTTGGATTCGAGTCAAGAACAAGGCGATAGGGACATGTTAGCAAAATATTAATTCAAACTAAAACAAACAAAAAACAAAAAAAAACAACAAAAAAAATCCAGGAAAATTCATTAGACCACGTGTTCCGAAAGGGTACATATAAATGACACCCGTCATGTATTAAATCGTGGTTAATCCTAATATCTCATTCTCAAACGATGAGATAAAGGTCATTTTCAAGAAAAGGTACGTCCAGCATGCTGCTTGTCCATAGTCATGATTCTGGTAAATGATGAAAAATTCCTTGAAAACATGTATAATGGGTTAAATTCGCAAAAATAACCAGATTTTCGGTGGCAGTTTACCTTGTCCGAGTCATTCTGACATCTTATCGACTTTTTATATGGAGTCAATGAACAGACCAATGTATGAAAAATGTTAACAGAACATCAGAAAAATTACAACTAGAAACTTGATTTATGTCTTTGCTGATACCGGAAGTCGTTACGAGCGTAAGTATGTGTTTACAATTCAATCTAACTACAGAGACACATCACCTGCATCTGTACGTGCATTACATCTATATTGGACACAGAATGATTCACGAATTTGGAATTTGGCAGGCGTTGGCGTTGGAAAAGCTGCAGAATTACATGATGCTGGTACAGTTTATATAAAAGGTTAGGTTGACATTTATGGAGGTTTTTATTGAATTAATTACTGGCTGTGTCGTTTGTCGGCGGATTTCAGAATAATTTCAAATATTATTTGCCAGTTGATTTCAAACGATTCCAGACTTGTCCATACGTTCGACAGTTGTAAATTTCAGACTTTTGTCATTTGTCAGTGGAAGATTTCAATCTGGTTCAACCAATTTAAAACTTGGTGTACACGTCTATCGGATTCATATTTCTTGTTCATTCTTTTGTCAGTTGTAAATTTCAGACGTGTTCAGAAAGTGGTAAATTTCAACGTGGTTCATCCGGTTTTAGGTTGTTTATGTCGGAAGTAGATTTCTGGTCCACTTTTTTGTCAGTTATAGATTTCATTCTTGTTCACCTTACTTTAGATAGGTTTGCATGTCTGTTGGCAACAGACTTCTGTTTCACTCGTTTGGCAGCAATGATCTCAGACGTGTTCAGCCATTTGCCAGTGGTGTATTTCAGTCTGACTTAACCAATTTTAGACTGGTTCACACATTCGTCAGCAATATATTTCTGGTTCACTCGTTTGTCAGTTTTAAATTTCAGACACGTTCACACATTTGTCAGTGGTGCATTTTAGTCTGACTTAACCGATTTTAGACTGGTTCACACATTCGTCAGCAATATATTTCTGGTTCACTCGTTTGTCAATTTAAAATTTCAGACACGTTCACACATTTGTCAGTGGTGTATTTTAGTCTGACTTAACCGATTTTGAATTTGGTTCACTCGTTTGTCAGTTGTATATTTCAGTCTTGTTTACCCGATCTTAGATTGGTTAACGTGTCTGTTGGCAGTAGATTTTTAATTCATTAATTTGTCAGTGGTATAGATTAAAGATCTTGTTTGCATGTTTTCAGCAAATATTTTAATTATTTCTCTGCAGATTGCACGTTAACAATCATGTTTGATCCTGATCAGTTACAATGTTCCCAGAATTCAGATTCGTTAATAAGTTTGCTGAGATATTTCAGACCGCTGTTTGTTTTATAGTATTTCAGACTTCTCTGCTAGTTTGATGGCAGATTTCAGCCTTGTCTGTTAGTTTGATGGCAGAGTTCAGCCTTGTCTGTTAGTTTGATGGCAGAGTTCAGCCTTCTCTGTTAGTTTGATGGCAGATTTCAGACTTCTCTGCTAGTTTGCTGGAAGTTGTCAAACTTCTCTGTTAGTTTGATGGCAGATTTCAGACTTCACTGCTAGTTTGCTGGAAGTTGTCAAACTTCTCTGTTAGTTTGCTGGGAGTTGTCAGACTTCTCTGTTAGTTTGATGGCAGATTTCAGTCTTCTCTGTTAGTTTGATGGCAGATTTCAGACTTCTCTGCTAGTTTGATGGCAGTTGTCAGACTTTTCTGTTAGTTTGATGGCAGATTTCAGACTTCTCTGTCAGTTTGATGGCAGATTTCAAACTTCTCTGTTAGTTTGATGGCAGATTTCAGACTTCTCTGTTAGTTTGATGGCAGATTTCAAACTTCTCTGTTAGTTTGATGGCAGATTTCAGACTTTTCTGTTAGTTTGATGGCAGATTTCAGACTTCTCTGTCAGTTTGATGGCAGATTTCAGACTTTTCTGTTAGTTTGATGGCAGATTTCAAACTTCTCTGTTAGTTTGATGGCAGATTTCAGACTTCTCTGTTAGTTTGATGGCAGATTTCAGACTTCTCTGTTAGTTTGATGGCAGATTTCAAACTTCTCTGTTAGTTTGATGGCAGATTTCAGACTTCTCTGTTAGTTTGATGGCAGATTTCAAACTTCTCTGTTAGTTTGATGGCAGATTTCAGACTTTTCTGTTAGTTTGATGGCAGATTTCAGCCTTCTCTGCTAGTTTGATGGCAGATTTCAGCCTACTCTGTTAGTTTGATGGCAGATTTCAAACTTCTCTGTTAGTTTGATGGCAGATTTCAGACTTCTCTGTTAGTTTGATGGCAGATTTCAGCCTACTCTGTTAGTTTGATGGCAGATTTCAGACTTCTCTGCTAGTTTGATGGCGGTTGTCAGATTTCTCTGTCAGTTTGATGACAGATTTCAGCCTTCTCTGTTAGTTTGATGGCAGATTTCAAATTTCTCTGCTAGTTCGATGGCAGATTTCAGACTTCTCTGCTAGTTTGATGGCGGTTGTCAGATTTCTCTGTCAGTTTGATGGCAGATTTCAGACTTCTCTGTTAGTTTGATGGCAGATTTCAAATTTCTCTGCTACTTTGATGGCAGATTTCAGACTTCTCTGCTAGTTTGATGGCGGTTGTCAGATTTCTCTGTCAGTTTGATGGCAGATTTCAAATTTCTCTGCTAGTTCGATGGCAGATTTCAGACTTCTCTGCTAGTTTGATGGCAGTTGTCAGACTTCTCTGTCAGTTTGATGGCAGATTTCTGTCTTCTCTGTTAGTTTGATGGCAGTTGTCAGACTTCTCTGTCAGTTTGATGGCAGATTTCAGACTTCTCTGCTAGTTTGATTGCGGTTGTCAGACTTCTCTGTCAGTTTGATGACAGATTTCAGACTTCTCTGCTAGTTTGATGGCAGATTTCAGACTTCTCTGCTAGTTTGATGGCAGATTTCAGCCTTCTCTGTTAGTTTGCTGGCAGATTTCAGCCTTCTCTGTTGGTTTGATGGCAGATTTCAGCCTACTCTGTTAGTTTGATGGCAGATTTCAGACTTCTCTGCTAGTTTGATGGCAGATTTCAGACTTCTCTGCTTGTTTGCTGTCAGTTTTCAGACGTCTCTGCTAGTTTGATGGCAGATTTCTGACTTCTCTGCTAGTTTGATGGCAGATTTCTGACTTCTCTGCTAGTTTGATGGCAGATTTCTGACTTCTCTGCTAGTTTGATGGCAGATTTCAGCCTTCTCTGTTGGTTTGGTGGCAGATTTCAGCCTACTCTGTTAGTTTGATGGCAGATTTCAGACTTCTCTGCTAGTTTGATGGCAGTTGTCAGACTTCTCTGTTAGTTTGATGGCAGATTTCAGACTTCTCTGCTAGTTTGATGGCGGTTGTCAGACTTCTCTGTTAGTTTGATGACAGAGTTCAGCCTTCTCTGTTAGTTTGCTGGCATATTTCAGACTTCTCTGCTAGTTTGATGGCAGTTGTCAGACTTCTCTGTCAGTTTGATGACAGATTTCAGACTTCTCTGCTAGTTTGATGGCAGATTTCAGACTTCTCTGTTAGTTTGATGGCAGATTTCTGACTTCTCTGTTAGTCTGATGGCAGTTGTCAGACTTCTCTGTCAGTTTGCTGGCAGATTTCAGACTTCTCTGCTAGTTTGATGGCGGTTGTCAGACTTCTCTGTTAGTTTGATGGCAGATTTCTGACTTCTCTGTTAGTTTGATGGCAGTTGTCAGACTTCTCTGTCAGTTTGATGGCAGATTTCAGACTTCTCTGTTAGTTTGATGGCAGATTTCAGACTTCTCTGTTAGTTTGATGGCAGATTTCAGACTTCTCTGTTAGTTTGATGGCAGATTTCAGACTTCTCTGGTAGTTTGATGGCAGATTTCAGACTTCTCTGTTAGTTTGATGGCAGATTTCAGCCTTCTCTGTTAGTTTGATGGCAGATTTCAGACTTCTCTGCTAATTTGATGGCAGATTTCAGCCTTGTCTGTTAGTTTGATGGCAGAGTTCAGCCTTGTCTGTTAGTTTGATGGCAGAGTTCAGCCTTGTCAGTTTGATGGCAGATTTCAGACTTTTCTGCTAGTTTGATGGCAGATTTCAGCCTTCTCTGTTAGTTTGATGGCGGTTGTCAGACTTCTCTGCTAGTTTGATGGCAGATTTCAGACTTCTCTGCTAGTTTGATGGCAGATTTCAGACTTTTCTGCTAGTTTGATGGCAGTTGTCAGACTTCTCTGTCAGTTTGATGGCAGATTTCAGCCTTCTCTGTTAGTTTGATGGCAGATTTCAGACTTTTCTGCTAGTTTGATGGCAGATTTCAGCCTTCTCTGTTAGTTTGACTGCAGATTTCAGACATTCCTGTTAGTTTGACTGCAGATTTCAGACATTCCTGTTAGTTTGACTGCAGATTTCAGACATTCCTGTTAGTTTGACTGCAGATTTCAGACATTCCTGTTAGTTTGACGGCAGATTTCAGCCTTTTCTGTAGTTTGGTGGCAGATTTCGGATTCTCTGTTAGTTTGATGGCAGATTTCAGACGTCTCTGTTAGTTTGGTGGCGTAATTCAAACTTTTACGTTAGTATACTAGTAGATTTCATACTTCCATGTTAGTTTGGTCGCGTATTTCAGACATCTGTGCACGGACTTCAGACTGGTCTTTACCATCAATGGATTTCTTCGTTAACTTCCATTCCACATTTCAACGTATTTTTCGCACGTGCACCGCTGGTCGAACTGGTCAGCAGGTACGTGCTGTAACTGTTATATCCGTGAGAACGCCTCGCTATTGGGAGGGACGGTAGAGAATGACTCATATTTTATATATATGCTTACTTTCTCCCAGTTACCAGGCATAACACAAGCTTTGGCAGTCTATAATCAGATACAGGCGAGAACAGACATCTAGCCAAACTTTGTATGTTTTGTTTCACTTTATAAGTCTTTTCCATAACATGTTTTATTAGAAGAACAATAACGTGTTATCTGTTGCTTTAGACTATCTCTGTCGGAGCTGAGCAGTGTTTATCAGGATTGCACGATTTTATATTAGGAATTATCTAATTCCTCTCTCACAAAGCAAAAATATTGATGAAAAATATAGAAACTGTTATGAAATTTGTCCGATAACGATTCAGTGGATGTTTTGATACAACGACGTCAACGAAAATGACGATGTCGCTGAAAACAAGCGGTATTTTCGTCTGAAAGTTTCCACCAAATAGGGGTTCACAGAGAGCAAAGTGCAGAAAAACAGCTGGCCCTCACCCCAGTGGGAAAATAATTACTAGCTGTATTTATTTGGATAGCTAGACTAGATGTTAGTACGTGTAAATATACGTAATATATCTACAAACAAACGTGATATGATAGAAACACTCTCCAACATATATCATAGTTTGACATGTATTTGTTTACTTACATCCCACAACACAGACTGTCTCTTTCCGCGAGCTGTCAAGGTCGTTCCTAATCACAGATGTTAGTGACAGACTCGCAAGTGAAAAAAAATGCATTACGTATTTTCCTTTTTTTGGTGAGATTTCGAATTCAGCAGGTCATAAATATATTATTGAAAAAACTTGGCTATTAGAAAAACACACACACATCATCAACAGGCCGAAACACGAGTTACAGAAATAGAGTAATCTAAACATGTGCGCTATACTACTCGTCACTCTTGTATCACGTGAAATTGTCTGATGATTGACAATAGAAACTTTTCCGTCGATTTTTTAATTAACCAAAATTGTCAACACATGTGTTTGTTTTGTACACTTTCCCCTCTTCTCATCCGTGCATTATCATTTTATCGTTTTAAACGAAATTAGCCGCTGTCCTATATTTCATTTTGCGAGTGTTATAGGAACTTTGAACAAATCCGACAAGTTCCAGTGACTTTTAAAGAATTTCGGCGGTGGAATTCAACATACTGATAAACATTAACTTGGAAGCTTGCGGAATAAAATTTAAAAATACGTGTCGATGCTTTTCAAAACGTCACATTTGTAAATTACTATCGTATCATCTCGCATTATCTAGCATGGTAAGTTGACCACGCGTTCGCAGGGACACTTGTGTTTGAAATAGATCTTGTCATGAAATGCTACACGCAATTAATCGAGACCATAGACATATTTTGTTTTCTTGTAAAAATCAAAAATTTGATATCGCACGCTCCCTATAAATTACACAAATTTCCGCGAAATCGGATCGGATACGAAAGAGATCATACACGATCATTTCAACGTTCATTAGAGTTAGTTTTGCATTATAATTACAGAGCTCTCTCCTCATTGAATTACAAAGCTACACAGCTCCTACTCTGTCTGTTAAAACATGAATGAAATGACATTGAACATTGTGAAAGTAAACTGTAAACGGGCTATTTATGTCAATTGAATTTAAAGTTCCTTTCTTTTCTACAATGTCGGCGACGGTTTCAAGTTACACTGCACGATCCACGAGACAAGCAGGCCATGTTAAATGTTATGTTACACGCGTTATTTTGCTAGAGTTACCTCCCTTGGCAATTACAAGCATCGCTTGGTTGATCATTCATTTATGTACTAATCTGCAAAACGTATCAACGAATAGTGGATTCCAGAAACAAATTAAGGCGCGGTAATCCGTACGTGAAGCAATAACATGTCAAAAATACACATATATATGACCTGTCATGAAATTCTAGTAGTAAATGTATGAAACGAGTCTAAGGATCCTTTAACGAGCTAAAACGAAAAAAATCCTGCCGTATTTCATAACCTCCATAAAAATGGAAACGTATTTAAGATCCTTTTTATCACAAAATTGACTTTATTGCAAATACGGTTGAAACCCGATAATTCTACGTCAAACATGAAGTCACGGAAGGTTGTTGTCATTGTTACGTCAAAATTCTATCCGTGAATGCATGACGTCATGTGTTCCACCTCCACAATCATAACTAAATGTGTCCATGCGGTAAAGTTTGTAAAACTTAGTGCTTCAATAGATATTCGTTGCTCACAACTTTTAATCCACGGTATCCCTGGTTACATGAAAACCGAACAGGTTTACTCTGTAACAAAAATAAAACAGATTTACGGAAAATCCTATTCAGATAACCACAATCACGAGTTTAAAAAACCCTTTCATTTCATAAATATTTAAATTCATGTGACAAGAACGCAAATCAATTGAACAGATTACCCTGGGTATCTGAAGATATATTTCAGTATCGCCCACTCAAACACAAGGTTTACACTTCATGACACTCGACCACTTTGAGAGGCACATTTAGACGCCCCTTCCTGTTTTAAACAAATAAAGAGGAAGTTTATATATAGATGTGCCGCAATATCTTATCATTGAAAATCCCCAGGTAAAAATTTTAAAAAAGAGATGACGCAATATTAGCCAGCGTTTTAAATTTGAATGGACCGTTGCTTGGCGCACTACAACATTTAAAATGTTTAACTTCAATGTCTTTCCATTCCAAACAAGCTTTAAAAACATCCGAGTGGAAATTCGTGTAGGATCCTGAAGTATCGTATCATTTCTGGTTTATCCATGCAAAATAATAAATGACGATGTAGTAACTTCATAATTAAAGGATATAATCATGACGTCACCATGAAGAATGACATTGAAAAGGATGTTTCTGCAAAATAGGAAAAAAATGTAATTAAAGATGACTATTGTTTAACAGTGTAGATATAGGTACTATCTAACGAAAACATTGGTAGAATCCCACCCACGTTGTAACAGTATGGCTGATTCTGGTGTATCCTCAAACTGCTTGCCTTTTGATGCTCGCCGCAGTTCTATCAAGATGACGGATGGTAAACAAAACCTAACATTTGTGTAAGATACGCAGTGTTATCGGTACTTCATAACAGGAATAAATACCACGGAAGTCGATCTCTTGTGATGTCGGACCACACTCGGTGAATATCGAGGCATTCTTCCTGTATAAGACAGTGTTAGGATTGCAGTCTGATTACGACTTATATAAAGTTATGATAAGATTAACTGTCTTTATTGATTTTCGTCATAGGTCCTATTTATATTTTACTGTCCGTCATTAAACATAAAAGTTCCATGGTCGCACTGTATTCTAAAACATGTCAATTTCATGATAAATATCTTTTTCTTTAACAAAACTATATGTATCAGTTGTATTTTCATGTTATACACTATACACTTTGTTGCTACATAATCAATTTGTATGATAATTTCCCTGTCAGGGTGTTTCTATTTAATACCTTAGTATCAGACTGTAGATTTAGACTCCCATTATAAATTCATTCTTATCTATACAAGTCACGTTTATCATTATCGACACCACAAACTGATTCGTCGCGTTTGTTCAAAAATGTTTCAAGTCTGAAAATGATAATTTTCACATTTACATGATAGATAAATACAAAACAGCTCGAAGTTGCCGATATCGATTTTAAATAAAACAAAATTTACACCGCCAAGGTGCTTTGTCGCCTGAACAAACACGGGTCCGTTGCATACACAGGAAGTAGCAATTTGTCAACCTTATCGATAACACGCAGAAAAAAGACCGAATCATGATATTGTCAAGTTTGTTGTTCTATTTTGAATATAAACACGTAGTGTTGGTCGTTAACTCGGGACGTGATGTTTACAATAAGGACGGGAACAAATTAATTACGAATTCATGGAATGACTATCCAATACATCCACTTTATACAGGAGACAGGTGACAAACGGCACATTGAAAAGGATGAAAGGCACAAAGTTTCGAGTCCGCACATATTTAATTCGAAACCCAGAAGGGAGTTTCTCCGGGTCTCTTTTATGTATTGTCCTGAAGGGGCGAGGTGATACATTTGGAAAAAGTTTAACGTATTTCTGAACAACTAAGGTAAAATCTTCTATCGTGACGACTCATTACAGATGAGTCACAAGCTCATAAGAAATAATTAGTTGGGTCGATAGTCACCCTTGCCATCATAGTATAGATTCATTTTGTCACAAATCATGAAATACCTTCATTATGTGATATCTATTTTCCGGACACTATTTTTTAAAAGGGCGAAGTTATTTTTTATTAGTTATGTACGTTTCTGCCAGCCAATGTCGGCCAACGTAATACAGAGCTGAAGTAGACAGTAGCCATCGTTAACAATATTCGACAATATTGTTTATCGGTGATGATAAAGGCAAGAAACATCACGAGGTGTATGGGACCATACACCCTTAACATGAATCGTTTCGCGGGCCTATCGTGTTCTGAAAATAACCAGCCGTTCGACGGGAGACAATTCGTACTGAAACATTTTTGCATCACGTATCTTAAAAAAAGAAAGAACTATTTTTCAGTTAAAATTCCTTCAAATCGGCAAGCAGGTGTCAGTGTTTTTCACGTAATTCTATTTTAAGAATAGCACTAGACTTATGTAATCTAGGTTCAATGCGAGGTTTACATTTGATGATCAACAAGACTATATTAGGATTATCACCTTCTTTATTTCTGTCCCCGTCGATATACAGAAGTAACCTGAAATGGCAACAAAGTTTCGAGTTTCTATGTGTTTATTCCACATTAGTTTGGTTTGGGAATTTTGAATATGTACGATATGCTCGTTTTTTAAAGGTTTAGAATAGTTCCTTCATTCGAATCGTACTAGTTAAAAAGTTGTATGTACAAGTTTTTTTTGTAGTGTCCTTAATATGCCCCCGCATAAAAGCTTTGAGATCTTAATGTTGTCATACGAGTCTCATATTTCCGAAATCGAACCTTTTTGCTCTGGTCAGTGCTTCCATCACGTCAAAATAATGTGTAATGGGTCCTAGCAGAGACCAAGCGGATATGGTAGCAACGGTAATGTCAAGGTGCTATATTTATTCTGATACCAATTTTTTTCGGACGTATCTTATTTGACACCTCAATATTTATAAAATTACGATAAATGTCCATTAATTTGTAGAATTACAGTCTTGGAATATGAAGAAAACATGTTAGACTCTTATGTACAGACCATCGCCAGTTTCAATAGTAGGCAAAGGGAGATAATCCCTACAACTTACACCGCATCTAGGATGCCTTCCGCTATTTACATACATTTTGTTACTTGTTTTACAATTTCGCAATTAGAAGTCAAACATCAACAACTAAGGACGGATCCAGGATTTCGAGTTAAGGGATGCGCATTTTTTAAAAACTGACAAGAATGTTTACAAAAGAATACATACGTGTCTTTGATTTCGACAAATTCATAGGATAGGTTTTCGTTGATGCTTTCTTATGATGTCTAGATTTGAGACTGATTGGAAAGGTATCTTGTGGTCGCTCAATCAAATTTTAAACAAAATAAATAGATCGTGCTGCATATGATTACGTAGAGTGAGAATCAAAGAGCATATTGAGGTAGTAAAAGTAAAGAAATTTGTCAATAAAAATTACAAAGTCATAGATTATTAGGGTCTGAAACGGGGACATCTGCATGCATAGACTTGAAATTTCTGTCTCTGAAATGATAAATTAATGTTAATAATTCATCTTTTATTATTGACAAAAGCATAGACAATAAAAATATCAATATCAATAACCACATGAAAATATGAAAATTGACATTAAATCATCATTTTAGAGATAGACATTTTCGGTCTACTGCATGCAGAGCGACCGCAACAAAAATACATCACACCTCCGGACTACTCTGTGTGACACATTGAAAATCGAGCTGTACTGTTTCTGAATACATAACTCAGATGTGATTAGTTTTCCTTACACTTTCAGGTTGACAATGACTACATATCGAGGAGAACTTAATGTAAATGACCTAAAATGTCTGTGCTTTCCGAATGTGACAGTTTCGTCACATAAAGTAACAAGCCGTGCCTTACATTAAATGAATGAAATAAAACGTTTTTGAATTCTGATTTTCTTTCACATGAAAAGGGGAATATAGTTTGTATGGTCCAGCAACTGTCTTTTTTATGACTGAACAAGTTTGTATGGCCCAACATAATTTGTTGGCTGAACAACAGTTTGTATAGCTCAAGAACAATCTTTATGGTCCAGCAACTGTTTGGCACAACAATTCGTATGGTCCAACAACATTTTGTATGGCTCAACAGCGGTTTTGATGGTCCAGTAACTGTTTTAATGATATAAACACTGGCTTTAAGATCCAGTTCCAAAATCCAATGACTTGGCACTGCCTCGATATAAACTAACACGAGAAAGAATAGTACCACAAATATCATTAGCACGTGACCATAACGTCATTGATGTTTGTGTTTGGAGTTATGCCATTTAACACTACGGTTAATGCTATATCAAGACAGTTCAATGCTAACAAAAGGATATAATCCCATATTCACACGTTATGTAAGTTTTAGAAAGACTATACAGAGAATATACTGGGATGTGTGATATGTTGGATCAATCGTCATGGTAACTTGCCAATTGTTTCCATTTACAGTTTTTGACACAAATGACTTGTTTTCTATGCAGTTACCGCAACTATGTGTATGACATTTGAGCCATGACGAATTCTACTGACAAATTTTGGAACTATGATGATGATGATGGTTCATCGTCTCCGTGACTCTGTCCGTCGCCGGGCATTGTCCAATCGACGTGAGTCGATTCTCTGGCGACATGAGAGGGGTGCTCCACTCATGGGTTTTTGGAACTACTATTTTCATTAATAAAATATGCCATATTTGACTAATCAGAACGCTGCGTGTTGGTTACTGCAGTAGCCACTCCCAGCCTCAGCCTGGACCCGTTATCACTTGTATCCGGATTACTAATCCTAATGACCCCTAGATAGAAATCATAACAAGCTTTAACTTCTTTTCAATTCATTTCTCAATTTCCCTTTAGTCTAACAATGTGAATGAAATCATCCCCCTGTTTGATTGTCCTACATCGGACAGAGGCATATACATGTACTTACAGGCTCGCGACCGCTGATTAGTTCTCGTCAGAAAAAAATGAGCAAATTGATAATGTTAAAGATCGACGAAAAGGACATTCTGTAGTCCATCAAAAAGCTTGAAGAACATTTGTATATCATGTTTGTAACAAATTCACGAAACATCAACAGAACATTCGTGCGATTTACCGACATCGACAGGACCGCGAATTGTGATTTCAAAACATCAAAGAATTTCTGGTAACAAAATCGACTTTTCCTATTAAACACGAAGAGTGATATAAAAGCGAGTTTCAAGCCATTGAGAATACACCGAATTTCCATAACGTCTTCCTAGGAATATTTGTTTTCAATGGAGCAAATTAAACGAAAACGCCCGAAGTGGTGCTTTCGGCGAGTTTCCAGTACTTCCCGTATAAGGAATACTATGACAGACTGAACAACCTGGATCACAAAAGTTTGTGATCAACACATAAGTGTGATAAGAGGATATTGTTATCAATGTTGATAAATACATTTGTAAATAAGTGAGGAACAAACGATTTTGAGCATGGTTCATCACAGACTTCGGTTCGGGTTCATATACCAGTACATTGTATCTAATATTCGTTTCCATTCCATATTCGTAAAATCTGATGGAAAATATTTCATATATTCCTCTTCTTGTGCACATTATTTAGCTGGTAACATTCACAATAAATAATTGTAATGTTTAACACATATTCCTGCACTTTTCATTAAAGAAATTTAACTGTATTCATTTCAATATTGCTGGTCCGAGTTTTCCCTGCACCCAAGACATTATGCTTTTTCACAGACATGTCTAATATGCTTGGTTGAAAGTTACCGTGTTTGAATATTGAATAAATAAATGAATACTGCATCATCCACTTCCATGTAAAGTGAATTCACAATTGTTACATAACAAGGTGACTTTTTTTTTATATCTTTCTCAATGCCTTTGTCAATTCCATCAAGGCGCTCTTTTTCTTGCCGCCTGTATCCATCTCTTTATTCCCAGTTAGCTATTTGTTAACGTTCTCAAATGAAAAGAACACATTTGTAGTTATGTATTTGGTTTTGAAAAGAAAATGTTCACTGCTGTTCAATGAAAATTTTTCCCATTCTGTTATTTGATGGCACTCAAATGTTCAATTAAAATAAAACTTTTAATAACTTCTACAGTATATAGTAGAAATTTCGACCAATGTCTTTGTCCTGCATTAAACCCATTATCAAGTTGAATTAATAACACATTGAAAAACTGACAGACGTGGGCATGAAAGAGATCATCTTCATTTTCTCTCGCCAAAATTTAACAACATATCCTATATATTTTCTTCAACAACTTTTAACTTTCTCTCTCGCCATTGCAAGAACAGGATGGTTATGATACAGATAAACTGGCCAATATCTTTCAAATGATATTTTCTACGTTTCTTTTTATTTCGACGCTTCATATATTGAGAGTTTAAAGAAGAATATTTAAAACAAGTTTACCTGCTACCAGTTTATAGTTACTATACAATAATTGTAATCCTTTTCCCATCATTTACAGGTCATCGGCTATGAAAAGAAAAAGTTAATTTTTCGCGCGAAATCGGCATATATTATCTTTAAAAATAGATCTGTATATTGCACGATGTAACGACAGCATTATCTTTACCTGTAAACACACGAGGAAAGTAAAATCATTTATTTACTATTAATGATATTCATGGATTTTGTTGGTTTAAGGAGTATTAGCCAAAACAATGACGCGATGATTGGGTACAATTTAAAAGAAAAAGAAATACTAAGCATTAATTTGTCACTCTTCAAAAGCATTTAATGCTTTTCCACATAGAAAGTATGTTCAGTAACGTAGATGTAAATGTACTTATAACCACAATCCAAAGAAATGTACCGACGGGATTATCCTAGATACTGTGTACAGTATAAGTAACTTGGTTGTAATTTTAGGACAGGATGGTTGGCAGAAAATCTTATTGATATGACATTGAAATCGTATTTCTCCTTCACAGCAAGTAATGAATGAGTCGGTAATAAAATTTTTAATGACAGCTTAATAAAGACTTTATGTTGGCAACGTCAAGATTTTTCTGTGAGATTTGATAACGTTAAAATAACAAGGGGCAAAGAGTTCAAATCCAAATGTCTGCGAGTATTTTCTATGGGTAGTCGAGTTTACCGAAAACCTAAAACTGTAATACCAATAAATACCCATCACGTGACACTCAGACAAGGTGTTTCAAATTGTCTGAATATACAAAAAGGTAACAGATTTGGAGAAAATTCGCAGCTTTACTACTTCGGTGTCGCCGACTTTGATCCCATGGCCTTGAAACTACAATAATCACATTATTCTCTAGCACTGTTAGTTGTGGTCTCTATAAAAAGTTAATGAATTGAGAGAAAAGTGTCAATTGCCTTTAATCAGGTTATCTTACAACTTTGCGGACTTCCTAAAACTTTCAGATGCATATACCTATACACAAAGCTGACGGGTTTCCAACAAATTGGAATTTTATTGCTTTTTCAGTTTTTTGGATCAGTCAGAAAAATACAACAGGAAGTCAGTTTTGCTTTTTTGCAGGAGCTACTGTTTGACATTAAAACCATGTCAAATACTGTATAAAATGATTCGTCTCCCAGAGGAGAAGATACTTTAAAATAACATGTTTTCACAGTAGATGCCCTATGCCGTCAACCCCAAATGATGGAGAACACAAATTTTGTTCCTTCTGGTATTGATGCCAGTGACTATGCTTGCTTTGAATCAGCTCAGTGGTTCATAAGAAGATCAAAAATTAAAAAAAGTTAATGAATGACAAATGACAGACAAAGGGCTTAGTTAACCTAAAATGGTGCTGTTAATCGTCCTGGAGTTATCCTCACTATAGTCAAGTGATGTGACTTTGAAAATAGACCCATTATACTATCTCCTTGGTTTAGGTCAAGTTGACAGAGCAACATGTTTCGACACAGTCATTTATAGACTGCGGACAACATGTTTCATGAAAGTCCCAGTTTGTTTACTGTAATCAAAGCAGTTGGTTGAAATATTTTTATGGCCAACATCATCACATCTCAATAGTCTAAGCAAGTGCCAATCGATTAACAACATTTAATCTTTGTGATAAATTGGATATTTGTTGCATATTGCAAATATACAGCTACATGTACATAACTTCAATTTTATAATTGATGTTTGAACTCTTTCTCTTGTATAACATTTACACCATATCCAGCATATAAATCAACCACAGTTAAAATCTTTTCCATTATTGGTGTCCTCAGTACTTACAGTACTTTGATCAGGTCTTCCGACCAACCAATATGTGGATGGGCTTATTAGCATGGGCTTATAATACAGTATACATGTATATTGAATAAGTGGAGTGCTTGTCAACTATTTATTCCATATATTTTTTTTTCTTTTTTATTTAATTTTCATCAATTGCAAAACATTTTAACTAAAGATTTAGATATATACTGCATACATAAATGTAATTAATTACAACTTTATCACTATTAATGTGTTTGTGCTGTAGGGCTAGGGCCATTTTGTGACAGGGTCTCCTTGTATTAGCTAATAGCAACCTGAACCATCACCATTTTGGGAAGCCTGCTACATGCCATCCTGAACACCTTGATTAAAGTGTCTTGCCCCAAGACACCGCTAGAACAGCACAGGAAGATCTTTGACCTCAGGTCCCTGATAAACACAAATCACTCTGGGTAGGGATTGAACCAGACACCTCCGATCTTTACATGAAGGTGAAAAGTCTGACATTCCACTGAGCTTTTGCAGCTCCCTAGAGTATAATGATCACAAGGAAATGATTGTTACCATATAAATCACAACATTGTCTTAACACGCATTCCAGAGATTTTTTATTTTATCAATTCAAAAATCAAGGTCATGTTATCTTCTGAGGTCTCATAAAAAAGACAAACAACAATCCAATATGAAGGGATAGCCAAGCCTTTTATTCTCAGTACAAGTTTTGATATAAAAACTAAAGGGACTATCCTCTGATATACAACACATTTTAAACCATCGCAGTTCTGGAAGGCCACCTGCGTACAAACTGACCTCACCAGTTCCAACGATAGGTATGTCGTGTGTGCATGATCTTTCCGTACTGTATAAATGGTCTGTATAAAATGGGCAAATTATGGAAAGAAAAAATATACAACCGAAAATATAAAAGTTCTAAGTATGCCTTCCAATTTCTGAGGAGCCGCTATTCATTTTTTTGAGAGTAAAGGAAGGTATAATCAAGAACTTTCAAGAGTTATCTACTGCACAAAATACTGAAATTAATTAAATTAGTGGAAAAAAAAAATTACAAGCTTTATACACTTATGGCCAAGGGAAAAGGTTTTGTCTTTATTTGGTGGTAGTTGTTGGTTCAGGCAATGATAATTTTTATTTTTCTGACATGGAGTTCTTTGCAATACTACCATAATGATGGGTAAACTAATGAATGAAAAATTCACTGTTGCTACTGACAACAAATGTTTCACTGTTGCTAACGACAACAGTAGTCGTTACTATGGTGACTAGGATGACATCACACACATTTGCCGTCACAAGCTACACCCTGTAACACACCCTCCGGCAATGATACACTGTTGTTTATTCTCAACATCTATGACTCGTTCTGTAAACAAAAAAACAGAAAAAAGTAAATTTAAAAACTTTCAATTCTTGTTTTTCAAATCATGGATACTTCTTGCTAATCCTGAAGCGATATATAATATATTAACTGTGCATTTCTATTTTATACTACAAACTTTCATGGGCTTTGCCTGTAGCTCAATTCCACCTCATCTATCAACAAGATTTTCTGGAATCAATTAACAATATTACCATGAATTCTTCTGTAACATTCATTGGTCTTTAGCAAAATATTGAGAGTCACTTCATAAATCATCTACTATTTTCAAATACTTTTTAGAATTTTTTGGTCAAATTAAACTCTTTGTACTTAGGTTTTTCTACAGACTGAAATGATGAATGAGTTATATGGATGAAAACAGTTTCATTGTGACTAGAGAGAAACACAGTGATTTAGCTTCACTACTACTTTAGTACTAGTAAATATCAATCAATGTCAAATGAGAGAGTGAGGGAGGGGGGAGAGAGAGGGAGGGGGGGAGAGACAGAGAGAAAGAGAGAGAGACAGAGAGAGGGGGAGAGAGGGAGACAGAGAGAGAGAGAGAGAGAGAGAGAGAGAGACAGAGAGGGGGAGGGAGAGAGAGGGGGGTAGAGAGAGAGAGAGAGAGAGAGAGAGAAAGAGAGAGAGAGAGAGAGAGGGGGGAGAGAGGGAGACAGAGAGAGAGAGAGAGAGAGAGGGGGGGGAGAGAGAGAGAGACAGAGAGAGAGAGGGGAGAAAGAGAGAGAGAGAGAGAGAGAGAGAGAGAGAGGGGGGGGGGAGGTAAGAGAGGGAGACAGAGAGAGAGACAGAGAGAGACCTATCTTTTATGTACAGGGGAAGAAAAGCCCCAACTTCAACGAAAATTGCAATGAGAAATCTATTCTATTTTTTTAAAAAAGTTTTTAGGACAACTTACAAGGCACATGCTTAAATAGAATCTATTCCCTAAATATGCTCATTAACATATGTTATGATTGAAATATCTACTTACAATTTAATTTCAAAGATTTATCTTATATGATTGAAGAGGTAACATGCAAAGTGAATAATCTACTCAGCGCATGCTTCTTTAAATAGGATAAATTGTAATGAAAAAATCATGAATGTTAACAGTTGTTATCTACAACATACAATTTTACCATCATACAGTGAAATTAAATAACTCTTTCTGCTATAGTGAGATAAAACAGCCCTCCCCACTACAGTGGAAAGTTATAAACCTCTCTTCCACAGTGAAATTTAACAACCCTCCCAAGAGTGAAATTTTACAATACACCGCATCACAGTGAAATTTAAAAACCCTCTCCCACTGAAGTGAAATTTAACAACTCTCTTCCATTGAAGTGAAATTTAACAACTCTCTCCCACTACAGTTGAATTTAACAAACTTCTCCCACTACAGTTAAGTTTAACAACTCTCTCCCACTACAGTTAAATTTAACAACTCTCTCCCACTGAAGTGAAATTTTACAACCCTTTGAAATAAAGTGAAATTTTATAATACACCCCATTACATTGAAATTTAACAACCTCCCAAATGAAGTGAAATTTAACAATCCTCTCCAACTGCAATGAAATCTAACAACCCTTTTTTCCAATGAAGTGAAATTTTATTACTTTCCTAAATGAAGTAAAATTTAACAACCCTCTCCCACTACAGTAAAATTTAACAACCTTCCCCCCTAAAGTGAAATGTTACAATAACCCAGAGGGTCATTGATAAGTCATACCTGGGTTAATCTAAATTTTCATTTTGCATATCAAAAATGATGTATAGAACTTAAATTTTGGAAAACAAACAACAGTTAAAGATAAGATATAGCCTTCCTACTTTGATCTCGAGGTACAGAAAAACCTGAACTTTTGAAAAAACTAAAATTCTGTCTCAGATGACACTAGGACCAAAAACATATTGCATCAAAATTGAAGAATCGTAAAATATAAACTTTCAACATATGGAGACAATGAAAATCTACCTGCATGTATGGTCTGTATCTAAGTGTACATGCTACAAGGATGTGATTGGATGAGGTGTCCATGATGATATGAGAAGTGATAGCATGCTCTAACGATCAAAGTCCACCACACAACAAATCTAGGTCACCACACAACAACCAAAGGTCACCTGTTGACCTCCTAGGCTATGACCTTGACTTCATGACCTCTATTCCTCCTCCTCGGCGGCGGCAGGTGCGGCCTCGCCCTCAGCTGCGGGTTCTGTAGGCGCTGGCGCATCTTCCACTGATTCCAAGAGGATTTCATCCTCATGTTTCCTACCAATTGCCAATTCAGCTTCTATTTGTTTGGCTTTTGTTTCGAAATAATCTACCCTGGTACCATATGATCTAAGGTCAGTGTGTCTTTCATATTTGCTGTACATCTGAACTTTAGGCTGTATAGTGTTTAATTCCAAATTGATACAAGTTCAAATCCATTTTTCCATCAGGTTTTCATCAATAAAGAATATAATACAAATTTTCAAGAGTGATATTTTCACAATAAATCCAATGAAAAGGTTGTAGAACAGTTAGGTTGTTGATTGTCATAACCATGTTTCCATACACATTGTTGATCAGATATAATCCACATAAAGTGATCAGTTTGTTGGCCAAAAGATGCATCAACAAGAATTCCCAAAAGTGGCCGAAAATTGATCCGTCATTTGTAGTGTGTGCGGTGCAGGATGGAGAGAATGGTGGACAAATGTGCAGGTTTCATAGAGTTGTATAAATCAGCATCGCCAGTGTGTAGATTATAGGTGTGCCCATACACGGATGCAGAGTTAGAGGAAAGAAAAGGATATAAAGTTATGTATATATCATATAATGGTACACAGTACATAGTCCTACCTTTTTAAACAAGTTTTTCCGTTCATCAAATGTTCGTCTATCCACATTACGTTCAAATTTACTTGCTACTTGTATCTTTGGCTGGAAAAATTTAAATGTCATCCGATTCTGTTAATAATTTCATATCAAGCCATTGTTTCCCCTTGCTTTACCAAAGCTGAATAACATTTTACAAGCATTACCAATCATAGTCCAAATTATTTTGATGTACTGTAGACTGTAGGTATAAAGTCCATGAACACAGGAACCATGTACAAACATTGATAGGATGTTCGAATAATTCAGACAGCACCATTCAAGAATAGTACGCTAATTAGATTAACATTTTTGATAAATGTTTTTCTCTGATATAAAATATTGCATCAATTGCATATTTCCCTAGGAAACAAATATAATCTTGGAACTTAAAAGAAAAAAAACCAGAATTTAAATTATTGTTGTAAAATTTGCAGGCACTACACAATAATACCCGAGAAAAGAATAGCATTTTACATAAATTAACTTTGAATTTCTAAAGAGGAAGTTACTAAATATATGTAACAACCTGATACTTATATTCAAAGTTCAAGGGTTCCTGTTTCTATTTACCTTTTTCTGTTATACCCTCAAATTATAAAAGGACAAAATTAGAAGCTCTCTACATGCCACCTTGTACATGAAAAAAGTTGACTAATCTCAGGGTTGTTTAACTATCTTGTCTACCCTAGAGGATCTTTGTTAAAAAATAAGAAAATGGAATTATGAAAATGTAAATGTAAAACTGACCAGCTTTGAGTTGGGTGCAGCACCTTGTAATTTTCAAAGGACAATTAACAGTCTAGTGAATGAACAGGCATTTTTATCTGGAGCCGATCAAATGACTGAGTGTGAGTCTTCAATTTCATTGTTACATAGATATTCCAAGAGTGTATATATATATTCATAGTGTGATGAATTCTCAAGTCTTTGAATTTTTTTATATATATAAGAACAAAACCCTCAGATGTTGAAGCTGTAAAATATTGGTCTAACACATGTTGTTAACTCTTGCCTTGAACCCATTGACCTCTATCCATTTGATGGTGTCAGTTATCAACAAAACAATGAAACAATCCACTGATTAATGACAGTGAACAAAGGTTGTTTATGGTACACAGACTTACGGGAGCGCTGCTGTATTTTTCTGCCATGGGATCAAATCTGTAAAAGAAATCATAAATTAAAATAACAATGGTCTAAAATATTAGAATTAATTTTCTGCATGTTGCATGACATTATTAATGTTTGAACAGGAAATTGTTTTCCTTTACATTAAATGAGCATTTTGGTGTGTAAAATCTGGAAGAGCCTTCAAGTAGTTATGAAAGGTGATGTAATAGACAATATCAATTAAATCAGCTTATGCTGCTGTATTTCCTGATGTCAAGGGAGGTAAGTGCATTAAAAATCTACTTACGAGTCATCGACCTGGACAGCCCTCTTCTTTCTGTAAAAAATAATCATTTATGAAATAAAATTGTTATGGTCTAGTGAGAGATAAGCATAACAGTTCAAAATAATTTTTGACTTTGCATAGAAGTAAATTTGTAAGAATTTCTTAGAAAAAAATAAATGAATACATATAAGAAGTAAAAAGCAAAAAAAAAAAAGAAAGAAAGACAGTGACTTACCCCTTGTTCATCTGCCTAGCTCTCTCAGACAATTCAATCATCTATATGATAAATCATAAGACAAAGGTTCATGTAATTTGTTAATGAAGCACAGGAATATCCCTAAAGGAAACTGGAATTTCCTTAACTTTTTTCTCTAAAAAAAATAATTATTGGAAAAAAAATATTTCATTAAGGCATCTTTCATTAATTCTCTTGTGGAAAATGATAAGGAACTTCCTTTAGGACGTTAGGGTCTGCTCTCTTTCTAGTAGTATGATTGTGAAGATAAAATCTACTTGTTTCAGCCTGTGATCGGTCACACTTGCTTAGACTTACATCATATTGCTGGCTCTTGAAGCGCTCCTCCAGCTCATACTTGTCATTGGCAAGGTTCTTGATTTTGTTGTGAAGCTCAGTTGCCTTCTCAGCCAGGGCAGCCAAATCGAGTCCCTCCACACTCAATGGCTGGATGCGCTGGGCAAGAATGGCACGCTTCTCCTCCTCCAACTGTTCTTTAGACTTAGCCATGTCCTTACTGGCCTCCTCCTATGAACAAATACCACAATTTCATTACACCCAGTCCCTCATTCTTTTAAAGATAAGAATCCCAATCTTGTGATTTGAGAAAATACCTAATTCCTTCTCACTAAACTGATCAGTTCTTCAAATTTTCCAAACGCAAAGTTGTTTGTGAAAACTTTTTAAGACTGCACGGAATATTGCAGAAAAATACTGATTTATGTTTCAAGAGTGACATTAATGTTACAATTATTGCCATGGTAATTGGTTTCTTTTTAAGAAAATATCTACTATTTGAGACAGAACAGAGTGAGTGACATTTATTAATAAATCCCTCAGTCAATAGACCAAGTAAACTTTTATTTGATTTTATTGCTGAATAAAGACACAAGATTTACAAAGTGCCTACTCCATTAATGTTTGAAGTTTCCATGGCGAGAAACTTATGACATGTGCCTTGTTGCAATTGGCATAGTAACATCAGAAAATAAACAGGCAGATCAGTTCCCTCCTATGTTAGAGTGGTACAAAGTGCCTTGAATTTAATTACTGGTTATGATATTTAAATGAGCATTCAGGTCAAGTTTAAGCCCTATCACCAACTCCCCATGTTTATGTTCTATACAGATAAACACATAATGTTCCTACTGATATATGATATATAATTCTGTACTGGTAATTAATTATAATATCAAAATATAAAACATGACATCTTTATCAAGACTGGTCTATAAATTAACATCAGGATAGATTGCTATCCATATGAAGGAAGCAAGAAACTTGTACAAATTCTGTGTGTTATCATGTAACGAACCTGTAATATAACACATATAATCAAACATTAATATGACTACACATGTAATATGACCTAGCAGAACATTGATTGGCCGAAGTTTTCCATGGTTTCTATTGTCGTGTGCATTGTGATATCATCAAAGAAAGAGATAGGGAATATTGCCAGTTTGAATCCTTTACTTACGTTTGCAAAAGTATTTCTGTTATGTGATAAACAGACTTACATTCTTTTCGATTTTGAGATTTAAGAAACCCAAATTTTCCTTTCACCTTGCCCTTGGCACTAAGCTTAAAAAATTCAAAGACTTGGTTCATAAATCTCATATTGCTCAAAACTCATGTAAGATTCTTTAACAATAAAATGCATCAGGTGTAGAGAAACATTTAGTGGATCCCTGAAGACTAACCAGGTTGGAAGCCCCCTTCTTGGTGATGACAAAGTTGGGTGTTTTAGACATCTTCTTTCTCTCCTCCATTTCCTTTAGCTTGGCTTTCTTAGCCTCGATCCTTTTCCTCTCCTCCTCTTGTTTCTTTCGTTTCCTTTCCTCCTGTGTCAAAAAATATCAAAGTATTAGACACCACCAAAGTACATTACTTTTCATACTTATACATATTATCAGTCACATCATCTTGAGAGATGACTCTAAAACCCTCTTTTTTACAAATCCCCTCTATAGAGAGACTTTCATTTTTCAGAAGTCCTTTCTATTCATACCCCACTTTCTAAAGAGACCACTTCTTTTTAGTACCTCACTTTCTTATGAGTCCACTCTTATCTATTGTCCAAATAACTAAATAGACCACCTCTAGAGAGCAGCCACCTGTCTCTAAAGAGAACCACCCCTTCTTAACATCCTACAGTCATCTTGAAAACAATCAACTATCTTAAGAAGTTGCCTCTATTGAGCAATTAACTTTTAAAAGAGACCACCTCTACAAAGCAGCCACCTCTCTATAAAAGTACACCCTTATTTAGCATCTAATTTTCTGAAGAAATCATTCCTTCTTAATATCCTACAACCCAATGAGCAACCAACTTTCTATAAGATCATCCCTATACAGCAGTCATCTCTCTCTAATACGACAAACAGCAACCAACTTTCTAAAATATCATCCCTATACAGCAGTCATCTCTCTCTAATACGACAAACAGCAACCAACTTTCTATAAGATCCTCCCTATACAGCTGTCATCTCTCTCTAATACGACAAACTTACCTATTAAGAGTTCCACTTTCTAAAGAACTGACCCTGCTTAACATCCCATTTTCTAAAGAACTGACCCTGCTTAACATCCCACTTTCTAAAGAACTGACCCTGTTTAACATCCCACTTTCTAAAGAACTGACCTGACCCTGCTTAACATCCCACTTTCTAAAGGGACCATCCCTAATTAGAAAATTCCATCACCTTCTCAAAGTACAAAGAGAGATAAAATTTCAGCAACTCATCAAAGGATGCAAATCACTGTTTAAATATTTCACATTTTTCTGATTCCCTCTACGGTACATAATTTAATGGCAATATTAATATTCTAGCTTCTCATTTTTTTTATTGAATTATTTGACACAGGTTTACAATGCCAACCACTAACCTCCTCGGCCTTGCGGCGTTTGTCCTCCTCTTTCCTGATCTCCAAAAGTCGTCGATCTTCCTCTAACCGCTCCTGCTTTCTTTGTTCCTATAAATTCAGAAATAACAGAAAATGATAAATTTGTTTACATATAACATATGCTTAAATGGGTTTTAATGTGGAGTGAGTGCCTTAATTTTATACAGAAGTAAGTAAGTGAACTAGACAAAAGTGAGTATTTGCATTACTTCAGGTCCAATGGATCAGTCACACACTTATATCCTTGTTTAATTCTGAGTAAAATCTGCCATTCATTTTTATCTTAATTACTTATGTACACCATATTTTGGAAATTTGTACAAGCTCAATTTTCTACTGCTACCATAGATATTCATAATCAATAAAAAGAATCTTGCATATATGTAGCAAAATTATACTATAAAAGGTAATGAACAGTATGCTTCCTGCTGTCTTCTGATTATCACCTAGACCTGTAATGCATTGTTATCAGCATTTCTTACCCGCTTCTGACGAAGTTGCTCCAGGTCCTCAGCCTCCTTTTCACGCTGTTCCCTCCTCGTCTCTTCATATTCTGCGATCTCGCTTTCCACCTTCTCTTTTTTCTTCCTGGCGGCCTCCTGTAAACAAACCATGTTGAGTAACAGGAAATGCAGCATGTGACAATATATATCTATTCATTAAATACAGTGGTTGTCTCCATCATAATACTGTATACAAGGAACCTTTCTCCTCCCATAAAACTGTTCAGTTTTCATCTCAATGATAAAAGGACAAAATGACCAAAAGTCAAACTGCAGTGAAAGTTTCTCTCTATGAACAGTTGGTTATGAACTCCATTGGGTGATTCTACCACAGTGTTTCTTCTACATTGATTTTACAGCCTCTTATGCCTTAATGAATTCGGAAACTTAAGTAGGATTTTCAGAAAAATTGGGAAAATATTTTTGAATTTTGCATCATTAAGCCTTTGCCCTGAGAAACCAGCAAACATTTTCATTTCGTTCTTTATATGTAAAATTTTAGATTCCATCAAATTCCAGTAAAACTCAGAAGCAAGAGTAGTGATGTCACATGACTAGATAAATATCACATGAAACTTTGATGATGCCACATAAGGTGACAATTATCACATTAACACTTGGTGTTGCCACATAAAGTGATAAATATCACACAAACATTTGGTGATGCCACATGGGAATATTCACATGAACCCTTGATGATGCCACATAGGTATAGATATCACATGAACCTTTGGTGATGCCACATAGGTATAAATATCACATGAACCCTTGATGATGCCACATAAGGTGACAAATATCACACAAACATTTGGTGCCACATAACCACCTGTGATAATTCTAGGACATTTAAAACAAAGATGATGTTATAAATTCTGTGACATTCTGCTTACCTCCATTGCTAGTCTGGCTTCATTACCATCTCCACTTCTGTAAAATGCAGAGATGAAAAGTAAAACTGGGATATCTATTTTGTCTATCATACATATACAACCGTTTAGTGTTAGTTATACATCACTATTTGTTAATTAAAATGTGACATTCACATTACACTTTATTCAAAGTTTTAATTGCTTTTTTCAACTATGAAAAAATATCATTGAATGCAATTGATAAGCAGTGCTGCAGTCTTTATTTTGCATGCAAATACAATAGTAGTACTTGGAATAAGAAACAAGTCTTAGTGTAAAACAGATAGTCTAAACTGATCCATTTCTTTACCGAGTCTGTGTCTAACCCAAACTTCATTGACCATCATGCATGCTTCTCAATCACACGCAAAACCTCAAAAAACCTGCTGATGTTGGACAAAGGATGGCCATCAATGGGAGACTATCAGAATAATATTAAATCTGTTTAGCTTGTAAAGAATCACCTAGTTCTATGGAAACACTTAGATCAAGGAACAAACATCTCTTTTTACATAAAGAAGGCAACAGTAAAAAAATCAACGTACATGTATTCTGTAATGCTGATGCAAGCACATAAAAAGGACTAGCTATCATCACTCAAACAACTTATCCTAGAAAAACTAGATAAGACCAGAAACTACAGCAATCCAAAAAAAAAAACACACATTCATTACGATCTTTCTGGATCATTATTTTGCTCAGGATCAAAATATTTTTCCATTTCTGGCATTCTTTCATACCAAAATGTATCTTCTTCGGCTTCTTAGGACTTTTTCAGTTTTTTTTTTCTTTTCTCAAATTAACGAAAAAAGGAAAAAAAAGTCCTAATAAATGTGACATGAAATGAAACCGAACAGTTCTTGATAAATAAATCACATTAGGAAATCTTTTATGAAAACCAAAATATATATATTTGAAGTTAAGAAAAAATCTTCAAATCTGAAAATTATGTTTTCAAATTGATATTACGCACTAACTACTTTATACTATTTTCATTATAAGATAATTGGAAACCAAAAACCTATAGCTATCTCACTTCATCTTGTTGTCTTCACGAAAGTTCAGACAGAAACCAAAGATTCTCATCAAGAAAGCATGCTAAATCTAATAAAAATATACCTGTAGTTTGTGTAATGAAGACACACCATCTGTAAGATTTGCAAAGCTCACACCAAACTGAAGAAACCAAACTATTGGCTACTAAAGAAATCTACCTGATTCAGTCACATTACTGAGTTTTTCTAACCAAACCTCACTCCATCTTCTAAAATCACAATCAATTTATCATGACTTACTTAGGACCACCTTTTGACTCCTCGACTGATTTCTGCCTAGAAATCATATAATGATATAGTTACTATGACTGACCCTATGAATAACAATATCGTTATCTTAATCGTGTGTATAGCAAGAGAGGAAAAAAAAAAGAAAAAATTAAAATGACAAATCATGACACGAATAAATCAAAAATAGTCCGTAAGTTTTCAAGTTGTTTATCATTAAGTCAACTGCAGTAAAGTTTGTAATTAAAAAAATGTTATTTTTCATTAAATACATATAAAGAAAATACCAAATTCAATAAATCATAAGTTAATCGCCTTTAAATTAATTTCTAAACTAAATCACACAAAAATACCAGATTCACAACAAACTTTAACTCTTTCTATCTGAAAACAAATTTTTTGGGAAATCTCTAGCAGATAGGGAGGATATTACCTACTAAACCACACACAGAGAAAAACTATCGAACTTATGGTGTGCTAAAGGTTTCAGTACCAGGTGAGTTGCTAACTTAAATAGAAAATGAAATGTGACACCTCAATAATATTTGATATTTTGTAGAAGCAAGCGAATTATATCAAAATACATTTATTACAAAGAACATTACATCTAAATTCAGATGAAAAATACACACAGTATAAACATAAAATTACGCTACCTGTTTACTAATAAAACTGACAACAAAAAGTATATCTACCATCATGTCACATTTCATTATCAACCCATTTCTAAGTTCTACAACTAAGATGAAGATTGAAGATGATGTCAATTGTTTTGACGAAGCTGAATCCATTTTATTTTCAAACAATTTGATATCTGGCTTCAAAATAATCTAAAATATTTCTTTGAATAATTTCTACATTCATCTGTTTTTTTGTTTTTGTTTTCGCTTTTTTTCAAATATACTTGATGAAAACATCATTTTGTCTTTGAATTTGAAATCTGTGTCATTAGTACATGTGATTGAAGACTAATATATGTTAATTATCAATTCTAAAAGGAAATTCTACAAAAAAGGTTTAAATCCACATGGTTGCAATGACAGCACTCACTCAACTGGAGGTTGTTCTGACGGCTCCTCAGCAGAACTGTGCAGTATATAACAATTTCATATATAACATTGAAAATCTGAAATCTTTTATTTGTAGAAGGAATAGACAGATGACAACAGTTTTATACTACCTCATTATAACAGCCAATAAAAACAGCTAAAAAGTTAAAGAGTGTGATGAACAATAATTTAAGGATTTTCTAAAAAGGAAAAGTTTTCAAGTCCTATACAGATAACTCAGTGTAATGCCCTTGGTCACCCCCATTCTTCCCATCCTGATCAACAAGACAATAGTAAAAGAAAAGCAGGAGAATACTGATTGATGCAGAGACAATATACGAGTAAGCAACGCTATCATACCTAGCCACAGGAAGCATACATGTATAAGAACATCAGAGGCACCTGATATGTGACTATAAACTTAAATCGTGAATTTCAAAAAATTTGCTTCAATACGGCATTGTTAAATTTCAATATTTCATTTTCAATTTGTTTCTCAGTAAGTATGACTATTTTGCAGTGCTAGAATTCTTTGTTAATTTAGAATAGCTTAGTATAGCTGAACCAAAGATTAAAAATGTTGCTAATCATTAGTCCAGACAGACCAAGATGTAGGTGCCTTGGTCAGGTTACAACTAGTCAGCAGTGGTGTAATTATTTGGTTGACAAGTTGAAAGAATCCAACAAAAGCCATGGAACTTGTTTTTTTACATTGCTGTAAAAACTTCTAATAAATCATTTTCAGTTTTCCATTAAGAGTTTATATAGAGTTGAACTTTTGGATTCTTAGAATGCATTTCAATATTTATGTATGAAGTGCAGAAGGGTTATGGTTTACAACTGGACAAGTCCTTAAGAAACATAAAAAGGCATAAATTACATTTTCTGTTAAAGGTAATAACATGTTCCCATTTTATTGTTACATCCTGAGATACATAAATTTTATTTAGCAAGACAATTTTCTATGTATGGTAACAGGTATTCAGGCAGATTTAAAGTGGAACACATTTCTTCTAACAGTGAAGAAAGAAATGTTTTTACAACAAATACGGTAATAATTATTTCAGTTACTTAAAATATTAAAGACAGGACTTTCTTTCACTTATTTGGGGATAAAATGATCAATTTGGAATGAAATCTACTTTTAGTGGAGTGTTTAAATAGGAATCTTCCATGGTTTTTATTGTGTTCTCATACCTGGAAACAGAAGCGCCACAACATTGACAGAGTAATAAAAAGCTAAATTGTCAAACATTTATACATTGTAATGGCTGCAAAAAATATCTTAATTAATTTTACTACAATAAAATTATAGTGAAATGAACAAAAATATGCCTAATAAAAAATTCTTTAAAATCTATAAGTAAATCATTAAGTTCAGACAATTCCTTAAAATATGCTTTTGTCATCATACTTTGGTTCTGGTCCTTTTTTGTTGACTTATTTGCTTAATAAATTTTCAACATCTTTCTCAAAATACTGGTATTGTTTTGTATTTCATGATATTTTTTAAATTGAAAACATCCTCAAAAAATAATAATAAAAAAAAGTCAAGTATCTTTCAAGATGTATTTTTAGCTCAGTTTTTTTTTACAAAATTTGATAGCCTAGTCAAAATCATATTGTGAAAATGTCTGCAATCACACAAGGTATATAACATGAAATGTTTGCTGGGAAGAAACTTTCATTGTTTTCATAGCTGTAGAAAATCCACAAAAACAAACAGGCAACCAGTAAGAATTCAGATGAAACATTTCATGTTATACAGAAGATAAAGTGTTTTTTTTTTTTTAATTAAAAAAAAAGATGTATTCATGCTGGAAAAGTTCTCCTAGGTTGCTTTTGTTTTATAACTAGTTTGCTTGTATTGTCACAATATTATTGACAGTTTAACCTGCAATAGGAGAAAAAACAGGATAGAAATCACACCCTTTACATGTAGGAAAATCAGGAAAGTAGTGCTATTGTAAACAAAATTTTCTCCTCTTTCTTTTTTCTCTCTTATTCAAGGACATTCTTATACAAGAAAGGCCACTTGATTTTTCTTTTTCTTTTTTCTCTTCATTTTCATAATGTTTTTTTTTTTTTTTTTGCATTGTTTTCTAAACATGATAAATTAGAAGAGTGAAAGGAGTTATATCCCTTTGACCATTAGACTTACAGGGTTAGAAACAACAAACGACTACATATCTACAAATACAACAACTTACGTTTCTTGGGTCTCATCTCTGTAAGCAAAAATTTAGAGGATAATGCTCTTTTCTTTGCATGGAAACATTGTCTTCTTGCCCCAAAATGATACAATCAAATTAGCCTATCACCACAGCTAAAAATCTATCTTTGGGAGACAAGGAAATTTGATCAATGAAAGGTCGATCAGATCGCCATTTCATTTGCTTGTTAATGAGAAATCTATACTGAATGCTTTTTACCACTAAAAAAAGCAGATCTTTGAAACAAATATTTATTAATCTTCATACCCCTTCCTCCCAGCCAGCTTTCTATAGTAGTTTAGAAAGGATTTTATGTATTCATCATAATAATATTGATCAAAGTGAAATAAAAATGTTTTCTTTATTTTTATATTTAACTAATGGCTCTCTTTCAGGAATTCTATTGTAGCCTTTTATATAAAATTCTTGTATTTTCAGTTTGTATTGTACTATATTTATCCAACAATAACTCCTGTGCCATTTGATAAGGTCAGCCATATCTATTACAGTCCAGTAGATGGGACATATAGTAAGTCCATCCTTACTTCTAGGCTACTAGATAATGTACTGGCACCCTGGATTTATTGCAGGATAAACACAGAACTCTTAATATACTGTAAAGTTATTGATTTTAATGTATTCAAATTTTAGCGCATTATAAAACTTTTAAAAATTACCATCACCACCACAGTCATAGCATACCAACAATAAATATGTTAGAATATCACAAAATTTCACAATATTTACAAAGCGATATAATATAATATGAATTGCGCCAAAATAAGCTTACCACTAAAATACAGACATTTACAGTATATCATGTTTGCTGCTAAGAAAAATATATATATACTTTATAAGACAATACAATACCCCATGCATTTCTACAAGTGTGTCAAACTACACAACAAATTATTTTACTTTAGGTTAATTACTAATGAATAGTAATCATTGATTGAGTGATAGATAAACTTTTAGATCAGAAATTATATATTGTGGTGTATTCTCTGAAAATGTTTGTTGCTAGACAATTTTTTCAACTTACCTTGGTTCCTCATCGTAGTCCATGATGGGAGTTATATGTTACACAAACTACAACAAAAAAAGACGAAGAAACTTTGAATCATAATAGTCTAGTTATATCATCTATCTACCAGTACAAGCCTTAAACTAAGTTAAAAATGCTCACACATCACAACCTTTCATTAGATGTGCATGGCAGGCCTTGAACATCAGGGGCACTAATTCTGCAAAGCTTATCAGTTGCATAGATCATAGGTTCAACACCAGAAAATGTGTGCACAACCTGAAAGAATAGCTTTGTGTATTTAGTGAACCATTGGAATCGTTTTGTTGAACTTGTAAGGGATTTTTTTCTAGATTATACAGAGATTTCAACAAACACCTTGTGTCCAGGTTATCTTATTTGTATCTAGATTAATTTTTGTAAACATGAGAGAAATGTTCAGCCTTTATTAGTGAAACACCATCCCCATCATGTGTATTTGGGGATGAAAACAAAATGTTGACTGACTGAATTCTGCTGATTATGTATGAGTAATAGTCCCATAATCTGTAAATAGCTTGTTGATGATGACATAACTTCTGATAACCAATAAAAAAAATAACTTTGTGTATACACGAAGATACATGTATCACAAACAATATACTTTGTGCAAAAGTGCTAATGATAACTGTTATATACATATAGACCAGAAAGAGGTAGATATTGACAGTGGAGAGAAAGGTAGGGAGCATACGTGTACCTACAGTGGGGAGAAATAGGGGGCATATCTAGGGTGGGGAGAAAGTGATGGGGTATATTTCAAGGAGGAGGTAGTGTAACTAGTAAAACCACACACGTGCAAACTCCTTAAGTTCACAAAATATCTCATATTGTACTTTATATGGAGAGACCTTTATCATCCAGCTTTCTGCCCTGGTATTATGATCAACAGGAGGCCCTAAAGATGGGGTTTGGAACCCCCCACTGCCTTACATTATGTAATACTTATGAGATAGACCAGATCCCTTGGTATCCTGTGTTTACAGTGTGGCACTCTAACAAATACTGCTGATACATGCAGTAAATATTGGAGCTAATTCACCTAATTATTGTAAATCATTATCAGGCTGAGATCTGAGGATGCCCTCCTTATTTATTGTTAGGTGGCTGGGAGAACATTTCCACCTATTAGTATCAGCCCTCACTGCAGTTACTGCACACCAAACTGAGTCAGCTCACCATCAACTGGTAGGCACAAAAGCCTTGTCAGCTTTTGGCCTGTATGCAAAGTTTCTCACACTCACAAATTGTATACCACAGTAGCGTTAGTACATCTTTTAGTAAAAATCTTTCTTGCATGAGGATTAAAAACATTATCTAAGAAAAAAAAAATGAAAGAAAGTACATTAATATTAGCTCCAAGCTCATTTTCCCATCCTAAGATAAAAGATGTACTTGCTAATATTACTGGATTATTGAATAATACAAATTTGTTTAAACTAGACTTAAAAGTCCTGACTATGAAAACTAACAAGGAGAGAGTGGGACTACCTTAAACAGTAATCATAAAAATTAAATATAGGATTTGTAAGCTTCTCAATATTATTATATTTGTCTTGAAAGCATCTTGTTACAAAGCCATGGCCGAGCTAAACTACAGCTTAATGGAAAGAGCACTTGGTCCCTGAGTAACTATGGTAACTCTATATTGTAATAAATCATATCTAACCTTACTATCATGTAACTTTGGTTGTACTTTTTCACACTTGAGTATTCAGCTAAAAGCTAACTAGTCACTGGTAGTGAGATAAGACATAAAATGTCCTGGCTCTCTGTTGGAATCTTCATGGATAACACATGATATACTTCCAACACACATCCATACGAATCCACACACGTCTATTTCAAGCCTGTCTTGGCCGCTTCAGCTGCAATTATCAACCTTTTGATATTTTTAGAAACTTGCATTTTACAACCTTTGGTTTGTCTATTATATGCCCCGAAAGAGTGTTGTTGATGATGGAGTTGTCTCCCTTTCATCTCAAGAGCTCATCTGTCATTAGGTTTCCTGATAAATTGTTTTACAGAGTATCTTTTTGACTTGAGTTGTAGGGGTGGAAAAATAATTATTTTCAATGGTCTTCTGTCATATTCTAACTTTTAGCCATCTCATTTCTCCAAAAGTTGAAAGCTAACAATGATTTAAAATTATATTCTAACTGGTCACAACAGGTTATGTATCCATATCTGATGTGTTACTTGTTAGATGAACACAGATCATTCCTGCCCCAGTTTTTCCATTTGTGAAAGAGTCTAAGAGATCATTGCAAGTTTTTGCTAGAAAAGTCCAACTTAAGTACAAATTACGTACAAAATGTATCAAAATATGGCTTAAGGGGCACCTACCTAACTAGGGTTTTTTCCTGGTAGCCCGGTTGCCTCCCACAATGAGCTTCCATATCAGAACCAACAAGAATGGTTGATATTAGTATTACACTCGCAGCATTTAGCCATAAATCAAAGATAATAAATACTGTAATCCAATCAATATTTAACAAATAAAGCTCAGCTAACTGAAAGTGATAAACAGAAACTTATCTTAATTGTGGTAAGTATATAGTTTGAAAAATATTGACCCTTCAAAATCACAAGCACTGCAGTGATCAATAAGAATTTTGGAGCATACAATTATGGTTAGGTAAGTGGACATTGTAAATGTTGCTGAAATGAAGAATAAGATTGTAGATAGGTGCATCAACATCTTATTGGTATGTTGTATGTTTTTCCAACTGGCATACATGTAACAACTGTCAAGTGTGATGTACTAACACTTCCAACCACCCCTCCTCTCCCCACTCAATTACTATACACTTACATACAGCACGTAGGCACCAACAACATGAAGGCATTAGGAAATTTGTAATCGTGATGCAAATCTGTATATGTTAGATTTGAGAGTTACACCACATCAATACAATTTACACAAATATGGTAATTCTTCTACAATGGTAAATTCTAGAATTTGTAAAGTAAGATCGTTACATAGGAAACACATAGTGTAGGAGTTGCATGCAGATGAATTGGAAAATTTTCTGGAAAAACAAGTTGAAAAATCCCTGCAAAAAATCAGAAATCATAATGGAAAAAATCTGTAAAATTTTCATGAAACATTTCTCAATACTCACGCCCTGAGAGAAGTAAAATCCGACAAAGTTGGAGAGTAGAGAAGAAGGAGATATCACAGCTACTGATGTAGACAGGGAATGTATCTAAAGACCGACTCACAGAGGTATGTTGTGTGTTCCTCACACTACCAGGGCCGTGTGGCTATCTAGTTACCATACCATCACTGGGGCAAGATGGGAGGAGGTGTCAAAGACGGGCATCTGTCGCCCCTGGTAGGGGGTCAAAAACTGTAACCCAGTAATGTGATAGAGGATTACATCCTTCCTTGTAATATCATATGCTGGTCAAACATTATAGGATGGCTGTTTGGTATGTGATATTGTCTGTGTGCCCAGCATTTGATCATGCTCAGCCATTACCTCAAGTTGAGTGGATTATAAGGTAGTTCTGCCAAAACCTAACCCTATGGGAAAATGTTTTCCTACCAAAACCTGTGGGTCATAGTACTTAACACAGGGTTATAGCATTATAACCCATTACATAAATCATCCAAGGTTATAGTATCGTTACCTTAACACCACCCAAAGGTTATAGTATTGCTACTTAAACCCCCCACCTGCATTATAGTAAAACAACCCCGACCCTGGGTTAATAGTAATACAAATTAAACCTCACCCCAGGGTCATTGTATTGCTTCCTAAACCCCATCCTAATGTCATTGTACTTCCTAAGTGATATGTATTTCAATGGGTTAGAAAAACAAGAATGTGTTACCAGAACAAGTTACATAAACTTAGTCTCAGAATATGCCTTACATCATGACAATTATCTTTTGAAAGTTTTTCAAAACTTTTTTATTTAACTTGTAATGATCGGGTAAACTTAATAAAGAAAAATAAAAGACCACTTCCCATAACATAAACTGTAGCAATTTAGCTTAAATCATTTTATCAGACACCTAAATCTCTGAATTTGTAAGAATGTGAATGAGTTGATGTTACAGTGACTTACATACCAGATCTGCTGCTGAGGTTAATCTTCCTATCAGATTTTGTTAACAGTCATGTGAAGGACTTGTTTACAATCCCAATGAACCCTGAGCACCTGTTCCCCAACAGCAGTTAAAAGGAACAATATAAGCAAAAATTGAAGGCTATTTTCATGTAAGTTATTTATTTTTGTGAAGGTGGTTTATTTGAACAATATCAGCCTGAAAAAATAATAGATGTAAATTGGTCAAGAAATTTTCATTTTTTCAGAATTTACTAAGGATATATAGAGAAAGAATCTTGATTTCTGTCCTACGTAGAGACTTTTGGGCGATAGGCACAAAAAAAAACCTTTTGAAACCACAGTCTTCAGACAACCTTGAAAATATACCTTCATAGAGAGAATACCTTTGTGAGAGACCACAGTCTTGGGAGAATAGCTTTGTGAGAGACCACAGTCTTGGGAGAATAGCTTTGTGAGAGACCACAGTCTTGAGAGAATAACTTTGTGAAAGACCACAGTCTTGAGAAAATAGCTTGTTGAGAGACCACAGTCTTGAGAGAACAGCTTTGTGAAAGACCACAGTCTTGAGAAAATAGCTTGTTGAGAGACCACAGTCTTGAGAGAACAGCTTTGTGAAAGACCACAGTCTTGAGAGAACAGCTTTGTGAAAGCCCAGTCTTGAAAGAATAGCTTTATGAGAGACCACAGTCTTGAGAGAATAGCTTTGTGAGAGACCTAAGTCTTCAAAAAAGAAAACCCCAAAAAAGAGACCACTTGTCATGAGAGAATACCATGGTCGTCAGTGAATATCTTTGTGAGAAACCAAGGTCTTTAGAGAATTCTTTTGTGAGAGACCACAGACTTTACATAAATACATATGAAATAGATGTCGAGACCAACACAATAATGAGGAATTTAGGTAGCCAAACACAAAGACAAAACCATCCAGATTGAAAACATCTAGAACCAGAGATCAAAACATTCAGTTAACACAACACCCTTTAGCTGATAAAGGCCATAGGATACAAATAACAAGCATTTTACAGATTCCTCTATATTGGTAGTATAGATAGCCTAGGAACTTTTAAATAGGCATCAGACTACAGAATATACCAGACTATATAGATCTGAAGTTTAAAACAGACTTAAGCTGACAGAATATACCACATACTTAAGATAGCCAGGGAAAATTTATTTCATTTTGTGGAATATGGTGTATACCACGAATAGATCTTAAGGATATGTTTCACCTGACATACATTTCCATAAAATATGACCAAGAGAGTCATGCTCACCTCCTGGTGATTGATCTAGGTTGACGACCAGTGAAAACTATTTTATAACATACCTTGGTATATATAAGTTAACCATCTACAGTTTTGTTCTGATATATGTAGCATGGGTGGTCAAATACTTTCTGACATCATGACGTTTTGATTGATGTAAAATTGACTTCATTTGAAAATGTCTTTTTTTTCTGCTTACATGTAATCACACTTTTTATCAGTTCAGAACACATAAACCTGTAATGTCCTTGAACACATAACTCCTTGCTCCTAGTATTTCAAATATTTTATAGATGTAAACGTCACTGTAAATCAACCTACTGTTCATGCCATAAGATCCTGTCACCAACAGATGCTATCCTGTAAACATGTTGGGTCAATCTTTCACACTGTACACTTTTTAGATTCTAAAACAAGCTGTTGATTGAATCTCACATCAATGTCTATAATACAGTGCCTTTTCCACTATATTTAACCCAAAACATTAATAAAGTTGTAAAAAATCTGTTTCCCACAGCATGATCAATAGAGTTGGTTAACCTTCATATTTAGCCCACCAATAGAGCATCCCATAATATACTTCCCCTCAATACAACACTCCTTAATATACTTTCCCTCAATGTAACACTTCTCGATACACTGCCCCTCAATGTAACACTTCTCGATACACTGCCCCTCAATGTAACACTTCTCGATACACTGCCCCTCAATGTAACACTCCTTAATGTACTGTTCCTACATACAACATCCCTTGATATAATACCCCTCAACGCAACACCCTTGTATATAGTGGCCCTTATTTCATTTGCCACCCTACTTACACCACAAATGTTTTTATGTTGTCATTTTCATTTTCTATTTAACCTTTAAACGCCTTCCATGATATAGTATTTGACCTACCGATACTTGTATTCTTATGTCTATGTCTCAGTAGACAATTTTGTGGCCAATATTTTCTATCTTCATTGCAACAGCTGTCAGTAAACTTTTCTCATTTCTTTTTTGCAATAATTTTTTCATTAAAAAAGCATTGTGGCTTCTGACCAAGTTTTGTCTTTATCTCCAGGAGATATAGCTCTGAATGAGAAATCTGCGTCATTTGTACAATATGACCTTCAATGATGCCAATACCTTATACCGTACCTAGTCTCATTTGTTAAATTTGTTAATTCTAAGTTTCATTGATAGATAAGAACAAATTACTCTGTAAAAGTACAAAAAAATCTTTTAAGAAATAGAACCAAGCAGTAATTTTATGCTAGCTAGACAAAATTCAGCATTGCCTGTTGATGAGAGAACCACTGTAGATAAAGATGTGATCATTCATATACTCCAGCTCTCCTTTATCAGTGTTATGTGTAACGTTACTGTGGCAGATGATAAGGAACTCAGCTAAAATCTATACCCAGCATGTTAGTGGAATGTGCCCTTCTCTCATGATAAATTGGATTCTCATATCCTGCATTAACATTTCCTTTTCTATGGACTTAAACAAGTCTAACTGATTGTGGTCACTCTTTGATCACTGCCAGAACAAGTAGTAGACTTGCTCAAGTCAACATATATACAGAAAAATAAGTGCTAATCACAGACTGTAATAGTCAATCCAATATCTATATAGTGTTGCAATGATGTAGAAAATATAAACTTTGTGTGCAAAAAGTTCCCTAAGTACAAAATGTAATAAATATTTTTGAGAATGGCAGATTTAGTGAAATGTCTATTCAACACAAAAAGTCTGCAAACACTGTTCTAAAACTGACGGGAAGTTTCCAAAATTAGCTACAGCAGTCAGTTTCTTTTATTACTACATGCATAAACTATGTTTCATGCTGTAAGTATGTAGCCAATCCCATTCAGCATGAAATTTCATTTAATGCTATGGGATGGGTGGGGGTGGGGAGAGATTTAAAAGATGTACCAAACGATTTCATGTAACAGAACTTTTAAAAGAACCAAAACATCCAGTTCCTTATAAAGTGAGTGGAATTTCACAGAAACTGATGAAAGATTGTTACTATCTATAAAATGAAGGCAAGAACATATGTCAGGTTGAAAAAGACCTTTAGTCGTAATGTAAATTGTGGTCAGTTTGCACACATTGTATGGTCAGACATATTGGCATGTGTGACCTCTAGAATTCTGTATCCTTGGTAACATACACATCTGGTATTGCCTATCTGGGGAGTTACCATGGCTATACATTACCAGTACAGTCCTGGGTCTCCCTTGTGAGACCCCCAGTAGACACCATTGATATATTGGTTAATTGGTTATGTGTGTGAGAGCTATCCAATACAATGTACAGTACATGTAGCAATATCAGTCCACATCATCAAGTTTTTACCACAGCTACTCATTTTACCTGACTGTGTATACTCAATCCTTATGTTATAATTAGGAATGTAATGTATACCAGGTAGTCATTATTATTGAGATATTGTAGATATTGTCTGTGATATAAAGCACCTTGCATTTAATTTATTAAGATGTGTTTGAGCTTCAGTTTATAAAAACAATGTTCTATTTAATGTTCAACAATATTACACAGACACATCTGAAAATCAGTAAGTGAAGTCAATGCATAGGAATTTATGAGCAAAACTTACATACATCTGGCTTATCAGTTTATAGCTGCAGAAAAAAGTTTAATTTGACATTGTGTTTACAATTAGATAACTTTATGACAAGGTCATGAATTTATGAAGGTCACATGATCCACCTTGATACAAATGTTTCTTGTTAGAGGTCAAAGTTCACACAGATGATATACATGTACTTCCAGTCAGTCTCAAAGAGATGAGAAAAAAGAATGTTAATTGTCAGCATAGTTAAGATGTAATACTGAGCATTTTGTGCCTATAAAAACACATTGTTCCATTCCAGAATGGATAGAATATTTCCAGTAGCATTTCTTTCCATTAGTGCCTTGCAACTTTATCTTATCTTGACTTGTGTATACACAACTTGAGATAATCCAGTAGACAAGGGAAGAAAATATCAAGTCTACATCACCTGAATTCTTACATGTATACATACATATCAAACATACACAATCCCTCTTAAAATACAGGGGATCTGCAAGTCTTGTTGGGTACATTGAAAACTTGTTACACCTGGTATGTATGCATATTAAGACTCCAATGGAGCATTTAAAGAAAATCTTTTCAAATATTCCATAGCTTCATGCTTTTTATAGGTGTCTAGAATTCTTTTACTTTCCTTCTCTGGCTGTTTATTTTTATTTTTTCATTGTTTTTCCCATAAACACACACATTCCCCCAACATCTTTAGCCTGACACACATGTGTCTGTAAGGCATATGTATAGCAGCAGTAACACATGTTTACACAACCATCTTATCTCTCCTGCCAGGAGATGTCTTTGGTGGACTGCTGTGTTATCCAGAAGCTGCAGCTGTATAAAGAACAGAAGGTCTAATTCTAAGCTCCCCTATTCCTGTCACTGTCTGGCCATCTTGCTAGTAGTAAAGCTTCAGTTATTGTTGACATAAAGTATTGTGATTTTTTTTCTCCTGAATTCAAAGTTTATGTGAAAGCAAGAACTGAGAGAGAATTTTGAATTTTGTAAACAATTAATTTACTGTATTCACCTCATTACAATATGACCTTGACTATATTTTAAACATTCACCTCATTACAAAATGACCTTGACTATATTTTTAAACATTCACCTCATTAAAAAATGACCTTGACCATATTTTTAAACACCAGTAAATAACACATCTATTATTTGTTTTGCTTCAAGTGTAAGCTCATGTTTAGATTCTTATTTTGCTGTTCATTCTCAACATAGCAATGGAAAAAGGTTTGGCAGCATAAAAAGGAAAACAGTCACAGGAATTATCATAATATCTGTCAAGTACCTTTATTACTGAGAAATCTGCTCATGAAAATGACATTTAATGCACTGATCAAAAGAGGATCAACGTTACACTACAGTATGTGCATAGGGTTTGCAAAGCAACTTTAGAAAAAAATATATTTTACAATATCAAAGTATTGGAAAGAAAAGAAATAATACATTTTACAACAGCAAAGTACTGGAAGAAAAAAAAAACATTCCCATGTTCAACTGTTTTGAGGCACAATACTTAGTTTTGGTCTTATACAAAACCTCAAAAACACACCTTCCCTAGAGCTTGACATTTCTCTGTCTACAAACAGAAATGATATATTCTATGAAGGAAAAACAATTTGCAGCTCAGTGCTTCACTTTAGACTCATACTAAGCTCCAGCTTGATATTCCTGTATAACAGAACAGGAATTATATGTGCTATAAAGGAAAAGATTTTTGCAGCTTAACACTTCACCTTAGTCTAATAATGAGCTCAAGCTTGACATTTCTGTTTACATAGAACAGGAATAATATGTTCTAAAATATTAGGAAAAGATTTTTGCGGCTCCACACTTTACACATACTTGTCATTTTTTCTGTCCACATACAAGATACCAGGTATGTTCTATTAGTCTGACTACTTAACAATGATTGCTAACACAAAAGATGTATTGGTCCTCAGTATACATCTTTGCCATCAATCTATGAAGATATACTAATATCACAAGGACTTTACATTGGGAGTGTATTCATCTTCCAACTCTGGTCCAATCCTTTAATGAATACCGGACTAGAAAGTCATCAATACCAGTGTGCTATGACTGTAGGAATCTGTTCTGCTTCTTCCCCAGTTTGTGTAAATACATTGATGTCGAGGTTAATGAACACCAGGTGTAAATGGATTTCAGTCCAGATAACAAGAGAAGGCATATAATGTGAATGCTGCTATTTTTAGACTTTTTACATATTCTTGTCTCAGTTATTGCACTGATGTTAGTTTTTCAATGCTCCTCCCTTAACCTGAAAACTTTTAAAATTGTTTTTACCTCACAGAGCTTGCTATATAGAGATTTAGAGATCATACAGGACAATTACTTAGGCATTTTATCACTACTGATGGCAGATCTACAAATTCTGTTGTAAGATACTACACGTATAGAACACACAATTATTATATGATTAAGAAACAAATTAGTTTGAATTTTAATAGTCAAATCTGAATTTCTAGAGGTCTTGAGAGGGAACAAAGAAAAGTGTTTTTTTATAAACAGGTGACCTTTATATAGATGAGCTCTAAAGTTAGGTTTGATTGTTACATCATTCAGGTAGACATTTGCAAATAGACCTCCTTTCCCATTCCTCATAATGTGCCCTAATCTAAACAGTACATATGTGTAATGCACCTGAATAGTAAAAGCTACGTCAAGCACTCACACCCACACATATCTTACTGTGGTGATACTAGCCGACAAAATATTTGCTATATCTTGTTTAAACTCCCAATCTTGCCAATAACAACACTGATCCTGCTTCAGTCTTATTTTTACTTCTTAATAAGGATAGAAATCTCAAACATACACCTCTGTACAAGTCAGTCACACCTACTAAACCATTCAACATTACATGTTAACAAAATGAAATACTGCTTATCTTGCAGATTTTGATATCAATTTGCTGCCACAGAAAAGCCCAAGCATTTCGTCACATTGAATTAGTTCTTAATTTATGTAAGGAAAGTTTTGTTCCAAAAGTTTAGAAAAAAAACCATTATGCAATATTAATTAAGATAATTTCATAAAACCACCACACCTCATCTTTGATATAATGATTAGTGACACTAAACAATGGCATCATTTCCGTTTACAGCATTCCCTTGTTCCATTGTTTTGTATATAAGACTTTGTGAAATTTTCCTGTTAGTCCCAATATGGAAAAAGATACAACATTTGAGAGTGATCCATTCAGTATTTCTCTAAGAATAGCTAAAAAAATATATAATTGTCAAAATTCAAAATGGCTGCTTATCTGCCATTTTGTCTTGTTTTTCTATTCAGTTACAAAATGGACACAGCACAAATCCGAACCAAGAGGAACCTATATATAAATCTGAGAATGATTCACTAAGTATTTCTCCAGGATTAGTAATTACAATTAACTGTCGGCCATTTTGCTTTTCTGATCAGTAGTGATGGGTCAATTATCGCAAAAAAATGGTTATGGCTTTCCCAGTTGTGATGACTGATTTTGATTGAGCACAACCAATCATCATTGAAACAAACATTAATATGCCTTCCATTTTTTTTGAGAGGAAGTCATCCCAGAAAGGCTGCTTGGCCAACATGATGGATACTTAGCAGAAGATGAATGAAACCAAAAGGTGACTAAGGAACATATAGAAAGTAAATCTATATTATTGTTACATTTGTGTAGATACAAATGAAATGACGAAACATGATAACAATACTTTGTGCAAAGGTAATATCCTGTAACCACTCATAGTCAGCAAAATGGCATTGGTTTTGTCAACCAATGCCAAATGTTAATCAACCGTTATCCCAACACTACTGATAAATTCCAAAATGGACAAAACAAATCTAGGGAGAAAAGGGAAACTACATGTGAATTCTGAGAATGACCCATCCTGTATTCCTCAAGGTATAGTGATAAAGGATTGACACCTGATAGAAAGGAGACCTGAACAGCCAATCATCTAATCCTGACAACATCCTGACATTTGACCATCATGATAAGATAATCTGACCATTGACAATTCATTAAAAAAAAAACTGACAACTGACAGCCCTAATAAAATATGATCCCAGAAGTATCTTGGAACCCATCGTCGTAAAACCTTAATTGGTTCATCATCTTTTTCCTTCTTCTAGTCCTTCCAAAAGTCAAATTAAACATGCATAACTCTTGATCAAAGAGAACCTACATATGAAATTTGAGAATGATGCATCCAAAACATCCAAAGAAATAGTCACTATAACATTCACTGTCAAAATCCAAGATGGCTGCTTGTCGGCCATATTGTCATTTTAACTGCCTTTTGAGTAAGCCATAACCGTAGTCAATTTCTTGATTTGTTTCTACACCCAGAAATTTTGTCCACAACTGTAATTGCAATGTTGCATGTCAAACATTGTTTCTGTTTATTATATACCAATCTTAAATATTAAGTACCTATTGATAGCATGTCACAATGTTTTCAACAGAATCTTGACTGGATGACCCGCCACGGTGAGAAACTCTACTGTAACACTAACAAAGGTCTACAGCAATACTTTAAGCCCCAGGATTATTTATGGAGTTTGAAATAGATGAAATTTACGTTTGATATGTGATAACATCTTTCTCTCATTTCTACTGTTACAGAATCTATTGACAGTGGAATGATTCATTGACATTTGAAATTACTTTAGTTCTAATTATTGATTCAACAAGCTGGAAATGCCTTAAAGCTAACAAAATTGAAAATGTCATGTTATTGTTGTGACCAAAATTCTAGAGAAAACTTTGCTAGTGAATCTAAATCAAAGGCAACCATTGCTCTCCGATACACAATCCACCACAACTTAGGACAAGGAAGAACCAACATATGACTTCTCAGGGAACAGCAATGACAACTTTTAGCTATCCTAATCCATACTGCCATTTGTTGGCCACATTGCTTTTCAAATTAATTTAAAAATTATCGGGCACAACTAGGGACCACATGAAATCTGCATATGAAATTATAGAAAGATCCATCAATTACTTCTCAAAAATTAGTGATAAACAACTTTAAATTTCAAAATACATCATGGCCACCTGTAAGCCATTTTGTTTTTTGGAACAGGTCCAAATGGAACATTCATAAAAAAGGGAGCTTACTATAAAATTTGTAGAAAGATTCATTGAGCATTATTCAAGAAATTCGATTACAAAACCAGTTAAGGACAAATGGACAAATGATGAATGAGTGGTGATTTGGACATCCCATAATCTAATGATGGTACATGAAAATTTGTCCCGATAAAACAATCTGATAATTGACAATCAAGATCAAATAATATCACAATTGAACATGGAGAAAAGATCATTCTGAGCATTGAAAGTCCAACGATATCTGACAACTGCCCATAAAGACAATTCAATTCAACAATATACAGTCTGAATAAAACATTTCGACAACTGACTATCAAGATTACAGAATATGACAATGACCAATCTAGATAAAACAATCAGTTTCAGTGGTACAGATAAATTTTTATCTGAACAGTGATGGAAAACGAGAAATCTTCACAAATGCACTGAGAGACATATAACGTATTCTTAAGACTAGTACTTACAAAATCAAATCATTCTATTATCATTTTTTGTTGTTGAAGTACACCTTAAATCCTGATCTATCACAAAATGTTTTACTTACATGTACCATGTTTAAATACACACAAGTGTCATTTCTCTTTAGAAAATGTAGCTTTAAACTAATTCGACATTTGATGATATTTTTCTTGATTTCATTAATGACCTTGATCAGAATGACCACAGCTGAATTAATATTCAGAACTGAACTATCAGTTTTCATTTTAGAAATTACTTGATCGGTAAATGATAGCAATTCCATGTCAGGCATAGAACTAAAAACAGACTCAAACTATTCTTTTAAACTCATGCAACTATTTCTAAAACTAAAAAACAAAATGTATTATATATGAGGTAACAGGGAATGGGTTTGGGTTTGGGTGGAGTTGGGCAGGAAGGGGTGGAGATCTATTGCAGACAGAGTCCGTGTCGGATGGAGGAGTTTAATATGAAGGAAAGGAAACATCACATTCAATCAAAATAGAAAGTATAACATGTCCTACCTAGAAATGTCGAAAACAAAAATGGCCGCCAGAGAGAGTTTAGCCTGCAGCTGGAATGTAGACTGAAGAAGCAATCAGTGGTCCAGTCTCATCTTTTACATGAACAACTTCAGACCAACTCTACTGAATCAACCTCTAAAAGTAGGGGCCATAGGTTAAATCTAGGTCCCACTAAATAAATCTTGTCAACAATGTTCTCAACAACATATAAACAATCATTTCATATTCCAGTAAAATTTATTTTAACCAGTATGTAAGTAGATAAATAGATGAAAAGAATAAAAACACCTTATTAAGAAAGTTAATATTTAACAAAAGAAGTTTCCTACCTGTTCCTCCCTGATTGAGAATGGTTGGTTCCGCAGATCCAGAAGAAATGAAGGGTCTGTACCTGTTCTCCACATATAGGTGGCAGTGTGATGAAGCTGGCAGTTCCTTATAAAGCAAACAAGTAATCGGAGAGCTGCTCCTCATCTCAGATCCAAAGTTATTTATAGACACAGAGGGGATAGTCTGTCTGCAGAATGGTAGGAGACCACAGTATAAGCTGGTACAGTAGCTCATAGCAGATAGGGAGCAATCAAAACACCTCCAGTCTTCTCCTGAAACAGATGTATTCATTAGGCAGAAAAAACCCATGGTGGTTTCAAGCTTTAGTTGACATTTTTACATTTAACTTTAGTAAAAGTCCTAATTGTCACCAAAAGATTTTCTTCCAAATTCTTTAAAATATTCTTACATGGTATTGATCCCTTCATTGTTTGAAATTCTAATGTGGTCAATCAAAGGGTGATGCTAAACCCTAATTACAATAAAAAAATAAATTTAAAAAGGATCAGTTCAGACAATCAAGTATTTCTGTAAGAACTTTTTGGGGCAATAATGAAGTTGTCAAATTCCCATATGAAAATATTCAATATTTTTTGATAATTCCCAAAATGTGTAGGTTTTTCTTTATTCAAATCTTATGTGGCCAATTTTCTTGCTTAAATCAGAAAAAGAACCCCATCTAAAATTGAAGGAAACAAGTAAATTGCACAAGAAATTATCAAATTATAATAACATTTTGCATTTTTCTGATCAGATGTAAAATCAAAAAGGGTACAACTGGTAACCAAAGGGAACATTCATGTGAAATTTGAGAAAAATCAGTCCAATACTCAATAAATATAGAGCAAACATTCATTGCCAAAAATCTTAAGATGACCACCCGCCAGCCATTTGATTGTTCTGATCATTCACCAAAATCAAGTGGGCACAACTAAGGACCAAGAAAGACATATGTTAGAAATATGAGAAAGTTTAGTTCTTCTCAAGAAATAGTGATAGCAAAATTTCATTGTCAAATTATAAGATGGCTGCCTATCAGCAATTTTGTTCTTTTAATCATTCCCAAAATCAAAAGGGCACAACTATTAACCAAGAGTAATCTACATACGAAATTTTCAAAAGAACCTTACAGTTCTTCTCAAGAAAAAGCATTAAAATCTATCATTGTCAAAATCCATTGTTTTTTTATATCACGAGTCTCAATATCAAAAGGGCTCAATTAGGGACCATGTGGAATATTCAAATGAAATTTCAGAAAGACCCATCCAGTGCCTCTCAAGAAATATCAAAGATATATATGGACAGATGAATGACTGAATGACAGACCACAGACATAGGATGATTTTATTAGGATGAGTTCATAAAAGCATCCCTCACTCATACAAAAAAGTAATCATAGCATTTTTTTTTCCATCTCTCAAATCTTGATAATGTCCACTGAAGTCAGAATGAGATTCATTTTCTCCTTATAAGGGTATAACGTTTGGTAGGTATCAAAATAGTTTTAATTTAATGCTGAAACCACTAATACTGTATGTTCCAAGAGTTGGGATACAGTGGACCTCTGATTTAGTCACTTCAAGTGACCTCTGATTTAGTCACTTCAAGTGTCCTCTGATTTAGTCACTTCAAGTGTTTGCTATAATGCTTCATTAAGTGATTTGTATTTCCAAGTTAACATCATGTCACCGATTATTTGAGAAGTTCGAACTTCCAGTTAAGGTATTTCTCGCCACATCTATCACAACCTGCAATTATTAACTGGAAATCATACTAAGAGACTTGTGCAAGTCTAATTGGGAAAACATGCAGGAAAAGGGAAGTAACTATATTGTTTAGCATCTAAGCTTGTGGATAGTGGTAGAACAAGGGGATTCGGTCATGAAGTTATCATCATAAGGTAAATCTACAAACTTCTTGGGCAACAAAACAAAAATAGCTTGGTAAGACATGGACTATACCATATTTCGCTGACAGCGGTTGACTGGCTCCTTCTCATCCGTCTGCTCCACCAAATGTAAACAAGCCACTGTGAATGACACATGGCGGGAAAATATTTGAAACATTCTGACATCATTATTAAGACAACAAAAGCTAAATTCGTGTGGCACAATATACCAACAGATTCAGGATAAATTTCGATGTTACTTGAACAACTTTACAGATTTTTTTAGGTATACATTGTAGGACTATATTTTATCATTCACTTCCGGTCGAACGTGTGAGCAGGTCGCGCTAAAATTCAAGAATGGTGCTACCAAAACAAGGTAAAAGATGACGAGTAACTCTGAAAATGATAATTTGTTACAGTACGCACTGACGATTACCTAGCGGAAAGTACTTAAGAAAATTAATCAGATATGATATTTCAGTTATGTTTTATTCTTTAATTAACTTATCTACCATACATGAAAGTTTTTGAAGTTTGAGCTTGTTTTCATCGTCACGCTTCATCTATTCACAAACGCGCTGAGCATGATATGAACACGTCAAGTTTGGTCCTCACGAAATAGCGTAAATACAGTTTACGTTCGTGTTGTACTTACACGCCGTCATATGTCATACCCATTTAGACCAGTATTACGTATTCTGTCAAGTTGTAAACAGAATAAGTGCAGAAATCATCGTTAACAATTCGGACCTGTGACCGGGGCTTATTGCTGATAACAATTGCATTTGTTGCGTGTGTAAACGGCGCTGTGTAACATTCTGTCGTCTAAACGTTGATGTGGTCAAAATATCTTGAAATTTAGGTGAAACAACACGAACTATTTTCTTCTGCGACTTTGTGCACCCTTACACTTATGCAAATATGATTATGTGGTTAAATGCTCTACAATCATAGAAAAAAAAAGAAAATTATCATTGAATGGACAGAGAGCAAAACTTGTATAATAGATAGATAAAACTTAACTCATTAATACTATAAAATATTTTGATAACACCTGTATTAACAGAGACATGTAGAGATTTCTAAGAAGTTTTAAAAAATTTCAATTTCTTCAACCTGACTAAAAGTTCTTAAGTGGGTAATTTGAGCTGTATAATGGTAAATGGTGCTATTGATGAGTGCATAGCAGTGTGCAGTTGTGCATCTAGATTTGCAGATATAAAACTTGATAACATGAAATATTGCATTATCAGTGAGATTGCAAGTTTCTGATACCATTCCAATGAAGTTTTTGTTAAAAGCAAATGGTTATGTAATGATCTATTAGAGACTTAAATCTCTTAGGGAGTGTCTGATCCACTTGACATTTTCCGAGACAATGGATGATTGTTTCATCTTTTAATCATGCAAAGTGCATAAAGGGATAACAGTCAAAGTTTATATTATGAAGAGATGTTTGTTTCCACAACATGTTTTATAGTTTGAACCTAGGACCACTTTTGATTGTGCCAAAAGTTGAAATATAAAAGTTTATAAATTTCGACTTAAACTTTAGAAAGATATGTCAACTAAATAAGTGTTATTCAAGAATTAAGATAAATGTATACATATTCCTAGCTGTAGTGTACATATTTACATTCTGTACATGCTCATACTTAAAATCATAGGTTGGGCAGAACTTGGGCTTAAGCATACTTAGTTTTGATACAGGTCATTACATCCTTAGGAGACATGATACAGATTTTAGAATAATTTCAGGATATAAGACTGAAGGTTTCCTTCTTTCAGTCAAAATAATTTCTGTAGTCACAAATCTTATATCAGCCATGCATGGCCATTGAAATTAAAAGGAATTGGCAGAAAAAAAATGAAGTGCAACAATGCATGTATTCAGAATATTTGTTTATATATCATGTTATTGAAAATTTTTGTGAAAAAAATTTTGAAGTTTTGTTTTACTTTCAGATTGGTTTGATGTTGTAGAGTTGTATACACCCTGGTGATCCTATTCACCATGACGTACTTCCAAACCATTGTGTCCCATCCTGGAGCACAGGGAGCTGGGAGGCCAACAGGATCTGGGTACTTGCCAATCACCAGTCCAGGATACATTGCAAATCCCAGTGGACAACAGTATATGCAAATACAGCCATCAACATTTTTCCAACCTCAGAATCTACAAGGTAAGTTATAAGGACTAGAGCCCAAAGTAAAACTCAGTTTACAAATTGTCATTTTTCTGTAGGTAAGATACAATTGCAACAAAATGTTCTACTTTAACAGGAGTCCTTTAGGTTAAGCATTTTGTCTGATGCATGATTCTGTAAATCTACATTATATCATAGTTAAATTGCAATGTATTCCTCCTATTTGTCAATAAAATCAGTGTTCCCATTAATGCAGAAACATGTATGATTCATGATGATTCTAATTAAATAACATGCATATTTTAACACCTCTTGAGTGACTTTTGCATGCAGATTGTGTTTTGCATTTAAATTTACAAATGAATCTTAAAATTCCTTTCATTCCAACATATACTGTTGAAACGGGTTGTCTCCAAATCACTCAAAATAATATCAAGTCTCATTTTTTTCCTTCTCTATCTTTGTAATTTTAGTTTGGATGACTCAAATTTCATTGAGTCAAAATTTCGGTTTAGTCAAAGCGATTTTTTAGTCCCTTCAATTGTAAAGCAAGGGAAAAGTCATTCGTTGTCTCAAAATTAATTTTTGTCAAAACATCAGCATGTCATCTGATAAAATCTGTCAATACGTATATATATGTAGAAAGACACCTGTGCGTAACACATGGCTAATTATGGCGTTTCGGTCCATTGTTCACACAACTCTTGGTCACTGGCGATTAATTAAGTGTTTAATTATCCAATTAAAGGTTGACTTCTTAATTAGTGTCACCATTCTGTAGAAGTGACTTACCTGTACATTAAAAAAGTAGTGTGTTTACACAAAACATGAAAACATTTAACTTGGTTGCTTGCATCTTCAGGAAGGATAAAAACGAAACTGTCAAACCAGTACAATGTTTTCTGTAACAGATAAAAACTTTCTAGTGCCCTGTTTTTCATATGTTTATTTATTTATTAATCGCTGTGCATCTGTGATCCGTCATCTGTCCATCCGTTCATACACAGTTATTGTTTTCACAATATCTTGAGAAGTGCAAGATGGATCTTTCTCATCTGTCATATGTAGGTTCTCCTTGGTCTCTAGTTGTGCCCATTTGATTTTGGGCCTGATCAAAAAATCAAAATGGCCGATAGGCAGCCATCTTGGATTGTTTTTAATGAAGTCTGTTATCACTATGTCTTGAAAAGTAAGTAAATTTCAAATGTAGGTTCCTCTTGGTCTCAAGTTGTGCCCATGTAATTTTGGGTTTGATCAGAATAACAAACTGGCCAAAAGGGGGCCATCTTGGATTTTGACTTTGAAAGTTTTTTTTTTCTATTTCTTGAGAAGTACTTGATGGACCTCTCTCAAATCTCATTTGTAGGTTTCCCTTGGTCTCTAGTTGTGCCACTGAAATTTTGAGACTGATCAGAAAAACAAATTGGCCAACAGACGGATATTTAACTTTGATGATCATGAATCATCACCCATTTGTTTTACATCTTACATGGCAAAGTCTAAACAAACAACACTGGAGTTTTTTTAAGTCTACTTGACCTGATCTTGGCAATGACATAATCTGCATAAGATCTGTGGGGAATAATTTAGACATTTAACATATATTTCCAATGGAGAGGTTTGCTCATAAAACAGACTAAATCACTCTAGATTTCCTTTTATGTTTGCCTTTCTTACAACTTCAACAACAAGTAGGTACTGGTATTGTCTGGAAAACCTTGTTTATTGTAGATTAGATAGAAGATCAAATAAATTCAAGCATTTTTATAAATCTTTATTGAACTAAACAAAAATTAATTTTGTAATTAAGTTATCTATGGTCATTAAAGTTACATTATAACATTGTATTCATGAGACAATATTTTTAGGTACCTATGCAGAAGTTGCCCCTCGACCATCTACAAGGATTGAAATAAATCCAACTGCTCTGGCCTATCAGTCCTACACAAGCCCGTCTCCTCCAGCCCATAACAATCAGCAGTATAATGGAGGAGGGGACCCCAGGTACCAAGGAGGGTTCCAAACAGAGGGTAATCAGATTTACCAAGATAGACCCAAACAGTACCAGATTCAATCACTGTTTCATCAATACCAGAATGGTCCAGAGGTGATGAGTGTCTCATCACCCCAGACATGCCCACAACACCCCATGACGCCTCCCACGTTGAAGTCTCCTATACAAACATTTAATGTTTCAGCGCCATCCCTTGGGTGAGATAATACTGGTTCCATTATCAAATCATCACAAAACATATTTATCTTGTACATATGATATTCTAAGTACGTGACTATTTACAGGTTCTACCAAGATAATATTATTTATTATAAAGATGGTACTTAGATCCACAAACTTATCCATTAAAATGCTGTAGTTTTAGTGTCAGTTTTATATTAAATAATATTAATATGAAAAATAATTATATAGTGTTTGAGCGCTGTGCATCATAAGCAGTATAGGATGTGTAGTTCAATACTTCATTTACATTTCATGTGTTATGATCAATGGAAAAAGAAATAATTATGACAAAAGTCTAGATTACTTTGTAAAGAACCTCTGAAACATTGATTGGTGGAGCTGTCTCATAGTGTGGGTCCTGGTTCCTGTGACAAATACCTTATTCATGTTTGCTACTTACAAATATACTCTGTGGAAAACAGCAATTGTAATACCATTTATTAAAAGTTCATAAAAAATTATCAACACTGTTGTACATCCTCCATGAGAACTTCATTGCGTTACATTTTTGGTTTGGGCTATCATTAGGTTACCGTCTTTATGTCAGATGTTAATCTCATCCTTTTATTTTACAGAGAATCCACTGAACTGACAACCAAACCTGACACCACAAATGGCCTCACACTAAGCTATCCAGATGACCAGTCAATGTTTGTGAAAGGTAACGGAATTTGTTGCTGTAGACCAATTTTGTCAGGAGTTGTCACTCTGGATTCAATCTTTGCTCTGTAGGATACAATATTCATTAGCGATAAAAAGTAAGTGTGTTATTTCAGTTCAGTTGTAACATCACAAGGCATAGTTTTAAGCAAGGAGAGGTCTAAAAGATAGATATCTTAAATAAACATCCTGCTGAAAGGGCTAAATTGCAATCAAATGCAAATATAGGCATGTTCTTACATAATTATTAGGACTAAAATTCATCTTTACAAACATTATTTTTACAGTATTTTTAACATTCATATTTCAGACTCAGGTCAAGGTATAGCAGCATCTTCTTCATCAGCAGAGGATGTTTTCAAAGCCAAGGCATCATTGTATGGAATTGAAATTTGTACTAGGGCAGAGGGACTTGCCAGTGCTGGAAAGCAAAGGCAGGTTTTGTGTGATGATCTTACTTCCAGCATGAATGATATGGAAGTTAAAGGAGAAAAAGTACCTGAAATGTTATTCCAAATGACACATATTGAACCAGAAGAGAGTAATGAGAGTGATGATAGTGCCACTACGTCCACTGAGGCAAGCATAAAGTGTACAAATGTTTCTCAGCAGTCTATATCAGATTCTGACACTGTCAGTACCATGAGTAAAACAGAACCTGGAAAAAGTTCTGATGAAAATATTTATGAACAGAATTATTATGCAAAAAACATTGGAAAAATATCTAATCAGTACTTGATGACCTCAGAGGATATCAATGGATGTGTTGTGTACAGTGAAAGTGTGGAACATGAATTAAAGGAAAAAAATAAGGATGAAGTCATTTCAATTACTGCTAATTCATGGTCTAAAGGAAGTTGTACAAGCTCCCTGGACCACACAGGTGAATATTTCATCACTGTTCAGGATGAGAATGCATCTAGTACTTCTGATGAAGAGATCGGAATTTTCAGGAACTATGTTTTGGAAGCAGTAATGCCATCACAAAAAAACAAGAAAACTGGTGCACAGAAGAAATTGCCTGATCATCCGACTTTTGAATCAGAACTGTGTAAAACCATTATGACGAGTGTTGGTTCAGAGGAATTGAAACAAGAACAAAAAAGTAATGGTACATTTGATGTCCTTGTTGAAGAATTTGTAAAAACAATTATCATAAAGGCTTGTGAAGCGGTCGCAGAGCAAAATGGCTTGTCAGGAGGATATCATCCAGCACATGTTAAAGAAGAACTGGCAGATGTTGAGGTAAATAACAATAGCTGTTGTGAGGATAAAACAGATTCTGAAAAGCTTGACTTGGTAGAAGGCTATCTCCAAAACTTCAAAGATCAGGATGAAGCAGATGACAAACAGATCAGTCATCACATTGATGTAGGTGATCATGATTCGAAAGAGGAGCCAGTGGACCAAATTTCAGAGCCGTCATTAGTATTGTCTAGCTCCTGGGACATGGCCTGGAATCAAAATATCAAGAGTAAAGATGAAAACTCCAACCACTGTAGTGATAATGTTATGAATGGGAAAAGATTTCATTGTGATTCAGAGAGTACAGAACAGTCCAGTGATTACAGTGATAGTGCGTCACAATTAAATCCAATCTCTCCAGAATTCAAACCACGGAGGTATCTGAAAAATAAGACTTTCATGAGACCAGATGCACCTGCTTTTCAGCCATTTAACGTACAGGATGTTAAACGGACCACCAAGGAGGAATCCTGTCAGACAGAAGGGAAAGAGTACAAGGATGTAGCCAGTAACACTCACAGGATTCAACAGGTGGATAGCATCACAGAGACTGCTAGTTGTGACACTCGTGAAGTTTGCATTAATACCATGGATTCCTGTTTCTCAAATGACAATGATTATTTTGTGACTGAAAGGGGTACTTACAGTGAACAAGGCACTCAGACTGAATCTCAGGACAAAAAGTCATTTGGGGGACTTGTCAAACCTCATGACCTGGATGCCTGCACTGTTGACAAGAAAATTATGACAAAACCTGTTACTGACTACCTTGAGAGCCTGATAGCTACACAAGTAAGTTTCTGTATACATATTCTGACAGTTGAAAATTTCAATCTTTTGACAGCAAATTGAAAGTATTGATTCTTGGAAGAAGTTGCGTGCAGGTACAACTATATGGGGTAAGATACAAGTGTAAGCATCAATAGAATATATTTAGAATAACCATTTCAGTAGCTGTTTTAAAACAGAAAATGTTAATGAAAATAATGAATAAATGAGGATTTATAGAAATTTATGGAAATATATGTTGACATTTAGAATTTTTAGATATCTGACACGAAGGGTCAGGATGACCTATAGCCATGTTGTTTTATCCATTGTCGTGCGCTGTCTGCCATGGGTAAACTTTCTGTTCATATTACTTCTCAATAACCAGAAGGTTCAGGGTACTGATATTGGGCCTGTAACATCATAGGATAAAGGGCATCAAGTTTGTTAATATGAATGACCTTGACTTACTTTCGAGGTCACATAGGTCAAATATGTTAAAATCCTTAAACAACTTCTCCTCAATAACCAAAAGGTTATGGTGCTGATATTGGGCCTTTAGCATGATGAAATGAAGGGCTGCCGAGGTTGTTAAGATGAATTACCTTAATCCACACTCAAGGTCACAGGGGTCATATATATTAAACTATTTAAACTACTTTTCAATAACCAAAAGACCCAAGGTGTTGATATTGAGCCTGTAGCATGATGAGATGAAGGGCTACCAAATTTGTGAATATGAAGGACCTTTACCTGCTTTCAGGGTCAATGGGGTTAAATATGTTAAAATGTTTAAACGACTTCTTCTAAATAATCAAAAGGCCCTAGGTGATGCTATTGGCCTGTAACATGCCTGGATGAAGGGCTACCAATTTTGTTCACCTTGACCAACTGTCAAGGTCACAGGTGTGAAATGTATTGAAATGCTGTAGTAAATTCTTCTCGATAACCAAAAGGCCAAGGGTCTTGATATTGGGCCTATTGCATGCTTTTTCAACAAGTAATATGTCCAGAATAATGGCATTTGTGAAGTGAATGTGTAAAGAAGATGATTTTAACTTTGCAGAAAATGTCTTTATAAACCTTCCAATGTGTTCTATGAAAGCTGTAGTGTAATTGAGAAATTTACTTTAGGCCTAATTGGCCTCTTTCATTTATAGGTCTTTATAGTCAGATGACCCTAAAGGCCCATTTGCTTCTTGTATTTAAATATACCTTAGCATTAAGTTGCTCAATGGTAATATGGAATTATAATAGTAGCATTACATGAGATATGTGAATGGATGGAGAATTTCCTGTTGTATGTATATATCTGATTTGTTCACTTGCTTAATTTCTTCAGCGGGAGCTGCTGCATCTCCGAGGAGCAGTTTGCGCTCAGGAGCTAAAGAGACAAATTCAAGAACTAGAAAGAAGCAAGCATATGTTTCAGAATATGTAAGGCAGAAAATCAAATTTATCTTAGCTTAGACAAAGTTTATCTTGATCAAATATCGATAGTGTTAATCAATATAATGGTTTTATTACTGACACATATACTGGGTACTTTTAAGATCTAAAAGTGTGAGTAAATGTTCTCTTCATGGCCTTCAGTGTAGTTACTGATGTTGAATTATTTCTGTGTTAAGTTAGTGGTAACATAATGAAATGTTTTGTTTTCTTAAATATTTCAGGTATATGCAAAGATATTACATGAAAAGTATGCTCAAAAATTGAGATTTTGTTCACTAACCGAAGCGTGTAGATACATGCTAGTGATTATACACTTTGTCATTTGCAGGAGAGGCGAACCTCTGGATAAAGTCATAGAGGACAGGGTTACAAGTCTGAAAATTGAAATCAACATTATACAGGTGATCTTCTGTACGCCATCTCAACTCTTACACCATGAATACCTCATTAGTATGGAAAAATGTGATAGTTTCTCAATGAAAATTTACTGAATGGCAAGGTCTACATCTTGGTGACCTCTTGTACTAAATGTTTTGGAAACTACATCATTGATAGTCTAGATTTAATGATGTGTGACCTTTTCATTGCAAGAGTATAGTGAAATTAAATTCATAGTTCATGTAGTTGTATTGGATCATATTAATTGTAACTATGGTATGTCTCCTGTAGTCTCTTTAAAGTCATACAAGGCTGATGGCAATATATGACCATTGTATATCTTGTTTGATTACATGTCCACTATAGGGACCCATTGACCTTCCTATATACAAAATTGATAGTAGTCTTCAACAAACAGATTGTAAAATTTTCATTAGTATACTGATTGCTCATTTGGAATGTTCAAAATTGATTTGCTACACTGTCTCTTGGATTAATTTGAAGCATAAATGTCAGAAATGCCTTGGCACAGTGTCAGCAGTGTCGGTAATTAAAAATATTGTCCTTTTGTCTTTTGTCAACATTTCCTTTAACTGATTTATCTGAATATCACAGGTTTCATGGTACTGATATGTGGCTTGTAGCATGCTGGATTAAGTGCTACAAAGTGTGTTCAAATGAATTACCTTAAACAGTTGTCAATGTTGCCAGTGTCAAATGTGTCAAAATCTTAAAACTAATTCTTCTGAATATCCAAAAGTCACAGGGTAATGATAATAGGCCTGTAGCATGCTTTGATTAAGGGCTACCAAATTTGATAAATTTAATGACCTTAACCAATTTAAATGTCACTGGTCAAATATCTATAGGTAACTTTTATCTCAATAGCTAAAGGGTCCAAGGTACTGCTATTGGTTCTGTACCATGTTGTGATAAAGGGTTAACATGTATGTTCAAATGAATGACCTTGGCCCAATTTTAATGTCACAGGTGTCAAATGTCTTAAAATATTTGAATGTCTTATTTTCAATGATCAAAAGGCTCCAGGTACTGATATTGGTCCTGTAGCATGCTGGAATAAATGGATAACAAGTTTGATCAAATGAATGACCCTGACTCACTTATAAGATAACAGGGGTCAAATCAGTCATGAAGTTTTAATTTCCGCACTTCAATAATAAAAAGTCCCTAGGTCATGGTATATGTGTAGATGAATGCCTGGGAAATGGGATTTTAAGTTTTGAAGAAATGACAAGGTCTTTTTAAGCTGGACATTCAAGCCCATTTGGCCTCAAGTTTTCATTGAACTTCAACATACAAATCATAATAATCTCCTTTGAAGAAATTTCCCTATTTAAATATAAATGTGTTGCAAAGTCTCTCCTGTACTGCTGCCAGATATATTTTACTAAGAAGTTTTCATATGTTAAGATTATTATACAAGTTCTGTCAATTTTGTAATGCTTACATGTTTCAGAATCAAGTGATGAGTTATGATGCACATCTTGCTGCTGGGAATGTTTTCAAATCTGTCCCTCAGTTTACGGTGTCAATACCTGTTGGAGGCCAAAATATCATTGCTGTGAACAAACATGTAAGCTTTGCCGGTCAAGCTATCCCATCACTTCAAATGAAAATTGTTATCGCATAGATCTATTTATGTTTTTGTTTCTCATTTATCACGCAGCTAACTTTCACAATTTCAGCAAGACAACAAATTTCCAGCAAATTAATACAGTGAATTCTTAACCACAAATGAAAAAACCCCTTAAAGAGCGTCCCCAATTTCAGTCACTAATTTTGCTAAGAAAGGTCCTTGTAAGGTTGCCATATATGTAGTTTATGGTCAGATGTTGACCAGAATGACTTTTGACACTTCATAACAGTTATTTATCAGGAAGCACTGTATAGAGCATTCTAAAATTTAATTTTGAAGTTCTTCTTCTTCAGCATTATTTCCACATAATTCATAAACATGTCAACACAAAAAATGCCATAACACCTTGAAGAGAAAAGATAACAAAATATCAGAATCATGGAATCAGTATGGATCAATAGTGAACATAGTAGTCTTGAGATCTCAGAATGATTCTAATTAAGAAATGTTTTTGCTTCACAATATTCTGGAAGGTTGAAAAATAATTCTCTTTATTGAAATACTGAGTTTGACCATTTTCAGGTTGTTCAAAAATCATGCACACAAAATGTGGGTACTAAACGTTCATTTTGGGATGCATATACTCTTGAAGAAGACAAATCACTTCATGATTTGGGAAGGAAACGCCCAGCAAAGATAAACACCAAAGTCAACAGTTATCAGCAAAAGTCCACAGCAGCATTCCAAACAAATCTTCCTCACTCTTTCAATTTCACATCAACCCAAGGTTCTGGAAGTGATGCTCCTATCAGTAATGCAGAAGAAGATATTGTTATAGAGGAGAAGTTGAAGGAGAATAGAAAACAAAGGCAGACAACTTCTGTTTTAAAAGTATTTACAACCATTATGATAATGCTGTTATGTAATGGTATTAATGATATCTCCATGGATGTTTTTGGTCTTGTCTGGTTTTTTAGTGGGGTGCTAGTCTGATCTTATACTCACTATACAATTTGTAGTGTTAATTTTTCCTGATATGTACTTATTTAATTTGGAGAAGACTCAGAAAAACAATATGGCCACCTGGTTAGCATTTTGAATTTGACAGGTCAGTGTATGTTTTCATTCTTTAATTAAACATTACAAGACATCCTATTTCCTTTTTTTGTCTTTTTTGACATGTTGGTTTTGTAAATTTCTCATGAACGAATTGAGATATCCCTTCAAGATTTAATTTTGAAATGGATGGGAAGATAAGAAGAAAAATAGGCAAATTAATAGTTAAATTTTCCTCTTTTTTTCATATACCAACATATCACCAGAGAGCCTTGTCAAAATCATTCAAATTATGTGAAGTTTTCTTAATTTAAATTGTCTTTACACTGTTGACAGAATATGAACCACTCTAATAAGGATTTTTTTGTCTTCAATAATGTGTGATTGTTTCCTGTTTTACAGGCCACAACAGAGATCACTGATGTCACTGATCTGATGCCAAAATCTGTGATGAACATGAATGATATTGATGGTGCTGTCTCTCCTCCTAGACTCTCAAAAACAACACTACTTAAAAAACATGATCTTCTTGACCATGGAAGCGATCAGAATTCAAACAGTGTGAAAAATCAGATAAATGTTTCCATAGACAATTACACAAATAGGAAGAAATCATACAGAGATTGTTCAAATGTTGCTCTGCAATCTTCAGTATCAGATTCGCTGGACTCTGGATGCTGGATGGTGTTGTCAGACAAACCTGATGTAACAAGTGATTTAAAATCTGCACATGCACTCTCAACAAGTGTCTTTGAAACACAGAAGTTTCCAAAAGACTCATCTGGAGCTATTACAAACACAAAAAACAGCAGCTTTACCTCATTCTCAAGTGTGCTCACATTAAACACAGGGACAAAAAGCAGCAGCATTACCACAGTCTTAAATGGACCATCTCTTGTGAGTGAGAAACAAAAGAGCAGCATTACCACAGTCTTAAATGGACCATCTCTTGTGAGTGAGAAACAAAAGAGCAACATAACCACAGTCTCAAATGAAACATCATCTGTCTCTAGTATACTTGGCCCTTTACCTGTCTCTCATCTCCCCGCATCTTTCATCAACACCTCACATTGTGGAAGCACAATCTCAACCCAGACTTTAATTAACAGACAGAATGTTTCTTCTGTCCAGCTAGCTTCTTTGATGACAGGACCTCCTATAATGGCCACACCCAGAATTATCCCAGGGCAACAGTCATTGGTGCTGTACCCACAGGCCCATCCTCTGAATCCAAAAGGTAACCCCTACCTCCAGGTCCGTCCACCTCAGCCAAATATGCCTTCTTACTCCCAGGTTCATCAAGTCCAGCCAAGCATGCTTCCATATCTGCAGGTTATTCCAGGACAGGCCACAGTACCTTTTTCTCCTGTTATATCAAACACAAAAACTCCACTACTACCTCGGCCACAGATGACGAAGATGCCAACATCAGCTTACCAGGGCAATCCGCTTTTTCATTCAAATATGATAAGACAAACCTCCCCAGCCCTGGGAAGTGTCTCTTCTGCAACTGGATATATCACAACATCGGTATCTAGTCGAACTGTATCCACAGTACCACCTGTACAAATATCAAATTCCCTTGGACAGAAGTTGGATCCAGTCACTTCTACAAAAGTACAAGGACAGAGGAGAGGAAGTTCACCTGTACCAGCAAACACTATGTCTTCTACTGTTACAAGTACCGGTCAAACTATAGGTACACTAGACCAGACATCTGTTGACCCAGGTCTGCACCAGGCAGTGACTGTTCAACTGCGACAGGCATACCCACATTTGGCTGCTGATCCTTTGTTGCTTGAAGCAGTTGCTGTGCAACAAACCCAGGTTCTTCAAAATTACATAGATGCCAGTAAAACAGTAGCTTCAGACAAAGACAGTGATAATACTTCCCAACAAAAACCAACTTGTGACAAAAGCAATTATTCCAGCTCAGATTGTCTGAAGAGCACAGAATCTTCTAGATTACCGATATCTTCTCATTTGCCAAATATTGATAATTGTCAAACAGAGATAACTTTGAGACCGCCATCTTTGATCAATGAACAGTGTGTGATTAACAGTTCAAGTGTGACAGTATCACGTCAGCCACCGGGGTTGGCTAATCTGACAGACACTGATCAAACACTAAGTGAAAAGTTTCAGAGTTTTCCCAATATCAGCATGGAAGACTTAAGCGGACAGACCAAAAAGTTTTTGAAAACAGTTAGTGATTTGACGAAAATGAATGGAAGTGAATCCAAAGACATTTCACAAAGTGAACAGAAGCACACCAGAAACAGTAGAACTGTAGTTCGTAAAGCTTCTGTAGAAAATAAAATCACCCAGAAACAGAAATCTCTGTTGGACAACTTTCAGCATGTTGACCAACCTGTTGTCCATGAACTGAAAGCATCGCCTGTATTCCCAGATTCATTTGAAAAACAAGAATATTCTAGTTCAAAGAATATGGATTCTGTACATTCCAACTTAGCTCATAATGTGTCCAAAAACATGACCCCTCGACACAAGCTTACATCAGAAAGTAGCCAATCAAGCAGGGAAACCTTCAGACGTACTACACCTAATTCTGTTGGTGAGGAAAACTGGGAAGATGAAGTAGACCCAGACCCAAAACCATTTTATCATGATTTCCGAAAGGTTCGGCCAGCTGAGAAAACAAAGGCATCGTTGATGTCGGAAGTATCCAAGACTAACCTGCCTCCTGGTTTGCCATCAAAGAAGCCAACAGATCAGTCAGGTAAGAATGATCGGTGGGATGCACCTTACGTCACGATTCGTCACATTCTAATACAGCTTCCACAGTTAATTACAGTCAGAAAGTTGAGCAGTAGCTCAATTTTAACCAGTCACCCTCAAATCATTCTGTGGTCAGGAACAAGATTCTAGAAGATTCAGGAACCGCTTGTCAATCTGGCTCTTTGCACAGCTCCTGTGAAGAATCTTCATCTAGATGAGATTTCAAACATCTAGATGACTTTGACTTACCAGATGATAAAGATGTGGGAGAGGGTAATATATACTATTCTGGCTTGGTATTTTATTTCACTTGGTTCTATTTATAGAATGCACAAAATAGTGTAGTTTGAAGTACAGCTTGTAGCACTGGTATCAAGATAGCAGGGATCTATATCTAAGATTTGCTTTCTAACTCTAATATCTTTAAAAAATGTATAATTTATAGCTAAATTTTTAACTCATGTTGATGATACTTGTAGTGCGTAGAACAGTTTGGTCCTTCAAGCATTTTTAGTTGTAGAAATAATAGGATTTTATACCTCTTTTATAAACATAATTACAAGCAAGTAGCACTTACATTTTGTCACACTTAGACTTTTCAATTGTTGGTCCTTTTCTCTGTTAATGATTAAGTCTTTGCTTGGAGGTTTATAAATTTATAAATTTTTGATATGTTGAGTAAATTTTCTTGAATCCACAGCTTTTTCTAATGAAATTGAATTTATATTTTGGGAGATGAAACTGCAGCCTGAACTTTGCATATTGCATAACCAATCACAGAAAGTGTCAGCTTCAAACCAGATAAGGTCTACTGTGTGTAAAATCTGTTTTTTTTTAATGATAGCATTATAATAGTTAGTGTACTGTATATTGTACGCAACATTGTTGTATAAGTATGTGTAACATCTGTATCCTGTATGGAATATTGATTATTAAAACAATTGAAGGATCATGTAGCATATATGTAGGGCATTACTAACCAAGAGTAATGTAGGGTTGTTTTATCTGCATGTACCTGGTATATACAGGAGGAATACTCTAGCTTTGAAGTGTATCTTTTTGTCCCTTAACTCTTACAGTGGTGTCTTTAACCTTAATGGGCACAGGGACTCGGCATGAATTCCCAACCCTCAGTCTAGGTATTTTAGTGAACAAAAAAAGGGAACAAGGTTTTAAAAGTTACGTTTTTGATATTCAAATGACCATATATCTTTATAAGGTATACCTTTAAGAGAAATGTGTTATCTTTCCAATGAATATTTTATGAATGAGATTGGCCAAGTATTGACGAAGTTATGATCTGATGAATTTGGAAATTAATGTAGAAATGGCTTGGTAGACATTTCCCGGTCTTTGTCGCTAATAGGTACTTCAGAGCTGCAGTCCAAAAATTTTCATTTGGTGTGGTATACAGTGCCTATGACCATGTCCATACATAATCTTCTTTGATGTTTTTATATCTTGTATGTTGTAGAAATCCCATATTAACATCGAAGTACTTACTTTCTTCAACAAGAGCTATCCTTTATGTCACCAATGATTATATTAAATAATTCAAAAATCATTAACGATTAATCGTACAAAATTTCAAATTTCCTTTGAAAATTGATTATGATATGGTATAAAAAAGATAATTTGAAAGCATTTATTACGTTGTCTTATTTGCTTATATCAGGGACGTACATCTTGCTTTTGTTAGGAGGTTAAATCTTGAAACACAGCACTCAAAACATAAAATTGTCATGAATTAATTGGGTTATAATTGGCCGTGTTTGTTAATCAAGCATCCATTGGAAACAGAAAACATTTCTCTTAAAGGTCATGCATATGTTACTAAGATGTACAACCATTAGAATATCCAAAAACATAATTTTCAATAAAAAAAAAGCTGTTTTTCCTTCTCCGAAGTTACAACCTTTTGCACTTATAATGCCTATATATGGATGATGGATTCGGAATTTGTGTCATGTCCTTGTGTTAATGAGTAGTGTACATGTTATGTAGACATATGCCCTACTTGTCAAACTCATAAATTTTTTTACGTGTTGGAGAAACTACAAGACAAAAACTTACATGATTTAACCCTTTTTAAAAAAAAATTGACAACAATGGTGTAATATTTTATTTGATGTGTTGAACAAATTGATTTTAAGAAATACAGTTTCTAGGAATTCTGATGAATGTGAAAAAAAAATAAAGAATTGATTGAAAATTTAAGAAAACAATGAGTCTTGGCAAGTGAGCACATATATGTGTATATGAATATGATTGAGCTAAGTGAAGTGTCTGGTACCATTTCCTAGTGTGCTTAACTTTCATTATTCTTGTTAAAAATGTACTTATCATATTTCACAAAGTGATGTATTCTGATAAATAAAATTCTTGTGTGATCTTATTTTGATAAATTAAAGATTAATAATGCATTTCTATCAAAATGTGTTTTAAAATACAAGCGTAGTTCTGGAAAAAATTATGTAAGAGGGTGTTTCCATATACTTATTCAACATTAATTTGTAAAACTTACACTGCAAATTTGGAATTTATGTGAACTTAATTATGCCTGTCGCTATGGTAATTGCATCAAGCTTTTGTATTGGTAGTATTTATGAAGTACAACGTATACTCCTTATGTATAAGAGAAGCATCACATTAACATCTGACATCTCATCCATTTTATCCAGCAATAAGCCCATGGCTGTTGTATCATTTGTTTTTAAGGGTACTATCACAAAAATTTGTGTGTCCACTGATGATAAGAGCAGATAACTCTTCATCATGAAAAGACAGAATTATATGTTGGATATATGAGTTTATTCCAAGATAAATACAGTTATGAATAGCCTAAACATAATGTTATCTACTGTCTTAAATGTGTTTCTCCAAAATACAGACTTGGGTTATTATCTTGACAGATTGATAACGGGGAACATCTGTCAGGATTTAAGTTGCTTTCACAATGTCTTTAGTTATTTCTATATAAATGTTTTTTCAGGACATATTTGCAAACAATGATGCAAAAAAAAGATAATATGAATGTGAGCTACTTCTGGGTGATTATGAATTATGTTGGTTTGGTAATGATATTGACAAACTGCATTACCGTGTTTATCTACATTAAAGTGATGCCTGGTAATAAGCCCACTCATACATTATTTTTACTGTTCATTAAAAGCATCAACAATTGCTATTTCATTCTTCAGTGGAAAGTTTACCCCTTGACTTTGAGTAATATGTTGGCCCTTTGGCTTACTGCGTAGGGAATACAATAAAGTACATGGGTAATAATGACTTGCGGTCTGTCAATTTCAGGAAAACTAAATTTGTTTGAGAAGTTCTGCTTTTAACTGCTTAAATTGAACACTACTTTACAGATACAAATAATGATGGGACATCTGGAATGTCAGCCATACCTCTGACTTCCAAAACATCAAAGACATCTTGTGATCTAGACCATATTTCTGATGGAGAAGGCGAGGATTGGCACCAGGTAATATTGACCTTGAATGAAATTTAGTAACGTTAGGTCGACTTATCAACGTCTGTGATATCTTTGCTCTTGATAACTATGGGTTGATAGCATATTTTCACATTAATAATTATGATCACTATCAATAGTTAACCTATTTTTTAGATTATCAGATAAACTGATCGTGTTCTATTCAGATAGCTCTGCATCTGTGGTCCATCGTCCGTTTGTAAACAATATTTGTTATTGCTTTTTTCTGAGAAGTACTAGATGGATCTTCCTCAAATTGCATATTTAAGTTCTCTTTGGTCCCTAGTTGTGCCAATTTGATTTTGGAACTGATCAAAACAATAAAATGGCCAACAGGCTGCCATCTTTGATTTTTTCAATGCAGTATGTTATCGCTATTTTTTGAAATGCAAGAAATGGATCTTTCTCAAATTTCATATGTAGATTTCCTTTGGTCTCTACTTGTGCCCGTGTAATTTTGGGACTGATCAGAAAAACAAAATGGCTGAATGGCATCAATCTTGGATTTTTACTTGGAAAGTTTGTTATTGCCAGTCTAGAGAAGTTAAAGATGGATCTTTCTTAAATTTCAGCTGTAGATTCTCCTTGGTCTCAGTTGTGCCAATTTTCTTTTGGGACTGATCAGAAAAACAAAATGGCCCACAGAAGACAATCTTAGATTTTAACTTTGAAAGATTGTTATCGCTATATCTTGATAAGTAATTGATTAATCTTTCTTAAATTTGTTGATTCCCCTTGATCCATAGTTGTGCCAATTTGATTTTGGGACGGAAAAACAAAATGGCCAACAGGCAGCCATCTTGAATTTTGCCTAGTAAAGGTTGTTATTGCTATTTCTTAAGAAGTACTGAATGAATATTTCTCAAATTTCATACCTATGTTCCCTTTGGTCTCTCCTTGTGCTTGTTTTATTTTTGAATTGAAAAGAAGAAAAAAGATGGCTTTCAGGCAGCCATTTTTGATTTGGCAGGTAAAGGTTATCATTGCTATTTCTGCAAAGGAAGGTTCAAATGTCTTATCATTGAGACTAAAAACAGAAGAGAAGTAAAAAAAAAAAAGGGAAAAGATCCAACTTTCAAAGAGCATATAAATATCAAACAATGGTGGGCACCAAGATCCTTCAGGGATCTCTTGATATTTTGGTCAATCCATGAATTCCACAAGATGTGACAATTGGTATAAGTAGATTAGTTAAATTATATTTATCCTCCAAATCAAGTGTCCACAAAACTGATTTTTTTTCTGGGATCTCTTGGGGATTTTTTTCTTTGTTTTTAACTGAATATGAATGCTACCTGAAAGTAAGACTTTTTTCATTATTGCCAAACATATGCATAACCTTTGTTTATTTAAACGCATCTTCCTGACTCTTGATTGGGGAAAGTGATAAATACAATAATGGCACAATAACCTACAACAAATAGAATTTTAAGCTTGTTATTGATAATGTTACAATGCTTATACCTAGGAAAGAAATTGAAGGCTTGGAGCCATAAAGCAGTGAATGTTTGATGGAACAATGGAACAGTTTGAATGCTTGTATCTATGAAGATGTTAGAGTGATTATGATAGAATGCCTGAAGCAATGGAATATTTCAAATGTTTGGAGCCTTGAAATAGGCTGCATGCTTTGAGAAATGGAATCAGTAGAATGCTTGGAGTCATGAAACAAGTAGAATGCTTTGACCAATGAAACAAGTAGAATGCTTTGACCAATGAAACAAGTAGAATGCTTTGACCAATGAAACAAGTAGAATGCTTTGACCCATGAAACAAGTAGAAGGCTTTGACCCATGAAACAAGTAGAATGCTTTCACCAATGAAACAAGTAGAAGGCTTTCACCAATGAAATAAGTAGAATGCTTTGACCCATGAAACAAGTCGAATGCTTTGACCAATAAGATAGGTACTGTACCATGAAATACTTGGTATTCAGTTTTAATGCTGAAGTTGTTGGCTGTTAGGCTTAGCTAGGAAGAGCATATTCAACATGAATTTGGTCATCATCAGTGTTTTGAAAGCTGAAAAGTTTAATTAGAATGACTATTAAACCCAGTTACTGTCATCATACGTAAATATTTATTCCATTGTAGGTTAGTAAAAAGAAGAAAGAGAAGAAGAAAACTGAAGCTGAGCGACCTAGGCGAAAGTCTGGCTCAGATGTATCTTCATCTAAAAGTAACAATTTTGAGAAACTGGTCACCAAGATGTCTGAAGTGTTTACTACTCTCAGCAGGTGAGTAAACATTTCTGTTAAGTGATGAATCACACTGCTAGAGGTTATAGTTGACACTACAAAAAGGTAAATGTTATTTTTTTAAAATTAAGATGAGTTAATGTTGCAATTGCTTAGCACATATATTTGTTTTGCAATGTGTTTATACAGTGTATGTCTTTGTAGTATTTAAAGAGCCCTAGAGGGTAGTACAATGTATTTCCTAGAGGGTAGTACAATGTATTTCATGTTCAGTTCCATGGAGTTTGTCATTTCTTAAGATGATGTAATGTAATGCAGAGAAAAAAGCTACCAAAATACCTTTGGCTTGTGATTTGTGCTATTTTTTGTACTGAAATAAAAGATGATCTATCTAATGAATTTCTTTAAAGTAAAACACAATTATTTCTTACAATATTTTCCGTGAACAAACCACGTGAAGATGACAGTAATTTATGTACATTTTCAGGGAACGTATCATTGAGTTGATCACAGAAGTGAGAAAGGAAACCAAGGGACTCAGTGGTATGAATATGAAACAGATTATTACTAAGTCACGACAGGTCTTCATTGCAAGGCGACACCATTATCAGACCAATCCAAAACAGGTAAACCAGTTAATTTCAGATGGGAAGCTATCTGATTGCATGAATCTCTGGCAATTTTTCTTAAAATAAGAAAAACATTGGGTTTTTTTTGTCCCTACTAAATATTACTAAATATAAACATTTTAGCCATTGTTTCATTTCATGGCCAGAAGCATATATCACTCACCCTGTCACTCTTTATTAAGACTTCCATCATTAGTTGGCTGAAAGTTGCTGAATATCTGTATGGAAAGTCTTCTTGTGTGGTAATATTTGTTATGAATTGTATTATGAGTTTTGATAAATTACAAATGTCCGATTCATTTTTTGGTAGAAAAGTATATTTGTCAATCGATGTACTGGTAGGTCATTTATATCCCAAAAATATTCCTTGTGGTTTATCCAAATGTTATTTGTCCGTCATTTTGCATTAAAATTTGTCAAAACAAGTTCTTGTGAAAATAAATACTGCAGTTTTATGTACATATGTAAACATGGATAGATTTCTTAACAGAAAAACCCGTCACCTACCCCTACCTCTCAGAAAGCCTTAAAAAAGACACCAATCACTGGAAAGACTGCTGTACCTGGACCAGGAAAGACATTAAATTTCAAGCCACTCTCTGCAAGTGTGATACAGGTACGTTTGCTGATGATTGCACTAACCTTGGTCTTAATAAGAGAACAATTATACTCACTTAAGTTGTATGTAGAGTCACGCTTAAAAATTCTCTTTTGAAGAAAGGTCTTGATGCAGGGGTTACTATATCTATGTGAGCAGAACTGCTAACTTTATTATTCACCCATCTCAGTAAAGGGAATTATGAAAATAGTAATCACTTTGTACACCTGACTGCCTGTCCATGCAAAACTTGATTCTGGATCTGAACTGTTCTCTTCTTAAAAACAACTATTTCATCTTCTCGTGGTGACTACTGAGGATACGGTGTAGAAATGTTTCTGTATGTAACTTACAAATGTAACATAACACTTCTTGTAAGCTTTCTAGTTGTTAGCTTAGAAGTTAGCTTTGGATGAAAAAGTTTTGTAGAGATAATATGTAACAAGGATCGTTCTAAAATGGTATTATCTTCTTACCATGCAGTTTCTTGAAATATTGTAACTTTGCTCAAGCCTTTAAATAGCGATTTTATCAGTTCTCAATTTTTCTGAAATTTTCACTGTATACACTTCAGACACTGAATCAGATAATTCGACAACAATATTTGGTGCACTGAAACCGTTAGTGTATTAGAAAAATCATTTGAATGTTCTAGCAGTTTAATTTCTTGGGGAATTTTGATCAAATATCACTCACTCACAAAAAGACCAAATATGTTGGAGGAGTTAGTGTTTCATGTTGTAAGGGCAATTTCGCCATTACTATTTTTGAAATCCTTGTCAAAACTTTAGTGACTTCATCAGCCCACCATCATCAGACGGTGGGCCATTCAAATCGCTCTATGTTTATGGTATGTCATCTGTCTGTCCGTAAACAATTTGGTATTTTTTGAGAAGTACTTGATGGATCTTTCTCAAAGTTCATATGTAGGTTCCCCATGGTTCCTAGTTTTGCCCATTTGACTTTGGAACTGATAAGCAAAACAAAATGGCTTCCAGGCAACCGTCTTGGATTTGGCTGTTCAAATTTCTTATCATTAAGAGCAAAAACAGAGAAGAGAAAAGAAGGGATCCAACCTTTGAAGAACAAATAAATATCAAACAATGTTGGGCATCAAGATCCCTCTGGGATCTCTTGTTCCTTGGCCCTCTTTATTGCACTTGATTATATAGAAGTCAAGGTGGAACCATGAAGGCATTTGTATAATTTACAATTCTTTTTTATTTTCTTTATTTATTCTTTTACACTTGCTAAGATTTGGCATTTAGTTGATAGTTTGCCCATGTGAGATAGGTTTTTGCATGAAAGAGGCATGGCAGTCCTTTAAGATAGTTGTTACTTCTCCCTTATTAACACTCAGCAGTGTGGTGTTGTGATGGTTAGTTTGCTTGTTGTCAGTCTAATGTGACTGGATGGAGTATCTAGCTGGATGCCTTCAGTAGTATACTTCATAGTGATAGCACTATAAAGTCAGTCTCCGTTCTATACTATCATAAGGAGGCTAATATGAATATATAGCAACTTCCCACAAAAATGCACTCAACACATGCTTTCACCTCACAGGGATGCAGACCTTAACTGTTGAGAATGTAAAATAATATAAACTCTTCATGAATCCTGGATAGATTAAGTTCATACTCGTATCGTGATCACACTATAAAATTGTACCCCAGATCAGATTTTTAGTGCCATTGGTCAAAAGGTAAAAGCTTGTGTACAAAATATCTCATGAACCCCTCAACAGATTTGACTCATTTACACCAAAACATCACACCATCAAATTTTACCCTTGGTTAGATTTCGGTTATCATCAGTCAAAGTTAAATGTCAAAGGTCACACTGGACCACTGTAGAAATAAATAACAGAAACAAAAGATATCTCATGGAATTGTGAATTTCTACCCTTAATGACATTTAAGTTGACATGAGAACATAATTATAGTGAAATCATATACATGTACCAATGAAATACAAGATCATTATCTTCTTTACTCCTTCACCCTCAGTAACTGTCAGACTTGTTGTCTGTCCACTATTTCTTTTCCACAGTATATAATCAGTGTGACTGTCACTCTCAAGTTGAATGTCTGATTTTGACAGCCTTCCAAAGATTTCCCATTGATGGATGATGAAGAGGAGATCTGTGTTATTTGTCATGATGCACTGGACCTGGAGGAGACCAAGACTCTTGAATGTGGACATGTCTTCCATGCTGGGGTAAGTATCGTGTGTAATTGCATAGTGGGCATATTTCTTTGCTATTTCTTGAGAAGTACATGATGAATCTCTCGAATTTCACATGTAGGTTCCCTCCCCACGGTCTCTAGCTGTGCCCATTTGATTTTGGAACTGATCAGAACAAAAAAGGCTTCCAGGAGACCACCTTGGATTTGGCAGTTACAGATTATTATCATTATTTCTGCAAAGAAATTTTCAAATTTCTTGTCATTAAATAAGATTCAACAAATAAAGATCAAACTATGGTGGATGCCGAGATCCCTGTGGGACCTCTTATTCTGATATATAAGGACAAAAGCAAGTCAAAAATGCATCACCCAACCTCTGATGAGATTTTAGTGGTCATTAGTGGGTAAAAAGGTTAAAGGTTAAAAATTCAATGGTCACCTTTGATTGCCTTTGACCACTTCTGCTTGTAAACAAGAACCAATGAACCCCATAGCATCACCTCACACCTGACTAGATTTTGATGGTCATTGGTCAAGATTAAGGTCAAAGGTCAGTCTTGACCATTTCTCAAATAAAGACCATGATGTGAACAAGGTCATGAACCCATTGACAGTTTTAGTTCTAGGACTCCTCAAAGATGCTAAGGGCCTAACATTTAAAGCCTAGGAATCTGAGGAAGATTCAAAGTGATCAAAAGAAAAGTCCAAATCTAGACAGGGAGGTGCAGCAGTCTCGCAATTAGATAAATTTCATAATTTTCATACATCAGATAATTTTAGAATAGTGTCAAGTACAAAGATATTTTCTGTTCCGTGCCACTGTTTGAGTGAATTTAAACTAGCAAGTAGATTACGACAAACAAAGTTCAGTTGTCATTCTTCAGATCAATTGTTTAGCAAAATAATACCAAAAAAAAAGAAAATTAAGGGACTAAAACTTTGAAAGTTTTAGTATTTGGACTATTTTTATGTTGATGTAGAGACTTGAACTTTGTCCTTTCAGTGTATTAAGCAGTGGGTATTTGGCCAGGAGAGAACCTGTCCAAACTGTCGACGCCTTGCACTGTTCCCAGAGGAGTTTCCACGGCTTGGGAAGTGAACGGAATCTTGAGGCATTATCTGAAGTTCAAAGTATCTACAAAAGTTTCACTGGATCTCTTATAAAGTGATTGGTGTAGAGGCTGGGGTTTTACATGAAGTAAGAACTTCATCCCTTGTTTCATGCATATTAAAAAGGAATTTGAATCTCTGTTTTTGTGCTGCAGAAGCGGGAACTTTGCCCTCAGTTTTTGAAAAGGAAGTTGAATCTCTACATAATTTTTGTGTTACGAGAAAAAAAGTGTTTTCTTAAGGAAACAGCATTTTTAACTGGTAGTCCTTAAGTTTGAAAGTACAAAACTTGGGTCAGGTGTGAAAGGTGGATATGTTATAAATAATGTTTTTTCGGTGTTTTATGAAGTTGTGTTTTGTTTCTTAGTGCTAGAATAGACAGAGTGTTACATCCTCTATGACTTATTATAATGGTGGATTATATCTGTCTGTGTATGTAGTATATTGAAATGATATGATAATGGGACCAAACATGATGTGTGTTGAGAGAGGGGGAAATCCTTGTACTTTTTTAACTTTTAAGAGTGTAAATAATCTCCTATTTGAGGTACTAGTTGTTTTGCATTCAATTAATCTTGAGTTTGATTAATCCATACACTGTGTCATATGTCTTTGTGCAAATTAATATACCGACTATGAAATTATCATTGAACATCAATATTGTAGAAGTTTAGATCTGTTATCAAAAAGGAGGATAATACAGGGTATGAAGAAATTTTTTCACAACCTATAATTTTAAGTGAATAACAATTGTCTGTGAAACTGATCAATTGTATTTTGTGTTAATGAAAAAAACATATTTCATTTTCAATAAATTTTCAGCTTTCTTCCTGGAATTCCAGAAACTCTTTAAATGAATATGTCTCCTTACTTACTGGGTTATTTTCTCCATGAAGTAATTTCTTTTGTATATTTTGACTTTGAGATGTCCTGTGCACTTTTCGTGTGGCTAATTAAATACATCACACTTTTTATTTGATAAGCGTCTATTGAACTATTAGATAATTTCCATGCTAGATTTTATTTTCATGTAACAATCTTAGCCCAGTTTTCATACACTAAGAGCCTCGTACATACAAATACTTTTTGTTCAAAACTGTTTCTGAAAAACATTAAATGTAATCATAGATCCCTCGTAATCATTAAGAGTGGCAGTTTTAGAATAACTACTGCTAACTGCTACTAAAATATTATAATTTACATTATTAGCTTTTTCAAAGGTAATGGAGAGGTTGATAATTAAAACATCTGTTTTAAAACTTTTTAAAATTAATCAAAATTTTTTTTGTTGGTAATATATAATACATTAATATTATGGAATCATGTAAGGGAGGAAAGCAATGATTAAAATATTTTCTTGAGTTATGAATAATTCATTATCATAAATAGAAATTGTGTCTCAACTTGATTAATGCATGACGTAACCATATTTATTCCTCATTCATTGTTAATGATTGAAGTCTAAATTGATCAGATATGATAACATGTGTTCCTGTTCTTATGCAATAACCTGTAAACTGTTTAAAACCAAAACCATGTCATTAAGAGTCTGTTTAAGCTCTACCATGTTAAAATTCAATGCATCCAATTACCAGTGATATTTAAACTTTGTTTTACCCTATTAAATGTTTAAACTAAACCATCTTATAATCCAACATTCATATTTCAACCAGCATCTAGCTCTCTGTTGTACTTTGTAATATACTGAAACAGTTTGGTAATCAGCTTAAACCACTTGATTACCAGGTAAGTGTAAATTCAGGATCTTCTTCATACCAAATAATTCCATGTGGGGCTTAATTTCACTATGGGCATTTTCATCATTATGAGCTTATTTAAAGTTCAGTATCAATAATATACAGGGTAGCACTTGATATGTAAAAAATAGAAAGATATGCAATATTAGAATTAGACATTATATATACATGTCATGCTTATGATTGAAAGTCCCTATGATTAGTTACTTAATTTGTTCATTCAAAGATAATTAATTTATTGATAAAATATTATCTATTATTATTGTCTTTTCTATTAGAGAAATATTTGTTACCAAATGGTGTGTTCAATATTTTGACCAAGTTGTGTGTTCAGTAAAAACTGTTGACTTACTACCAGATGTGTTCTACCATTAGAAAATTATTTACAGGAGCTCAACAGTCATGCATTTTGTTTGTCAACAATATTTTTACTTGCTTTGTTGTACTATATGGTTTTGATATGCTGTATTAGTTAGTCCCACACAGAGAAAAGAGTTTTGTGTTGTGTCTGTCTTTCCACTATCTTGTTTAGACTCTATCTCTTCTTTTCATTGGAACTTCATTCTTTGGGTATTAGTGAGGCAGGATGTTGCCTGGCAACAGTGTCACTTTGATCTTTGACCTACATTTAAGAAAAGTTTGGGCTCTATCATCTTCTCTACTAATCACTGGAACTTCAGTTTGGTATATGGGTTGACCTTGGCATTTATCAAAAGTGGGTAACTTTGACCTTCATTTTAACCTTTGACTTACATCCAATAAAAAGTGTTTTGCGTATAATTTCACATTTAATGGGAGACTGTAATTAGCCTAATTGTTTGTTATACCTATTTCATTGTTAGTATTTCTGTTGTTTTTGTGGGAGAAAAAAGGTGAAAAGAAAGATATTTATTGGCCACATTTTTTAGTTCTTTTCCATTGAACATATAGAGGACGGTGATGTGCAATTAAAATGTGATTAGTTAAACACACAGTGATCATAAGTATTTGTTCAAGGAGTATCTGAGGAAACTAGCCAAGTTTCCCACCATTTTGAGAAGGACTTAATCAGACTCTAATCTATTTATCAGAGATAAGCCCACCCATATCTTTTGTAATTTCAGGCGGAATATATATGCTATATTGTCTTAAAAGAAGCCTGTCTCCTTTTTTGAGTCACAGGTTTAATTATTTTGGGCAAAGTAGAGGAATTAAGTTGATATTCTTTTCTTGTATGAGATGATTACCCTGGTAGAGAGCCAAAGGTATCGGATCACCCAACCCAAACTACTGTCTATGCTGATGACTAGAGTGAGGAAGAAATGGCATATTGTAGAACAGGATTTGTGGAGGTGAAATTAAAACACATGCATTACTAGCAGTACCACTTCTGGTACATGTGTGTTAACACTATGCTAACAGTTTACTGCAAAAAATTGAGGTTTTATTGTTAAGAAAAGCTGTTTGATATTTGTTGAGTATTTTCCTTTGGTCCCATATGATTTAATGAATAGTATCAACTTGTTTCTTCGTATTTCTATATTTATATTTGAGGTTTTACTTTACATACTCTTCTGCTTTACTAAAGATGTCTTTAAAAATTATCATATCCTTTGTTGGTTTAAAACTAAACATGTAGAAAAGTAGAGGATTAAGAGCCATTAAGATTTCCGAGTGAAAAAGACTATTCACTTGTCATTTCACTGGAAATACTGGATTCCGTGATCATGGGTAGTAGTGTTGAGGAATGGTTTTATAGTGATTTGCTTTAACTTCAGAACTTACTAGTCTATGACAAGGAGATTTCTAATATCATGCACCAGATATGTTAAATATTTCTAGTCAAGTTGTACTTTATAATACTACTGTTGTTTTCCTTTGATAAGCAAAGTTCAATAGCTAGTACTGCCACAGTATTAATATCTTGTTTCATTTATTGAAATGGCAATCATTGCCATAAAAAGGTTGTTTTATATTTGTACATATACAATAAATAGAAAGGCTACCTCATCATGATCAAATTCTTAGTTGGTCAATAACTTTAATGATTGACTTCTGCAGGAGCCAATTATTCACAAATGGGAGTGATGATGAAGTCGGCATGAATTTCCAAGCAGTTTATGTTGAATTTATCTAAATAAATTATCCTTTGTCTTATCACTTAATAAAGTCAACAAATGGCTTTAATACCAGTAGAAGCAATTTATAAACAGACACAAAATCTTGTGATGTTGTTCATATTGTTTTAAACTTTTATTTGTAAAACAAGAAGTAGAAACACCTAGTCAGCTGATAAGGGGTTAGATTACTTGTACTAGAGACAAGTTGATGTTTTGTTCATTGGCAAACCACAGAATGTCTTGGAAATTGGTAGTACATATATTTCTAGTGAAAAAATCTATATACATACTTTGAGTTTATTTTTTAAGCTGCCACTTTCTGACTTGTGCAAAATTTTAAAAGCTGTCATTAAATGAAAATTTTTTTCAGTTTGAAATTTTTGTATTTAAATACAAGTCACTGTCAGATAACCTAACATCGTTAAGTATCATTTGTAAGGAATTACTTTTAAGATACTGTATTACCATATTTATCAAATAGTTGTTTTCTGTCCGGTAATAAGCCCATCAGTGTCTGCAGAAATACCTACAAATGTTCTTGTCCTTTAATAAGCCCAACCTCCTACTACAAGTCCGAAATTAATGTTAGCTCCCGTGGGCTTGATTCAGGATAAAAAGGTACATAGTATATGTTTTTCTTCTATCAGAAGCAATTCTATTGTCAGATGGTTTTACACTGGTTACACTGTCCTTTATTAAGTAGTTGCTTCTTCGCATTATTTGAAGTATACAGGATGTATATGCACATATCACATGATTTAAAAGTAAACAGGATGTATTTACTTGTATCACATATAATTTTATTATTTTTGTTTGCAATAAAACCTAAACTTTAAAGTTTCACACTGTGTTGAAATGTTCATTTATTTTCAAATGTGTTTTCAACTTTAGAGAAGAACCAATCAGTGTTTCAGGACTTTTTGAAATTGTCCCATTTAGAGTACCAGACTATAGGAGATGCTGTTTATTAGGAATCAAACCTTGGTTGCCTTGATGACAGGTATGTGCAGTATCCACTATAAAATCATCTACCAAGATTATTTAATTTTTTGAGAAATTTGTACAGCATTGGCACTGAAAGTTTAGTTATATGTATCAATTTTAACTAGTTGAAACACAGACAATTTTGAGCATTTTCTTGTATATTTGGTTCCATTATGATTGAAATGTGAAGTGATGATGCCAAAATTCTTACTCTTGACCATGTAAATAGATCACATGTGAAACTGACATTAAGAGAATATAATTAATGATTAGGAATGTAAAAAAACAAGTACATTGTTATCATTTAAAACAAATTAAGTTTATTTTTGTGCATTAAGTTATTTCAGAGCCAAACACCAAAGAATGTCCATTTCCACATCCAAGGCATTTGACCTTGGTTTTCGAGAGTGCTGAAACTGATTGAGGTTTGTGAACATTTTCTTCATCGCCTGTTCCACAGATACCATGCTCATTCCATCCCCAGGAGTACGCCAATCTATCGTCTATAACAACAAATAAAACAAACGTCCCTGATCACTGGATGAACCTTATTTAAATCAGTAAGATACGTAAACTCTCACTTCTTGATATTCTCCTGAAGACGGCAACAGAGATATGTACAAGTAAAGTACTTTAGAACTGGATAAGACTGTTAGACAAAAGGAAATGATTTTTATGGGTTTGAGTATAAGCAGTGACATTTGAAAATACCACTTATAGTAAATGTATTGTCTGATGAGTTCTGATAAATATTTATACTGGTACATGATTTTAGAAAATCTTGATCAAAATTTTGTCTTAAAAATTTATGAGAAATCTCAAATTATCATTTTACTGTAGGATCTGTTCTGAAACATTCTTACCACTGACTGCTAGGTTGTGTTCTGATCCACAAGATACAATTTGAACTGATGGCAGACCAAGTATCCTGGCTGGGATATGATCACATGACCCATCACATGACCTTCCCAGCTGTCCATAGTCACCTCTGCCCCAGCTGTATAATTTACCTTCAGCTATACATGGAAGAAAAACATCGATAAGAAATAATTTGATATATTTTAATTGACCACATAGATAGCACTGAATGGTCCCAAGTTTGTATCATCAAAGGTAAAATATTACCAGCACCATGTAAAATGTTTGAAGCATTTGACTAAAATGAACTTTACTTTCAAACGACCAGTTTAATAACTAATACTTAAGGTTTAAACAATATTTTTATTCAATCATCAATAATATAACACATACATATAATATGTATGGGATATGAAAAACAAGCTTAGAGCTTTAATTTTATGTTTTCAGTTGTTTGTATTCTAGAGTATATTCGAGAAATGGCTGATCACATCTACACGAGTTTCAGCTGTAATTAATTACATTTTTTTGATAAACTTATCAGATTGGGAATAAATGGATTAATTGTCCCAAGTTTTAAAAATATCATGTTTACCTATTGTCCATTAAATAACTACCAAGTAGCATCTATTGCTGTTGTGAAAACATACAATAATTGTAGTACATGTAAAATGTGATTCTATTATTACAGTTCTGAAATGGCTGTAGGAGTGACATCAATCACAATACCTGTCCTTGCTAACAGATGTGTCCATCCACTGCTAAGGTGTGTCAATGTCCAGTCCCGGGGAGGGGCAGGTATGGGGGTCAAAACAGAAGGACACTGACTAGGATCCACAAGACACTGACCATATTTGTTACAGCCCCACAAATACATATCGCCATTATCTATAATTAATGTTGAAGGTGTTTAATTATTGATGAAGGTGTATGATCTTAAATTGACAAATTCTGTTTGACGACAAAGTATATTACTATATTGTTTTATTAAAAACATTTATTTTACAGTTGAAGGTTGATCCTTCTAAAGATTAATTTGGTTTTAAAAATGATTGATGACCTGATATCATGATTATGTATTCTTTATGAAAATCATGTTTATTTCTATTTCAAATTTATTCATGGTAAAGTAAACTCAGGAGAAATTCCAAAATGTTTTACTAATTACAAACCTGTGACTGCAACAGAATGTTGAGATCCTGCCACAACTGAGCACACACGTCTCTCTGTTTCTGATATTGTCACTGGATAAAAGGCATAAAACATGCTATTATCTTTACACTTCTGCTGATGTAAATTTGTTGTATGCAACTAAAGTTTTATCGAAGTCCATAGTGCTAATAGGGTATTTCAAGGAAAATTGTAAAAATTTCAAATATGTAAAAAAAACTTTTTACTTGCACATTTATTGATAAAGCTATTCTCTTAATATTATCATACTTGTTTCAATCCTTTCCAAAATCTCTGTATAAATTAACAAAACTTGTAGTATAAGATCCGTTTCATGGGAAATATATAAGCAGCTTTTCCATTGATTTTGTTAAAAACTAATAGAGTTGTTTCCCCTTACTTGATGCACAGATCATCCATTAGACGTGTACCAACCTGGAGCTGGACTCACAAGTTTTGCTGGTGCTTTTTTGTCTATTAAAACTCCACACTGACCCTTTCGTCCCGCACCCCAGCAGTACACATTTCCTCTATCTATACAAAATATAAAAATCCTCTGAATTTATATTAATATATATGACTCATTTAGCATTTTATCTCTAAATATTTCCAAATTGTATAAATTAATTAATAGCATAATAATCAGCAGAACATCCAACAAAGACATCACTATTTTTATATTCTGATGTGCTAGTGTTTCTGACCTGTTACCATGACTACATGTCTGAGTCCTGCATCAACATCAGCAACTTTCTCATCGTCTGGTATCTGTACTTTGACCTATAAATAGAAAGATTTATTCCCACTACCATGCATACAAATATATTTACTAAAATTTAAGTGTAAAATAATCTTTTCAGCATCATATCTTACAGCTACTTTTGTTAACTTGGGCATACAGAGAACAGTTTATCTATGTATTAGTTGATGTAGTTTAAGTTACGCTATTGAAACATTTTCAAAGGGAATATTCAAATTGTTTCTAGAACATTTCAAAAGAACTTCAAACCTACTTGGCTGAAGCTGACAAAATTTTGCAGTGATTTTGATATTAAAGAGAAAAAAGTCATGTGTCTGCCAAATTGAAAAGGTTTTCTTTCCATCAATACAAAAGTTTTTATAAGCTTTTTTTCTTTTTATATAAAACAGATTTATAATTTTCAATGTAAATACAGTCAATCAAAAACATTACCGGCAGTGAGACTTGGTTCGAACCAGGCATTCCCAACTGTCCAAAGGCATTTGACCCCATTGCAAATAGCTCTCCTTTCCCTGTTGATCATAGTTTGGACACATTGATAACTTTCATACCTTGGAATTCGGAAACATTATTTGTGAGCATTTTAGCAACCTGTTTTAATTTTTACATTTTACCACAGCAAAAACAGGGTTAGAAAGCTTTGTTAAATACTAATGTCAAAAGGATTTGTGAACACTTCCACAGGGAAAAACCTAACAACATGATGATATATCTTGTCCTTTTATGGTACCTAGATATCAATCTTATTGTATTTACAACTGTTTTGTGAATACTTTCCACCATTTCATTTGAAAATCATAATTTCACATTGCTATCAATTAGAATATTTGTTTGATAATTTCCCCCTCAGTTTTGTTCTTTTTTCCTTTTTTCTTTTCCCTATTTTCACTTGATGTTACTAATTCTGATCACCTAAATTACTATGTGGTATTTCACTGCTTCCCCTACTTTACAAGAACATTCTGAATCAGGATCTTATTTCATTTTGCTGGGAGTTTAACATCTTCAAAGCAACTAAAGTCACAGCAATCTGTAAAGGTGATCGTATTTGCTTAACTATGGCTTAACAGGTGAAAACCTATAGCTGTTAACATTAAATCACAGTTTGAAACAAGAAAAAAAATTACAATACCAGTTATACAGTACTACCATTGATACAGTACCTGTTAGGATGAGAGTGAAATCCCATCCACCTGATGCTTTAATAACTGGAGCATCTCCTGGTACTTTGACCTTGGCCAGAGTCGGAATGTCCCGAGTATGACCAAGTCCCAACTGGCCCTTGTTGTTTGATCCACACACAAACAGTTCTCCTTCATCTGCAATAATAGTAGATTTTCAACATTTAAGTACTGAAGAACAACACCATTTTTGAACTGGCATTTCTGATTAAAAATAATCAAGATAAAAGGTGCAAATATAAAATTTTTAAAGAGGTATGTTTCATCCTTCAGTATCCCTAAATGTATCAATTGCTGTAGACAAATATTAAACCTTTGTGAAATATGAATTTGAAATTGATATATATATATGTGTAATGTATGCAGGTGTGAAGTCAATCTGCACCACCTTTATACAGTGCTTGAGAGAATTTTCTGTCGGTCAGGTTTCTGTCTACATGTTACATTATATTGCCAGGTCCTCAAGTGCCATGACTGCAGTAATTTTTCTACTTTTATTTACATCAAAATCTTTGATACTTTCTTTGTATCAACTTAACTTAAAATTAGCTTATTTTGGACCATGTGCCAGTAAAAACAAGGAGAATTCAAACCGTTTCAAGGAAATTAAAACAATTCTGAAAAAAATATGTCAAAAAAGTGTTTAAATGCGCATCTTAGATTCATCAGAATGCTGTTTTTACATTACCATTAATGATCAAAGTGTGACCTCCACCACCTGTGATGCTGCAAATATTGATGTCTGCTGGAGTTACATCCCCTGGTAGGAATTTATCCTCAGTATGGCCTTGACCAAGCTGACCATAGCTGTTAGCCCCCTTTAACAGAATATGATAACTTGTATTTGATTTGTTTTAACATCTGAAAAGAACAAGATTTGTTTATATAACTTAACTATACCTTGGTAGTCTTTACCTTTATAATATTTTATTAATTCTGGATCATATCAGTAAATGAATTTTGTGTAACTTTAACCCTGTTAAAATACTAGCTGCAATATACCACTCGGCTACAGAAAATTTCTATTTAGCTCGATTGGTTGAGTGTCAGACTAGCAAGCCAGGGATCCCTGGTTCAATTCCTAGTGGAGGCATTAAAATAAATAATGACCTCTGTTATATAACCTTCTAAGACAAAATAGTGCAAGAGCGTAAGAGGAACACGGCTGGCAATTGAATCTTCTGTAGCTTACGACACTCTCTGAATAACTGTAAGAGGTGCCTTTATCGCAAGAAAACAATGTCTTACATTAATTGATGAAATGGAAGCAATCACTGGGACAAGAGGATGAAACATCACATTGGTCAACATTCAATTATGAACAATCAATAATGACAAAATACAAATCATATTCATCACTAAGGAGGGAGTCTGATGTTATCAAAATCCTACCAAACTGAGGAAAAGTGTCTTTCCCAACTGAAAGGACACAATCACCTCACAACCAATCAATCAGTTTCTCAGAGACACAAATTGCCAAAGGAAGGTGAGGGGGGGGGGGTGGGTTTAAAAAGGTGGGGGAGCAACTTCATTTGACTGCCAGTACTGGTATTAGGAACAATTTATTTATGCTTTAGAAATAAATGTGTATATATAGATACCTTTAGCAATCAATCATTTCAAAAATTATTAAATCTTGACTTTGTGTTCAGGTACTAAGGTTTTATATTTTGTAATGTCCTACAAACAGCTACGGTCATCACTGACATGCTTGTAGAATGAGTGTACTTAAAGATCAGATTGTAGTACCTGTATTCGTAACTTCATTGAATTTTGTAGAATTGTTGGTACATTTACAAAAAAAAAATCCCCATCAATCTGGTTTGCCTTAAGTAATGCACCAGGCTACGTTATGTCAAGACAGAAGAAACAGAACATTCCGTGATCGATGTCACTAAATTTCAATCAATACTGCTAACTCATTATCATGTCTGCTATATCGTCTAGTGACATCTCATTCGATTTAACATTGGCATAAAGTTAAAATAACATGTTCGGTATTGATGTATTGGCTTGATGTTACATTCGATGATTTTTACGTCATCAAGATAAAAAGATCGACGTGGGTTATTTATGTCAGACATGGAGACAGGCGGCTAGATGTTACACACGTGTTTACACACTGCTTACACGTGCCCCTTGACTGGGCCCCTATATTATAAACAATCAATGAATGCACAACTTTGTCAATCATTTTAAAGCTTACTCGATCGTTTCTCGGTTTAACCTACGACAGTTTACAGTAACAGCCTATGTTTCGTTTATACAATCCTCCAATCAAGGACATTCGCTGCGCTTCCGCGTTGTAGCGGCCTTACCCAGGAGGAAAGCTTGCAACCATGTCTGGCCCAACCCACCGCTAGCTTACAATCAGTGGCCATGCTATCACTCGCCGACTGTGTGAAATTGACACTAGTCACGTGATTATTCATTAATTGATAGGACGAATCCACTGGTTGACCTCGGGTCCCGCTGTTCCATCCTAATTCTGCACTCCCCAACAAAAATATAATATTTCATCAAAAATTAAGTACATATGTGGATTTCACTTATGTGATTTGTACCCAGTATTTCAAAAAGTATTGTTTGTGTAATACTGTAACGTAAATTTATTTGAAAACAATACCAAATCATGACTTAGGAAAATTTCCCACGGAACTTCGTTGTAGGTGGTACCTTCAGGAATCAGCACCAATGGCGTCGACCAACAAGACCGGATTAGCCCATGATTCGTTGTCCACGACAAGTTGATTTCCATAGCCAATCACCAAGAAAAGGGTACCTATTGGACCCACGTAAGTCGCTGAGTTATCTTACGATTCGCTTCCATCATACCTCTTACTATGAACACGTTTTCAGTTTTAAATGTCTCAGTTATGGCACTAGAGGAAACATTCGCGGGGTTTCATGGCTTTTTGCCAAACACAATCGCCAGAGAAGCTGTCCATGATTGCCATTGCGCGTTTGCATTGTTTTTTCTTATCACATGCAGTTTGTATTATTTTTGTTTCTTACTCATTCTATCGGAACAATGTAAACATTACAATTGGTTTGAACTGAGTTGTTAAAGTCCTTCCTCGTCTAAATAAATATCTTGAATCAGAAAGTGTTTTGTTTCGGAAGTGTCTCCACACAACTGATCAACCTCATTTGTATTCACATTGTCAGACCAAAACATCGCGAGTTATCTGTTTTATTACTCACCGGTAAGTAGGCCTTTTTCATCTGGTTTCAATCAAAATTTGAAAACCGATTTCTTTCTAATGATATGTATGTGTTTCTAATTCAGTAGGGAAAACATTCTATTGATGAATTTGTCACACACACTGGTCTAACACGTGAAACAATTTAAACACATCCCGAGATGTGATAAATTGAAGTACTGCAGCATCGAAAGTAACTGGTTTAGATTCTTACAATTATATATATTTTTTTCAAAAATATTAACTGATATTACGAAAAAAAAAAAAAAAATCAAACTTTTTGTCTATTGTTAGAATTAATGATATATGCATAAACAGGTGATTTGAGTTAAAGGTCCCAGGCTGTTCTTTGATATCCTTTCAAAAATATTGAATTGCCAAAATGATATAATTTCAGGGAGATTTATATATTTGATTAAGGAAATCACTGATGCTCACTTCTAGTCATGTTTTGTGATGCAATTTCGACAGCTCAGAAATCATCCTTTAGTCCGCATCAAAAAAGGAGTGAGAAATTTTGATATACGTGAAATTATTACAGTAGATTTCTAATAAGTTCAGAAAAAAGGAGGAATTCGTACAAAATGTTCAAACAAATTAGTTAACTTCTCAGAAATACTTCTACATGTGTCTCTAGAAAAAAAATTATACAGCATAGAAAATGTTAAACAGGTCCTTCTTTGTAACATGTTTTGTTTGTGCAAATAGCTTGTTGCATTCAAAGTGAATGTTTTTCCAAGACACAGAAATACTATTCCAAGATATGAATTATGATCATGGAAAGAAAGTAATGAATTATAGTATTTGATAAATAAAGGCACTTTGATAACTGAAAATAAAAGATAAACAATAAAGTTGTTCATGATTTTAAGAATTTTCGTAGATATATGTTTTGTTCATATTATATTGTTTTGTTCATTATTCCGAAAAGTTGGTTGTTAAATATGTACATTTTGAATTCTCTATCCTTCCCCCAACACCATGAGGAAGTAATCTTTGTCCTAATCCAGTAAGAGTGACTTCCCCTGATTTTCAGGTCGTAGTAACAAAACATGTATTTCTTACTATTACACAGTATGTCTACAGAAACAAGAGTATACATGCTTTACTGAAATATGTTACTTTCAAAACAGTTTTTTCTTAAACATGCCAGATTTAGTTTTTTGTTGTGTGTGTGGTTTTTGTTGTTTTTTTTTATAACTATGAATATCTTGCTAGATCCTCTAATAGCATAGCATAGTGTACACTAGGGATGTAAGGATACACTGCTATATCACAATACACAAAAAAAGGATGTCTTATAGCAATAGAAAAAGTATTAACCTGTATATTCAAGTCTATCATATTTTCAGTGTTTTATATTAATTTCTTAAGGATTTTAAAGATAAAAATGCAACTTAACTTGAACGTATTTCAACTTAGATGCTTGCAAAAATGATTGTGATACCATGAATGCTCATGTCAATCAGTTGGTAACTAAAGATGGCATTAAGTTTTTCATGTCTTTTTATCCTTTTACCCATTGTGATTTTTTTCTGTTTCAAAATAGAGAGACTCATGATATGTCAAATGTATGAATGGTGATACATTGTAATACATGTCGTGATACAGTCTCTGTAGATCACAATATATCATGTTATGTTTCAGCTGAATCATTACATCCTTACTGTACAGTATCAATTATGATAGGTGTGGTATTGTTATGATAACTAATTAATGTACATTAATGACCAGAAGCTGCAAGATCTGACTTACTATATCTATATATCACCTTTTGATATAAGACTATATGCATGGAAAACATCAGTCATTTTTGGCTAACCATTATCAGATGGTCTGATGTGCTAATCAAATTGTCAGTCTTCCATCTGTCTATAAACTGTTCTTGTTATCACTATTTCTTATTTAGTTTTGCCTTGTGTAAAGTCAATTCTGGGACTGATCGGAATAATGAGATGGCAGTGGACAGGCAGCCGTCTTTGTTTTTGACAGACATAGATTGTTATCGCTGTTTCTGAAGAAGTGTTAGAGGGATCATTCTCAAATTTCATACATACACTCGCCTTACTCCTTAGTTATGCATGATTCATTTTTTGTCTGATCAGATAAACTAGATGAATGACAGGCGACCATCTTTGATTTTGACAGTGAATGTTATGGTTATATTCTTAAATTCCACATGTAGGTTCACTTGATCCGCAATAGTTCATTTTTGATTTTGTGATAAAAATGAAAAACGAAATGGCTAACCGGCAACCATCTTGAATTTGGCAGTTACATGATATTATTGCTTTTTCCAAAGAGAAATTTTCAAATATCATGTAATTAAGAGCAAAAACAGGAAAGAAAGGAAAAGACTTAACTTTTAAAAAGCAAATAAAAGATCATATAATGGTTGGCGTTCAAGATCCCAATGTTTTTTATTTTTCTTTGTTTTTTTTTTTTTTTTTTTGTTTTTCGTTTTTTTCACTCATGATCACACTGAGGGGAATTATCATCAATCTTTGGTCTCTAAACATGTTATGTTAAAATGATATAGCTTTTCCCATTGCAGCATAATGTGTTTATATATTGTCATTGTAGGAACACCTGACACCATGTAGTCAGGAGCTCATCACGATGTCCAAGTACTTACTGTTGAATAACTGAAATGTAGTAACCAGTGATGGATCAGCAAATTCAGGTTACAGCAATGCAACCATCTGCAGATGGACAGCAACAACAGCAGCAGCAGCAACAACAGCCACTGCAGCAACAGCTTGTGATGCAAGCACAGGGACTCCCACTTCAGTGGCTGCAGGGAAACCAGTTCCCTATACAGGGACAACCACAGGTAGGCACTGATGACGAAACTGGACAACTTGTATTTGAAGGTATTATTTTTGTGGTGAAGATATACAATGCAATGGATCTTCTCCAAACCAACCATGCATGGGACACAAATATTGGGGTGATTTAGTGAAGGAAGTTGACTGTACTCCAGTGTAATTGATCATATTTGGTTTATGTGTGTTTAAGTAAATCACAAATTAGATGTGAAACTGTGGTTTTCTAGCTCTGCATTGGGGTTGGTGATGATTATATAATGTTAATAATAGACCTCCTAATTGGGGTAGGTATTGTGTACAAAAACTTGGCCTTCCCATGATATATACATGCCTGGATCACAAACTTTACAACTGTCAGCACATGTGTTGATTTCACTGTCTGCTTGTCAGGAATCTAGTCTAGATCTTGTAAGGCCGGTTTTCAGAAATAATTCTCAGTATATTTGAGCATGAAATAGGCTGAGTACTTAGAATTTAGATTGGTTAGTACCATATTGGAAAGTTTGTTGTTGTTATAATAAAGATGTGTCATTCCTTACATAACCATTTTGTTTGATTTCAAGAGATAATTGGTTTTGCGAAAAATTGTTTTAGGGAGGTTACAGTATACATGTTTAATACTATAAGTATTATGTAATTAACATGTACAAGTATTTTTCTTATCATCTAAACATCAGGAGGGTCTTTTTTCTGATATCTAGATTTTCACTTGTGTTAAACTGTTCGACAAAATACTTCATTCAAATGCTTTCACTCATTTATAGCTGAAACGAGATTGAAATGAAAATAAATCAGAATATACTTTTGAATGATGTCTCATAAATTCAGTGTAATTGTTTGGGTGTTTTTTTACCAAAGCAGATCATACAAATAGGACAGAATCAGATGTTACAAGGTCAGCAGATCCTGCTTCAAGCATTCTCCCAAGGTCAACTGCTCCAAGGTCAACAACTTCAAGTCCAAGGTCAAAATGGTCAATTTTCTCAGGTACCACAGGTATGAAGAAATACTTCCTCTAAAACCATCATGAACAAGTTTAAAAAAAAAACCTGAGATGTTTACAGCTTGTTTGAAACATTTTATCCAAGTCTTCCTGTAATCTTATATGATAAGAAAAAGAAAGGGATTTCAGTTTATTAGAGATTAAGCTAAGCATGATAACTTAAGATTTGTCTACCTTTTGAGAAATCATTTTAAGCATTATTATCCTTCTTGTTTGAAATTTTATTGGTAAACTTTTAATCTTTTCCATGAAATATTGGCTTGTGTCAAATAATTTTCAACAAATGACACATGAATGATATAAATTATTGTTAGTTTACCTCTTTCAGTTTCAGTTGTTGGCTCCTGGGGGACAACAAATCCAAAATTCTTTACAAGCCCAACAACAAGTAAGAACTTTATATCTAATTCAGACCCTCAAAACTTATCATCTAATCGCACTCATGATGCAGGAAAATTCCAAGGAAATGAAAACAATGAGCTATTTTGAAAAATTGTTAGCCAACAACAAAACTAAGGTGGCCTGCCTTGCATTGAATTAAAAGGAAATAGAAAAATCAATGGGCCATTTTTGTTTTGATCCCCTCCAGGATTGTGACCTGAATTTTAAAGAAAATTGACAGCAAGCTCAAGTTGTGTCTTACATTCATATCTTAGGTTGATAGATAAAGCTACTATAAAATTTTGTAAAAAAATTTTTTTTTTATTATTATATATGTTGTTGATCAAACACTTCATCACTATGTACACTTTTCATTACAACAGATATTTCAACAAGCTGCCAGTCAGGGCACCGGTCAGATAATGGCATTTCAAGGTCAGCCTGGTCAAGTTCTAGGTCAGCAACAGTTTGGTGGTCAGTTAGTGCAGACTCAAGATGGCCAGACCATTCTGTACCAGCCTCAGCAACAGCAGATTCTGCAGACAGGGGCAGACGACTCCACTAATAATCAGTTACAAATTCCACAAGTACAACAGTCCCAAGGTAACAGTCAAAACTAATGCTTTTGCTTAACTGAATTCCTGTAAAAATGTAAATATAATTTTGGGGAAAAAATGGCCATAATGTGAAAAAAGTTGACGAGTTGTGTTATGCATTTTGATATGGCTCTTATGCATATACAGGATCCTGTGTATTGCCAACTAGCACATACATCCTCTCTAGTAGGTAATCAGGGTTTCATTCAGCAATTAGACATGGAATGGTCTAGGGTCAAATGTCCACTTTGTAATCCAGTTTCTTAATAGCAAATCCCCACATGTTCTAAGGGCCAACAAGAGTGATTATAATTGAACTTGTTTAAAAATTACTGTTGAAGAAAAAACTTTTATGTGCATTGTTATAAAATTACTTTTTTTAACACTCACTGGATTTAATTTTGGTTTTCCAGCCACTTCTTCTACTGTGCCCTCTGTCTCTCCACAAGCTGCTAGCCTACAACAGATGCTTCAAGCAGGGCTCGTACAAGGCAATGGCCAGATTATACAGGGTGGCCTCCAACAGATGACACAACTACAACAAAATGGAGCCACACAACTGGTACAGAATGCAATGCCACAGAGTAGTTCTCCTCAAATGTTACAAGCCGGGGGAATGCCACAGGCCAGTGCAGCACAAATCTTACAAACAGCGCTACAACAGAACAGCATAGGTGGACAAGTAATACAGTCTGGGGGGCAGGTTTTACAAGCAGGGATGCCACAGACAACATCACCTAGTGGCTTACAGCAGTCGTCTGGGGAGACCAATTCCCAGGAAACCACTGTGGCACAAATGTTACAGCAAGGTTTACAGCAAACCAACGGACAGATTGTGCAGCAGACCAATGGAACAACAGTACCACAGGTTTTACAAGGTTTACAGGCACGTGGCATGCTGCAGATGGGCGCCAACAGTAACCAGCAAATTATGGTATGTGGCATACACAGATTTCATCTCTAGTCTGAATGAAAGGATGTTTCCCTTTTTCCTGGTTCTAAAGATTTGATTATTTTGGCCATTGTTGTTTATGATATAGGGATAGGTCTAATGAACTTGCAGGCATGACTTTCAGTGCCTCTATTTATATCTAAGGTCCATCAGAATTTATTTGGGTTGTGGATTGAAGATGCAGGTGCCCTATACTAATCAGGTTACTTGTCTTTGTGTCTGCTTGTTTATCTCCTGTTTTTGTTTTTTATTTTGGTTCTGTTGGGTCATTTGCCACCAAACTTACCCCAAATCTGGGATGGATTTATGGGTGAAGGTTTAAGGTCAAGGTCACTGTTACTATAAATAGAAAACTGATCTCTGCATAATAACATTATTACCTTCTGTTTGGACATTTACACTTATACTTTCTCCATTGATTTTTCACAGGAAGTGCTAGATCTCGCTTGCTTTTTGTGTTCAGATGTCAAAGATCAATGCCTATTACTATTAACACCAAAAATTATATAACTGTACTTAATTGTGACATATTGAACATAATTGACTGAAATCAAAGAAGTCAACTGACCGCATATTGAGGTAATCATGTCAACTGATAAATATCTTGTTATGACAAAATTTGTCACAGACAAGGTTTTCAACTGACAAAATCTCGAGGTCAGACATATAGTGAGGTCCTTTCTGACATGTCAGCATTCAAGTTTCCATTTATAAATAGGCAATCTGGTTTGTTTGCAGAAATAAAAAGTCTTCAACCATGAGACCTTTTGGTAGAAAAGGCTGACTTTTTAGAACATTTGTCAATTCAAATTAGTACCGTATTACAGTAAAATGTTTTGTTGAAATACAGATAGAGGAATGGTTAGATTAGAAAAAATGTAATCAAATCAAATCAAATTATGATGAGTTCGTCTCTCTGTCTCAGGTTTTGAATGGAAATACACTACAGCGGATGCCAATACAGACACAACAAGTGACATCTGATGAGGAACCCCTGTACGTCAATGCTAAGCAATACCATCGCATCCTCAAACGTAGACAGGCTCGAGCAAAGCTGGAGGCTAGTGGCAAAATCCCTAAACAGCGACGGGTGAGCAGAGATTGCCTTTCTGGCTTTTTATGCACTTCATATGATTTATCTGAAAAAGGATGCTGATCTTAAAAGCTGTATACACAAAGTCGATGAATTTATCTTTGTAGTATACTTTTATTCTATAGTATGTGTTCAGAAAAGTTAAAATATGTTTATTAGAAATTTTTCATAAAAACTACAGTATTATTGCTTTAGTCTTTCTGGAAAATTTGCTGTAAATAAAATTGATTTCAATGAAAAAAATTTTCCAGAAATATTTATTTCAATTTCAAAATCTTTTTTCCTCCAGAAATATCTGCATGAATCTCGACATAAACATGCCATGAACAGGAGTCGTGGTGATGGTGGTCGCTTCTACTCTCTCATCAAACAAGAACCTGATGATTCACAGGAATTTAAACAAGAACCCGAGGTATTATTATATTTAACACAATTTGATTCCCAGCATCCTGCTTGTTAGTTTACATTAAGGATTTACTCCAGAGATTTCGTCTGACCTTTTCTTGTATCAGAATTACATTGAGAGAGGAAGGACATACAGTATATTACCCATGCCAGACCATCCTGGCGTGTTTCATTCTGATTGTGTTCATTTTACACAACAAAGTCATAATATGTCGTGTACATTTTATCATTGATCAAGTTAAAGGGTCAAAGGTCACATTAGGCAATGTCTGCAAATTCTTCGAACAGAATGGGAAGCATCCATGTCCTATAGACATATTCTAGATAATAATATTGACGATGCTAGGTATAGATATGTAATTTTGTACAGCAACTTTGTTGTACACTATTTTTTATTTTACATACAAAATTTTGTTCCTTGTTTTTGTCTTCAATCTTCAAATCAACAAAATATGTACCAGGTATGTTATATCATTGAATGCTTTCCAGCTGTTTAACAAGTAATTTTTAGAAAAGCTGTATTTGAACACATTTCTGTTTTCCACAAATACTGTTACTTACAGAAATGTTTAAAGCATTCTGTTTTACTTTTCTTTACTTTAGTTGGAATATAGAAACTATTGTGGTAGATAGGTTTTAAGTTCTGTACATGAGAAATGTAAATATGTACATTTTTGGGTAAACCTAAATAAATGTTAAAGTTTGTACAGGTGAAGATAGTAAGTGTAGCTTAAAGAAACAACTGGCCAGTAAGATTTTTCACTGTAACCAGATGCTGAGCTACTGCATAATAGGACAATTCCATTTTAGATAAATTTACTTATTTCATCTGATACTTAGAACTTAAAATAAATCATTTCTTTTTTACTTTAATATTTTCCGTAATACATTTCATATTTGTTTTCTCTTTCTTTGTAGGATTATCCAGATGAAGTCCATGCAGAAGTGGCTGAATTCTTAGGGTTACAGACTAGTCATCATCAACCTGTGGCTATAGCAGCAAAACAATCGAGCTGATGATACATGTCACCTCGCTCCTGATTGGCTTACCTGTCAGCTGGCTGGACCAGTTGACCTTACTTGTCCAATGTTTGCTCACTATGAAGCTTGCTGGACTGGTCAGTGACCAGACCCTGACCAACTGTGAATGGTACCATTGTAGATAAGTACTCCATATTTGCCTTTCATTTGTATGGCTAAACCAGTTAGATTGGTTTGTTCTGTAAATGGAATTGTAAAATTTTGGTACCAGCTTACCAACCCTGACTGTTGGGTTTTAACCGACTAAATTAGTTTGGTGTGATCGGTCTAGTGGGATGTACCTTTACCTGGTTGGTTGATCTTTTTGGAATATTATAGGTGAATGGAAAGCATAGAATATTTCAATTACACAAGTTGTTGAAATGATCCATTTCTTTGCTTCCTGTCAAATACAGAACATGATATAACTATCAGAAATGGACTAATGCTATGATATATAGGATTTACCTCACAAAAGCCAGGAGTACTTATCCATCTTGGAAAAGCTCTGAACATCTGATGTTCAGATTCCTGAAAAGACTATTTTCCTTACTGCATTTATCTTGAAGTTGATTATATACGTATGTTATTGCTATGCACACTGGTACACACATGCAGTGGAGGAGGATTTGATGGAAAAACTTTTGTTTAGAAAGTGCCATTCCTGATCACATCTGTGTTGAGATATTGATGACATACGTTTCTATGTGACAATGTAGACAGCTCTTTGTTAAGTATAAAACGTTATCGAACTTGTTACAGACAACCCTTTTTTTAACTCATACATTTTAAGATAAACCAGTTGACAAATTAATGGACATGAAAGTCTTACTAATTTTATAAAGTGTATAAACCTTATATTTCGTATGGATGAGTGTCTTTGTAAATCTCTAAAATGCATTTCACTGCCAGTATCATTGGTATACAAAGATAGTAGTAATAGTTACATATCTTCAAGGTTATGTATGTATACTGAAGACCTAAATAATTCCAGGTTAATTTTCCAAATGAAAAAGGATTAAGAGATTTACAAATTTGTTATTACATGTTTAGATTGTGAGATAGATTTATGTAAAAAATGCTGTTATGTATTTCTGATTCTAGATAAAAATCCAAAATTTGCAGATCACCATTATCATCACCATCCTTGAGATTTTTCTAGAAATTTCATCTATTGAATTTTGAAAATCTAAAGATTTTCAAGTATTTTCTTGCATAGCATGATTTCAATTATTTCAGTCTCAAAGAGGAAGTTTTATATCTGAAAATATATATAGTCTTACTTTCTGTTTAAGCATTTTTCTTGTATTCTATATTAGTTTGATTTTAAAGTGTAAGTTACTGATCTAAACCTAATATGTTATTGTATAAGCTTGTACAAGTCCTGCCTAATATCATAAAAGATATTTTTAACACTTACAAAATTGAATTTGTTTCATACATTTGTGAAATGTATAAACTTGTCTTCAGAGTCATTGATAAGAAATTTATGTCGTTTTAGTGCTTCAGCTATTTTGATACTGTGTGGTCACATTTTAATCATTTTCATCATTCACAGATTTTTAAACACTGTATATTATAGTTTATTTCAAAACTCTTAATACAATTTTACAGGTTGTAGAATGAGCGCAATATTTTTTAATGGATTCACATGTATAATAACTAACAGGCAAGATTTGGACTGAAGTATGAACTAGAGGCCTGAGTCATATAATAAGGTATAGGGAATTGGAAAAACAACAATTATAATCTGGATTTTCAGTAATAATGATAGCATGTTATTGAGAGTCTCTACACTTACGTGAAATATTAATTATGTTTATATATACTCATTATATTGTTCATTAGCTCACCTGGCCAAAATTTCAGTATGTTTTAAATAAGAGGAAAAACAATTATTTTAATCTTCACACTGTTTATATTTTCATTTCCCAGATTTTATTGTAATATTTTACAGTTAATGTGTAATATTTAACAATTATTTTATGTTTATATACATGTATTGAATAATATTTTACAGTTAATGTGTAATACATGGTGAATTCTGTTTATGTTTTAATCTTCACACTGTCATATTTTCAAAACAATTAATGTGTAATACATGGTGAATTCTGAAGTTTATGTGTCATAAAAACATCTCTATTGAAGTTATATCATAAAGTAATAATAGGAGCAAGTCTGAGTAATCTTGATTCTATTATGAACATCTATGGGCCTTGATGCTATAGAAAGAGAAAGGAGAGGATTGGGCTATTTAATCTAAACAATACTCTATTCAATGTTAAAAAATGTTACAATACATTTATTACTACATACAGGATTGATAAACAAATTGGCAGTATGTTCTTTAAGTAATAGATGCTACCTTTTATGGCTAATATCACAGGAAAGATGGGTGTCAAGTCTCAAGTGTTGTGGTATCACACCATTTATAATATGTAAATATTTGAAGTATGAGATAAAGGGGAGATAACTTGATATATATCTGTCTTTTACAGCCAGATAAACATATTCTGAATCACTTGTTTTCATTGTTATACGGTATATGTTTGAAAGATTCATCACAAGTATTTGACATATATATGTATATATTGATCGCAAGTTTTTGTAATATTTATTTCAGTGTCTGTAAAATTGTCGTTTTTGTTTAATGTCTTTTCACATTTCAGAAATCCATTGTATGTCTTAATTGAAATTTTTATCTTAATTAAACAATAGTGCTCAAATGTAGGATCTTCCGTGCAATTTATCATCGCTTCTAGTTACAAGCTGTGATTGGCTACATTTTTAACCAAATCAAAGATGCAACATATCAACTTTAATGACTGTTAGATATGATAAATAGATTAGGTAGATATGAGTGGGTTTAATTTTCATCACTTTTACTTGTGAAAATTGTGAAATGCTAGATGTCAGTGTATCAGTACATTTAATTCAGTCATTTTTTTTCCTGTAAAAACCAAATAGAGGTAAGTTAATTTTAGAAATACCTGTATTTAAAAATTCATATTAATGAACGATACCCTTTATTTGTGTAGTAAACATATTGAGCTACAAGAAGTTAAAGGTCAGCATGTTATCACGACTGTTGAGTTAACAAAGGTGTTGTACCCGGTGAAATTTTTTTCTACATGATATCACTTCAGAAATGGATTTGATCAAATTATTATGTAAACTTAATATTTACTTAACAATAATGAATGATCAGAATAAACTTTATCTACGCAATATACTTAAACATTAGTCAGGATATATTGGATGTCACTTACCATATACATTTACATTATCAATCAATTATTGTAAGGTGCTGAACAATGATAAACAACAATGTGTCATTATCATCAAGTTAAAATAGAACATTTCAATCCTTATGTACTGGGGTATACTCAAATAAGTTCTGATTGATTGTAATTCTTGCCAATTCTTTATAGAGTTACATATACAGAGAAGAGTGTTTGATTTTGTATAAATATTGAGTTAAGACTTGGAAATGTTTTGATCTCTACTTCTACTCCCATAACTTTGCTGTTTCAAATACTCAAATTCCAGTTAATCATAACTGTAAAGTACATCGTGAAAAGTGGAAGGTTGTGTGCACGATATGCTTTGATCATATTTCGGATCATACAGCTTGTGTCAACCATCTATTAACTTATAAGCTGGGACTGATCATTTTCTTACATTGAGTAATGTCATAAAAACAGTATTTCTCTCCAGCGGACAATATACATGTATGTTGTTTTGTTTTTTTTCCCTCGACATTCTAGAATTTAGTATTACACAAATTGACCCTCCCATCCACGTATCCATTCATGGAAGGATTATAAATCCAAGTTTCACCATTTTTGCCTGTAAGCTGATTTTTGTTTTAAACATATCAACCCAACAGTCATATGAATAAGATGTATATATATATATTGACTTGGGTTTGGAATATGTATGAAGCTATCTTATGTCTATAGTGAAGACAGAGTTAAGTTCGTACCTATAATGTAATTGGTTACTGTAATCTTGTTCTATAATAGGAAATTATGCTTCAGCACTTTACTGATCAAACTAAGGTCTTGTTTTGTTGTTTGCTTGTTTATGATATTAATGTTGTCCATGATCGTCCATGATTTCTTTTTTGTAGTAAATGTTTGTTGTTTTGATATTTATTTTATGATGTAAAAAGATGTAATTTTTAAACAGTATCATAATCCTTTATATATATACTGGGGGGTGAGTAATTGTATACATGTAATGGTGTTTAAATCATAATTCAATTTATTCTATGTCAGCTTATAAGTACATGTTAGATGCATATATGTCTCAGTAGATACATTACATGCAAAAATTTGTCATCTTTTTATGTCCAAAATCCATTAATCTGTCTGCTGTTTCATGATGGCCAACATTTTACTGTGTGAACACAGGTAACCAAGTAAGGAAATGCAAATCTATAAAAATGCACTCGGAATTTCTCTGTTGCCTGATATTTACTAGATTTAAAACTGGTGATCTGATTTGGGCTGTCAGCACCACAAGGGCCTGATAGTATCTTGATTTCAACTCCAACCCACAGATTGGCTATAGCAAAGGGAATCATGCTTACCTATCTGTCTTTGCTCAAGTTAGGATTTCGTGCTATTTTCACCTGTTTTAATTCAAGGGTTGAATTCTTTAATTTCAATTACTTAAATGTCTGTATAACATTAGAATTTGTATTTCTGAAAAATATCTTCATTCAAAATCATTTACTAGTCAATTTGTCTACACTATATTTATTTAAAGATGCAGTTTCTGTATATGGCTGTTTACTATAGGTACCTGTAATCTCTCTACAAGGTAAATCTATGTTTACTATAGGTACCTGTAATCTCTCTACAAGGTAAATCTATGTTTATCATAAATACCTGTAATCTCTCTACAAGGTAAATCTCTGTTTACTATAGGTACCTGTAATCTCTCTACAAGGTAAATCTATGTTTACTATAGGTACCTGTAATCTCTCTACAGGTAAATCTATGTTTACTATAGGTACCTGTAATCTCTCTACAAGGTAAATCTATGTTTACTATAGGTACCTGTAATCTCTCTACAAGGTAAATCTATGTTTACTATAGGTACCTGTAATCTCTCTACAAGGTAAATCTATGTTTACTATAGGTACCTGTAATCTCTCTACAAGGTAAATCTATGTTTACTATAGGTACCTGTAATCTCTCTACAAGGTAAATCTATGTTTACTATAGGTACCTGTAATCTCTCTACAAGGTAAATCTCTGTTTTCTATAGGTACCTGTAATGTCTCTACAAGGTAAATCTATGTTTACTACAGGTAACTGTAATCTCTCTACAAGGTAAATCTATGTTTACTATAGGTACCTGTAATCTCTCTACAAGGTAAATCTCTGTTTACTATAGGTACCTGTAATCTCTCTACAAGGTAAATCTATGTTTACTATAAATACCTGTAATCTCTCTACAAGGTAAATCTATGTTTACTATAGGTACCTGTAATCTCTCTACAAGGTAAATCTCTGTTTTCTATAGGTACCTGTAATCTCTCTACAAGGTAAATCTCTGTTTTCTATAGGTACCTGTAATCTCTCTACAAGGTAAATCTATGTTTACTATAGGTACCTGTAATCTCTCTACAAGGTAAATCTCTGTTTTCTACAGGTACCTGTAATCTCTCTACAAGGTAAATCTCTGTTTTCTACAGGTACCTGTAATCTCTCTACAAGGTAAATCTCTGTTTTCTACAGGTACCTGTAATCTCTCTACAAGGTAAATCTCTGTTTTCTACAGGTACCTGTAATCTCTCTACAAGGTAAATCTCTGTTTTCTACAGGTACCTGTAATCTCTCTACAAGGTAAATCTCTGTTTTCTACAGGTACCTGTAATCTCTCTACAAGGTAAATCTCTGTTTTCTACAGGTACCTGTAATCTCTCTACAAGGTAAATCTATGTTTACTATAGGTACCTGTAATCTATCTACAAGGTAAATCTCTGTTTACTATAGGTACCTGTAATCTCTCTACAAGGTAAATCTCTGTTTACTATAGGTACCTGTAATCTCTCTACAAGGTAAATCTCTGTTTTCTATAGGTACCTGTAATCTCTCTACAAGGTAAATCTGTTTACTATTGGTACCTGTAATCTCTCTACAAGGTAAATCTCTGTTTACTATAGGTACCTGTAATCTCTCTACAAGGTAAATCTGTTTACTATAGGTACCTGTAATCTCTCTACAAGGTAAATCTGTTTACTATAGGTACCTGTAATCTCTCTACAAGGTAAATCTCTGTTTTCTATACCTGTAATCTCTCTACAAGTAAATCCTGGTACCTGTAATCTCTCTACAAGGTAAATCTCTGTTTTCTATAGGTACCTGTAATCTCTCTACAAGGTAAATCTGTTTACTATAGGTACCTGTAATCTCTCTACAAGGTAAATCTCTGTTTACTATAGGTACCTGTAATCTCTCTACAAGGTAAATCTATGTTTACTATAGGTACCTGTAATCTCTCTACAAGGTAAATCTGTTTACTATAGGTACCTGTAATCTATCTACAAGGTTAATCTTGGATATCCTCATTTTCTTCAGAATCTCAACCAGTTTATGTTTGCTTGCCAAAGGTCAAGGCTACCATTCCAACTTCTCTTAATACAGGGTTATCTGCCCCTGTGAGCAGGTATTTGTCATATATTCAACATAGCAATCAATATCTGTTATTGTGTAAAGCAGAAAATTTGATTGTATGGAGACGGATTCTTTCGGGCAGAACTAATTTTATGCATCTAGTTTGTGTATGTTCCCTGTGTCATTAATCTCTATTTGTACACAGCTGTACTAAAGCGATAGACATCCTGATCATTTGTTGGTAATCATGTGGTAATTTAATGTATCTGGGTGAGTGATTGTGGTCATATATCTAGTCAAGGCATCTGTATCACATTCTCATTTTACAATCACAATTTGCTTTTCTGTTCACAAATTAGCCACTTCATTATTTTAAAAAAAATATTAAAAGAGATAAGAAACTCATTGAGGAAAATAAAATGTATTAGGATTGATAATAAAACAGGGACATGTGCCTTGACCTTACCTTAATCAGTACTTCTAGTATATTGGGGATACATTCCACTGGACATATTCTCTGTACCAAATCCTTGGTTTACATACATAATTAGGATAGTGTGAACAGAAGCAGTGAAGAGTATAAAAACTTCACTTGTAAATTGTACGGGAATCTGTATGCATTAGGGAGGGGGAATTAACAGGTCAAACAGGTTGAAATATGAAATAAATTGCCCTGATCTGATTCTGATTTTTATGATGTAAGGGAGATGGAATCTATGCCAAAACATATTTACAATATTTCACACTGAAAACTAGGGAATGTTTCTGTATATCTTCTACAGACACGTAGATGTTTGTCTGTATTTTACAATAATTATTATTTTGATCACCACCGCGTAGTACACTATCAAGATGTAACAATATTAGGACAGGGTATCATGTTGCTACTACATAGAACATTGTCTAAATCATTGTTTTATCAAAGTGAGTGATGGAATAAGTGAAATGTGAGTAATTTTGATGACTGAAGACTGTTGAATGTTATGAATGAAAGAAAATCTTTGTGTTAGAAATTGTTGTCAATGTTTTATTTTGTACATTTAAACTTTTTAAATTTATTTTATATTTTTACCTAAATATAGGCAATGTTTTGTTACAAACCTGTAATAGATGATGACACTTATATATACCTGTTTTGTTGTCTTTTATATAAACCATCATTCATTCAAGTATATTCATATCACTGCCATCACCATCTACAATGTTTAGATGTCATATTTTCAACCATCACTGGTCCATGTATTTCTCTCATGTGCCTTTCATCACCAGTCCATTTATCACACCAGCCTTCCATCATCAGTCCAGTTATCACACCAGCCTTCCATCACCAGTCCATTTATCACACCATCCTTCCATCACTATTCCAGTTATTGTCCCATCTTCCTTTTATACCAGTCGGCTTGTTCCATCAGTCTTCCATAACCATTCATCTTGAATCAACAGTCCATTTGTCCATTTGCATTCCATCACTTGTCCATTTATTGTCCCATTATCCTTCTGGTAACAGTTCGTTTGTCCATCCATCCTTCTTTCTATCGCCAGTCTCCCATAACGCTTTTATCACATCAGTCTTCCATAACCAGTCAGTTTGTCCCAGTCGCCTACCGTTATCGGACATTTTCTTTGTCCACTTTCCTTCTGTCACCAGTTCGTTTTTTACAACCCTTCTGTCACCTGTCCGTTTGTTTAACAACCCTTCTGTCACCAGTTCGTTTGTTTCACAGCCTTTCTGTCACCAGTCCGTTGGTTTCACAGCCCTTCTGTCACAAGTCCGTTTGTTTAACAACCCTTCTGTCACCAGTCCGTTTGTTTCACAGCCCTTCTGTCACCAGCCCGTTTGTTTCAGTCCTTCTGTCACCAGTCCGTTTGTTTCAGTCCTTCTGTCACCAGTCCGTTTGTTTAACAACCCTTCACCAGCCCATTTGTATCACAGCCCTTCTGTCACCAGTCCGTTAGTTTTTTACAACCCTTCTGTCACCAGTTCATTTTTTACAACCCTTCTGTCACCAGTCCGTTTGTTTCACAGCCCTTCTGTCACCAGTCCGTTTGTTTCATGTTTCACAGCCCTTCTGCCACCAGTCCGTTTGTTTCACAGTCCTTCTGTCACCAGTCCGTTTGTTTCACAGCCCTTCTGTCACCAGTCCGTTTGTTTCACAGCCCTTCTGTCACCAGTCCGTTTGTTTCACAGCCCTTCTGTCACCAGTCCGTTTGTTACACAACCCTTCTGTCACCTGTCCGTTTGTTTAACAACCCTTCTGTCACCAGTCCGTTTGTTTCATGTTTCACAGTCCTTCTGCCACCAGTCCGTTTGTTTCACAGCCCTTCTGTCACCAGTCCGTTTGTTTCACAACCCTTCTGTCACCAGTCCGTTTGTTTCACAACCCTTCTGTCACCAGTCCGTTTGTTTCACAGTCCTTCTGTCACCAGCCCATTTGTATCACAGCCCTTCTGTCACCAGTCCGTTTGTTTCAGTCCTTCTGCCACCAGTCCGTTTGTTTCAGTCCTTCTGTCACCAGTCCGTTTGTTTTACAGTCCTTCTGTCACCAGTCCGTTTGTTACACAACCCTTCTGTCACCAGTCCGTTTGTTTCACAGCCCTTCTGTCACCAGTCCGTTTGTTTCACAGCCCTTCTGTCACCAGTCCGTTTGTTTCACAACCCTTCTGTCACCAGTCCGTTTGTTTTACAGTCCTTCTGTCACCAGTCCGTTTGTTTCACAACCCTTCTGTCACCAGTCCGTTTGTTTCACAACCCTTCTGTCACCAGTCCGTTTGTTTCACAACCCTTCTGTCACCTGTCCGTTTGTTTAACAACCCTTCTGTCACCAGTCCGTTTGTTTCACAGCCCTTCTGTCACCAGTCCGTTTGTTTCACAGCCCTTCTGTCACCAGTCCGTTTGTCACACAGCCCTTCTGTCACCAGTCCGTTTGTTACACAACCCTTCGGTCACCAGTTCATTTGTTTCACAGCCCTTCTGCCACCAGTCCGTTTGTTTCACAGCCCTTCTGCCACCAGTCCGTTTGTCACAGCACCCTTCTGACAGTCCATTTGTTGTCTAACCGTCTTTCCATCATCGTCTTTTTTTCGATCAGCCTTCAATCACCGGTCAACTAATTTACTCCTCGTGCTCCATTACAATTAATTTGTTCCGCAGATCTATCACCATTAGCCCTCCAACATATCTAATAATTGTCTTATCTCACTTCTTTCACTATTACTGGTCCATTTATGACACAAAACACAACCAATCCGTTTGTCCTGTCATAAGCCAGCCAACAAACTACCTGTCCTTCCAATTTTTTTCCTAACCAGGTTAATTTAGCCGCAACTCGAATCGCATGTCGCACTAAACCTAAGTTAATTCTCTACTTAAAGCCGCTACACATTCCCATCACGGACGAGTTAAGTATACATTTTAGTTATCTTTCAGCAGGTGAGCTAATTTCCTCGTTAACATATTTAGTATCTTATAATTCACGTGTACATGTATTTAAGTTGAGGCCTATGTAAACAAGCTGTTTACTAGTTATGTAATACATATATGATTCGCTGCACTTTTAACGAACTGTTTCCGTTATCAATGAAGAACTCTACACTGTTGCGTAAATGCGTATTAAAGTCAACACTATCAAAATGGAAAAATCCACCAAACTTTTCCATATCTTATTTGGAACGCACATAAAGATAGTCTCCTAAATCCAGATCTTCATCATTTCTTAAGTTTTATAGGATGACGTATTTTGTTTTTATATTTCTCGATATTATTCGGTCAAAGGTCGAGGTCAAATTTTATATCTGAACGCAGATTTTGTATTACCATTGCGAAGAAAGGTGTCGAAATAAACTATCAATTCAGTTGGGAGATAGATGATCAATGTTAGTGTTTTTCTCATGTGGAAATTGGTAAGTTTTTGTTGCGATATAAAACAGTTTGACCGTTATCATACAAGATAAACATTTTGACGTCAACTGCTCTATTGTCAAAATCCATTCTGATTTCCCAGAGTTACTGTCCTTGATTTAACTATGTCAGATTATAGAGCACTAAACTTGACAGCCGATGGGAGCCGATAGGGACCGAGGATGTCAAAATCAAGGCGTTAGGAATCAAACAAGAAATAAACACTATAGTAAATGTCTGCTTAACTGCAAAAAAAAACTTATTAATGAAGCATAGTAATGAATGGGTATTCATTAAAGGTCAAGGCCATTAAGTCAAGGGTCAATGTCAAGTCAAAAGTCCATTTCTCAACTCAACTGTTGCATAGTTATTTGACATTTGAAGCATAGTTAATCGAAATTCAGCATGAGTTCAGTTAAGTCGGAATCTTCCTATAACTGATGTATATATGGACCTTGATATTATTTCTTCTGTCTCATCTGCTTTCATTGTGAGGTAACAATTAATGTTAGTGTCGAATAAATAACAAGCACGCTGACTTATTAGTGTTCGATTAGACACTTGAGGCAACACAGTACTCTATCTCATTAGATGAATTCTAGGATGAAGCCCAATCGACTTGGCATCCACGTACAAACTGCTTAATGTCAGTAGACGTGACTCTGGACAACTGTTGTTTATAAGAAAATGTTTACATTCCATATAATAAAATTGTTTAAAGATCAATGGAAATTACTCAGTCGTAGAGTATTATAAAACTGAGAATGAAATTATCTTCTTTAAGTGATGTAAATAAAATACGAATTCAGAAATGAGTCTGGGTCAAACAGTGATTACCTGGCACCGCAGGGCGACCGCAGCTGTAGAATCAATCAATCATAGTATGAGAGGTATCAATTTAATTGTGATTCAAATTGGAAAAGCATATTACTGGTAAGTCTTCCACATGTGTAACTAATTTCCAGAGTGCTCCTGTCTTCCTACCACACACCTCGGTCTGGCGTATAGAAACTTGTTTGTTTCAAATACTTCACATTATGGTCGATTTACGCAGTTCTTGAAAATGCACTTTTAGATGATATTCTGTTGAGATGAAATCCCTTCCTCCTTCGCTCCAAACGTGAAGAAGTGGGTAAACCACACAATGGATGCAGTATTAGTTTCAGTCCATGATATCGTATCCTTACCCCATCACCTTCATATTTTTGCCCCTTCGCGTTTAAGACGAGGAAGAGACGGGTTTACTTTCGTGCCTTCTCTTCCTTGACAGAGACGCTAAGGAACGAGAAAAAACCGATGGGAAAGGAGTGAAAATATTGTTTTCTCGCTTCTTCGACCTTTATGCGAGGAAACGAAAACACGACATTCACCCTCGCTTGTGTTTGTGTTCCTGCGTCAGAAACGAGAACACAAAAAATACTTGACCTTTTGGGTTTAGGACGAATGAGCGATGACTAACAACTCCTAACGTAATGTTTTTACGAAACACGCGTGTCGGCCGAGCTGCCTAATTAATTGTAAATGCAATGTAAGTGACATATAAATAGAAACGACGTTCGTTACATCATGATCAATTGTCACACAAATCACAGTTTTATTTCATTTCAATTTTTTTATATTTTGATTCTGATTTAAGTTTGAATGTTTTCCCCAAAGTAGGTGAATGTGTGTCATTCTCTTTGACACTTCGAAACTTTCGGCACGTCCCTCTGACTCAGATTTGGAAAACCACTGCTTTCATTGTCTTTAATGGCGTTTGCGTAAGTAGGGAGGGTGGCTATTTACTTCACCAGTAAATAATGGTCTTTTCTTGGATCAAAGACCGCGAATAGCACAAAGAGTTTGATGATACCGCTTTAACGATGCATAGTTCAGACACCGCGTGCTTCATTAGTAAGACGTAACAAAGAGCGCGTGTATTACTTGACAGCATGGCGACCGTAATTCGTGATGAGTGAAAGGGAAAATAAAACTTGTGAAGTTTAACATGGCACGTGTTCTGCACGTGAAGACAGATGTAGCTCTAAAGATTCACCTTGTCTGAGATTGTCCTTCACGATAGTGTCTGTCTGAAGGTATTAGAACTTTTTCGTCTCCTTTCTATTTTCTACCGGCAGTCAAGCGTAAGGTTCGTATTGACTCCTGCCGGATCTCGATCTACGGAACCCATCAACCACATCCTTAAATAACAGCCGATATTCTCAACATGATCGAGGTGACAAATTGTCCTTCAGCTTTAAATCAGTCACAATGTTCTTTTAGTATAGTTAATTAAATAGGTCTACGACTCCCTGCCTGTCTGAGAATAAAAATCACCTGCTCTCGTTTACTCATTCTAGATCTGTGACTTGTAGCACCTAGTAGACAACTTGAGAAATTGACTTTCAGATAAAAAAAAAAAAAGAAACGAAGTTATTTCAACAGCTACCGTCGGATTTAGATGCTGTCACGTACCATGTCTGACAAATCTATCGAGGCACCAATCTTACTCTAGAAATTTGAGATATCTTGTTGAAAATCTGCTCAGGGTACCCGTTCCTGAACCCCCCAACGTTACTGTAACGCAATATATTTCACCTCTATGAAATGCCACAGAAATTTACCAGTTTATCGTCGGGGATTTTTTAGTTGTTACATTTTTTTTTAAATGTTGAATCTGATACTCCTATTATCGTTATCCTTCAGATAACACAACGAGGCGGCCGATGTGATGAGGGAGAAGTTTTGTATCTGGTCATTATTAACTTATGTTCCACAACGCTTCTTAACTGCCGATGTTCATGACAGCACTGTGTTAGATAAACTTTTAAGTTTTCGTCATATTGACTGCAGATTTGGGATAATAACGTCGATGCGAAGAAAGCGTTGCAATTGTTTGCTTTTTTGTGTTGTTTTTGGTTTTTTTTTTTTTTCGTTTGTTTATGTATTTTTTTTTTTAATTTTCTCTACCTGCACAGATTTAGGGAATTTGAATTCCCATTCGAATGTGACGACAAATATGGGCATTCTGTTAATTGATCAGATAACACTGGGAAACAGGTAGTTCTATGGACATTAAAACTACAGGAATTGGGGATTCTGTCTTTTCTCACTTACTAATAATTCATCCCTCCGCACTTTTGATGAGCACTTTAAAATAATAATAGGACAATCTGGAGAACATGTCACAGTGTTTGGTTGTTTTAATGATATGGTATTGGTCATTAAATGGAACCAATCAACGCGAAGCTTAGTAAGTAAAAGAGTGTTCCATTGTTCTGGTTCTGGAATAAGGTAAACTTTCTGTCCATTTTAAAATGTAGGTTTTAAAGCCAAACAACGAACATTTGGAGTAGATTTTTACAATATCTGATACAAAGTCTCCGTACACAAATAAATAAATTAACCGTAGATATACAGTAAACACCAGAAAAGTGTTTAAAACAAATAAATACCACAGATCATCAAAGCAGTGATTTCTCTAATTCTACAAATCAAATTAAATCAAGAGACTGAAATGAAGGTCAATGCTTCTCACGGGGAATGCCGCTTTCTCCGAAGTTTTGACACGTGTGTTGAATTTCATTTTAATCCTTCGTCTGCTGATAAAGTTCCTTATAAAGCTGTCTGTGTTTACCTTGTGACAGTGTCAACGAGTGACAAACGAACTTTTGGTGCTATGCATAATAATTTTCACCTCTAAACCAATGTGTCATTACTGATAACATCTACCCCTCATTTGAAGAAAGCATGGTGAGTTTAAAGACATTATTAAAATCCACCTCATTTAAAATTTTAAATTAATACAACAATTCACAAACGCTTAGAAACTATTTCCAAAAAAACTTCATTTTGAAAAAAAAAAGTTTCACACCGTGAATGACCTAACTGCCGCATACATTTTCTATCTGATGCCGTGAGAGATGGGGGGAGGGGGTGGGGTTTAAGGATAGGAGAAGTGCTGTCGAAATGCATTTCAGCTATCAATTCGATCAAATTGTTAGGAGAAAAGGCTAAGGAAGGGAGGAATCCTTCTGGGTGATATTAAGCTTACAGTACATTGATTAGGTTTTCCATTACAAGCTAACTATACAATTTTAGCTAAATACACTGAAATATGTATGGGTTATTTCCAGAACCAGTGACAGACACATACAGGGTTAATATGTACCTGCATCTGGGTCATACATTCTGAAAATTAAAAAAATAATTACAATAACAAAAAAAAATCCTAATTGTTTCATTTTTCTGTGGAGTACTGTGAAATGTCACAAGAAATATGACATAAACACGATATGGTTTGTAAATATTTTGGCAGTGGACCTTTATTTGTTTGTGTGTAGAAACGGGAGAATGTACAGGTCAGTCAAGGACAACCTTACACGTTCAAAAGAAATACCTCCGATATCGTGATATGCGAAGTTTACAGATTGACGGTGAGGGTTTTGAACTTGTTATTTTGAATTTAGGTTGTATGTGTTGCTATATGGAACGATAAAGAAAACAAGCTGCCGTTAGTTTCGTCTTGTTTAATAATAATAAAATATATTTATATAATGCAATTTCCGGTGACGCAAGCCCATCATTCGTTCAAACTATTCTTAAATAAGCATAATTTGTTTAGTTTCTTTGTTCAGAGCCAAACTAAACTAATCACGAGATTATTTATAGATGGATGTCAATTACTGGAAGACTAACCACCTAAAACGATCATATGGTTCTTATCCATAATATGATATACAAGTGTCCACGGCGGTCGTCTTTATCGCTATCCTTTAGGTCGCAGGTTCGTTAGGCAGTCGCCTAGTACTGGCCGCAGGTCGTTGGTTTTTCACCTGGAATTCCGGCTTTCCTCCGCCAACCTTAAAGGACCACTGCTGATAACAGGGCGTAAATCTACAATGAACCATCTATCTTCCAAACGTTTAAGTGATTCCACCATCGTGAATTGAAGATATCATCCGACTGATATGCCCAGATCATTGGGAGATAAAACCCATTAAAGCAGCATTGGTGTTATATCACCAGGGTCAGTAAATTATGTCATTACAACGAATAGGTGTTGTTACTTAATCGTTTCAGTAATAACACAAAAATAGAACGAAAGGTAAAAGGGCGCCCATACGTTTAAATCCATTGCCCCCCTCCTCCTTTAAGAGATGAAGTGTCGTCTATGTGGCGCACCGACAATAAATGTCTGTGGATTTTCTATCATTCATACAAAAGCAACATATTCGATATTGTTGTAATGGAACATGTGCCTCCAGGACGTTCAAAAAACAAAGTAGCTTATTCAGCCAATCAGAATGTCGCAGAATATTCTTGCACGTGTCGTTGTTATTCTCACCGTGTTGTCGAAACATGGCGGAAATACCCGAATGATCTATGTGCTCGTGCGGCGGTAATTAGCACCACCTGTCTCCCCTACAGTGTAACACACTACCAATACACTACCGGGTTTACATTATACGCCGTGTATAAAGGCAGAGGGTACACTCAGTCACTGTTTACTATGGTCTGATCGGAGGGAACAGTTACCTTAACGGAGAGCTGACTTTTTTTCTCTATACATTAACCCTTTCTAAGAACATTTTCCAATGTGCGGTCTAGAATGACTTAAAACGTTTTGATTTCTGTATTGGATCCACGGATGAATCACAATAATGATTTCTTAATGGACTATTGACTCGACAATTGTGAATGTTTGGGACCCATTATGAAAGGAAACACAGTGAATATATTGGTCCTGGGTAAAGAAGGCGTAGGGAAAACAGGTAAGTTTTTAACAATCGGTTAATTATCAATCTTAATTATCCAAGTATGCTTATATTTAATAACTGTACAACTTATGACTTGTGATGTCAAATCACATGACATAAATGTTGTTTCCCAAATCGTGTTAGATAAAAAAAGAACATTGGTAAACGTAACTTCAGGAACGTGAACTGTTCAGGTAATCGATTTCCAAACTAACGCCGTCACCGGAAATTGCATTTAAAAATAATCGCCGACAGAATCCGGATTAATAGGTTAACAGGTGTCGGACCCATCAGTATCCGGGCGGATACTGAATTTTCCATTTGAAGTGAATTACTAAGATTTAAAGTATTTTATTTTGTTTAGTTTTGTCAGTTGTTCCAGAAAATCCTGATTGGTCAACAATAACACCACAGGTAGCAATCACTATCTGTTCTTTCCCTCTTCTATTGGATGGCTGCAACTACCGAATGCCACGCAGTATTCGTAATAGACGTCCCTGTTCAAGACAAGAGAAATACATGACCTTGATATTTAACATTTAAACATAAACATAAGTAAATTTTACATCTAAGACAACTGCTGAACACCTACCTTTGACCTTTATGTATGAAAAACATACTCTCAAACTCCTAAAAGAGTACTAGAGAACTCGGGATACTGCGTGTGGAAACGATTTTATGTTTATAACGCCGACTTTACCTATCTTTATCCTACAGACCTGAATATAATATTTAAACAGGTTATGTAATTAAGGAAGCTATACCGAATAAAAGCTTGAACAGCCCGAAAAATTCAATCTGCTCTGCGAACGTTAGATTTATATATATATATGTAAGTCTGTTATTTGTGATTCGCTATCTACTAGGGCCGGTTCGTGTTTCGGGTTGTCGTGGTTGTGCTCTTGCGTTAGACACTTCCCTCAACTGATTCGAATATCATGTGACAGGCCTTCCGCATGATGTTCAGTTAGGTAGCAACCAGCCTCCATGATGTAATGTGTCTCAAAATCACAAAATGACTGGCTGTTCACAGGGCGACAAACCCAGCAAACAAACGTAATTCAAATAGGCTTGACCTCTGAATTTAAAACAAACAAGCTTTTTCAAACATGTCACGGATGATCGGCGCGAACAGGGACCCCTGAAATCTTACAAAACGCTATTGATGGATGATAACGTTGAGGTGAATTTGTGCTTTGTATCTGTTTTGTTATGACAACAATTTGGTTTCTATAAAAGGAGAGGATTGTTATGTTGTTTACAACTTGTTTTATCGTGGAGCTTAGAAGCCAGAAAATATGTTTTAAATCTACATAGAATAAAAACTATTTTAAAAAGTCTTATTATGAAACCATCACAGCAGGAAACATAAGACTCGTGAAATCATTCAGAATTGCACGATGCCAAGATATGAAGGATAGTAAACAATTAAAACGTCGCTATAAATAAAACATTTCTCTGCCAAAGGTTTTCAGTTGGACATGTTTTTGTTTTATGTAAATTCAGTTTGGCAAAGTTATGAATATCGCTGCATGTCAGAATATTTCACTGAATTCGTGGATTTTATTCTACTTCCACGCCACAGTGTTAAGATGTATTTTAAAACCAATTCCGGCATATCCATTAAATTCATAATTACACATATCTACACTGTCGAGTGAAGAGGCATGAAAAACAACTGCAAAGCAGACGAGATGTAGTTTGAAAAGGTATCTTATTATTATATTGTATATACAACAATCCGCGAGATAAGATTGGTATTTCTTGTACATCGGCTTCATTTGATTTATACAGAACCTAGCGGTTGGAATGGGATATCAAATTCAGGTTTCTTCTTAACCAAAATGCATAAAAAAACATTTTTTCTCTGCAACAGATGGCGCCATTTGTAGATTCCACCGGAAATATAACGCTGTTTGGTATGCTTCTCGGGTAACGACTGAATGCCACCATTTGTCTCAGTATTCGGGATATTATTGTCTGTCACCACTAGTCAGAATGTCAGGTATAGCTACTGTCTGTCACCACTAGTCACAGTACCCGGGATAGTTATTGTCTGTCACCACTAGTCAGAGTGTCAGGAATAGCTACTGTCTGTCACCACTAGTCACAGTATCCCTTGTTGTGATAGTTACTGTCTGTCACCAGTAGTCACAATATCCCTGGTTGTGATAGTTACTGTCTGTCACCACTAGTCACATTTTTCGGGATTGTAATTGTCTGTCACCACTACTCACAGTATCCCTTAATGAGATAGTAACTGTCTGTCACCACTAGTCACAGTATCCCTTGTTGAGATAGTAACTGTCTGTCACCACTAGTCACAGTATCCCTTGTTGAGATAGTTACTGTCTGTCACCACTTGTCACAGTATCCCTTGTTGAGATAGCAACTGTCTGTCACCACTAGTCACAGTATCCCTTGTTGTGATAGTTACTGTCTGTCACCAGTAGTCACAATATCCCTGGTTGTGATAGTTACTGTCTGTCACCACTAGTCACGTTTTTCGGGATTGTAATTGTCTGTCACCACTAGTCACAGTATCCCTTGTTGAGATATTTACTGTCTGTCACCACTTGCCACAGTATCCCTTGTTGAGATAGTAACTGTCTGTCACCACTTGTCACAGTATCCCTTGTTGAGATAGTTACTGTCTGTCACCACTAGTCACAGTAATCCTTGTTGAGATATTTACTGTCTGTCACCACTAGTCACAGTATCCCTTGTTGAGATATTTACTGTCTGTCACCACTAGTCACAGTATCCCTTGTTGAGATAGTTACTGTCTGTCACCACTAGTCACAGTATCCCTTGTTGAGATAGTTACTGTCTGTCACCACTAGTCACAGTATCCCTTGTTGAGATAGTAACTGTCTGTCACCTCTAGTCACAGTATCCCTTGTTGAGATAGTTACTGTCTGTCACCACTAGTCACAGTATCCCTTGTTGAGATAGTTAGTGTCTGTCACCACTTGTCACAGTATCCCTTGTTGAGATAGTAACTGTCTGTCACCACTAGTCACAGTATCCCTTGTTGAGATAGTTCCTGTCTGTCACCACTAGTCACAGTATCCCTTGTTGAGATAGTTACTGTCTGTCACAACTAGTCACAGTATCCCTTGTTGAGATATTTACTGTCTGTCACCACTAGTCACAGTATCCCTTGTGATAGTTACTGTCTGTCACCAGTAGTCACAATATCCCTGGTTGTGATAGTAACTGTCTGTCACCACTAGTCACAGTATCCCTTGTTGTGATAGTTACTGTCTGTCACCTCTAGTCACAGTATCCCTTATTGAGATAGTAACTGTCTGTCACCACTAGTCACAGTATCCCTTGTTGAGATAGTTACTGTCTGTCACAGTATTCGAGATTGTAGTTGTCTGTCACCACCGATTAAACAGTTCCTTTCCGGGACAGTGACAGTCTTTGTAATACTAGTTATATTATCCCTAGCCGACGTGGTGATTTTTCCCGCCATAATAGCCATGCTGTCCATTTATTAATATTCATGCAATGATAATACGTCACCGTTATTTAAGAAGTAAATGATTTATTTGATAGTAAAACAAGACGTGTTTCTGCATAATTGTAAATTCTAAACAGAACTTGATGCACACTAGAATGTAAATAAGGTATAACGATTTCATTGGTCTAAATAAATACACAGAAAACTAGAAATGTGACTGAAGCCACTGTAATGTTCAAGTGCTGGACAGTCATCGCGGACAAGCGTGTCTGTTAGTATGTAACAATGTGAATTAATTTCAAGAGGACAAATTGTTAACAGTAAATTAATTACTATATAATCAAATAATGCTATGATCAATGTAAAATTAACCGCCGTAACCACGAGATAATTAGCTCTTATATACAAGGTATGTACTTTGTGTCAGCTTTTTTTTCTCCAGATGAGACTAACCAGCTTTGATAGATTTATGATATTATGTAAACCTCAATTCCTTGATAATTTTACATCATTTGAACTTCTGTAAAGAAGTGGTTATGAAAGAGTGGGATAAAAGAAATGGTCTATTTTGTTTTTTCAGAAATTGTGGTAACTGTCGGATGTTTTGAATATAAAGGAAAACTAAAAATCAGCATCTCGAAAAACATCATTATCTTGTGAACGAATGTCTTATAAGTGTTATGATTTACCAAAACAAAACAAAAAAACAACAAAAAAAAACAAAAAATAAAAAAGCAGATGCTCATTTAAATGTACTATTACCTATAACAAAATAGGTCGTGAGAACTCGCACATAGAACAGCTAAAAAACAGAACCATTATACGCTCTAGATGTTAAAGGTTAAACATACGTTTCATGTAGCAAACATAAAGTCATTAGTTGGACGAGGCAATTGTGTTACGGACATCGGGGCGTCGTCAGGACAGACATGCACGTCTGCGTGACCGCCATCGTTGGACAACAAGAGTTGTTTCTGAGAAATAAATGCTTGATCCACTGGAGTGCTAAATGACTGCTATTGACTTAAATTTAAGGTATTCGTCAGTACAAAGTTATTGGTGAATGAATAATAACGGAGTTAAAATGCCGGCTGTATTCCTAAATGGGCCAAAAGAAAATAATTTCCGGAATTGTATGCACTCAAAGAAACGTGGTTTCTCGAGTGACGGAATTCTTGTGCACGTGTCGTGTTCTGTTTCTGTATCCGGAACAACACTGCCACTCACTCATTAACCACAGGCATGCCAACATGTACACACGTAATGTTCTAATTAATGGTATATATAAACAAGGATGTGAGTTTAAAATAAACTAAATGTATCTACTGTGCCAGGATGTTTGGAAGGTTTGTCGGTCGTGTATTGTTAATTGTCCTAAATGACGTCATAAAATTTTAAATGACAACCGGATGCGGCCGTAATTCTATGGTCTAAATACCTACATGTACTATTGAATCCTTCTGTCATAATCCATAATGTCACTTTAAAATACACCAACAGTCTGAAAAAGCTCGGACACAAGTCACAGCATTTTATATCAATGTGTTAGAGAATAACAGCAGAGTTTTTAATCTGTAAGGTATTCTAATACATATTCTGATATTTTTTTTTTCTAAATTTGTGTGTTCATTGATACATGCAATATTTGTATACAGGAACGTCAGGTCTCTAGAACTCGAGCTTTGATCCTTATATTGCTGACGTTGGATAGTACCCAATTAGATTTATCTGTACCCTTCAGGAGATAGAACAATTAAGACTCATAGCATACCCAATTAGATTTATCTGTACCCTTCAGGAGATAGAACAATTAAGATCCACGGCATACCCAATTAGATTTATCTGTACCCTTCAGGAGATAGAACAATTAAGACTCATAGCATACCCAATTAGATTTATCTGTACCCTTCAGGAGATAGAACAATTAAGACCCATAACCTACACAATTAGATTTATCTGTACCCTTCAGGAGATAGAACAATTAAGACCCATAGCATACCCAATTAGATTTATCTGTACTCTTCAGGAGATAGAAGAATTTAGACCAATAGCATACCCAATTAGATTTATCTGTACCCTTCAGGAGATAGAAGAATTTAGACCAATAGCTTTGTATATTTACAAAGAATATATAGTACACAGTCTCATAAAATTCAATTCATGGCGCTTTATTATAGATTACTTACGTATGTATATGTCGTTTTATTTCTCTATGTAAAAAGGCGAAAAATAAAGAACATGCATCGACAATTAAGCTTTACAAAGCTGACGATATTTGTGAAGAAAACCTTACCCTTTATATTTAGCTGTGTAATGACATGATTATCGTAGTTGTTTATCTAACATGGGATTTCAGGCTCCAATCAGACCTCCAAACGTGCTCCTACAGATGTTACTACACGCCGGAACACGTGTTACACATCGCTGATGAGCCAAAAATAACCAACCAACTGTAACATAACCATTTCTATCACAACAACATTGGCATATTGAGTTGTATGAATCAATTATAACCAGTCGTTAAAATTATTTTGAAGGCCCACGTTGCACAGTCGGTAGAGCGTTGGCCTACGCGACCTTAAGTGAAGAGCCGAGGTGCTGAGTTCGACCCTCTCTTTCCGCGGCAGTTTGTGTTTCTCTGGAAGCTCTGAGCTGGGCTTACGTGTTCTACAAGACGACCCCATCCTAAAATGCCCCTTGTTGTTCACGCCAGCAAACATACAAATAATAAAAAATTTCTTCAAATGTTTGAAGGTTGTATCTAATATTAATTATCAAGGATCTGGCGTGGATGGAAAGTCCTCATATGTAAACAAGATAAAAATACTGGTGTTTTTATCAAATTTCAGATTGTCATACATAATTTGCATAAAGTTCGAGAGAAAACAATTATATGTAATATCAGAGCAATGTTCTTGTTTATTTTTTGTCAAAGATGAAGATTATATGGCCAAAACATGTCTTAAGTAGACTGAGAAACCTGTGATAACTTAAGACAACTCTCTGTAAACATGCATTCTTAATTATAAACAAAACGTTTACTTGAGGGATTGTTCAGGAAAGAGTTATAATTCGTATTTTAACCGCAGCAACTGTATATATTTTTGACAATATCGTGGTGTTTATGGATTCTTAATGAAAGGTACTTTTCATTGCGCGTGCTTTGCCAATCTTTCTGTATCTTTCTGCAGCACCAACTTCTGAAACCCTAATTACCTGCCTAAGGTGTACTGTAAAAACGTGACAGTTGTTTGTGTTGATTCACGACGTGTTCATGTTTATTTCGTATCCAAGATCTTCTAACGTGCTAACCAATGGAAGGCAAAGTCAAAGAATGCCTGATGATATTCTTATTGTCATACACAATTTATAGATATAGGCTTTGACGGTAATTTAAACAATTAAGTATTTCATAAACGGTTTCTTGTAAGAATGACTCAACACAAGGTCGTATATTAGGTCATTTAACTTACGGAATTTGCATGACAAATAGTAATGGCAGATTTCATGTCTCTAGTCAGGAGCAAATTGATAAAAAAAACTGAATGTAAATATCAAAAGTAATGCTGGATCGCTGTCTGTTAAATAAGCACGAATTTTGAATTAATGACATCAATTATTCATTGTATTAACTAGAAATAAAAACCAGATGGTTTAGAGTTGAAAATCAACTGCAATCAAAATGCTGTGGATGCATGAATATTTCGCAAATACCGGAAAAATCTTCAGAATTTAAAGTACCATAGAAATGTGCTGGTATCATCTATAGAAAATAAAATGATTTAAATCCTGGTATTATTAAGTTAATATTGATCCATGTTAGCACGTGTGTCTGCAAAATAGTTTGCTAGTTTGCAGTTAAAAGTACACACTGGAAGTGCAACCCATATCAGCAAACGGGGACATAACAGGTCGACCTTTATATCAAAGATGGCAGAATTTATTATCAGAAAATTTTCTGCTACATAAAACGGGAATATCTACCGAGGTATCATAACGGGAATCTGCCCAAAGGCATTTAACGTGTCCCGACAGAAATCGTTTGGGGAGGAGTTTTCCATCTGTGTATTTATATATACCTTTCTTATGTAGCATTATAAATCGTTAGCGTAATCATAACATTACGCTCAAACTTGTCAGTCTGTGGAAAGCCGTGAAAAATGGACCGTTTTATTCTCCGTGTGGTTGGAATTGAAACGCTAGTAATTCCTGTTTTTCTTCAGCGGAGACTGCATCACCCAAGGGAACGCATGTTGTTTTAAGATGCTATGTCTATCCTCTGAAGATTTCAGTTGAACACTATATCAACACTTGGGCCTTTAGAGGAGACATAGATTCGTGGAATGGTAATAGTTTCTATATACCAGAAACCGTATGTTGAACAAACCAAATATCATAGCTAAGACTCAATGTGCTGAGTTCAAACTATATTAGAAATCGTATGTGGAACAAACCCAATATCATATGTAAGTCTCAGTGTGCTTAGTTTAAGGGTGAGAGTTCAAACAAAACCTCAGCAACATTTTCAGACAGGCACACGTTCATCTTCCTGTCAGGACCTAGATTAACGAAATCTCGAAAGTGATTCAGAAAAAACAAAATTAGTATATTTTAATATCCAATGCCAGACGGAGAATTACACTAGATTTCAATTACAGAAATTGAAACAAATATTCATTGACCTCATGTAGACCTTTGTCAGCTTGGTATAATTCTACTTCTATTTGTGATGATGGCCGTTATAAATGGTGTACCTGTGACTAGGGGTTCATAGTCTTCACTTGTTAGCTCACAGGGCACGTTTCTCACCCTGGTCTTCAAACACGAATTGCTTTCCTTTTCCCCGTTGTCCCTCATGTTACTTACTAAACTGTATGTCACAGTTCTAAACTTCCCCCTGGTTATTGGTAAAACCAGTCTTATTCGGTTCTCGGTATGATTTTTGTGAGGCGACGTTGAAAAGCTGCAGAATCTCGGTTCGTTTGCCCTTTTCATCCCGCGGCAATGTTCTGTTGAAAGATCTTCAAAGTCTGCTTTTCCCTCCTTCCCCTCTCCCCACTCTACTTCGAGAAAACATCTGTAGTGTGTAAAAAGTTTGTTCCACTTGAAAAAATAATTTTCATAATATTGGGCGACATCATCTTTTTGTAGGGAAGAGCTTGTTTATCATCTTTGAAGAACATTCATCTGTTTTTGTAATTCAATTATAAATCAAATGCTATGGTGATTTCTGTAGTATTTTTACCAAATTGAGACCACACGGAAAAGATATGTAAATTATGCAATGCACGCAAATATGTTATAAATAGAAGTTTCTTTTTTTGAAATACCAATTACCTCAGAATTACTGAATAAAATTGTATGAGATGTTGAGCTAATTATTTCCAGTCATATAGTGCAAACGGCAGATATCTTTTCTTGATAGAATTAAAAATAGCTTCACCTGTTGACAGCATCGCCATCATTTCGCGTACACGATGTCGAACGATATAGATAATGATTTCGATATTATCTGAAACGTTAAATGAGGTACAACAGTTATAATGTCTTCCTAACTACGTTTATGGGTATGAACTCACGATTTGATGGTCTAGCGATAAGTACAATTAAGTTTTGTTTACTTCAAAAGACAACTAGCAAAGGAAGTATTCATAATGTAACTGCCGTCATGCTGATTCAAATCGTCGTTCTCCTCCTCCGTCTCCTCCTCCTCCTCCTCGTACTTGTTATTCTCTTCTTCCCCTCGTTCTTGTTTTCCTCCTTGTCATCTTCGTCCTCCCCTACTCGTCATCGTCTTCCCCGCCCCCTTACGCCTTTACTCCCTCCTCCTTGTTACTTGTTATTCTCTTCTTCCCCTCGTTCTTGTTTTCCTCCTTGTCCTCCCCTACTCGTCATCGTCTTCCCCGCCCCTTTCCGCCTTTACTACCTCCTCCTTGTTACTTGTTATTCTACTCCTCCTCCTCATTCCTGTTTTCCTCCTTGTCGTCCTCCCCTCGTCCTTGTTCTTTAGACTTTTCCGCGTCATGATGATACTCGTCTTCCGTGATGTCCTCCTCCTTCTCGTCGTCCTCTATTTCCTCGTGTCATGCCGACCTGATGTTAAATCGGTAATGACGTGTATCCAACTTTCCATGTCAAGGTCAACAAAAAGAGACCAAAAAACGAAAGATATGGAACAACAAAGCCTGCTTGCTTCGCTATGCTATACTGATTCCGAACTGGCTTTAACCAAGGCCATGTGTATGGAAGGGAGCCAGACAGCGGCGTCAACAAGTGATTTACTTGTACCTCGTCATTAATATATTAAATAAAAACACAAATTCTCTACAAAAAGTACCGTCGATATGTATAACACATTGCTAAGCGTACGTTAACTGAGTGGAACACAAGTGCTTTCTGTTAAATGATGTTGTTATCAAGAAGAGTAATTATTAGACGAAAACCTTCACATCTATTTTAACATATTCATAACTGTTTTACTCTCTGTCATATTTTATCGGTTAGATAGTTTCTGATGTGAGTTAAAGCAGGTGATGTTATGAACATCTCTCGGGAGATGGTAACGGCATTTCTATAAAAACCTATCTCATCCTTCATAATTCCACGATTGTTTCGTTTGTTGTCGTAATAATACCAAAGAAAAAGTGGTTCTGCCTGATTAAGATGTGTCTTTATAATATAAAATACAGAATTCCTTCACTGCGAGTATAATTAAATATAAATCAATTTTTTTTTCAAAGACGTTCGAAGTTGGATGGATCGTATCCCTGTTAATATTGCAACCTCTTGTCACTTTGTAATTTATCAATTAACAACTGAGTTTGTAAGTTTTTTTTTTACAAAATTGAAGATAATAGGATAAATGAAAGGATGGAGATTCGACAGATTTTTATCTCAAGCAAGTTTTCACAATTTTATTGATGGATATCCGAAAGTAACTTCTTATTTCCATTAAAAAAAAAGAGGAAGAAAAAAATAAAAAAACGTTCTTGATCAACAACCGGAGTGATTCTGTACCTCTTTTCTCTCTATGATCATTTTTCTTCAGATTTCTGTAGATTCCACAGAAACAACTCGCCGTGTTTTGGATTTGCCAGACTTCAGGTCAAACGTCAGGTCGTGTAAAAAGCGCTGTTAACTGACACATCGTGTGGTTGGCAGCTCCGTTCATTCACATCTTGTGGTCGTTAATTAACGGCGTATCGTTTTAATGAATTGCCATACTATCTCTTGCTAGGTGGTGGGGAGAACTTTCCCGCCATATGTCTGTACACTCTGTTTACAGGGGCTACTACCTTTGATTAGGGTTTTGCGGACTTTAATGTTTTTTTTCCTTGTTGATAACCAAACTATTAGTACAAACAATGCAGTTATTTTTTATGTACATTCTGATATCGTCAGATTAAAGTGTGACATGTAAACAATGTTTTAGCTACACCGTTAAGATTCACATAATTGTTAAAAGCGCCGTAACTGATTTAACAAATTGGTTACATTAAGGTGTTCATGCACCTTTCCTTCAAAATTTACACTGTTTTTGTCTCATTATTCCTAACTTCTTCGCTGGGTTTCTAAAATGAAATTATGAAGCATTTAGGTAAAACTGAGTAATTGGATTCATTTGCAGTGAAAGCTGTCTAAAGATTCAGAAATTTGACATGCGTTACGTCTACGCCAAATTACAGTTCATGTCACAGGCGCAGGATGTCTGTCAGAGGAAAACTGCGCATCTCAGGAGTTACCGCTGTACAGATCACCAAGTACTTTGTACCGAAGGTCAACGGTTAATAACATGTTCGGTTAATAGCAATGTTTTGTTAATAACATGTTTAGTTAATAACATTATTAGTGCAAGTCATGACCACATCATTATATACCAATACGGCTGCAGCTGCGAGTAAATACAGGGCATGATATCAACAACACGATTGTTTAAGAAGTGGAGAGGGACACGCGTTCATATCGTTTATGCATAGCAAGGATGGGACACGGGGTTCGTTACTTCAATAGAAAACATCAGTGTGTTAAGTGGTGTGGGGTTAGTTGATCATTAGATGAAACTGAGTATCGTATGAGTATTTCGCGTCAAGGGATTGTATCAGAAGAGTACCTGGATATTCCTGAAGTCTCTCCTCCCTCTTCGTCTTATAGCATATATTTCCCTCTAATAATCTTCTCGTTATTCAGATTTTGTAAGGATATGGATTCTTTGGTCTTGAATAACGTTAGGTAGAGAGACTTTATTATTATTGTCTTAAGATATCACTTTCAGAAACCCGAAAATAATCTTATTTCATCAGCGAATAACTTTCAGAAACACAGAAATAATCTTATTTCATCAGCGAATAACTTTCAGAAACACAGAAATAATCTTATTTCATCAGTGAGTAACTTTCGAGATCCCGTAAACAAAGTCCAATAAAATACGTCAGCTGTTTTAGTAAATATATCTTCATGCGCTACATACATGATGAACAGGTCGACATACAACACATTTACATCATACAGCTGTTCCGTCCTTCCGAGAGTCCGCAGTAATGAAACATTGCTATTATTACCGATACATTGCGGATTACGATGTTATCAAGGCGGTGATGGTGAGGGAGGGACTCATCCGATGTTAAAAGTACAATACCTGTCAATTTTGCAGTAATTACAAGACAACACTTACTAATCAACGTATTTTAATCGAATAAGTGTGAATTGTTGCTTTAATTTTTTTTATAATGAAGAAATAATGAAAAATAGATGCAGGTACCGAAATTTTACTCGATATTAATTACTTTGTTTTTAACCGTTATGTTTGTAAGTTTTATTTTATAAAGAAGTAGCTACAGATAGATATTATTACTCCGTAATTAATACTCTACCCTGTTCTTGGAGAGTATATGTCACCGTATATCAAGAACTCTTGCCATATTTTTTTCGTATAAATCTGTCCGTGATTATCAGAAAAAAAACCCACAAAAACAAACGGATGCAGCCAATGGAACATAATTAACACTAGAACATTACGGAAATAAGGTACAGTCTTCAACACCTTAATACAAGTATCAACACAACCACCTCGTGATAATAACAAGTGCTTTGGCACGTGCATTGAAGCAAGATGTTCGGTTTGTGTAAACATTCACCTCGTCACGTGTAAGTTCAATCTGATTACAAATCATACGATTTTTATTACTCTACACTGACAGTAAACCGTGTTGAATTTACCATTTCTATGTATTTGCGTGAATTTCAACAATCTCTAAGAAATCTGAACGAACTTTTAAGATTAAGTAAGTGGCCTTTCCCATGGTTATGGAGGGTAACATAATTGTTAATGTATTGTCTGGTGATGCTTAAAGTTGATCAGCTGACTTAAGTGTTTGTTAACATGTTTACAAAAAGTAGATATGTAAATGCTTCAGGGAACGGTGTAAGGTTTCGTGTGTACTTTCTGAATAACTAACATAATTGTTTCCCATAAGATACAAGGATTTTACTTATAAAACTTACAGGTATTTATGAACGAAGACTCTTAAGTAACACCACATTTCCTATTGAAGCTCTGTGGACGAATTGACATTATAGGGTTGTTTTGGATCACGGATCTTTCTTGTAACTTTTCCGTCTTATTAGGTAAACATTTTAATTTGTTCAGGTGGCATAATCTCAAGCATAAACAGAGATGTTTTGACCCAAACTAACCCTCAATATGACATCACCGAAAGTGATCATTTGACTCCGGTTAAGACAGCTTTAGATAACCAGACAGAATCTAAATCTAACGACTCATGATTTGTCTTCAGAGCTATCAAAATACAATTCGCTAGTTCAGGTCTAATTCAGGTGAGTGTTATTGTAACTACATACATTGATGTACCGTAACGAAACTTGACTAGTTCATGCCAAAGGCTTTGGCAGGAAAATAGATTCCAAGCCGGCTCCCTTGAAATAGGACTAGACATACCAGAGAGACAGGTAGATCGCAGATCTCTCTGTTAAATCGTGAACACACGAGTCAGAAATCTCCAACACCAGAGGTATCATATGGGACTAAAATAACTTTTTATTTCATTTGCGAGGCATCATGGAAAAGTGATATGGATTGTCCATTTTTTCGAAGCCTACTTTAAAGGGAGAGGGGGCGGGGGTGCGCGGATTTTTAGATGGGGAATAGTGAGTGAGGACTTATTTGCGAGATATAATGGAAAAGTGATATGGATTGTCCAAGTTTTCAATGGACAATTGAAAACTGCTGTAAAGGGAGGGGGTAATTTTTAGATAGGGAACAAGGAGTGAAGACTTAGGAGGAAGATGAACAGAAAAAGTAAGGAAGGTAGCTAAGAAGAAAGGAAGGCGGGAAGGAAGGAACAAAATGACGTTTGTTTATGTTTGAAATGTACCAGTTCTTCAGTCCATCTCTGACTCACGTACCAACTATTAACGGCTAAACGTTCACGATGACTGTAAGCTGCCAAAAATAACAACCACTTAACTATATAGCTGATATGTCATGGTTGTTTATATATATACTATGTAGGGTCGAGATGATTAATGGTCAGGTTTGGCTGTAGATCCTGTTCTTCCTACTTACTGTGGTAGCTTAATGTACAAATGTTGTATATCTCATGTTTCTAAAACTATTGAAATATAGAACAATTATTACGACTCCTAGTATTTACCAATTACGAAAAGACTTGGAAAGACATCGACAGGTCTGAATTTATTGTGTTGAAAATGGTTACGTAAGATAAATTAATTGTAACATTTTAACATTTTTCCAGGAGAATTACATAACCATGGAGCTTAAGTACATTGATTTGATCATTTTTAAGCAAACTAGTATCACTAACAGTCCGGTATATTTAATATTTGTGGCAGGATAAAGCATGAACACTGAGTGGAGTGTTTTTGTTGATTATGTACAACGGGAATCAAGGCACTAATTGATTCCATTTTCCCAAAGAATGTAATTCTACGAATGGAACCAAAGAAGTGTATCCGAGCTTTGTTCTGAAGGTTGTTTAATCTACACATACAACTTCAATACCTATCATATGACATTATCAGTCTACGTAAATATTTTTGCTCCAAGAGTATTTCAATATTGTACAAAAGACACACAAGTGAATAGCTCTAATTTATTTGGTTTTACTGTACTCAATTTGTATTGAATAGAGCGCACACATCTCATTTATCTCGTAAGTAAAAACCATAATGTATGAACTAGAAAATATCTTTTGCGCTGTTGCTGTATGGGTAATTCTATTGTGTTCCCAAAAATGCACCATGTCATACAGACATTTAGTAATTAATATTGGACCACAGGACGCTACTCTTTGAAATTAAACATAATCAAACCTCCCTCCATGTGCTCCAGTGAAAAAAAATTATCTTCATGTTTAACAGTGTTCTCAGTGGGCTTAATGGATATCAGCCACCATTAACAAACCCCCTTGAGAGATAATGCATTAATGTATTTGTTGATATTATTTTTGATTTCGAAAAAAACCTACAAAACACGTGTGTTCTAGGTAATTTAGAGATAATTTAAGATGTTTTTGTTCAAAGATTGATTGGAAAATGGAAAAGAAAAATATCATGACGGTGGTTCATCGGCACTGAGTTGGAATTCTAAGTGAACATATTGAACCTTATCAAATATAAGATTGAAAGAATATTTTATGGCATGTCTAATCTGGTTTTTACGTCGGAAGATTTGTCCCACTGAATTATTCTACTAGCTTATCTCCCCTTCGTTTAAAACTTCGCCCCTAGAACCAGACATACCGAATAGAGAAAAATCTATTTCAACTGGATAAATTCAATATTCTAGCGATAGGGATCAGAACACCGATATATAAAAAATTCTGTGCTTGATATGGTATTTACTTCCAACACATATAATGATGATAACCGTCTCTTTGTAGTAGTAATAAAAGTGGGGTTGAAAGGTACATTACGGCCACCAATAGTAGCAAAACAACAATGACGTGTAATCTTAAGCAGATAGGATTGGTGTGATTGCTGTTGAGGAAGTAGTAATTAGTAGTCACGTTTGGTTTAAGTGGTCATGTATATATATTGATATATTGGTATATTATTGGTAATGGTATGACCAACAGAGGGACACAGCATTATTTTTGTATGTATGTGATTACATGTCCTTTTCATTTGATTGTTTTTACACTGCATGTTCAGAAATTAACAAATTAGTTGTACATTTTCAAGGTTCCCCTTGTGAATTCTGTTCAAAGTTTGACCTCCTATCTGAATATGTTGGTATTATCCTATTGCTTTAGTTTGGTACCTTATCGTCATTAGTGTAGTCATAGTCACAGATTTTACAAAAACAAGTTGTTTCATTTAATGTGATATAGCAGTCAGTGTCTAGTCCTGATTAGCCATTCCAGCTTGACGATTTATCCCTTAAAAACGCATAACAGTATTAACCCGACTTTATGTGGGATCAATTGCTTAACCTCGGTGTGAAAACAAGCTGGATGTTTACGGACAGTGACTTTGATGTTTTCGATTTTGGGCACTAACTGACGACTACAAACACATTCCATATTTTGATGGTATTTAACTCTTTTTGAAAGCAAAAATACATTAGATATTATCAGAAATCTTTTTTGTGACTATAAAAAGCAAACTTCCTACATATATGTATTACAATGAAACGTTGTAAATTACTACCGATGAAGGGAAGGTGTGAACGACACACTTACTATAGTATTGAACAAAGTATTGATACTATTGTATTGAAGTATTCAAATAATCGAGTCAAGTATACAACGACCTCTGTGATTGGTCGGGGGCGGAGTTTAGACAACCTGAATAGTTGATCTGACACCCAATTTGTTCCGGTAGGCGGAGTTAATGTACACTATCAGTTACATAACAAGTACTAAGTAATCGACATTTTCTTCGACGAAATTATGTCCGATACGAACGATATGGGGAATCCTGTTTTTGTACAAGGCGATGTGGTTGTGATGGATAATTGTGGATTCCATCACCATAGACAGGGAGAGCGCATTTTAAGAAATATGCTGAAAGAATATGGCGTGTCCCTGGTTTTTCAAAATACAACGTAACTGAATATGTATTCAATGTCATGAGACAGAGGCTTCGGGCAAATATACCCGACTTGTGTCAGAATTTCTGGAACTTGCAGTAGTAAATGCTCTAGATATTCCGCCCAACCAACTTCAAAGTTTTTTCACATGTTGCGGATATGTATAATTTTCGATGGAAAGATAAAAAATAAAATAAAAAATATATGGGACCACAGAATTCCTTTATTTTTTAATGCAGTATGAATTATCGGCATATATCAGGAGGTCCCAGGTAATTCGTAATTCTTTGTTACATATAATAGAGCTTGGGCTTACACCGAAATATTTTGAGCCAACCCTCCCCCCCCCCCTTTCAAAAAAATAAATAAATAAATAAAACTAGTACAGAATGACTATGTGACTACATTCACTGTTAAGATGTTATGAATTCTCCGGTCCCAGTGATCTAACCTGTTGATATATATTTTGTACGTAAATTAAGTACTGAGTAACTTTCGTTTTCTCGTTGTACCATCGATGGAAAAGCAAAGTATCATTGGGTGTAGAACAAACAAATGGGACAACCCAATTAGGTCTGATCTGAAGCCACCTATGACTTGGACTCTTCCAATTAACCTCTCGCGACAGTCGAGTGTTTGTAAAATGCCGATGTCTGCACAGTATTTTTTCACCTGGCTCCACCCACAATCGATCTAGACTTGGCTCTGCCAATCAGAGAGCTTGTTGCATAAATTTAAGGAATTCGATTGGTGAAGTACTTCAATACAATACTATCAATACTTTGTTCAGTACTACAGTACTTGAAACGTTCACACCTTCCCTTCATCGGTAGTAAAAACATTTAAACACAATTATCTACTTATCACATCCTAGAAATAACTGATATACTATCGAAATGAGAAAAGATTCTAAGCTTCTGTACAGGTAATGACACAAATTAATTTATTCATTTATAAACACGTCAGTCGATATATTTAACAGTTCAGCCCATGTGTGTTGAAGCAATTAAGATTGCAGAAACGTTACCAAGCTACTGACGACAATAAATCTTGTTGTAAGCCTCTTAAGTTGGCTGCCAAAGTCATTGAAACATGTTACAGTGTAGGCCTTTCCCATATAAAAGCCGCATAAATGTTTCAATACCGTTTACATTTCTGAAGGTCATTACGTAACCCTTACCTCAAATCCTCTTACAGAGTGGTCTCGGTCAATATATTCAGTTATCTCGACAGTTTAAGACAATGATTCATGTGTGCAGACGGAAGGCAGTTGAAACGTTTATTATAGTTTTATATCATTCATTGGCATTTAAATATTAATCTAACATTGTAGATACTCTTTAATAGTGCTGTTTATTATAGAAAAATATATATAGTTCTTGAATATTGAAGTAATATAGATAGATAATCTTATCAATGGTTTGAAAATATACAATTAACCTACATACTAATTACCTGAGGCGTCTTGTCGACATCAGACACGAAGATGATTATTTTATTTCAGTTGAACTTTTTTCTCATTTAATCACTAATATATAATTCCATTTTAATTCCATTTTCATTTAATAACAAATATTTTGTTGGTTGGTATAAGATAGTATGTCTGACTAATACCAATTGAAGATGTCTCTCCATGAGATGGGTGAACAGTCACGTATTTTTAGTGATATTTCTAATACCTGGTATGTTTTCTTCAATTCTTGGTTATAAACAAACACGATAATATCTAATTAACATTAAACCAGTTGAAGAAGATCAATTATGGAATGATGAATTAGGACCATACACAGCTGGAAATGGCCTTGGCGATATCAAGAACTTTGAAACCTTTTTATAGGATAATTCGGGTATTAAACATAAACAGTAAAGTATGTAATGTTTACAGGTAAACACACATTTAATCTCGGGAAGATCATATTTGAGATTACAAGCAGCGCATTAGCGGTCGTTAATACTTTTTACAGATGCTGTTTTAGTTCGTTCTCAATATTAAAGTGGTCGACTTTACCAGCTTAATGATACAACAAGTAACTTAGTTATGTAAATCATAAAAGGAAATGTAAAAAGTTTTCACTTTTATAAAGAATACATATAGTTTTATTTAACATTGATTTATCTCTATGTTATACACTCATATTGTCGTTGCCATTTTGCTGGCGTCTCAGTTTTTTGTTGTGATTTCTTAAACATCAGGACATCATAAGCCTCGTTATCAACACAGCTATTTTACAATAGATCAGCAAAAAGATATTAATCACTACACAGCATGATTTTGGACTGAAGATGACCAGACCAATTACAAGAACAATCTAAAACAATTTAGTAGTTTGTGCAGACAGCTGTGGCAAAATGTTTTTGTGATTCAACAAATGAAATGTGTTACTATAGAATTAGGACAGTCAATATGTTTACATTACGTGTTTACCCCGTTATATATTGTAATATCGATGAGCATGTCTGATAAGTGTTGTTTATACTGAGTTCTGATATGCTGCTCATGCTTTTCCCAGATCTAGGTTGATGATTTCTACTGATATCAACTTAATCTATACTTAGCTCATGCACGATTTGTTGTTATCGGTTTGAGAGAAGTGGAGTATATCCATTGATAGGGCTGTATAAGATGGAAACACCCAAACATTAACATACATTAGTTAGACTATAGATTCTAGGGTGCAGATGTAACTAGAGGCGTCTTTAATCTGCCTGCTCCGTATTTTATAGTATAAAGGTAAGAGATGGCGTCCTCACTTCCAGAGTTTCAATCCGATCTCTTCTTAAGTTTCTCATTTGAAATGAAACGGAATCTAACAGACGAGGGTCTAGAATAACACACAGAGATAATTTACCGAGATATGAAAAAAGGTTACAGCCACCTGTATCATTAGGACTCTCGAGGCATGATGGTTAAGATACATACCATTTAGGTACATATTCTACCAATTTCATCATTCAATTACCAACCACGAAGACAAAGATCGATGGTTGATCTTGATCATCATCTATGAAAAAATATTAATACCGTTTATGCGAATGTATATGGTACCCCTAACTGGATTGGTAGTTTGTAATGTCAAGACATGGAGTAATCCGGATTTTACCTATAATGTTTATGACGTCTGGTATCAAGGATAGCGAATGTCATGTTTATGAAGATATATTACATACAGTTGCCTAAACTTCTACTGGAAAATGCAATCGAGATGATGATTTAATTATGAAGGAATAATGTGTGCTCTTTGTGTTCATGAATTTCAGTTTTACCTGTTGGTTCAGTGTTATTTTGTATTTTCTCTTTTTTCTTCATTAGACTCTGATAAAGGTAATTCTATTTTTACATTCAAACAGCATCCATAGTGTACCTCTGTCTATCATGTAGTACTCACTTGTCGATATTAGAGGTCAGAGAAAGGTTACACTTTAACGTGACTGTTTCAATACCACCCATATTGTTTCTTGTTGGCACGAGGTCAGAGCTGGCATGACTAAAAATAACTTCTATACAGTACTATAGAAATAACATGATAACAACACTATAACATTGTTTTATTTGTTTTTTATCGATTGTTTTTGTAGCTCTAGTGGTGCGTTTTCTAACCGGAAGATTTCTAACTGAGTATGCGCAATGCGATGAAATGGCTTACGAAAGAAGTATCACACTGGATGACAAGCAAGTTTCGCTCAAGGTCATAGACGTTGGTGGCAAGGTCAGTGTAGGGACTATATATTTATATACATATGCTTCTTCCGAGGACGGTACTCTTAAAATTCGGATGCATTAAAAGGGATGAATTGATGACAGTCGCATTATGTAAAATAAACTCTTTACAGTCATCAATACTTTATAAATGCTAAAAAGACGCGACAGCTATATGATGCAGTTTTATTCATTATATGTCTATACTGTTAATTTGTGTCTTTTGAACACGAACAATGTAAGAAGTTAATGTTATATCCAATTTAATAGACTGTTTTATAATAACAGAGCATAGCCAAAAAGTCGAGTTCCAAGGAAAGTCTTCAAAAGATAGATGGCGCTGTTGTAGTTTACTCCATCACCGATCGGCAGAGTTTTAGCGTTGCTGAATCCATTGTTGATTGGTTGAGAAAAGAACGTAGTTCATGCATTCCATTATTGTTGCTAGGCAACAAATCCGACCTCGACCACTCACGGTAAGACAGCAATTACATGTACTTTTAAAAGAAGCGTTTTAATTTCAATATACAAACTGTTGTGCGGAGTATACGTAGGAGAGAAATACGGTATTTCTAACTGTCTGAGTGTTTTTAACAAACTTATACATGTGCTGAAATATGAATACATTTGATTTTATGTAACTGCGTCATCCAGTTAGGGCAAATTTGTTCAGTATGGCAGAAAGGTAACATAACACTTTAAAAATCGTCTGTTGAATAGTTTTGTTAAGATGTTTTCTGGTGGTAGCATTATGATCATGTGTACATATTCCAAGATGATTCTAATTGGCTGAAGTCTTTACTCTTACATCTCAAGACCTTAACTGTTTAACCTTGAGTTAACAATACTTCACAAATCTTAACTTAACTCATTTTTCACTCTCCAATAAATATAGAAATAACTTTCGTCCTCATAAATTACCTATATACTCAATTTCAAGGGAAGCAGAAAGATATAACGACGTACATACTTAATTGGACACTGCTACGGACACCTAACATTATGACGTCCTTTTTTGTTTATACTTAATTGGACACTGCTACGGACACCTAACATTATGACGTCCTTTTTGTTAATACTTAATTGGACACTGCTACGGACACCTAACATTATGACGTCCTTTTTTGTTTATACTTAATTGGACACTGCTACGGACACCTAACATTATGACGTCCTTTGTTGTTTATACTTAATTGGACACTGCTACGGACACCTAACAATATGATTTATGCTTTGATTGAATTCGAGCGATGAATGTTTTACTATTTTAATGATTTTATTTGATAAAGAGATAGATTTATTTTCAATTCAAGGGCGGTCTCTAACCAAAAGTCAGAGGACATCGAATGGCGAAATACTGGGTACATGATTTCCGAATGTTCTGCGTCATCAGATTCCGAAGGAGTGACGAGGATTTTCCACATGTTGGTTCGAAAGGTAAATATTGGTAACCAGACAGTCAATTAATGCGTTTCCCCAAGCATGTGCTGATGTGAAGCTCGTGCAAACCTCTAGTTATACAAATACAAGGGACAGCTACAGGATGCTAATGAACACACCTTAACACGCCTACATATATATGGTAACTGATGTGGTCGAATTTACATACTACAGTAAATATACGTACCTACTTATCATAAGTGATAAAAGTGAAAAAAAACTCCTTCAAACCTAATCTCAAGAGATGTTTTATTTAGAATTAGGTTTTAGATACACTTGAGAAATTTTAGAACACTTTTGTAACTTCTTAGTAAGTTACCGGGCACGTTTTCGAACAATATGTTACCAGAAAAGATTCAGCGACCACACCTCACAAACCTCAACAGACAAAATGATAATAACGATCAGAAAAAACATATCATGAAGTAACATCACGGAAAATCGTCTAATTGTTTAAATCTATGATTGTACCTTGTCATTATAGAGAAACCATATGTACCTTATCACTTTAAAATGTGCCTTATCGTGTTAAATGTATCTTATCACTATGAATATAATCATTATCGGTTAAAAATTTATCAGACACAGATTTTATATGTGTTAGGATTTTGGTTTGACTAAAATCATTTTTTTGATATTTCGTTTAGATACTGGAAAAACGTGAGACACACTTAAAGGTCCAGAGAAAATTGTCATTATCGCACGCGCCACTTGGGTCACCCAAATTGATCAGAGCTCACCTTCGCAGGAGGTTCAGTGTGTTTACCCGAGAAAGAACGTCCACAATGTAACATAATCACGTGAACATGACAAGGTTAAGAACCATTCTAGTCATAGAGATGTCGATATTGCCATAAGTTTCTGTATTTCTGACAGAAAAAAGTTAGATATTGGAGACGTTGAACTGACGACAAATATACACGTGGAGAGAAAGTCATACATGTCTCCTGAAATGATACCTGTCAAACAGATTGATATCTAAAATCATTGAATCTATAAATTTTAGTTACGTGACTGGAAAAGAATTTTAGATCAATGTCAAGTGAAGGAACGATAACACTAAAACATTGTTTGTCATAATGTGTGTGTGCTTGTTATAGGTCTGTCATTAAAACGGTGCCATCACACAGAATATATAATCGTCACTAAAATGACGACAGGGAAAAGTAAATTAGGACATCTTTAACGGTCGGCATCAAAAAGGTATTGTTCCAAGATGCTACTGGTAAATCACAACCAGTATCAGGTATCAGAACGTTGGAGAACGTTTATATGGTTCAAACGGTGTCCAAATATCACACTTTCCCCAACTTTTGCAGGAATTGATGTCCTCACTACATCGACTTGTTTGTGGCAGTGATATTGACATGAAACGATGACGCTGCTGGATCTCACTTTGCAGTACATTTCTTGTTTCTCAACTACCAACGGATAAACTGAAGTCATTGGTCAAGGATATCAATGTATAAGTAATCATAATACCCCCTAAAGAATCACAAAACTGGGCACATATGACTGTTAATATGTTTTATTCTTTAAGGGATAAACATTTGGACTCTCCTAAATAAATTCTGTGAAATATGTAGTCATTTGTTCTTTGGGGAATCCTGAAGCGGATAACAATGTACGTGTGTTTGATGTCATATTATCATTAAGATAAGATTATTCAGACAGTGTGACAGTGTCAAATGCAAAGGATTAATTTCATGTTTACATATTTTTAATGACTTCGTTGTAAATGAGATGTAATGAAATCATACAAAGTTATTAACATAACTTGTGTCTCATTAAGTCAACCTAACGGTGGGCCAAAAGTTTGATCGTTATCTAACGAAACCAAAAAGATTGTGTCCTACGCTCATTATAATACACTACTGTGTAGTTGTTTAATTTCACGGGGTTATATTTCGCGGTCGGCCAGGTTTGGGCTTGGTCACAGGTATTAAATTTCACTCGTCTATACATTGGTATATATATATATATACATGTATTTAATACAGATGTCATAATATTTTCTATTAGTTTAAATGTTTGTTGGCTATTTAAGTTGTGCTATATTTAATGATAGAGAATAAAGGGAAATAAAATCCTCGCTAATATTACAAACTGTTCAATATACATAAAACTGTAATGTATCTTTGTAGCGGATATTTTTGTACGTTCCAACTTTAGTACTGACCAATGTACCACCTGAAAATAATGCAATCATCAGATCAGATTTTGATTTGAATTCTATACAAAACTCTGGTTTCATTTACGTTCAGTATGTGTGGTGATATTTGCAATGTCTTAAGGCCCACTGGTGATGCATTTGAGAAAAGAAATCAGTTCTTTAATTTAATTTTTTTTGTTGAAAATTCTGTATACATTCTCGCATAGAACATTGAGATGATGTGAGTTTATTAAATGTCCAACTTTTCATATATTTTATGTTTCTACACAGTAAGAATGGATATTGCAGAATAAGGAATAAATTGGACTAACATTTGAGACACTCTGTTTCATTACCAGTTTTAATGTTAAAAAACATCGGATATTCGTATCTAGGCAAACAGCTGTATTACCTCCAAACTTCGTAATATTTTCTAACTGTATTGTCACTTTTTCTTCATTCATATTCAGATACATTTGGCAGGTTTGGAGTCATTTACAAATGCGCATCGTAATAACGTACACAAACAAATCAACAAGCTTGTATAAATATTTCAGTATAAGTATCATACATAATGACAAATTTGAGTTATCTCCCTTAACGAGATAAGAGACAACTTATCTCATAATCGTGCACGGTTTCAATCGTTCTAAATGTTCTGGTGTAAATAAAGAACTATATTTTCATCATTATTGTTATTCTTATTTTGTAATGCATTTGTATACAAAACCAGTATTTAGGTTAGCAATGCATTGGTAAGACATGCTAGATTTGAAAAACCAATACGAGGAAACACATAGCATATATTTGACGTATACAAAATGATGTGACTAGCACAATAAAGTGCCTATTTTAAACACGTCGATAGTATTCACAGAACTGTATCAAAATTAGACAAAATATCAATATTCTGGTAAAATTCTTATTTTGATAACTATATCTATATAATGAAATTGTGTTAGAAATGGAATTAGCCTATCAAATCACTGACAGATCATTGGACATTTGTTCGTAAGTGATGTATCAACGGTCTGTGATATTATCTTAAATCAACCATTCATGTGTGTGATCATTAAGAATAATTTTATTTCAAAGTTTGGTAATCATATGGAAACACGAGTAGACTTTCCTCTCGAAAATCGATATATTTCAAAACAAACGTAGTCACTTCTGTTTAGATAGGCGAGTTAGCAACGATACTTTGAAACGGAGACTATCTATTTGAGTTCTACATCAGCAGAGTTACCTGAATAATGTTTACAATGGGTTCAAACATTATATTCTTTTTACTGTTATTTCTCTGGGTATCGTTCTTTTTAATCTAATTTCGGCATGTGAACTGATCAGTATATTTTTTTCCAAACTGAATAGACTCATTTGTTGAGATGAAAAAATAATTAATTTTTCGGAAAACACATCCTACTTATATTTCTGAAATAATTTTTTTCATGTTTCAAAACAAACAGTTACATTAAAACTCAATTTTGTAAGAGTGTTCAAGAGAGTAGCTTTTGAAGTATTGTACGAGAGATATATTCAACATTGTATAAAATATATCATTGAGTTATGCTCAATATTATATCAAATATAAAATTATTGACATATAATGAAAAAACTCAATTTTATAAAAGTTTTCGAGAGAGACGCTTTTGAATTATATAAAATATGAAATTATTGAGATATATACTCAATATTATATAAAATTATTGAGATATACTCAATATTATATAAAATTATTGAGATATACTCAATATTATATAAAATTATTGAGATATACTCAATATTATATAAAATGATATTTTGATGATATACTCAGTATTATATACAATACAATATTACCGAGATATCATATTATGTATTGTTGCAATTTTCAAATATCTTCTGTTTGAAAATAGTCTAGGCATCCAAACTCTAGCGCAACACTTAATGGCGTATCCCCAGACATATTCTCTATAGTTTTACTACCTCCGGCTTTTATCAATTCTTCTACAACTTTCTTGTGTTGTTTGTCCATCTTTGCACCAGAACCAAGCGTTTTCTTGTTACAATGTATTATATTCATCATATCTAAGTTCATCGTGAGTTCACTTGAGTACAAGAATGGTAACGGCGTGTTCTGCCTTAGATACAAGATTCCGTTTGAAGCAGCGAGGTGTAAAGGTGTGTTTCCCAGTCGATCGACTACGTTGACAGAGGATGTTTCAGCGAGTATACAACGGAGCGTTTTCAAGTCTCCACTCGCAGCAGCATAATGAAGTGGATAAATCCCGCAGTTATCCGGAAGTGAGACACGACTTCCTAGGGACAATAGCAGCTGTGCTGATAAGAAGTTTCCACTTTGACAGGCATCGTGAATAGGCAGATTGCCTTTCTTGTTTCTAGTATGAACGTCACATCCGTATCGAACAAAAGAGTTCATCAGGCTTTCTCTGCCATATCTGGCAGCAATATGAAGTGCACTTTCCCCCTCAAACCCGTGACCGCACGGATCTGCCCCGCATGAAATCAAGGCTTGCAAAGATGCGACCTGACCGTGCTCTACCGCTACTAAAAGTGGCGGGTTTCCCAAGAACGGATAGTTTATATCCACTCCAATCCGTTGAAACTCCAAAATTTTCTCCACGTGTCCATTTTTGACAGATTGCTGCAGTTGTAGTAATTTTATTGGATTCGTTTGACAATGATTTAATCCAAATGTTAAGTAGTGTTTTAATGATGAACACATTGAAAAAGTATCAACTTTCTGGATGATTTCCTGACCAAGACTACGTCGGATTTTCCTTCTAGTTATACCCTGCAGTGTATCAGGAAACCGGTTGTTGCAAAATTTTCTAATGATTTCGAGATCACTATGTGGGCCGTTGTCTTCAGTATGAGCTTCCAGTAGTTTTTGTAATTTATTTTTATTGACTCTGGAATGATCTATATCGCTAAGCAGAAGCTGGAGAAGCAGCCGACGCTCAGTAGACGAGGCTTTTGTGGACATGTCTGATTTTGTCAATCCTTTCAGTATCATCGCTATAGGTCCATTTTCGCTTTCTATTTCGGGAAATACTGCGTGAAGGTCACATCCGTAAGATATTAAACAAGACGCAAATTTGAAGTTCTGTCGCCCTGGCGATATAGCTATATGCATTGCAGTTAAACCATCGTTATTTCTCAGAGTCATGTCGCATCCGTTCTCGACTAACAAGCAGGCCGATAGTAATTGGTCTCGTACAACAGACAGGTGTAAGGCAGAAAATCCTGACCTGTCTTGTAAGTTGGTGTTGCAATTGTGTTTTAAGAGGAGATTTAGTAGTTCTGTTTGATCACATGGGTGCCTGGTACACAGAGAAGACGGGATACATTCCATTAGAGGTGACCGGGAATCACATGTTCGTTTATTGACATCACATCCGTTCTCAACTAAAACTTTTGCTACATTGAAAGACCCATTGGAACATGCGCGAAGTAGGGGCGTTTCACCGCGTTTGTCACTACGGTCTACATCAGCACCTGCTCTTACCAAAATACTGGCTACTTCAGCAGAGTCGTACCAAGCCGTTGCTCCTAGGGGAGTCACTCCGTCAAGGTCAGCATGATCCACGTTTGCACCCAAAGACAAAATATGATTCACAAAATCAACATTTCCCAGCTTAGCTGCACAGTATAACGGAGTTCTGTCAAATTGATTCTTCGCGTTTGGGTCGAATTGTGAACAAGATAGAAGTAATTTAACTATGTCCTCATTGACGTTTTGCTGATCTAGGGCGAGGATTAACGCTGTGTCACGACCGTAGATCTTATTCACGTCAGCTCCACTTGAGACCAGTTGGCGGACACCTTTCAAGTCGCCGTCACGGATGTGCGAGTGAAGACTCTTCACATCCATTTCAACCACGCCACTCACTGTTGAAACATGTTTTTTTCGAAATTATCACAAGAAAAATACAAATCACTGAAGCCCTAGAAAGTCAAAATGCATTTTAAAGGTAGTATTTTTGTTTTGGACATATGCCAATGAAATAAATCACGGCTCATACTATTATATATCTGCTGTTTATAAGCACTTCCTGTAACAATTAAGAACTAACTTCGTCTATGTTACAAGCGTTATATATTGATAGGAACATCCAACTAAACTTTGCACCTGAGAATAATTCTGTAACTATCGACTTTACTGTAGTGTGTCTCTATATACTTGATAAAGCTTCCTGATATCTAACATGGTTGAAAAAAAACTGCATTTTCCATCTCACAACTCTATTTGATTAAGATTGTACCTAACTTAAACATATTCACACAATTTTGCTAAATCATACTAAAGCTATTCATGTCCTTAGCATCACTGACGAGCCCTGGAGGAACGAAACAGATGTATGATGCAGTTTACTTTATTGTTTAGCTCTAATGAATCTTACCTAAATTTGTATGGAAAAGAGTTATTCACGTGTGCGTTTTTTCTACAGCCTTTAACTAACATACATGATAACTGTACAACAAACACATCAATAATTAATGTAATACTTCCGAAAGGACATCGCCATATACATAAGTTCATTATGCACTTACTATGCCAATGAAAGTTGACCAGCTGTTACATCAACTGCTTCTACGTTGATGACAGCATTACAGATCACAAAGACCTTCACTGCTTTCTTTTGTTTTGACTACAGCAAATGAAGCATATCGGGTAGTCAGAATGTCGTCATCTTGGAAGGAGCACCTTGCCGGATTTAAGCTGAAGAATGTAATTATATTAACGTTGATGACAATATCATAGGTTGGGGTCGAGATAGTAAACGAGAGGAATCATACAGTTCACTCACCTTCAGTCTAGCGTTAATCAGTAGAAACTACAATAATAACTGTCAAAAGTAAGGGGGCATAAATATAAGCTTAAATGGATGAGGTCAGGCATATCGGGATCTCGTAGAGCACGTTATACTAGCACGTTAACGAGCATGCTATTAAGTTATGATGGCATTGTGTAAGGAACATAATTGCTACAAGTAGAACATAAAGATGGTAGTTTCGAACGCATGCTCCAGTACACACTTCCTACTTGTTCACCAAACAATGTCAACAAAATACGTTCGATCATCTCCACAATTTTGTAGTATAAGTTGAACTTGTGTATATCTACAAGCCCTAATGAACGGAAATACGATATACGTTGTTTAAACTCACTGGCTTCAGGTTACACTTGTGTGTATATATAATGCAGTAGTTTTCAGGCTTGAAATTGCACCAAGTAAAGTGTCGCACACTCACAAGAGACGACCAAAGTATATAATCAAAATGAACATTTTCGACCTACATTCTCTTTTAAACAAAACCTCCCGAGGCGGCATGTCCTCACGATCACCATTTGACCGGTTCTTCACATCGTACGTAGTCTGACTCCAACGGAGACCAGCCACCCGTGTCACCTCGGCAGTATACATCCACAAGGCTACTTTTATAGAGCACACATATAGCATGCGTAGCCTTGTAACGGAGGTATACTTATAGACAGTGTGACATCACAAAGTCCCATGTAGGATGGTTTTACACGCTTATTCTGGAGAACGACTGATAACGTCTAGTATATTCTAGGAACAGTGACATCATACACTATGTAAATAGATAGTCAACTACTCTACATATGTAATATGCATAACATTACTTTTTTTAAACATAAAGTGAGTACATTGTATGAATGTCCGTTTTTAAAAATCGCTCATGAAAAATAACGAAAGTAACCCTATTTATAGACTTGTTATTTTTCTCAGAATGCCTCTGAAATTATTTGTCATCTTAGTATATAACATGTTATAGCTGAATTATGAAAAACATTATAGGTGATCAAGCAATTGATTGAACACACTAAATCATTGAAAAAAACATCTTCCGGTTTCCGGATTCGATACTAGACATAAATATATGCAATTTACCTGTGTCATCGTCTGCTTAACAGAGATCCCTATTTCAACTCCACTAAGTGAAGTTCTCCCATCCTGTTGTTTGGCTATCAATGATGAATACAGCAATACAACTGTGTGATTTTAACACGTTATGCAAATCAGTCAGTAACACCTGGTTGTATAATTGGCAAACGATCACATATGCAGGTAGTGTCTGTTCACATACTCGTAACTATCAACACAGAAACACTATACAATGCAAGGTTGACTATAGCTATGCACATACGGGTACATCAATTATTTATACGTGTACTTCATGCGGGGTAGTTTTCGGTCCTGTTATCACGGTTGGTCAGTCAAGTGATGATTTTCGCTAAAAATGCTAATGTTTCATCTGATATCGACCTCTCCAGTAAGAGAGATCGAAAAGCTTCAAGATATAAACACGGTTGAGTAATAAGTGCATTTAAATATACGTAATTGATACACGCAAAAACGTGTAAAGATGAATCAATATTTAAATGATTTACATATACTACTATAAAAAAGTAACACTACAAAGTAAACGTGTTTGATCAACCAAGGTTACTCTAAACATATATGTATATGTGGTCTGACTTGGTTTTTCCGTATAACGAGAAAGGCATATGATAACGAAGTTTCACTCTAGAGTATATGAAAAAATATTCGGTTTCTCAACGTTTCTCTTGAGAGGAAAAGTGTCTCGTCAGGAGAGAAAGTGGAATATATACATATGCAAATAGTCCAGAAAGGGTTTATTGTACATAGAAAGTCTCCATTGTCATAAGGTTTACACAAGTTTTAATCAATTAACGATTGTTCATAAAGTCTTGATCTAACTGTCAGTTCCGCAAAAGAAGAACCGGGACAGCGACAACCAAAACACAAAAAACAATACCAAGTAATATATGAACAACGTATATCCGATGTGACTAAATATACAATTGAGGACATGCCAAGGTAGTCTTTTTGAAAACAAAGCAAGTTATGCAAGCGAGGGCGCCGGATGTTCTCGTCTGTATACAAATATAATGATGAATACTTTGCCACAAAAATCAACAGAGATTTCGAGGAATACAATTTTTGTCATGATGTTATTTTTTCAAGTGCTTTTAGTTTCTTTAAACGAATGTTATTCTAAATAATCAACTTAAATATTTTATACTGCCATCGGCTTTTCTTGAAAAGAAGACTGCCATAGCACGACAGCGTTAACGCCCCTCAAGTTTGGTTTGATGCATTCTAATTTCCTGATTTCAACTGACATAATGGAAATAAAATAATCATATCTCGAAAAGTGAAAAGTGCTATTATTTTATTCAGCCGTAAGATTTTTGGGATCAAATTATTATTTTTTTCTTAAAGTTGTTTTATTTCACAGACACTACATATATATAAGCGTTGGGACTTCGAAGCTGAGTTTACCAGTTAAACTGGTTCACAATCGTCCTTGCGTGTTGACGTGGAGAACTTCCATCCGTGTTAAATTATTAAACAGGAAAGTTCAAACAAGGCCATTACTGTGTACGTGGGAGAGAGTATTGTATTTGAACACTGCGACTTTATGTTACAATAATCAGCGTACTATTCGTGACAATGTGGCTGTGAACAATTTATATATCGATCCGACAAATCGAACTCTTTGATGTGTATCAAAACAATTCCTAAGGCAATAGAGATGCGAGGGTTCTATCGATCATCCATAGTGCCTAGATAATAATCACAATTCCATGTGTTAATAACACATCATGTAACCGAGTCGGTCTCCAGTTTAACGAAAACAATAACGATAACTCATAACAACAAAAACAAAATTCTCGTTACGAAGGCGTTCTTTCTATTTTCCTACGATGTAAATATATATACGAAGAGAATAAAATGCAGAGTTCTTGAAGAAGAAAGGATTGTGAAGAACGGAAAGTCAGTAATGATCAGGAGATGTTACGAGTAATGGAAAATGCGCATTCCACTTCTAGTTAATCACAAAACAACTGAAGTTGATCAATTTTAAGTGTAGGAATCCATATGTTAACGATATTCTTAAATTCTGTAATAAATAAATAAAAAACGTATTTTTTAAAATCAAAATTCCATTCACTGTGTTGTAATCCTTTAGTTTTATAGTTGTTTTGTTGGGTTTTTAAGATAAAAGATCCAAAGTTCATGAGTGCTAGATGATTTCTTTACTGGTTATTTATCTCAGGTTATCATAAAAATATTAATTCAATCATAAAGCGTACATTATTTCTTAATTACATGGATTGCTACTGTATTTACACCATTACACCAAGCAATTAGTACCGACGGAACGTGGCATACTCACCACTTCTAAGATAATCACTTGAGTCGCAGTAACATTGTTCGGTTATTGTTTATAATGAAGTAGAAAATGCACGCTCCAGCATCCTGACACACCCCTATTATGATAGCGCATATCCATGTCAGGTGCCCGTAATTTTCCAAATAGAATTTTACTTTTCTTAAAATATATCGAAGCTAAGTACACTCCGTTTTTATCTAACATATATTCAGTTTACTCGAAAGCTGTATGTCTAATTGTAAGTACCGTGCTGTTTTAATTAAATATTAGCTACCAATGAAGACTTATGTAATGAAATCTGTTTCAATCATCATTATATTACATAATCATGGGCATTCATTGAACGAAATGTAACCCAACAAAAATACGCCATCAGATCATGGACTCCGATATCAAGGTCTAAGTCTGTGGCTAGACCAGGGACGTATAGGATATAAGACATTCCTGGTTAAAGGTACTAGTCTACAAGGATACCAGCATTACGTACAGTCATAATACTGAACATGTAACACTTGGCAGTATAACGAAAACAACAAAAACTACAGCAAAATAACAAAAAGGAACGGAAAAAATCAACAGATCCATGATTCCTTGGAGCTGTCAGGAAAAATATAGCACATTAATTATTTTGATAGATACCCAAATACGACGAAATCCAACATGTAAATCTAGATAGAATACAAATTATATCAGGGTATATCTATGACCTAGGACAGACACAAGGTAATGACATGGAAGCTGTGAAGCACAGAAAATGTAAAATAGGGAGGAAATAACAGTATACATAAACACGGTACAAATATGGTAATAAAGAAATTGTGGACGTGTAGACTATAGAATTCTACTTCAAGGTCAGGAATACTACATGAAAGACAGAAACAGAACTCAATCACAATAAACATGGCTTGAGATTTCTTTGGCAGCGTTACACTTGCATCAGTGCAGAGAAAACCAAATGACAGACATAAAGACAAAACAGAAATGGGACCAGACAGTAGTCGTCATCCAAATTAAAGGACTGAAAAATAATCTATATTGAATTAGATTCAAAAAAGGTTTCAATGTCGTATAAAATGTCCATTTCTTTGTGTTGAATGGTTTTCAGAGAGACCAGCTACTGATATGATCTCCTTCTTCTGTGTCAATTGCTCTTTATCTTGCCAAATTCATTGTTTATTATATCTCAAAATCTGCCTCAAGAGAATACATGGAATGATTTTGTGATATCGAATATTTCTTGAAGTCATCGAGATACTCTCTTATTCAGAAATATTTTTATTGTTCTAACAAATTTCAACCCTGCCCTGATAAACCAGTTCAGGTCATTTCTTTTTACAAACTTCGTTGAACTTCTTTCTACAAACCTTCTTGCCAGATATCTCGATTCAATCCCTTTCTGTTCATAAAATACCCTCGGAATGGTTTGTAATTTGACCCATTCATGGAAAGCGGATGAAGGTGATTCCTTTTTTTAAAAACTGTTTTCTTAAATGTCATTTATTTTGTAACAATTAAGATCATGAACAATCTATCATCTTATATAAGTATTTTTTGTTGGCTGGATGTGTAAGTGGGTAAGGGGTCAAAGACACTGGAATACCTGGGGAAACCCCATGAGGTCACACAGGTGACCCTATATCTTTGTCACATATGATTGGGATTAAGACCTAGGTGAAAGACAAATGTGTAAACTGTGCCACATGACTGACAACACACACAGTTTGTTGGGCCTCATCTCCGTAACAAGTTACATTAATAATATAATTCTAGGCCTTTTAGTAATTCAGAAAAAATCATTTATGACTTTGAATATTGAATCAAGGTGATTTTCATTTACAAATATTGTTGGGTTTCAAATGAAACCTACCAAATACCAGGACCATAAATCAAATGGTCCTTATGAAAACATTGAATAGAGGGGGGATTTCCAACACCTAGGAAAGATATTGTCATTTTAATATAATTGAGCAAGTAACTGCAAGACTCCATACATTGTAGTGTGTGATCTCAATAGGGACACATGCCCTATTAATTATGAAATGTGAGTAAAATTTCAACTTCAAACACAATAAAAACCCACTAATATTTGGATTTCACAATTTTAATTTCCAACATCATTAAACATTTCTCCAAGGACGGACATCCTCATGTGGAAGGGCTGTGCTGGACAAACCATCATGGCAGGGTTGGTTTTGTACCCTAGAGGGTAGTATTGCATCAGTTTGTATAATGTATATATATTGGGCACCTTTTCTTCAGGCTCATTTTTACTAAGTTTATTTAAAATAAAAGTGAATAATTTATCTAAATTAGCTGCAGCTGATTTCACTGTACTCGTTCTAGCTGAGTGTTCTTTCACATGTTCTGCAAATGACTTTGTGGTGACCTTTGGATTTGAAGGGGCAAAGGATGTTTGCCCTTCAGTCTTTGCTGTTTGAGAAGTTGTTTCAGTTTTAAGAGCATTATTTGCTGTTTCTAACTGATCTTTGTCCTGTGAAATTTGACTGGTAGGATTCACGTCTTTTTGATTGAAATTTTGCTCCTGTCCAGATTCAATACTTTCAGAATTTTCATTTCCCTTGTTTTCATCTTTATTATCAATATCTTTATTTTCCACAATTTCTAAATCTGCAGTAGTATCATCATCATTATTTTCATTCGCCGGATCTGGGTCTTCAGGTTGTGATGAATTAATTTTTACTATTTCAATATTGGAATTCTTTTCTTCTCCAGACTGTTTATTACTGATTATAATTTCCACAGTTGGTTTTGTATCTGGTTTAACTTCTTTTGAATCCTGTTTTTTATTGATCTCCTGATTTAACGATTCAAGCTTGTCCTGCTCGTATTGTTGAAGGATTGCTTCCTGTTGTTGCTGTTGTTCCATCTCCTTGCGAAGTTTTTTCCATTTTGTTCCCCGCACAGTGTCTGATGGCTCTACAATGCCAAACATTGACAGTAGATCCAACTGGTCATGCATGCCCTGTAGGATTTTGTCATCCTCTTTCTTCTGAGCACTACAGCAGTAAACACAAGCCACATCTATAGGGTGTGCCTCGGTGTTGAAAAAGTACCCACCTGAATCAATAATACACTCACCATTCGGAGTTTGAATGACAGAACCTGAGCTACCATTGTTGTGGATGAAATTATCCGTGTCAAATAACAAGTATAGGTATTTTGTTGTTTCTGCCAAGAAAAAACTTTCCATTCTGTTCTCTAGCTCATGTGTGGCTACATTCTTCACCTAAAATATAAATAAACAAGTAGAAATTGACAGCTTTCTTTACCACAGCAAGAGCAAACAAGAATTTAAAAATTAATTCACTAAATTAAAATCTGACACTAGTTTGCTTGTAAGATAACCTATCATTATTAAAGATTATCAGAAAAAGCATATTCTTTAGTCATGCCTTGTTCATGTAAATTTGTCTTCCATTTCATTTCATCATACAAAGAAATGCTTTCAGCTAATTTTCACCCATATTTTATGCATCTTTTTAATGACATTAACTGTATATCATTTTACCCTTTTAACTTTGTAATATACTTCAAATCTGAACATACATGTCCCTCTTTTGGCGGAGATTACGCCCTGGGCCTCTATGTTATTTTCTAGACTTTTATGCATTGTTAGCACATCATAGTATCCATGCATTGTCTTTGTAGTATTTCTGAATATTTGTTAATACTGAGAGATCACTTACTGTGGCATATCCACACTTGGTCTTGGTGCTGTGTTCTATAGACTCTAGTATGTCTACACCAATGTCCAGTAGATAGGGATCCTTTGTGGCCCGATACAGGTACATTGCACTCTCTATTAGCTCTAAAATATCAATTTTGATGATAAGCAGTATGGTATTAATTCCTTTTTGAATTGTCTTTCGCCCATTCTCATTGATAAGATTAATTTTTGTTATTGTCTAAATATTTTCAATAATGCACTCCAACATATCACATTGGGAAGAAGTAACTTCAAGTACAAACAGATGATTTTGATGATCAAGATTCTAACAAGGTACCTGGTTTATGCTTTCCTAAGAAAGAAAACTGAAAGAAGATTGGTTATAGGATTTTTCAGATGGCAATAAATTTGAGAAATTAAGTTTATTTTACCAAAATAAACATACATATTTCAGACATATTCTGTATTTGTATCATTTCAGAAGTTTGAAAAAAGAGACCAGTGTAATGATGATTAATATAGAAGCCGTTTTCTGAATGGAAATTATTTTTTGTTTTGTCTTCATTTAAGATAATTCAAATATTCTTAAAATACTTTACAGACTTGTGAAACTGCTACAAACCTGGTCTAAGCGGGTAACCTTCTCTACCACCATGAACTTCATTCTTAGGAATATTGTAGTATTCAGGTGTGAAGCCATACTGCTTCCAAACTTGGTGGAAATTATGCATAGTCTTCATTGCACCATCAATGTTCCCCAGCATGCTCTAACAAAAGGAAATATTCATGTCTATTACCTCAGGTGAATGTTGAGATTTGCACCTATGTGACTAATTAGTTAGACTGGGACTTCATTATAAATATCTGTGTACAGTGGTCAGTCAAAAGATAATGATAATGGACTGACCAAAGACTGAGATGTATATTCTACTTTTTGTGTGATCGGCCAGGCCATAATGCACTTGATGAGCTTAAGTAATACACTAAGTAAACAGGTCACTAAAACATGTATGTGCCAAGAATGAAAGGGGAGATGACTCTCCCATGACATTAGCATACATCAATGTATTGAAAATTGAATATAAGGCCTCCAGTTAACTTTAGCAAATCATAATTAATGGGGTTGCTATGCTGTTTCTTTGAAATATACATCTTGTGCAAGTAACAGCTCTGGAATTATTTAATGGTCATTTAATTTGATACTTTTATTTTGTAATAAACTAGTCTGCAATGAATTAAAAGCTAGTTAGTTTTCAAGGGTTTATCATTAAGATCAAAGGTTTGTCAAAACATATAATAAGCCCAGTATAAATAAATACTTCAATAAGTCTTCTTAAAAAAAGGCAAAATTAAATTGGAATTTCAATTATTTCCTGATCTTACCTGTATTCCTGGCCAGTATGCATCCAAAGATGTGAACATCGGCAGAGTTACACCCCCTTTGTTCATATGTGCCCACAGATACCAATCATCTCTTTTCATAAAATTATTGATTGGCTTTTCATATTCTGTAAATTAAATTGTCAAATTCATCAAATTAATCTGTAATATTCTGGAAATCAAATTAAAAATTAATAAAAGTAAAAATTTGTATTTTGGAAAATTATATTATTCAATATATCAAGGTAAATATGTGCTGCGACCGTACAATATCCACCCTTTCACTTTTTTAAACTATTCTAAAATCGTTTCAAAACAGGTTTAACAGGTGTTGCTATTAAAAAATGTACAGTCACTCATCAAAATTATCCTAAATTCATTGTAAAAACCTTTATTTTGACACCTGAATCTATTAATCATATAATTGTATATAAATGTCTGTATGTTGCCACGGCTGTTGAGTTCCTCGGTTAAAATTTTGGCTTCAAGGTTAAAAAATATGTCAAAGAAAAAAGAATTTGATCCTGCAAGTTGTCGAATAGGAAATGAACAAAAGTCTTGAGTATTATAGTCCATCACTCTACCACTCTACCAACTGAACCAAGAAAGTGAGCTTCATTTGACAGCAGGTGAAAGAGAGGCTGTATTTAACACTATGTATAAAACACATTGACCTGTTCCTTTGAAAAAAAAATATTCCTATACCAACCATGAAACATCTGCAGGAGTTCTGGAATCTCAAACATGATTCCTCCCTTGACTAGGTACTCAAAATAAGAATCTATGCCGCCCCCAATGCCGGAATCCAGTGCTGTCCACTTCCCTGTGTTAACATCTACATGGTTACCCACCTATAGAATCAACAACAGGAACTTGTTAACTGCATCCGTCTCCTTGATACTTCACAAGTATTGATAAATATAGGATTGAATTCATAGTGAATTCAGTGTTGAAAAATGTCCACAGGTATCAATCACACATCCTTCGATAAGAGAAGGTAAATTATACTCTATGGGAGGAGTGCAGATGATGGAATCTCAACTGTCAGTATGGAACATCTATTCCAGAGTCATGTAGGTACACTACATGTATAATTGGTTTATCAAGAAACATTTAGAAATTAAACTCAGAGTAACAAATATTCTAGAATTTTATATAATAAATAGTAGTACATAATACATTGTATTAGTATATATGGACAACAAGACTTTAACTCATTTAATAGTAATGAGATTTAACAAAATATGTTGCTACATGATATTTCAAGGAAATCAAATTTCTACTGTGGTACATTACCAAACCGATTTGTGACCTGTAGTTCCATAGTGCTCGGAGGGCCCTCATTGCCACCTTCTCAAACACAGGATCCCCAGTAAGTCTACTGAGCGTGCCAAACTCAATGATGAAGGTGCCCACTCCTGCAGTACATGTAATGGGCGTTTCCCCCTTGGGGACACCATGTCGCAGATTAACTGTCCCATATGGCATCCCAGTCACTGTATCAAATGCTGAAATATATATTAAAAATAAAGCAAGCAAATATTTTTTCATTAAGAGTTTTGGATCTGGAAATCCTATTGTAGAATCAGCCATTTCAACACACAGGAGAATTATATTGTAGAGATTTTAATCTTTACAGTTTATAGTCTCATCCTATATATAAAAAATTACACTCAGCTAGGATACATTCATTTGATGCTAATCAACCCTTACCTGGAAGAAGTCTGCGAGCAACATCCTCAGCCATCGACAAAAGTGGACCAGAGCACGGCCAGCCTGGTTCAACCCCAAGCCCAGCCTTGTGTGACATTAGATGAGCTGACAGCAGACCTCCAAGTACTAAAACATAAAACATTCACATCATTACATAACTCTTTTTTGTGTGGTATTGTATCTTGCAATAGAACCTTCCATTGTTAACACGGAGAAAACATGTTATACTTCTTTCTTTTATTCAAATTTTGTTTATCTATGGTATAACATACACCCAGGTGTAAAGAATAATGAATACGTGATTATTTACATATCACTTACTGCGGATATTTGTTTCAAAGACAGACACATTGATATCAACATCAAAGTCCATCTTCTGAGACACCAGGTGAGCTACCCTCCTGAACTCCGAGTAGTTCCCCACTATTGCCAGTGTATCCAGTGCATCGATCAATGTCAGAGAATAACTGTGTATTAAAGTGAAAGCTTCCATCAGTTAAAAAGTCTCACCTTATAAATACAATTTTGATAAACTCTAATTCTGTTATACTTTTAACGCAAATGGTATCCATTTTACAAATTAATTTCAGTAGTTCAGAAAAACTTAATTCAAAAATACAAAACACAGATTAGAAAACAAATCAGTATCAATATTTCTCACAACATTTCTCACCTGCCCCATGTGTCCAATCCATCACAAGTCAAAGGTCGGAGTTCATCATAAGGATAGGCATAGTTAACGTAACCATCATAAGCATGATGAAACATCTGCAGCACTCTCTCTCTGAAATCAAGGAAACCCAAATATTATATAATTTCTAAACTTCACCTTTCCATAAAAAGAAGACAAAATAGGAAAATACAATTTTTTTGTAGCAGCCTTCAACAAAAAATCTAAAAATATATATTTATCCGAGGATATTGAAATGCTAGCATTGAAGTCAAATCTAGAAATAATACACTATTAATTCCATATTGTTTAAATTTTCCTGCCTACATTTTATCTAAATTGTTGGAAGCAATGGATTGCAATGTTATTGCTGAAATACTTTACTGGACACACAAATCTAATTCCCCAGGATAACCAAACAATGATGACACAAGTTACATTGATAAAGGTCAATTCCTGGGGAACATGTCACCTTTATAATAAAATAACACTCATCCACTGTATTGATGGAGTTAGAGAGGAGATCCCCTCACCAAATTGGTAGCAGGCAAAGAGTGACAGTAAGCAAATGTTATGTGATTTTGATATAGTGTGTTTCTTACTAGTGTAATAGGAAGGAGTAATGAAAAATAACTTGCCCCTGGTAGAGTTTGAACTAGTAACCCTTTAGTATCCTGTCTGAAAAATACGGATCTCTCTTTCTGATATTGTACATAGTTATGTTCTTCGAAAGATTTACTGTCTGATTCAGTAGACAAAAATCTTCTCTTGAATACCAGTAAATCAGATCAACAAAGAAAATTCTGTGTTGCATAAGACCTTATCCATTTTGGAATACTCTGTTGAAATCATTAATACAATCACACACTGTTGACAGTTAGTTCTCCGACTTCATAAATTATCCACAAGCAGACGATTTTTTTAGTTCAGCTACTAAACTGTAATATCATATACAATATTACAATACCAAAATGAATGTTCTCTGGCTACCTGTATTTATCTATATCCTCCTTTGTGTAACTTCTACCGGATATATTTGAATGGTTTAGAAAACAAAACAAATAAACCAAGATCTCTGCTACACGTCTGTAGGCTGCCATCTTTTTCTCCGGTCTCGTACTTTTCGAGAATTACCTTTTCGACTTCCTTTTCCGGTTTGACGCCATATTCTATTGGCAAAGTGAGTGTTGTTCTCAATTAAATCCGGCTAATATTGTCTTTAACTTACGATAATCGGTAACAATAATAGGAAATAAAGAGTTATCCGAAACGCCTTTTCCTCAGGCAGCCATAATTTTTTGTAGAAAGCTTGAGGGTAATCGTCAAAATGGTCCTAACTTCAGCTGAATCCCCATGGATGTCTTTTTTGGGAATGAGGGGATGTATACACTGCTGGCTTGTTGTCAGGCTGTTCTTAATCATTGTTGTTAATCTTCATCTTTAAGTCCGAATATCTGTCCACATTCGATATTAAATCAGTATTTGCTAGCTGCATTAGCCGAGTCATAATTTAACAAGTCGATTGAGATACCATAGATAGGATGTTTCACATGGCGTGCCGTTCTACCAGATATAAAATAAGTCAACTACAAGAATGTATGGCAACTGGAAACATAATCTTGGAGAAGTTTGTATTTCGGTTTAAAAAAAAGATGAAAACAAAGGAACACAGTCATGCAAACCACTTAATGTCATAGACCAAAGTAGTTGATGGTGATCACAGATCAGTCGTTAAAGATGAAACAAATATGAAGAATGGCACTTTAAAAGTGTTACTAAATATGAAATTAAAACGCTATCCTGAAAGTGTAATGTACATATATGCTTCTGTAACAAATGGTAAAAATTGCCAGGATATACACAAATACGATATACTACGAATATAGTGTGAATTAAAACTATTTATGAAAGCAGTTAAGTTAAGCACACGCCCAATAAGATAAATTTATTGTTTGTTTTGTTACTTTCATTACAACTCCTATAATTTCATTTTGTATTTCTGCAGATGTTGATGCCCAAGAAGAACCGTGTGCAGATCTATGAATATTTATTCAAGGAGGGTGTCTTAGTCGCCAAGAAGGATTTTGGAGCACCCAAACATCCAGAGATCGATGTCCCTAATCTGCATGTCATCAAGGCACTGACAGTATGTCAATATTTATTCACCTTTGAAAAAATGAAAAGTTGTTCCAAAGAATAGTGTTGTGAGAAACTAGACCAATTTTCCTCTGGCTCCTGTGATAATTGGTGAGGACTTCACCCCTCCATCAAAATGGTTAATGTCTAACAAATGGTGTGTGGTGCTGAGCCAGAGGAAATTCTAGCTAGGGAAAACAGGACTTCTGGTCATGAAATGTACTTGAATGTTTGTAGTATTGTTTTATTTTCATTAATGCAAAGAAAGTTATTGAGCAATCTGTCAGAGTGACAAATGCAGATACATTGAAGATTCTGTGATGCTTTTTATTACACTGTCCTGGCAAAGTCTCACAGCTTGTTGTTTATTATAACAAGGGACATACTTGCATAATATGTGAACTGTCTGGTGTATGATGATAGACACACTTAGCAACATTAAAGTGAAAGTTTAAATCATCATGGTACTTAGTGACAAATTGCCATATGCCAACTCAAATTGACAACACTGATTATAAGCGGACTCCAAGGGATTTTGTGATTTGATACCTAAACTGATGTAATAATATGAATCAACATAACTATAGGAGCGAGTTTATAAGATGTCGAAGGGAATACACATGAATATAATTTTGTTTGATATATAGCTATGATGCACCTTCACAGTCGATACGAGTTTGAATTTATTTGATGTTTAGTTTAGCCTTGTTCTGCATTTTACAATTCCTGATTCCACAAATTAAGTGAGTTGTCTTAATTTTTGTTTTAGTCTCTGAAGTCACAGGGATATGTCAGGGAACAGTTTGCTTGGCGTCACTTTTATTGGTATCTTACCAATGAAGGTATCCAGTACCTGAGGGACTTCCTCCACCTACCAGCGGAGATTGTCCCTGCCACACTCAAGAGACAGACAAGGCCAGAAACTGCCAGACCTAGGCCCAAGGGTATGTATCATTTCCGTAATTGTTGGTCAATTCATGATCTTAGATGGTAAATTAATTTTAATTTTGACCATAACTGATCATTTATGATGGTTGTAATAACTTAAGAATGAAAATCAATTTTAGCATGAAATTTCAATAGAAGTAAATTTAATTTGGTGCATTGTTAGAAAAGATTGATTTTTAACGGCATTAAAAGTGTAAAGAATTCTGAACATGCATATATTTTAGTGGTGATTAAATATGAAAAATTAGTGGAAAAAAGAGGTAATAAATAAAACCGATCATTGGAGACAATTTTGAAAAGCCCCTTAATTGAATATGACTGAAAGTGATCAGGAATTTTCAACTTCACATCATGAAACTTTAGTGTATCATAATTTAAGAAGTCTTGTTGATTCTTCATTTACTTAACATATCCATTGGTAGTTTATAATTAATTGATTTATAGATAAAATATGTTAACAACTGTTAAATTATTGTTTGTGTTCGGTATGAAAAAGTACAGAAATACAACCTCAAATATGCAAAATATAGACAACACAAAATGGTGAATAGTAACAAAACCACTGTTCATGTACATTTCTTTTCTACAATAATACAGTCTTCACTGAAAACTGATTGCAATTGATAACTCAGCTGATTTTGTTTCAATTATGGATTATGAAAGTAAATTGATTCCCATCTCTTCATTTAATCCTTTCTGTCAATTTCATACATTATATTTTTATATGAATGCCCACAAAGTATGAAATATCTCAAAATTTATCAATTTTGGTGAATGATTTTTCCACCTCTCCTTAGTCGCTATGTTCACTTAGTTAACAAACTGATGAATTCTTTCAATGTCACATGTCACATTATATGATTATGTCTTTGTAACACATCTAAATTTTTCAATTTTCTAAAGCTTTGTTTTTAAAGAATCCTCCCCATCCCCACCAAAAAAAAAGAAATAAAAAAAAAGTTATAACAAGAAAATCAGATATTAAAGTGGCCAGTCGGCAGATTCCAGTCTGTAATATTTTTATTATATATTTTGCTGATATTTCATGCATATTTGTTATAGGTCCAGAAGGACCACAGAGAGGCTCTGGACCCAATGATAGGTCAGAGTACAGACGTGCACCACGTGAGTACAACACACTTTAACATGTAGTAGGGAAACTGATTATATTTATACGCTAACTGCAAGTTTCAACCAAAAGTATGATTGACACAGGTTCAATTTCCCATTCAGGAAATGTTTTTGTTTTTACATTTGATAATATGAAAAAAAACTTATTTAGTATATTCAATTCAAATTTGTGGTGAATCCTGGTTAATATAGCTGCATATGATTAAGATTGAATTTTACATTGTAATATGCAATAACATGATTTGTTGATGTTTACAGAGAGTGGAGACAAGAAGACTGATGTTGGGCCAGGTGCCGATACACAGTTCCAATTCGTAAGTGTGAACTTCAGGCAGACACTTGCTTTGTTTTCATTTTAAATGCTAGTGTCATGATTCAAAAAAATTATTAGGACCAACTTATCATGTTAACTCGATGCTTTTTTGAGCTCATCCAATGGTATATTAATTTTTTTTTTTTAAATGTTTTGTTTTTAAGTACAATCCCGTAATGAAAATCTTTCTATTTTGTTTACAGAGAGGTGGATTTGGACGCGGAAAGCCTGCACAATAGATGTCATCTTGTAAATAGGGGTAAAAAAATAAAAGAAAAAAATCTCAAGAAGGGAATTTTTGTTTTGATTTTAAAGAGTACATGATAATGATACTTGAAAGAAATACAAGTATAATAAGTATAAAATTCAACATTTAATACATTTTCAATTCACAATTGGTCACTATTAAGAATTGTCAAAAAAACTAAATCTTAATTAAAAATCTGCCAGATGTTGTCCAGTTTGTGAGAAAATTGGTACATACATGTGTTGTCAGATATGGGAATTACGATGATGACATTTGTTTGCTTTTTGGACTAAATGACTGCCCTAAAGAGGCAGCTAATTAGAGGAAATATCTTATTCGGTTGAAATTTGAAAATTGTCCAGTTTTTATTTGTTACATAGGGTGACAGGACAAATTCAACAATTATCTTATTCTTGTTGGAAAAATGGTTGCTCTGCAGAGTTTACCGGTACTGTGGTGAAGTTTGACAGTTCAATTTTTATCACATTTGTTATCAATCAAACACTATACTCATCAATTAGCCTTCAGGGATGTGAGGACATTTATTGGTCCCCATACAATGGGTATACTTGAAAGTATGATTACTCAGAAAAGTTCCAAATTGACTGGTATTTCTGCAACTCCGTGGAGACATTCTGTAACCAAACTTTTTACCTTTTTTTATCCATTAAGTCGCCAAATGTTACGACATTGGCATCTACGTTTATAAAAAAAGTACTATATGTGTCATAGAGAGTTGAAAAGCTAAAAAGCCTGCGTCACGGCATGTTAATGGCCAAATATCAAGGGAAGATTTTTGAATTAATATAACCTGTGACCTGGAAAGAAGATCCAGGTCGCTTATTTCGTTATTGGCCAAAATATCAACTCAAGTAGCTCAAGAGAAGATGTTGAAACAAATTGGTCTTTTGTGACCTTGATGGAAGTCCAGGTCACTCATTTTAGTATGCAATTGGCCAAATGATATCTGTACTTTTGATTATAAGACCAGGTCATTTCAAACAATAGTACATTTGACTCCGGTGACCTTTTAAAGCAAGTAAAGGTCATTTATTTGAAATAAGTAGTCACCTGAGCTGGAATCCTGTGCCCAATTACTTGGAAGAAACAAAGTTTGATCTATAGTCCGTCATCCACGCATGTGTACCATAATTTAGAAGTTAAGAGGACTAACATAAACTCACTTCTTAGAATTGTGTACCTTTTCATTTACATGTTACTGATACGTTTTAACTTCGCGAAAACGGCAATATCACGCTTTAATTAACCTAAACCAAAACTGCCAACTGTCGGCTATCTCAGATCGGTCTCAGAATAAAAGAGCACTGACTGGCTAGTGATTAAAATGAGGGCAACCTACTCCAGAAATAGAGCAAACTTTAATTGTCTCAATCCGTTGCTTTTCGTATCAGTCTCGAAATTTATAAGGTTCCATTGTGAACCGCGGGATGTATGATGATTTTAAATAAGAATTCTTGAGGCACTTAAAGTCGCATGGGGAATTATCTATGGAATCTTGGGAAGATATATTCATTCCTCGTAAGATGGCGGAAAGGAGAGATTGGTACCTGTTTCATGTTTCTTTGTCCTAGACATCTTATATTATAAAATTTGGGGTCTTTGGCTATTAAAAAGATTTTAACATCCAGTGACCTTGAAAGTGGCTGAATAAATCAATTTCATAATATCGTCCTGATGTTTCGAAGCCTGTAACTTTAAAGGAGGTCAATGTCATTACTTTGGGAAAAAAACAACTAAAACATCATGCTAGCGCAATACATCACTCATATCCTGGCCAGGCCCCATCCTCATGATAACAGAGCAGATATGAAAATGGGCCTTTGTTTTTTAGATGATGTTTAAAGATTGAGACACTTGACCATGAAAGGGGATAAAGGATTAATTAATCTGAGTAAACTTTGTAGTCCGTCATCTCGGCATGTTCGAGCCCCTGTGTGCTGACCTTGGTCCTCTTGGTCGCACATTTGGTCCATGTGACTAAATCCCAGCATTCAACATTACCAATATCCTGACCCTGATCCTTTTCGTTTCTGAGAAAATGACAAAGCCTAAATCAATGCGTGTCGTGCAGGTTGCGTCCATGTCTTATAAGCACTTACTGCTGGTAATTAAAAGTGCAGATACTACCGCTTTCCAATACATTTGAACATAACTATAATATAAACTCAAATTCAATAAAACTAGGTCAGGACAAAGGAAAGATGTACACGGATACAATATGTGTTCCGGAAGATTAAAATTTTCTGCTTCATAGACAACACCAGCCATGTAAATTTTGGCCAGTCCAAATACATGTAAATTGTGTCGCGTATCACACGAGAACAAAGTATACGGCAACGGAGCCAACAGGCAAAGGGACAAGTTTCTCGACGACCGAGATCTCTAGGACGATCATCACCCTGCAACCCTATGTTAGGAGTTTATTAGTTTACCTCTGGCACGAAAATCACGATTCTTTGGTAACGTGCCCTTGAATATCGGATATATATAAACACCATAGGACTTTGATCAGGAATGTTGATCATCTCCGTTCGATAATTTTTCTTCTCTCTCGCATAACAAAAAAAATCAACAAATGTTCTTAAGTCGCTGCAAGTATCAACTCAACAGTTTTGCAATCGCTTTCAGCTTTAAATACGAAGTTGATTCAAACATCCATTCCATACGTTTAAAAATCCCTATTGCTAAACACTGTTGCCATTGAACACAAGCTCAGATGTGTCGTGATGTTGAATATTTATGGAGTGAAAGTTCATTGGCATAAATGGTCATCCATGTTGCTTTTCACTATCGTCATCTAAAGCTTCAACTCTGATTAAGAGTAGTAAACATTTCAAAGTTTTAACATAAAGTCTCACCTGTTACTGATTGTGGTAGTTTGAAACCTCTATCATACGGTCATCGTTTAACCCAGGGACAGAGGCGCCAACGTTGTTAGGTGTTTCGGTGATATTTTTATGTCCGCGTTCTGTTCCAAACCTTTTAAAATTAGAGCCATTAGATATGGTTGCCTGTATTTTTCTGCATACGATACTATTTTCACAATTCCACCCATGCTCGGTGGTAATAAAATGTCTTGTGACGACTGGACCCATGCTAAGCATACCAAATATCCATTTAGTGTTAGCGATAATGCTTTTCCCTAGTGTATACTATCTAATGTTCATACCGAGTCACAATATTAAAATTTATTAATTACAAAGGGATATAAGCTTCCTTTTCCCTCTTTTCTTCTTAAGTAGACCGTAACATGTCAGAAGAACATTCAATTACTGTCAAAATGCGTGATTTCTTTGTTTCTTTTTCTTTTCTTTTTTTTGATGGGTGGACATAGTTCCATGTCGAGCTGGAATGTTTTGTTTCTCTATGACTTTCTTTAAAGCAACAGTTAGTCAAGAAAATAGATTGTAACTCCCGTGTATATCCTTGCCTTTGAATAGATAACTCTAACACATGCACAGATAATATATAGTAGTCAACCCATTGAAAATGTACCATACTCCCTTAACATAGGGCATTACTAATACAGATACGTCACTGAATTTAGAATTAAAGGTACGACACTCAACGAAATAATGATATACATCACGTCCATCATTCATTGAATAGATTGAATTATTGATCATTAAGACTTCTGTCATTGATGAACCCGAATAGGAAGGCTTAATTTGATCATTTACAATATAATTCTTCTTATCATCAATCATAATATAGAGACGTGTGTCTTAGAATGTTTTTGAGTATAACGCGCTTTAGTCAAATGTTGAATTTTAACTTACAGAAGAACATATCAAATAGTAAAAATGACCAATTTGAGGGCAAAAAAAGCTACTCGGAGTAAATGTAAATTCCTTTTTCAGCTGGATAACTTAACATATTCATTTATTTTCCCTTGAAATTCTTCAAGTAATCTTAGCAAATTAAACAACCCTTTACACCTCGCACTCAAATCCTCTCTTCATCTCCCATTTCCGTTATTAATATAAACGCTGTTACCTTAACAATGTATGTTATTTTTTTCTGTTTCTTTCTTCACTTTTATTTCTCTAAATGGTCGGTTCTGTGATGTGCAAGTGTGTTAATGATATATTATAATTATAATTGAATATATTAATTCTCTATTGTGTTATAGCATCACGAGTACCTATGCCAGCATGTTAATACTAATGTGTGGCGTGTTAATATGTGAAGCATTGTAAAAATGTAGATCACTTTGAATTGTTTCATGTTTGTGTTTAATTGTATATAATGTGAATTTAAAAATTCTGCTTATTTTTTTTCTTAATGCCGGCAAACATATTCAGAAAACAGATAGGCCGTACCGTCGGTTTTAATATTATAAATTCCATTCCTGTCGTATCATTTAAACGCTTTCTTTCTTAGTATACATTGAGAAAAGCGTTTGCCTGACTCTAAAAAACAAGTATGGCGACGTTGTGGATCGTGGCGGCAGCTGCTACGTGTTTAAAAGCACTTTTGATTCCTTCATAGTAAGATTTATGGCGCAAAATTAGTCTCATGGAATAATTTCGATCTTATTTTGCGTATTACTTCCTTGACAATCGATGTTAATCGTTAAAGACGATATTCTGTAATAGTTTCACCTGTTCACAGATCTTACATGTGTAACCCGGATAAAATACTAGCCGCAATATAAGGCTCGGGTAAAGAAACATTCTCTTAAGCTCGATCGGTTGAGCATCAGATTAGGAAGCCAGGGGTCCCGGGCTCGAATCTTAACGGAGGTATCGAAATAAATAATGATCTCAGTTATACAAGTATTTCAGTTCAGTTACGTACTGTACTCAAGGACACGTTACAATAAGAATATGTATAGGATCGGTGTTAGTACAATCATACATTTACTCTAAGGCATCTATACATATTCTTATAGAAACACGTCCCTATGGACTTGCCGAAATAGATTTATAATACACTTTTGGTTTACTAGTCAAAAGATAATCACAGCAGGATAATATCCACTAACATCGTGATACGGACATTCTCGGCTTTGTCTGCCCAGCAATGTGCGTCTTGTTGTAATGCTTGATCTAATTTCTTAAATTGTTGCAATATTTTAAATAGTTCATCCACATTTAAGTTATTTTCTTGATTCAACTATTGGGTATATACAAATTTGGAAAATGTTTTGTTAATATCTTCTTTAAAAAAAAAGGTTTCACAATATGAAAATTGACATTAATAGTGTAAGTCATTTTCAGTTTATGAACAATGGATACAACTGTATCAATAGAGTACTGCAGTCCACTCCCAAGTTATTATCATGACGTGGTCATAGTTTCCTATAGACCAGCACCACATCTTGTGATTATAGATGACCAATAAATATATATCTCATTATCAGAAAGCCTTCCTTTAGCCTAAAAGAAAATAAACCCAACTTTATCCAACCATAACAAAAATGATCATTCATAATGATTCATGAATATTGATACATTATTTTAAACAAAAATTCTCTTTTGCAAATTCTACAATTGTCAAATTGGTGCTCTGAGGAATGAACTTTGAGAACAAAATCAAAATACATATTTAGTTGCATTTTTTAAATACTTATCATTACTTAATGCCTATTTTTTTACACAAAAACAGTAGGTCAACTGATTTTGAAGTGCATAGAAACTGGTTGGCAATCACAAGTAAGCTGCCTGTGAAAAAGTGGTATTATGAGGTATGTACGACTCTAAAAAGATTTCATTCTGGTGCTTTTGACATTTTCCTATCTGTGAAACATGGTTCATAATAATTACAATATCATTATTGACATTATCGGGAAAAAAAGTTTAACATTTGTCAATTGTTTTCTTGCAGAACCGATCAGAATGGACATTGGATTACCCCCCTTTCTTTGCTTGGTTTGAGTTTGCTCTGTCAAAGGTAGCATATTACTTTGACCCAAAGATGCTCATTGTCAGCAACTTATCCTATGCGAGTGATCAGACCATCCTGTTCCAGCGTCTTTCAGTCATTGTCACAGACTTTGTCTTCATATATGCAGTGACTAGGTAAATATGTGTAATGGATTTAGATCAGGCTGTTTACTGATCTCCTGTTATTGTACTTTCATTTCATTTATTTGTGAACGGTAGAAATAATAAGTGAGGTGTTCACCATATGTCAGGTAGCAAAATGACAAAAACTGACATAATTTGCCTTGGGGACCAATCAAAAGAAGCACAATAGTTAAAGGCTGTTTCACATCAAGGGTAATTTAGAGTGTGTTTAACTCAATAATTATACTGCCAACAAAGAAAAGTCATAAATAAGTAATGCTGTCAGCTTCACAGCAAACTTTTTTCTACCAGTAATACATTTCTAAACAAGTGAACACCAAAGTTAAAGTGTATGCATAGAAACAGAAAAAATGCTGTAGATTTTCACAAGGTTATATGAATAATTATTTTCAATGATAAGGACTCCTTCATTTGTCAAGAAAATGTCAATGTTAACATCTCTTAACAGATGAATATTTTTTCATTGTAATGATTCCAATCTGATTTGAATGAAGCATAAGGATATAAAAGATAAGAACCACACGATAGACACAACACACACTGTTGCTGCTATTTATTTATCAGTTTTAATGTCATTAGACATGTAGGGAGTAATTAGGTATCATTGTAACATTCAGATTATTTTCAGGACTACAGAGTCAGACACATTTTAGGGCCTTTTCTCACATGTCAGTGCTCTAGTTATAAGTTGATGAATTATTGGTCAAATCAGCCCAGAAATCATGCAATCCTTGAGTAAAACTCATTTAAATGTAAAAATGATTTCTTTGTTCTTATGTTATACCAGTCTTAGTAAATGTGTGAATTCTCTTTATTTTTTCTGAAATTAATCATCCGCTCCTTTCGATGTAGAAAAGAATGAAAGTATTTTTCTAAATTCAGTTGTTTGTAAAGTACACAACTGATCTTTCTTTTCAGGTTTTGCTCCAAGTTTGTGAAGTTACGACGTCGAGATGAGGATGATGATGATGTCCTGGAGAATCCAAGTGTGGTGTTGGGGGTTCTTCTCATCTGTAACTGTGGCCTTCTGATGGTTGATCATATCCTTTGTATTATGGCTGTCCCTTGATTACTGTCCTAGACAGCTGTTAACTGTAACAGGATTAATCATCATTTATCATCTTATCATGAGGTGTTGGAGCTTTCTACACTCCAGAGTAGACATCTGTATCCCTACATACCTTAGATAACAATGCTATATATTACAGAAACCTTAATTTATGTTAAAAAAAATGAACTGGCAGAATTGTGTTAAAGCTAAACTGCATTCAGCTTTGGAAGGGTGATATGTTGATGTTCCTTAATTTCTAGAGATCACACTCCGCATTCCACTACAGATTAATATAAACATCAAGGTGTTGGTTCTTCTGTCCTTTAATTGGGAATCACATGGAAGATTGTTATGAAATATTCTAAATGATCAGGATTTTCTATTTGCTCCCTTGTAAAAGTTATCAGATATCTAAAAGAAATTATTCAAAGTACAATGAAGTAGTTTCTCAGTTTTTGTGTTGGATAATTTGTATTCCTTAGCCTGCAGTACACATCCACTTTCAGTACAATGGTTTCCTGTTTGGGCTGATGATGTTGTCTGTCACCAACATGTATGAGGTAGGCAAATCAGTGATGTTTATCCGAGACCAAATTGGACTTTAGAAAGTGAGACAATGATATTTTGAGAGAAATTTGAGATTAAAGCTATACATTTTCAAGGCATATGTGGAGGAATTATAGGAATTTAGGAGGCATGTGTAAAAGGTTTGTAAAACAAATGTATATTAAAGCAAAAACATATACTGTCTAACATATACCAAACTTTAAACTTTGATTGAATTCAGTAGGACAATATAATCATTAAAAACATACATCTGTATACCCGCAGTTCATAATCTGAAGAGGTGATGATGAAGACGATAAGCTAAGTATTTTCACTACATTCTGTTTCTTTTTGCAGGAAAAATACATTAGAAGTGCCTTCTGGTTTTCTGTGCTGCTCAACTGTAAACATATTTATCTGTACATTGCTCCAGCCTACTTTGTCTATCTGCTCAGATGTTATTGTTTCCAAAGCACTGCAGGTAAGATTCTGGTGTGAGGTCAAATGTCAAGGAAACCTGAAGATGTTTGTATGTATGCGTCATTAAAATTCTCACTTGTCTTGAAAAGCTCTTTTAGCTTTGATATTGTGGATTTCAAAAAAAATTGAAAGCAAATTTCAAACACCTAGATAAATTACTGCTGTTAGCCTGTATGGATGTATGTAGAGGACCATGATGTAAAAGAAAATCAGAGCAACCCACCATCCCTCCTACAAAGCAAAAAAAAACCACATGGTCAGGTAGGTGACCCTATGCCTTTTCACGTTTTACAAAAGTCTAGCGTTACATTATTTGGTGAAAGGCAAGCAGACTGACACCTGGATAGTAGTCCTTAGTTTAACATAGATGAGCTGATGCTTCAGACTCCAGCATTATAAAATCTGTTTTAAAGTGACTTCAAAAGAACAGTTCAAAATAAATTCACTATTCACAAAATGATATCAAGTATCACGTTATTATTGCTTGTTTTAGTCCAGCAAAAATTTCATGTTTGCATCATATTTTGTTCAGTTTTTTAACTTTTGCATTATAATGGTGAGTAAATTTGTATCAAAGCAGAATATAAAAAGAATTTTGAAAAAAAACAAAACATTACAACATCATTTTAAAGTCATTGTTTTCCAAGATCTATTTCTAATATGTTGCATGTATATATTACAGATGGACGGATCAGGTGGCTGTCCTTTTCACCGCTACGCATCATATCTCTGGGAGTGGTTGTCATCTCAGTCTTTAGTCTGTCATTTGGACCTTTTATTTACCTTGTATGTAACTACATACATACATTTTCCTTGTGAAAGTCCCTAAGAATTACAATAAGATTTTTTGTTTTGTTTTCTGGTGACCACCTTCATAAATGACAGTGAGTTACCTCCCTTCTACCAGACGGTAAAATAATGTACCTGGTAGTATTCAAAAAAATCTCTCATGATATGGAAATGGATGTGAGATTCTGTTTATACCATAACTTAGATACTTTAACAAGCATTTCATGGGGCTGATACCAAAGCTAATTTGGTGATATTCATACTTAATAGCTCTGTCTTCGGTGATATCACAACATGTTTTATGTCTTAAAGTTAATACATTGCAATACAAACATTGAGAATCTTCAGATAATCACAGGTCTGTTATGTCTTATCACACATGTGTAATAACAAACATTTATATAATAGGTGTTATTACACTCATAACAGGGTAATTTTGTGATATTGCTAAATTTAACCAATAAATTTACTAGTAACATTTTATTTTTTTCAGAACCAACTTCCGCAGGTAGTATCCCGATTATTTCCATTTAAAAGGGGACTTTGTCATGCTTACTGGGCTCCCAATTTCTGGGCATTGTACAATATAGCTGACAAAGGTGCTGCTATTGTAGGTAAGGTTCCTAAATGCTTTGATAATTTAGATATCAAAATTGTGATTTAAAGTGCAATTATTTGAAGTAATCATCACTAAAATGGAGATACATATTGATACTGTTTTTTGTTTTTTTAAAGACGTCTTAGCAAATAGAATGATTAGTTTTTACCAAATCTTAATATGCTATGATATACTCAGGAGTCCTTGTGTGATCAATTTGGCCTAATTACATAAAGAATTCTATAAAAACATACCAGTTGGATACTTCTGTTTTTACTTCCGTTAATTATAGCCAAGAAATTAGAGCTGGTTAATATTACAACAAACGAAGCAGTTATGACCGGTGGATTGGTCCAGGAGTTCCAACATTCTATACTGCCCTCCATTCCTCCTGTAGTGACCCTGGCAGCTACAGTCTTGTCTATAATGGTAAGTACTGCTAATAATGGAAGTAATTTTTTTTATCTACAGACACATGTAAAATCACAATCTATCAACAAGACGTGGTATGTGACTAGAAACATTTGACTTTAGTCGGAGTATTTTATTTTCATGATTATACTTTTACTGAAAAGGAAAGTACTATCATAATTCTAGGAAAATGCTTACTGGTATAGTTTCTTCCTGATGTATAATCTTGATGAAACTAAAATAGACAGATGTATTAATGATGTTCCAAGAATGAAGTTGGGAAGTCATGCACTCTGTGTCATCAACAGTTCTTATTTATACAGAATACATGATCTTAAAACATCAGCTGTATTTTGGTGAAGGTGAAGAAAAACAACAGTGATGAGTCTTTGGCAAGCCCTTTTTTGTCTTCGGGAGCCAAAATGCAGCTTATATTTTTAAGACACTGACCATGTATTCTATTTATCTATCACAATTTATTAAAAGTTAAGACTGTCAGTACTTTTGATAGGACTGTAAGTCTTTAATTACCAGATGTTGCTGTTACGCTGAATTGTACCCAATGATGTACGCCAAACCCATTGCTCCATGCAGTTCACACTAAAAAAGATATAAAAAGTAGTTTTATGAAATTTCACTTGCAAACTTGTTTGTTACAGCTAAGAAAATTTCTCATTTAGACAGTTATTCAGTCTTTAAATAAAATATTTAAGTTAATCAGAAAGTGATTCTGTCAAGTTAATGCACATGCTAAAATACAGCTGTTTTCTGTCTCTGCCAAATGCTTGTGTTTTAAGACACTGACCATGTATATTTACAGATGTGAAGATTTCGTTTGACTTTATAATTAGTACATTTTTGATTTTATTTAAATCTGATATTTCGTATTAAAAGTCTCAGGTTTATAGTTGTAGTGTAGATCACATTATCTACCATATATGAATAATCTGTATTGTTCATCAGATGACTTCTGTGTAAGAACTTGAAATCATGGAAATAATACAATTTCATCCACTTTAAGTTACTGTGATTAAACAATATTAACCTAATGTATTCACAATCTCATCTATAGATCCTCTCATTTTATATAGAAAAACATATATTAGAATTACCAGTTTATAGTACCTTGTCTTGACTGCAAAGCTCATTATATCTATATTTCAGCCAGTGCTGCTAAACCTTTGGTGGAGCCCCAAGGGACCAAGGAGTTTCCTAAGAGCTCTGATCCTCTGCGCATTTGGATCTTTTATGTTTGGATGGCATGTACATGAAAAAGCCATCCTCCTCATCATACTTCCTATGAGGTAGGTGTGACAGTGTTCAGTGTATAGATGCCAGATTAGCAACAGTAGGGTTGAGATGTCTTGCCTTCTTACCCTATTAAAGACAAGATGGCATGTCTGTTAATTAAGGAAATGGTAGGTTCATTTCTACATGTTTAGGGAAGTCAGAGAAGTGAAGTGTTGTCCTTCAAAGACAGCAGTTTTCTCCCTGAATGTATTTTGTTTCTTTTTTGTTTAAATAATTACTTTCTGTAACTTTCAATTTTTTCTTTTATTAATTGCTGTATTTATTGTGTTTTTAAACCTTTACAGTTTACTGGTGGTAGAAAAAAAGAAAGATGCTCAGCTTTTCCTGGTTCTCTCTACTATTGGTCATTACTCCCTGTTCCCATTACTGTATTCACCTACAGGTAAGATATCATAAATCTAGCGATCAGATCTCATCCATCCTGTAATCAGATAACTGTCATCATGTAAGTAGATATCATCATCCTATAACCAAGTCAACTCCGCCTTATGTCTAATTAATCTCCATCTTGTTACCAAATTTCCTCCACCCTGTAACCAGAACTCCTCCATCCTGTAACCAGACCTCCTCCATCCTGTAACCAGAACTCCTCCATCCTGTAACCAGACCTCCTCCATCCTGTAACCAGAACTCCTCCATCCTGTAACCAGACCTCCTCCATCCTGTAACCAGAACTCCTCCATCCTGTAACCAGACCTCCTCCATCCTGTAACCAGACCTCCTCCATCCTGTAACCAGATCTCATCCATCCTGTAACCTAGTCACCCATCTGCTGTAACCAGACCTCCTCCATCCTGTAATCAGATCTCCTGCTTCCTGTAACCAGACCTCCTCCATCCTGTAACCTAGCCACCTACCTGCTGTATCTAAATCACTTTCATGTTGTGACCAAATCAATTCTCTCCTGTAATGAATTGCCTCCAACCTGAAAATAAATAACATCTCGTGTATGTTCCCTGTTTCAGAAAGTGTCATCAAAGTGGCACTGGTGCTGATATTTACTTTGTATGCGTTCACAAGTTTGGGCAACATTTATAGGTAAGTTCTTTAGGATTATTGTCAGTTGCCTGATTGCTTTATCCAGCTATCACATAGATTTTTAGCTCACCTTGCCCGAAGGGCTGAGTGAGCTTATGCCATGGCGCGGCATCCACCATCCATCGTCTGGCATCAACTTTTCCCTGTAAACAACTTCTACTTAATAACCATTTTACAAAATGTTTTGATATTTGACTGGTATGTTCCAAGCAAAAAACCAAAAGAATTATGAAAAGAGAAATGACCTTGACCTATTTTCAAGGTTACATGGGTCAGATATATTAAAACATTTAAATGCTGTCTTCTCATGAACCAAAAGGCCTAGAGGCATGACATTTGGCTGGTATATTCATTTAATGAAGCTTGATAAAGTTTGGGAAAAGAAATGACCTTGACATAACAAGGTCACAGTGGGGCAAATTTTTTAAAGCATTTAGATGATGTCTTCTCACAAGCTAAAAGGCCTACAGGCATAATATTTGGCTGGTATATATATACCAGGTGAATGCTGCAGGCCCATTGGGCCTCTAATTTAAGTGAAGAAATTATGTAGGACCTTAGTTATTTTCAGGAATTCCATTCAAACTATGCAGGAGAACACACTAATAAAATACCCAAACCAATCCCTGCAACGGCTATATAGCACTGAACAGCAGTTTAACAGTATTATGTAACCAAATTTAGATGGCATTCATGTATGCTATGAATTCCATGGCCAGTTAAAGATACAGTCATCATATTTCATTATAAGCTTGTACTTTACTTTGGATATTGATAACATCAGGAAATTTAATGTTTTATTGTCTGATCAATAACACCTTCCAAACTGATGAAACTTTGATGATTCTTCTTTCACTAATGAAATTACTCAAATATACAATCATATAGTGGTGTATAACTGGCACACCTACCTCTAATCTCAGGTCACCATTTTTGGTAAATTTTGTTCAATTTTTCTTGCTTGATAGTTCCTTACCTGTGAACAAGTAACCTAACAATGGAAATAAAGAAGAAATACTATTCCTTCTGTAAGAATGATTAGATTTTGCCTAAATTTGGTCTGAAGCATTCTTGGATGAAGGGCAATTAATTTTGTATTAATGATGGGTCTTGGCACCTAGAGACTGGAAGGGCAGGGCTCAATAGGGAAAATACCGCAAATTCTAAGGTCCAACTCCTCATGTAGGATTGATTGGATTTTGCCCAATTTCATCTGAAGCATTCTTGGGTTAAGAGAATCAATTTTGTATAAATGATGGGTCTTGACCCCAAGAATGATGAGGCCCAATAGCAGAAATTGAGCAAAATCTTTAGAATCCTACACCTTTTGTAGGAATGATTGAATGTCGCCAAATTTTGACTGACTTTTCTTTTAAATTGTTTAAGTTTTGTATGAAAGGTGGGTTAAGGTGCCTTTGGGCGGGAGGGACAGGACCCATTCAAGGGGAAATAGAGGACATTCTTTAAAATTCTTCTTCTGTATGAACGGCAGGATTGTGTTCTGATTTTTTATGAAGCTTTTATTGTGTGGCTGACCTAAGGACAGAGGGGTGAAGCCCAGTGGGAAAACAGGCAGGGTGTATATCATGTTGTTAGAATATGTGTGATAGATATATTCTCTTGTATTTCAGATTCCCCTGGAGTATTCCTTTACCACTTCTATCAAAATTAGAATCTATATATCTCCTTGGCATCATACCTCTGGAGGCATTCAACAGTATTGGACATCCACTGCTCGGGCTGTCCCAGTCACTGCCCTTCCTCCCTCTCATGTTAACTTCAGTGTACTGTGCCTTAGGTGTAACATACTGCTGGCTTAAATTCTATTGGCTAACATTCCAAGAAAAACCCCTGGTACATGTGAAGTCACAGTGAGCTCTGTGTCACTGATAACAATAGTGAGTTTAAAATCTCTGAAATAACAGTGAGCCAGGCATTATTAATGAACTTATGAATGAATTAAAACCAGGATGTCTGTTATTGGAATGATAAAATCATCACACCATGTTGAGGATCTAAACATCTTCAGTTTGTTATACATTGTACCATGTTTGACCCAAAGTCTTGGCACAAATCCTAACCCAAGGTCTATATATATATATCATTAATTTTTCTTTTTTTTTCATACAAAATGCTGCAATCTGATTGGTCTAAAAAAAATTTCATACCTATGGAAAAAAATAATAAGCCACGCCCCCTCTTCGCCGGAACTATGAAAGATGGCCGACGTCTTCCCACTGATCCGATTAGCTGGCACGCGCGCCCTCATTTGCATATCGTTCAGTTCATGGTTATTACGCATATATGAAGTGCCACTATTAAATTTGTTTAAAATTACTTATTTTTATGTTTTATTTTAAACTTGATGGATTTGAAATTAATTATAAGCGTTGATGTAATTTTTTTAGTTTCATAGTGTTAGAAAAAAAATTTGTTTGCAAACTTTTGAATGAATCTGCGTACAGTTTGCAATTTTTTTTTCATACCCCTATGATACCAAAAAAAATGACATCAATGCTTAAATAAAAAAACTGCAAAGAGAGAGCCAAGGCTTGTAGTTTAGAGTTCAGTGATGTTCAGTCATCCACCTCCTGGATACCTAAAGGTATGCAGGGCGTCCCACAAGGAGAAATAGAAATCTAGGGATATATATATATATATATATATATTTATATATATGTATTTTCATTATAATACATATATAGACAGTGGGTTGGGAATTTGTGCCAAGTACTTGTGGTTAGAAATAAAGTAGTACACTACACTTACAGAAAACTATTTACAACGAAAGTTTTTTACCTGAAAAATTTTGAGACTTGGGTTTTTGGTGAGAAATGGGAACAAAATTTGAATCTGAAAGCAATTTTACATTTCAGCCATATTATTTATCCTTTATTAAGTTGACATATGGGAGGTCAATGAAGCAAGTATGACTTGTATGGACTTTGATTCAGTGCATCACTTCAATCCTCCCCTAAAAGTTTATGTATGCTAATAGGGGTAGATGCACTTGTTAGGTCATATGATACTATATATACCTCTGTAAGCTACTTCACTCCTGTTTGTATGTATTATGAAAAATTTATAATGGTTATAAAATATATTTTGTATGATTTTCTTCTAAATTTATAAATAAAACATCAATTAAATTTTTGCTTTGGTCATGAATACGAGGTTGGGCTTCCAACCTGGTGAGAATGTTGGTAATTATGATTGCAAGACTTTGTACTTAATTTCCTTTTTGGTTATTTTAGACTTTGCATAAAATTTGAGATCATTTGATGATCGGTTGAATAGGACCAACTCACCATAACTAACTATGCAACAATTCCCCCATTTTCATGAATCTTCCTTAACTTAGGAAATCTTAAATTACCTTAGAAAAGCATGACGTATGTTAAGGAAAATCTGAAATGCAAGGAAATTGTAATGCTTGCCTATGGGCAATTTTAAGTTAAGGAAAATTTGTGAAACTGGGTCTATATACTGAAGTATGATTCGGCAGCTTATATACAAAGATATCGTTGTAATCTGTAAGGTATATTTCTGTTGACATGAGTGAACATCGAAAGATATAATACAGAAACCAACACAACACACTCATACAAAAAAGAATTTTCGAAAATATTTTCTGGTGATAAAAGCTTTTGAACTTTGTAATTTTGCATTGAAGAGCCATAAATTTGTTGACTGACAAAAAAATTGTGTACAGAGAAATATCGAAACATTAATGTCAATGAGAAAATTGCCTTATAATTCACTGTGCTGGTCACATGAGGGTTTCGTAACTTAGTAATTGTAATTTATGTGCTGGTAACCATGAAGAGTAGACAGATCGTGTTTGAACAGAATAAAATACTAGCGTCACAAAAACCTCCAAGTCTTTATTTATTTATTGGATAATAATTTGTAGGGTATACACTGAGGTTATTGTTGGAGGTCACTCGTTCAAAGATTGTCAATTGATGTGAAATTTACTGTTATACAATTATTTTTTTTTTCTGTCTTGTTGTGTAATTGCTAAATTTTTGGATGGACTATGTCCTCTTGAGACAGTAAAATCCTTGTACACTATTATGTAACATTTCTGTTTTAATATCTCACACATTATTGACTAAAAACAGGTTTAAAGGTTAGCTGCGGTGAATGGGTGACTGTCAAACACTCTCTTGTTTAATTTTATGTCCAGGTATGGAAGGGTTTGATATATTTTAACACTCACTTTGGCGCCCTACAAATAGGGAACACACTTGTGAGAAACGCCCCAATGTCTGAGGTTATCTTTGGGATATGAGGATTGTGATGATACAGTATAAATCTTCCCTGCCCTCCTTCAAAGTAGAACTTGTCCTTTTTTTCAAAAAAGAAATGCAAATTTTGACTTTTGATCTCAGAAAAAGTTCTAGTTTTTAATACATGTACCAGTAACCTATTTTATGATGATAATTCATATCTCGCTGTGGATGTGCTATAATGTATCCTGTAATTTTTGTGAAAAAAAAATGCATTTTCTCTTCATATGTTTGTTGACTCGCCACACAACTTGTATTGTTTTCCTTAAAATGATGTGTAAATATTTCATTCTCAAGAGTAAATTTTAGTTTTGAAATTGATTGGACGAAATCTACCAGAAATAAATCAGCCAGATTTCCTCTGTTTAGTTGACAACTATACATGGTACCTATCGTGTGATAAGATGAGAATTATTCTGTTCAAAGCTGGCCAACAGTTTGAAAGTCCAAAAACAATATTATATTTATTGTGAAATCTGCCTCGTGGTTTTTCGTGAATTTTAAACATTTATCATGAATGAAAATGTGGACAAAAGGATGTAGTCTATGTTCACAGGGAGGGGAAAATTCATGTTACCTTTCTAGTACATTAATATAATTCCATAGTCAAAATGTTGTTTCTTCTTGTTACATTTTAGCTTTTTCATACAACTATTATGATCAATATGCCACTTAACAATGAGTCTTCATATCACAGGACATGAATTTGTTTTTGTGGTGAGAATATGTACAGTTTCTGTGACTATCATTATAATATTCTAATCCACTGACTTGTATTTCATGCCCAATTTGTTGAAACATTTGCTTGAAATTAAGTACATTGTACTTAAGATCCAGATTCATCAATTAAGTTTTTCTCTAATTGCTTATTTTTTAAAATTTGGTACATGTAATTTGTTTATGATCTCTTCAGCAAACTTTCACTTTAAGTACACATTGCCCTCGCCCGGCCAGAAAACCCAAGTGAGCATATGCCCTAATGCAGCATCCATTGTCCGTCCACCATCTGTCGTCCTTCTGTTTGTCCATCTTTCTCTCAAGTATCAACTTTTCTATTTGAATGACTTCTTCTCAATGACCAAAGTCTGAAAAGCATATTCGCTGGTAGGTCTCTGGGGTCAAGTCTGACAAAGTTTGCCAAAAGAAATGACCTTGATACATATGCAAGGTCAGATTTGTCAAATTTATCAAACCCTTTAAACAATTTCTTCTGATTAATAAAAAGGCCTAGAAGCATGATATTTGACTGGTAGATATTTGGTATAAAACCAGACAAAGTTTGCTGAAGAAGCGACTTTGTACTATGTTCAAAGTCACAATGGTCAAGTTTGTCAAATTATGTAAAAGACTTCTAGTAAAGTAAAAGTTTGGCTGATAGATCTCTTTGATAAACCGGAAGGCATAGAACCATGATGTTTGGCAGATGTATATCTAGTATGAACTCTGATAAAGTTTTGAAAAGAAATGACATTGACTTATATTCAAGGTCACAGAAGTAGTATTTGTTCTAACACTAAAACGACTGATTATGATTAACCAAAAGGCCAAGAAATGATATGGACTTGTAAGTTACAAAGCCTGACAAATACCATTAAAACTTCAAACAATTAAAAATTCTTCTGATCAACCAAAAGATCGAGATGCTTGATATTTGGCAGGTAGATCTCTCTGTGATGAAGTCTGACAAAATTTGCAAAAAGAAATGGCCTGGAATTGTTTGCTAGATCACAGGGGTTGAATTTGTCAAAACCTGTAAAACACTTCTTCTAGTAAACTGAAAGTCATAGAAGGAAAATATCTTAGTGGAAAGGTAAGGTCAAACCTGACATTTGAGATAAAAAAAGAAAGAAGTGACATTTACCTTAAACCAGGTCATAACTGCCACTGTTTAGAGCTGAGAGTTCGATTTAGTGGATATTGGTTGAAACCCAGTTTGAATGCCAATGGAGCAAGTGTTAATGAACTTGGTATGAACATTGAGTGTATTTTTATATACCAGACGAGCGATGCAGGACCTTTGTGCCTCTTGTAATTACAGTGAAACAGGTTAGGAACATCCTTGAAATATACACTCATTGTTGAAATTCCAAAGATTATGAAGAGGAACTTAGTGATCACAATCTTTAAGAATCTTGAAGATATGAGACCCTGTCCTTTGCTGTGTTAGATATGAATAATCTGTAGTTAAATTAAGAGGGTATAATGTCTTAGTTACTGTGACATTCACCTCCCTTTTCTGAAGAGTTCCACACCCACTTAATGATCAACTGATGACTTAAAATATACACAAATATATGATACTTATTTATTACACTTGTTACTGTATATCTCGTCATAAATTATATAACACTTATCAGGGGCAAGGCGTTCAAAGCCGTATTGGCTTAACGTTTACACTGAAACTCTAAAACTGAATGACACTCTAAAATTGTAAAAAAAATATTACATATGCAATTAATTTTTCTTTTCTTCAGATGATTATTTTCAATTTTTGAAAATGATTTTGGATTCTTTGTTATTCTTTTTATTCAAATTAGGCAGTAAATGGTTTTGTGTATTTTCTTTAGCTTATCAGCATGTAACAATGAACTCTTATTGGTTAACAATATTCACCTGTAGAACTTTTTCAGTCATTTTATGACCAATACATTCACATGAGCAGAAGAGGACAAGGGTGACAGGACAATTCCTGCACTGGTTTAGATACTGGCCCCTTGTCAGGAGCTCAAGGGGCCTTGTAATATGTTATAAACAGCTACTTGACACCTGTGGGATCTGTGATTGTCAAATTGGACGACAGGTATTGCCACATACACAAAGTTAATGACCTATTACAGCTCTTAATAGTGAATTACTGGGTTTGTTTCTGTAAGACAATACTGGGTTAGCTTACTTCTAATTGAAGCAAACATTAGAAACCAGTGATGTAGTATCAAACCAGATTTTTAAAATCAATATTTGAATACTGGATAGGGTGACACTATTTAATGATCTTCTCTATAAACAAACTAGTACTGATATTGATATTTTTTGGTCTGTTTTTGCAAACGTGAAAATGTTATAATTTCGGTGAGAATAGTTGAATTACTGCTAAGCTGATACATTTTCATTGCTGATCTAAACATGACCAAGCCTGTGTAGTGTTGAGAGGCCAGGCTGTACACCTGTGTGTGTTTGGACAGAGGGGCTGGGAACGTAAACTCTCCGTCCACTTGTCCACCTTATTGAAGTGTTGACCTTATGTTTTAAAGAGGTATGAAAAGTTAAGGTATTCTATCATCGTAGTTTTGATGTTTGAAGAATCGTTAGCAATTCAATATATCCAATTTATTTATAGTTTGATTCAATGAACACATTTTATCTCAAAGCCACTCTTAATCTACAACTATGATTAATTTCACAACCTCACCAATCCACCACCAAATGTCATCTTCCAGACCCACTGATAATCCCCAAGCAAATTGATCACGGCAACACTTCACCACTAACAGCCATTCATTCAAAGCATCAATTATTTTCAAGTCATACTGATACACAACACTAATCTCCCAGCCATACTAAAACACACTGTTGATCTCCCAGCCATACTACTACATTACACCACTAATCTCCCAGCCATACTAATTCACTACACCACTAATCTCCCAGCCATACTGATACACTACACCACTAATCTCCCAGCCATACTGATACACTACACCACTAATCTCCCAGCCATACTGATACACTACACCACTAATCTCCCAGCCATACTGATACACTACACCACTAATCTCCCAGCCATACTGATACACTACACCACTAATCTCCCAGCCATACTGATACACTACACTACTAATCTCCCAGCCATACTGATACACTACACCACTAATCTCCCAGCCATACTGATACACTACACCACTAATCTCCCAGCCATACTGATACACTACACCACTAATCTCCCAGCCATACTGATACACTACACCACTTATCTCCCAGCCATACTGATACACTACACCACTAATCTCCCAGCCATACTGATACACTACACCAGTAATCTCCCAGCCATACTGATACACTACACCACTAATCTCCCAGCCATACTGATACACCACACCACTAATCTCCCACCATACTGATACACTACACACTAATCTCCCCAGCCATACTAATCTCCCAGCCATACACTACACCATACTCTCCCAGATACACACTAATCTCCCAGCCATACTGATACACTACACCACTAATCTCCCAGCCATACTGATACACTACACCACTAATCTCCCAGCCATACTGATACACTACACCACTAATCTCCCAGCCATACACTAATCTCCCAGCCATCTCCCACCACACTAATCTCCCAGCCATACTGATACACTACACCACTAATCTTCCTGCCATACTAATACACTACACCACTAATCTCCCAGCCATACTGATACACCACACTAATCTCCCAGCCATACTGATACACTACACCACTAATCTCCCAGCCATACTGATACACTACACCACTAATCTCCCAGCCATACTAATTCACTACACCACTAATCTCCCAGGCATACTATTACACTACACCACTAATCTCCCAGCCATACTAATACATAACACCACTAATCTCCCAGCCATACTGATACACTACACCACTAATCTCCCAGCCATACTTATACACTACACCACTAATCTCCCAGCCATACTGATACACTACACCACTAATCTCCCAGCCATACTGATACACTACACACTAATCTCCCAGCCATACTGATACACCACACTAATCTCCCAGCTATACTGATACACTACACCACACTAATCTCCCAGCCATACTTATACACTACAGCCATACTACTACACTACACCACTAATCTCCCAGCCATACTAATTCACTACACCACTAATCTTCCAGCCATACTGATACACTACACCACTAATCTCCCAGCCATACTGATACACTACACCACTAATCTCCCAGCCATACTGATACACTACACCACTAATCTCCCAGCCATACTGATACACTACACCACTAATCTCCCAGCCATACTTATACACTACACTACTAATCTCCAAGCCATACTGATACACTACACCACTAATCTCCCAGCCATACTGATACACTACACCACTAATCTCCCAGCCATACTGATACACCACACTAATCTCCCAGCCATACTGATACACCACACTAATCTCCCAGCTATACTGATACACTACACCACTAATCTCCCAGCCATACTGATACACTACACCACTAATCTCCCAGCCATACTGATACACCACTACTAATCTCCCAGCCATACTGATACACTACACCACTAATCTCCCAGCCATACTGATACACCACACTAATCTCCCAGCTATACTGATACACTACACCACTAATCTCCCAGCCATACTTATACACTACACCACTTATCTCCCAGCCATACTGATACACTACACCACTAATCTCCCAGCCATACTGCCATACTGATACACTACACTACTAATCTCCCAGCCATACTGATACACTACACCACTAATCTCCCAGCCATACTTATACACTACACTACTAATCTCCCAGCCATACTGATACACTACACCACTAATCTCCCAGCCATACTGATACACTACACCACTAATCTCCCAGCCATACTGATACACCACACTAATCTCCCAGCCATACTGATACACTACACCACTAATCTCCCAGCCATACTGATACACCACACTAATCTCCCAGCCATACTGATACACTACACCACTAATCTCCCAGCCATACTGATACACTACACTACTCCCAGCCATACTGATACACCACTACTAATCTCCCAGCCATACTGATACACTACACCACTAATCTCCCAGCCATACTTATACACTACACCACTAATCTCCCAGCCATACTGATACACTACACCACTAATCTCCCAGCCATACTAATACACTACACCACTAATCTCCCAGCCATACCAATACACTACACCACTAATCTCCCAGCCATACTAATACACTGCACCACTAATCTCCCAGCCATACTAATACACTGCATTACTTATATACTTAACCTTACACAAATAAGAAACAATCTTACATTGATAACATTTAGAAGGAAGATACTTATATGTGAGTTAATACTCTAATTAATATATGCACGTGTTTGTATTGGATATTGTATACATTGTATTGCAGTTACATTTTAACGTCAAACTCAGGGGTGCACCAGTCGAACAGGTAAAAGCTTTAACACTCAACACAGATTGCGTAGTATCATTCTCCAGACAGGCGGAGTTGAGCAGCAAGTGTATTGTTTAACGACATAACCACATCCTGTCTTCTACGAATCTCAAACTATCAACACGCAAAGCTAATAGACCAGTGCATTTACAACTGTCTGAAATAATACTGAAAATATGTAGAATTTTAAGACAGAATTTTTACTAGTATAGTTTTATCGTACGAAACTGAAGAACCTTTCAATGTATAGTTCTAATTTAGCTGTATGAAAGAACATTTAACGATGATAAGTAGAGCCTGACGATATATAATTTAGTGTAGCAGAATCTCATAGGTATCGGTGCTAAATAGTAGAACCGTAACATAAGTAGCCCTGCTACTGGGCTGAACGTCGGTACAGGACAGAAACGTTGGGAAACTTATTGTACAGTGCTATATGACAACTTCAAAGCACCTTTTGATCTGGTCAGACTGGAGTAATTTAGTGGTAAGTGAAGCTTTGTAACACGGTTGTAATAAATCTACAAAACCTTTCTACCTGGTCACAGGTGCACACTCAGGTGACCTTCACTTGGGCCACAGCTGTACAAGGTTTGGCAACGAGGACCATAAAGATAATCTCGAGCACCACGACCAAACTGCAATATTTTGATAAAAATACGGAAATCTGACCTAACATGGACACCTGTTTAATACGTTTATGAGGGTGTGACAGTAAAAAGTTAAGATTTTATGAATAATGAATTATGTGTTCGCACGGTTGTGACTCGATTGTCTGCTCGATAACAAAATTCAGTACAGAGATGTAAGCTTGCAGTTCCAATGCCACCTCTATGGAAGCCTACGTTGTGGTTGATGTATTTTACAATGTTTACTATTTGTAATTATATTTTTATTTTAATGATTCAACTCTATTTCTGTCGTAAAAAATCGTGAGAACTTGTCTTAGTATGAGCACTTTGTGTACATCTAAGGAACGGAGAAATCAAAACCGTCCTGTGGCGCAACGATTGTATCCTTGTTCTACACAGTACCATCAATTGCGTCGTGAATTATGTGTTTGTTTTAATAACTCATCTCTATTTCTGTCGTAAAAATCGTGAAAACTAGTCTTAGTAGGAACACTTTGTACCTCTGGGAACCGAGAAATCAATACCGTCCTGTGGTGCAGGGATTGTGTCCTTGTCCTACACAGTACCATCAATTGCGTCGTGCCTCCCTTAACTTGTTCTGTGGGGGTAATCATCCACTACTGCAGTTCCACATTTTGGTTATGATTGTAAATTGATCGAATGTATTTCAATCTTTAATAAGACCGTCTTTTCCTCAAAATATATTCCTTTTTCTAAATATTAGGAAATCGCTAATTATATTTTCAGACAATTTAAGGAAACCTACCCAGTTGAAAATACCTGAAAACAACTGGACCCGATCATTCAAAGGCTGATTAGAGAAAAACAGTGGTTAGTGAAAATTATCAAACATGAATTAAAAAAAGTATTTTTTCTTTACCATTTCACTGCTGTAGTTTTGTCGAGAGAGGTTAGACTGATATATTTTGATTAAGATTTTGAGCAACCGGGGTCAGATAGTCAATCTGCGAAGCTTAAACTTCTTAAAATGAACGGTAATCCACACTGTACTGTTACAACAGAATACACCAAAAGAAAAAAGAAAGCAACACAATAGTATGTTAGTAAATTTAAATCGTGTTGTTTTAGTAGTCTAGACTTTCTCGACCATAAAATGGATTTTTATCATCGGGGTGTGCTGATATTGCCCCATAGACCGCAACATCCATTATCCAGTTTAGCAATCGTCGGGGCGTGAGCAACGGTATATTTTTGTACTTGTGGCACAATCCCATCTTTAAGGACTTCCTTGAACAAATATTGATAGCAAACAATACTTCATTACCATTTTTGCACGAAATGGACATTAAACATGAATTAAATCAGAAAATACGTGAATGGACTGTTTGAAGTTTAAAGTGATAGAAGTTTTGTGGGTTTGTTTCTAAAATGCTGAGAACACGCCAGAAATTGTGTCCTTTAGTCCCGTTAGCTAGGATATAAAATTTGTGGAGGATCATTGACAGACCTTTTTCTCGTTCCACGACCAGTAATTTAAACTTGATTGTAATATTTATTTATGTTTGATCATAATATACAACTCCGGTGGTTGTAAAACACCCATCAGAAACTCGTCAACAATTTACTGTCGGTGGAGGCCACGTACGGGATGTCATCAACGGTCTGACAAGTTACACTTATACTGGTCGTGGAGTACTTGTAATTAATCATTTTAAATTTCTTTCAAAATCAATGATAAACAACTGAACTGAAGTAAGATAATTCTATTTTCTGCCATAACCATTCGTTTGTGAAAACTTAATTTCAGGGTCTTTAAAATGATACTTGTCTTCGTCTTCTTACTTTTGCCGAAAAATGGTAACATTTCTGAAAATAAGCTTACACAATTACAACATAACAACATTAATGTGCAGTTATTCACTTACGGTAGTACCAGGATCTATAATAAAATACACTATCAGTAATACAATGGACGATCTCAAAGAACAATAACCCGTGTACAATACCTACTTTACATCAGTTATACAATGGACGATCTCAAAGAACAATAACCCGTGTACAATACCAACTTTACATCAGTTAAACAATGGACGATCTCAATCATGTGTTCGTCTTTCATGTCACGATAATTTCTTCATAAACAAATGAATGACAATGTTGATGACTTGTTTTTAATCTATAGGTGAGCTCTTATTACACACTTAGGTAAGGGATGAATTATCAAAATTTTTAAATCTCGGGAAAGGACATTGTCAACGTATTCCAAGTACCATGGAAAGCATTTTTATTACGATGGAACTTCTAATTATTATCATGGAACGACCTATCTTTACCATGGAACGACCTATTATTACCACGGAACGACCTATTATTACCACGGAACGACCTACTATTACCATGGAACGACCTATTATTACCACGGAACGACCTATTATTACCATGGAACGACCTACTATTACCACGGAACGATCTATTATTACCATGGAACGACCTACTATTACCACGGAACGACCTATTATTACCATGGAACGACCTACTATTACCATGGAACGACCTATTATTACCACGGAACGACCTATTATTACCATGGAACGACCTACTATTACCACGGAACGATCTATTATTACAATGGAACGACCTACTATTACCACGGAACGACCTATTATTACCATGGAACGACCTACTATTACCATGGAACGACCTATTATTACCATGGAACGACCTACTATTACCATGGAACGACCTATTATTACCACGGAACGACCTATTATTACCATGGAACGACCTATTATTACCATGGAACGACCTACTATTACCATGGAACGACCTATTATTACCACGGAACGACCTACTATTACCATGGAACGACCTACTATTACCACGGAACGATCTATTATTACAATGGAACGACCTACTATTACCACGGAACGACCTATTATTACCATGGAACGACCTACTATTACCATGGAACGACCTATTATTACCATGGAACGACCTACTATTACCATGGAACGACCTATTATTACCACGGAACGACCTATTATTACCACGGAACGACCTACTATTACCACGGAACGACCTATTATTACCATGGAACGACCTACTATTACCATGGAACGACCTATTATTACCACGGAACGACCTATTATTACCATGGAACGACCTACTATTACCACGGAACGACCTACTATTACCATGGAACGACCTATTATTACCATGGAACGGCCTATTATTACCATGCAACGACCTATTATTACCATGGAACGACCTACTATTACCATGAAACGACCTATTATTACCATGGAACGACCTATCATTACCATGCAACGACCTATTATTACCGTGGAACGACCTACTATTACCATGAAACGACCTATCATTACCACGGAACGACCTACTATTACCATGGAACGACCTATTATTACCATGGAACGACCTACTATTACCATGGAACGACCTACTATTACCATGGAACGACCTATCATTACCATGGAACGACCTACTATTACCATGGAACGACCTACCATTACCATGGAACGACCTATCATTACCATGGAACGACCTACTATTACCATGGAACGACCTATTATTACCATGGAACGACCTACCATTACCATGGAACGACCTATCATTACCATGGAACGACCTACGTTTACCATGGAACGACCTATTATTACCATGGAACGACCTAACATTACCATGGAACGACCTATCATTACCATGGAACTACCTATTCTTACCATGGAACGACCTATTATTACCATGGAACGACCTGCTATTACCATGGAACGACCTGCGTTTACCATGGAACGACCTATTATTACCATGGAACGACCTACTATTACCATGGAACGACCTATTATTACCACGGAACGACCTATTATTACCATGGAACGACCTATTATTACCATGGAACGACCTACTATTACCATGGAACGACCTATTATTACCACGGAACGACCTACTATTACCATGGAACGACCTACTATTACCACGGAACGATCTATTATTACAATGGAACGACCTACTATTACCACGGAACGACCTATTATTACCATGGAACGACCTACTATTACCATGGAACGACCTATTATTACCATGGAACGACCTACTATTACCATGGAACGACCTATTATTACCACGGAACGACCTATTATTACCACGGAACGACCTACTATTACCACGGAACGACCTATTATTACCATGGAACGACCTACTATTACCATGGAACGACCTATTATTACCACGGAACGACCTATTATTACCATGGAACGACCTACTATTACCACGGAACGACCTACTATTACCATGGAACGACCTATTATTACCATGGAACGGCCTATTATTACCATGCAACGACCTATTATTACCATGGAACGACCTACTATTACCATGAAACGACCTATTATTACCATGGAACGACCTATCATTACCATGCAACGACCTATTATTACCGTGGAACGACCTACTATTACCATGAAACGACCTATCATTACCACGGAACGACCTACTATTACCATGGAACGACCTATTATTACCATGGAACGACCTACTATTACCATGGAACGACCTACTATTACCATGGAACGACCTATCATTACCATGGAACGACCTACTATTACCATGGAACGACCTACCATTACCATGGAACGACCTATCATTACCATGGAACGACCTACTATTACCATGGAACGACCTATTATTACCATGGAACGACCTACCATTACCATGGAACGACCTATCATTACCATGGAACGACCTACGTTTACCATGGAACGACCTATTATTACCATGGAACGACCTAACATTACCATGGAACGACCTATCATTACCATTGAACTACCTATTCTTACCATGGAACGACCTATTATTACCATGGAACGACCTACTATTACCATGGAACGACCTGCGTTTACCATGGAACGACCTATCATTACCATGGAACGACCTACTATTACCATGGAACGACCTACTATTACCATGGAACGACCTATTATTACCATGAAATGCATTATTATATTCATGAAACGCCTTATTATCAACATGACACGCATTATCAGTACCATGGAACGCATTAATTTGCCCTTTTTGTATTTTCACCGCAGTCTTATTTGGTGACATCGATTTGCCATGTGTTTTGTGTTTTCACCGCTGCTACAATATCAATTGACTATGATTCTTACAGATTTTCGCCGCCACGTCGATGATTCTATTTGAAAATATTAATTACGAATACTTGTTATGACGTCACAGTCCTTTAAGTGGTCTATGTTGTCAGCTGTTGCGACTTTAAGTGTACGAACAAGAATACATGTACATACATGTTTCACATCGACCATTCATTGAAATTCTAACTCCAGTTTCATGAAATTTCTTGAACTCGTTTTCCTTAATTGTTAACTTTTTTCTGATGACTGACTTAAGCTGAAAGAAGAACTTTAGTAGAATTGAATTTTGGATATCTTATGGGGCTGTGAGAATCACGATGCCGTTTCTCCCACCTCGGTATCGACTTGTGTGCCAATCCTACCTAGGAATGTGTGTATGGGGACCTGGTTGTACATAGGTGTTCGAAATCAATGTGTAATGGTTTGCAGAAAATAGGATCTTTAGTATAAATCGTAGTTTTATCACAATTACGTTTTAAATCAACCAATACAGACCATAGGTACAGTTAACTGGGGAAAATATTGAAGTTATGAGGAAGGATACATTCAATGCTTTTCATGTCATAGATAATGTCATTTGTCGCTCGAACGTACGAATTTAGTCAAACAAAACACTTATCTGCTATAACAAACAAAGGGCGTTAAGATTTTTTAAAGTTTTGATTTATGTAATTTTAACATATTTCCTTAGAACAGCTATAACATCCTCACGTATCTATGTCTAAATAAATTGCTTCCAATGACTTGCAATATATGAAATTGAACCCTCACCATCCCTCCCCTAAAACAAAGGGTATATCACTCTCCTTTGAATTGGGCAATTAAATGCTTGTTCATATATATCGCCCAGATAATCACCAGAAGGAAATTTATCGTACACGTCAATTTTACTTACTCGACACCACCATAAATAATGGCGTATGTTTGTATAAGTGTATACGTCCGTTGAACTATCACTAATAGAGATAAAGTTTTGGAATAACTGCTCGCTGAGGGCTAAATTGGCTGTGATCCCGTGCCTATTACAGGTTAGAGCACCATTTTAATGCTCAGTAGTGGTCATATCTCATTTGTGTCGGCTGTGAAAATGTCCCTTACAAACACATATTGTGCCAACAAACCGGCTTCGTGTGATAAAATTATCGTTTTATATATTTACATATAAATCATAATTTCTAATAGATATTGTCCCGTTAATGCATTTCATTGAATATTAGTTCCTTAATGTTCTACTTATCTAATTGACAACAGATTAATGCATTTTAATGCATTTTAATACATAAAATCGCAAACAAAAAAAAAACAAAAAAACAAAAAACCACGGATATGCAGTCTAATAATAATATCAGAATTCGATGCATTAAAACTAAATAACATTCAATCTCCACTAATGTTACAGCTGTTTGATCCGTCTAGGACTCGTTACTAAGACTAAGTTCCTATATTGTTGAAGCCTAGAAAGTCACTAGAGAAGCAGGTAAAGGTAGCAAGCACTAGGTAGGGAGGGTGTCTGACGCCAAAATTCAATAAATTTTATAATTTTCAAAATTTAATTATTTCTAAATAACGTAAAGTATACTTGTATATTGTGAGCCGGGCCACCACTACTGTGGTCAGGAGTTATACATGATAATTATTAGTAAATAGAATTATATTATTTTACTATTATTGATCAAATGAAGCGAGATTCTGTGAATTGAGATATTGGCAGTTCGTGATCCTAGCAGAACTTCAGGATTTCGTGGCCTGCTGTATTTCAAACAGATGCCAACGTAGAGAGTAAATAAGGTTTTGTATTATACGAAATAGTTAGTATTTTCCCGTAAAATTCCTTATACATGTTTCGAATTCCGAGTATACTGTTCAGACTCCTAAAGACAAATGACAAGACGTTTTCTTTCAGCATCCCTGCAGTCGCTTACCTGACAAACGTTTTGATGAATGCGATATTTTTGAGTAGAATTTATATGACAATAAAAAGTTTTACTGAAAAATATGATAAAAAAATTTAAAATCGTAATGAAAGCATTTTTATTCTTATTATAATAAAATTCCGGTATAAATAGAGGTGAATTAAACACAGACGATCAAACTTTAGATAACAACTGACGAATTAGTGAAATGCTTGTCAAATTACTGAGTTATGGTTCCCCAGCCGACGATACAATGCAAGGTTGTTAACGCTTCCAAGAAAAATAATGTAGAAAGTGTCATTTAGACAGACATTTAGTTCAAATGAAATAAAATGTCTACTACGACAATCAGATTATGATAAAATTACATTCAAGTATGTATTGCTTCATTATAATTTGGTACATTAAATCTCCCGACACAGGGAAAGTTTCTTATGCATTTAACACCGAGATTAGATGTTTTACTATTGAAACAGATGTCATTATTTATGCCGATGCCTCCGCTGGGATTCGAACCTGGGACCTCTGGCTTACTAGTCTAGAGATTAAGGCTAGTATTTTAACCTGTAATCAGCTTCTACATTGAAGAATCAGTATTTTCTCTACAGAATCGTTGTGATTCAATTAAACACCAGCACGACTATTTCCTGGTATGTACTTTTTATATAGGTACTTGTACAGTAGTCCTAAATGTACGAGTTGGTGTAGCACAGAGGAAACACCCTCGGACCTAAAAAATCCACATCCATTCTGTTCCCATAAGGTATGACACATTTTTAGCTCGGTGAGGAAAAATATAGGATGTATACAATATATGTACAAGGAAAGGTGAACAATTCCACAATTGTTGTTTTAAGGCATGCCAGTTCTAACGTCTGTAACACAAAAACTCAAAATTGTATCACAAAAAGGGATATACCATCATAGAAACGAATATTTTTACTTTAAAATGAGGTATGGATCTGGACTTTTCCTTCACGAGACGTACCCAAACCACAATACACATAGAATATCTGAATATTGTTCAGTCGGGCATGAGTTCATGACCCAATCCACTCAAAATTTCTTAATGAGCAGTAATTGTTCCACTGCATCTACGGTAAAATGAAATTTATTTCCAAAATAACATGACAATGAACTTATTATGGTGACTATGAACGTATTCTCGTGTGTTGGTCCTCATAGCGATTCTTTACTCAGTAACGAATGACCCGAGACAGGAAAACACTGAAAAACTAATATGAAACAAGCGATGTGATTGGTCCGACAATCTGGCAGGTGAAGGTCGTTTGTAAAAGAGTCAATCTAATCCCTTGTTTCGGATTAGTTTTCAATGAACATCAAAGAAGACCAGCGGTTCCGGAAGGGTAGCCGTTTTCACCTGACGTGTGAATCTTCGTCAATCAAAGTCAATCCAAGTAAATAATGTCCAATCAGAACAAATTTAACATCAACGACATACTATTGAACATGTCTTACCTTATATCGCACATGGAAATGGAATATTTCCCATTGACTTAATGGTGACAACCATAAAACTTCAGATATACCTATGTCACGTAAAAGTGGTATTGGGCACAAACCCTTCAACTCCATAGATCAGGGAAGCAGTGATGTTACTCTGTGTGGACATGAAAATTGATGATTGGAAAATCGAACTCATCAATGTAAGTAAATTTCATACATTTCATAATTCCATATGACAACACATAATCAACATATAAAAAAAGTGAAATTGAAGCAGCTGACAAGGTTGTTCTGCTCTGTTTTGATGACCTTCTGTAGGAAAATCGTCAGCAACAATTTTATCACATGTTTGATTTAGAAATACTTTTCACGAAACAGGCTTAAGAATAGTTCACAACCATAAACCTGTATCGCCTTCACATTTCTCTGATAAAGGAAAGTTCTCAAGACAAGAGAATGAAGACGTTCCTTTTATTAGAATTGGATTGTGGTGGTGCACAGAGTGGCTAAATTTTCTCATATCGCTGTTTAAGTTTGGTCAAAAACCCTTTTCTGGAGTAAAAAGTAACCTAATCATGCAGCCCTGTTTAGATATTACTGAGAATGGTAGTAATAAGCTTGATGAAAGGTTTGATTGAACAATTAGACAACCGTTGTTTACATGTGTTTGAAGTTAATGAATCCAATATAAACGAGGGAGGTCCGTATCCTTATAATTTGCAGACATTGTGAATGATTGCAATGCTTAAACACTGTGAGCTCGAGTTCTGTCTTTGGAAAGATTGTATTATGCATAGATAGTTTTGAAACTTGACATATTTTAGAATGGATTCAAATGTAATTATCACGAATGCCTTTATTTGACATTAATTTTTATTATATATACATATCAGATATATTAACCAATTAAGAATAATTGTATTTAAGATCTACATTAATCTTATCTAGTGACGTGTCATTAATATTTATTAAGTCAGAGTTTATTACTTTCTCAAATAATGATAAACATTGATATACCTGTAAAATAAACGCATTCTAAGCACTCTTTCAATTCCAAGGCGTTTGTAGCCGAGAATCTCAGAAATTTATCCATTGAATCAAGAAATTTTATTTTATCTGTGATGAGTTTCATTGACTCTCACCCAGGTAATGTCATTAATATTCCAAGTATTGCGTTGTCAATCAAATGTCGATTACCGCACTCGCTTTTAAATTGACCAATCACAGCTCTTGTTTTAGAATTACTCGAGATAGATTTCGACATTTATTGCACCTAATACATCTGTATGCAAACAAATCTAAACTTTATTGACAAGGAGACTTGCTACCTCGGGAGAGCAGTACCTAAAAGTAGAATACTATCACCGTCCAGAGTGAAAAGAACCCACAACTTTACCTTGAGGTGTCGTATTATCTCATGTAAAACAAATTTTTGATATTTTTTCTCTCAATCGAAGGCGAAACTCTCATCAATAAAATGCACGTGGAAGAAGAATGCCAGTACGACTCTACCGAGTTGAGAAGAACACTAACTAAACACTCCATCGATACGATACTAAGGAACGAGTCCAGTCCTAGAACAAACTCTACGGACGTACAAGGAGACGAAGACAAAACAGGTAACTTTCATATTCACAATTTGTTTTATTCTGTGTTTTGTTTGACTTTCAAGATGACAATTTCGAAAAAAAGGAAATTTATGTTTTTGAAACAAGTGCACTTACTGACTTAACATATTACAGACGATTTCTGATTGTCGTCGTGAAAAAAAAATAAACGAAAGCAAATCAAGAACGAACATCAATTTCATGTGGACTCTCATGATAAACATAGCTTCTAAAATAACTGTCGTGTTGCGTTTCAATCCTACCTCGATCACAATAATTAATTTATCATTGGTAAAGGAATAATGTTTTAGTATTGAACACTTCCTCAATCAGCATTTTTTATAACTGACAACCTGATGTATGTTTGTTATTTTTAGAGTAGCGTGTGTGACTGTACGTACTACCGTGTGCTTAAAGAAGGAACGTTTGCAACATGTCTAAGATTTATTTATTTGTGTTTGATAAAGCTCCTCGTTGTTGACTAGTACTGGTTGATATGAGTGTTGGTTTTTAAATAAAACTTCTAAATAAAACAGCTGTGCCCATTTATATTGACAAACCACTTCTAAATATTCTTTTCAGAATGAATGTTTTGAATGTTATTGAAAATCCGGATGATAAAACGAGCCCTGTTTTATGATTTATTTAAACAAAACTAATTTGATTTTATTGTGAGTACATAAAATTATGTAACGATCAACCTCGAAATAACTCTACTTCTTTGATTTTACTATTAATGTTGCTTTTCACTGCCATTCTGTCGAACTAACCTCGTGTACGCACGTGACAAGTGGACGAATTCTTAATATGCACATGTTTGACGTAGGAATTATCTATCCACAATTTTATTTATTTGTCTTTCATGTATGCTGGGTCTAGATTGACCACATTAAAGTTTTAAAAAAAAATAAATTATTGGTTACAATGTAGTCTATAGAGTGGAACATCATGACTTCACACACTTTAAGTTTGACGTCATTAGTGCAAAATGTTTAAACATCCGGTATTTCAAACATTAGACTTAACCATGGTCAATAAAAAATCAAATTATTGCCACTGAAAAAAACGAGAACATTAGATATAGCATTAACACTCTAAACATTTCAATATGAATTGTCTCAAGAAACCATCAGCTGTGAAATCATAAAGAATGTTTCCAATTTTGTTAAATTAATGTTTTAAAATTTCTACTAACCGCTGGTTATTTATAGTAACCGGGACCTGGTTTTAAGCCAGTTCATAAAATTGTTGCATTCTTTTTCATTTCATATGAAACGGACGAAATTTGTCGCCAATATGCATTTCTTTGGTCTTGGATAGTTTTCAAGATCTCAAATAAATTGAAATCATATAGACCTTCGATTTGAAATCTTAATTGAAAAATCAGAAACATATATGAATTAATCTCAAGACCATTAATGTTAAAAGGGATTGATGATACCGTGTACTGAACGAGGCTGATTGACAGGGAATCAAGCTTGAGAAGTTGATCGTTCTATAACAGTAAACTCACAAAAGTCGGAGTTTGTTGTTCTCTCTATAACGAGAAAACGTTAGGTCAAATTCTGTCAGTAAACTGAATATAAAATCCAATTGATTTAGCATTATAACGTTTTAGAATTTGAATTTTAATGTAATTGTAATTATCAGTATTTATGTAAATCTGTCATGATTTGCAGTCTCTTTAATTCTATACACACATCCTTGTGCTCTCACAAACTATCTTTGAATTTGTTTACAGATTTTGTTAAGTAAACCCTGCTCCGCATTAAAACTGCCATACCCTGACAGCACGCCAGGCTATAGTGCATATAACGGCATATCAGACCCCGTATAGATAAGGCAATCAGCACGACCGTTCACATCAGTAACGGATTGGTGTGAAATTTAACTACACCGAAGAGATAGTTCAATATTTTAAAATATGACACAGTCTAAGAGATAACATGACAAAGTAAACTTGAGATTTCGTCATTATAAATTCAATAAAATATTGAAATCAATTACATGACTAACTCTTCCGTCAATGTGAAAGAAATATCTTTTTGAAGTTTTATCTCCGAAAATTAAAAGAAGACAACCCTACCTATGTCTACAATACTTGGACCTGGGTCCCCCTTTCATCCCTAACTGTTAGTTTCGTACCATTTAACTCTTCAAAAGAACCACTTATTTGTAATGCCCAGCAACGCAGTTTGCTAAATCATTTCCACCCGAGAAGAACCAAGATGAACAATTACTTGTTATGAGGTCAAACCAACAAAATAAATCACAGCTGGGCTATTCAGCTAGGTGTTTGAACATGTATGATCATTTTGTGACGTCGTATTTAAGCCATGTCATCACTTCCGGTTGTGAGATGAGCATCAGATGTGGTTCTAGAACTGTCAGATTTGTTTGGAAACAGTTTGGTTTTGGCACGTTCGCTCCAATTGCTCCGAATCTTGCATTAGTTTGCTCATTGGCGGATACACATGTTTTACAGAGCAAAGATTGATTTGTTGGAAGGTAAATCGATTAGAGGATTTTGACACTCGACACCTGCCTGAAATAGTATAAGCTTGATTGATTTATTTTAATTTCGTGTAAAATATAGGATATTGTCATTTTTCCTTTTCTGCTGTCTTTGATTTGCTACATATTGTTTTCTCGATTTATCGCTTTTTATTGTTACTTGGTGTATTTTTTAACACTCTCGGTTAATAACTTTCATTTTTCAGTTTGATTTCAATTTTAATTGACCTATTTTGTGGAAAACTTTTTCGTATATAAAAGTTACCGTTGACGGATAGTTTGTGACGAGACAGAATTAAATAGTGTGTTTGTTTGATGAAAACAGAACGCAGGAATAGAATGCATATATTAACCTTATTGTCGGAACTTCCTAATAACAGATACTTCTGGCCATTCGGCACAGTCGTCGGCAGGAGAGGATTCCTTTCACAGTAGCGGCGAGGAAAGTGACAATTCAAACGAAAAGGACAAGGATGATGAACACTGTGACGTCACGGGGAATGGCATCAATCGCATGTTGCATGGTAAGTTTATCAGCATAATACTATGTAACGGTGGTGTCATAAATTGTTTTTACACGGCCATGAACACATTACGGCCAGCGTCATTGTAAAGCTTTACTCACTTTTGTGAATTATCAGGTCATCAACAACAGCTGTCAGTTAAATATTATCACTAAACTTACCCGTGAATGTTTACCTTTGTATGGTACTAAAACAGTGTAACTCATTTCCTGGTGTCAAACGTCGCTGGAAAGCACATCGGCACTGGCGATACCGAAACTTTCTTGTATTGTATTTTGATAACAGAGAGCTGTTGTTGTTTTTATCACTTTTGCCAGACATTGTGTAATGTTGACGTGCTTACTTTGAGCCATGCTTACATTAACGATGTTCTTAAACTTATCATATGATAAAAAAACTCACACGGATCTCTAGTTATAAGTTTAGAATAGAAATGAGACCGATTAAATGGTTGTGTAGTAATGTATATGTCACACGTATTACAGATGAGACAAGGAAGAAGAGACGGATACGAACTACTTTCTCGGCGGATCAGTTGAAAGCTTTAGAGGAAGTGTTTCGTGTTACTCACTACCCGGATGCTAATGCGCGGGAAGAATTGTCGGACAAAACAGGTCTACCAGAAGCTCGAGTTCAGGTCGGTTATTTCAATTGCTCATTTACTCATCCTTTTTCAGCAAACATATACCAATTAATTATGTTGATTAGAGAACGACGATATTATATATATGGTGACGCCATACCATTTGTAAGTAAAGTAACAGATATGGTGACGTCATGCAGTGTATATTATGGTGACGTCATACCATTGTATGTTACAGATATGGTTTCAGAACCGCAGAGCGAAATGGCGCAAGTACGAAAAGTTGGGAAACTTCGGTGGACTTCAGGACCTCCGGGAAACCGAATTCGTTCCGGCCCCACGTTCGTCTATACGGACCGACGATCTCCAGACAGGATCTCCAATACAGGTACTGTGAAGCTTTTATATTTTTTTCAATTTCCAGTTACCGTTTGAATTGGGATAATGCACTGCTTGGAATTATTTATAATCTTTGATAAGTTTTAACGTATAATAAGCTATTTGTTGTCGTTGAGTTATATAAATTGAGTACATGTACAATATTTCTTTCTTGAGCGAATCTTGAAAAATCATAATTTAATCCTCTATTTTATAATGACGTCATTTCGCGATGCCACCATTAATATTTTCTTTTTTAATTGGTATTCTCTATTTGCCTTACCTACAAAACTGATAATTACATTTTGATAGATGTTAAGGTTAACAATCTTTCCCGCCAAAATGGAATAAGCTGTGTACATATACTTTCCAATTAATGACTATTACATGTATTTTAAGCAGCATAAATAAGAAATACAAAACGTCAATATAAGAAATATTTCCCGTTTTGTTTATCGCCGGGAAACTGCTTCAAATACACACGCTAACGCGCGTTGTTTAGAGTCTCTGTAACAAAAGAGCTTCAATACAAACAATGAATACTGAATGAACCGCGAAGGGGTTTATGCCAAGGGTAAACTTTTTCTGTGTTAACAAAGCGAATCCTTACTAAAATAGACAAGCACCTTCAAATATATACATTTGTAGCTTCGTAGTTTTGGAATTTATTGAGAGAGGTAATACTTTTTTGTCAGGAAACTTAATGAGAGTAACACGTCAAATTTATTAACTAAACACATTGTATATGTATCAGATAATCATTAAGTTAATTAGTTATTACTATCTTTTCAATCCTTATTTTAATTAATCCATGTCCTTAATTAAATGCTATCATTTTCAATGCATATATATCGAACATTCCTGACAAAACTGCCGAAATACTGACACATTTAATATTTCTATCGCAATATGTAATCGTTTCAAAATAATAGGATGCAGATCATTTACTTCTAAAATGTCAATTTCATCTAGAAAGGTTCCGTATCGCCCATCCAACAAATTGAAAAATCACCCTGCATACGATGTATTCGTTCTATTTTCAGACTACCATTTCAAAATGTTCCCAGGAAACCGGAAGTGACGAGTCTTTAACAGATGAAAACGGTGAACAAATCACACCTCTTAATCTGTCCACGTCGCCGTTCCCATTTTACCGAACTATACCGGTGTTCCCGATTCCGTATCCATATACAAGTAGATACATAAATATCGGCCTGGTGGAAAATCATCGAACCGGAAGCATAGCTGCACTGAGAATGAAAGCACGTGAGCACGAGGCTGCCATGGAGATGCAGTATATGTATAAATGAGACTCGTTGTGACACGCTGTGTTTGGGAAGGTGATCAGTTGTTGATAAAGATGAAAATATGAATCGTTATATATAAGGTACAGATATTTGGGTAATGAAACATATTTAATAATTCTTTAATGATGATGAACCATGGGTGAAGATATTTTATAGAATCTCCCACCTTAAGGGATCATCAAATGCGATGGCAAATGCTGAAATCTGACAGTGTTACATGACAAGATGTTTTATGAAACCATTAGGAAAGACATTTTGAGTTTTTGAAATCGACTATTACCGTAGTTTCAGCAAGATCCTGTTTTAATGTTGATGTTTTGAAGATGGTTTTTAGTTTATTCTATCAACTTCAACACGGTGATGGCAAAGTACACCTCCAGCATTTCGTTATATTTAATTTTATACCAGATAACATTGTCAGAAACTGACCGTTGTGTAGTATCTGTGATATTGAACGAAAATTCGCTGGACGAATTATATTTATACCTAGGTCCGGGCTGTGTTCCTGATCGTGGAGTCATTTACCGGGAAATGGTATCCAATGGGGAAAGGTTTTTGAAAGGAAATATTTATCATCACAGAATGGGTATATCAAAACGCCATATCCGACATCCGACATCACGGTAAAATGTTTTTGTTTTTGTTTATGTTTTTTGAAAAGAAATTGTTGCATACATATCAAGTGTATCGCCTTGTAAACAATGACAACTGAATTTCGATGAAATATTCACATAAAGAAATTGATTAGTTATTGTTAAAAGGAAATCCTTATCTGTTGATCAACAGTCTGGATATGTGTCATATAAGATACTGCATGCGCGTAAAACACTGTCGCCTGTAAACAAAAATTGATTCCCGTCTGAGTGTCGCAACAATGTTGGCGATTAATGTTACTCAGAACAAAATCTGGTGCTGATAAACAGGATTTTATTGACTGTGTCACTACTGTTGCTGTCATTTCTGATCGTCATCATATATTCGTGTTTACAAAAATGCACTGGCTCGTTTTCAAAACTGTTATGTAATGCTATCAGCGAGCGGGGTTTCCCGAACAACAGAAGTAGTCAAGCTGGACTTTGGAAATTAACTGTGAATACCAGGATAGCATAGACATGTAAATGGAATGTATAAAACACGTAAATCAATAACAATATTAATGATTTTACCGTGATGTCCTTGTTACGTCAGAAAAGTAATAAAACCAACACATATCAAAGACTGAAGCGTCATGTAGAGCATACAGGACAAACACAGCTTATCCACGTGGACCCTACGATCTGGAACTCGGTCAAAATATTGTAAATCGTGCTCCTGGTTCAACCTCAGGTGTTCTGATGTCTCGTTTTACTTTCTATTTCAGAAAACTTTCTAGCCAAAATCAGGCCAGCCAAGGGCTGTAAATCACGTGATCATGATAGTGTCATTTATAATACAGGGTAAAGAGGGTAGACAAATTGGTAAATGTTCTCGTATTTAAACAGGATTAAACATAACACTGGAGGTTAAACATGAGTACGGTTTAGAGTCAAGGGCAGTTAGTTTGTATAGTGTGCTGTATATCATTGTATGTTTAATTATAAAATATTTACCTCGATACCTAGATCGTATTTTTGTAGATGTCTTTTTTGGCATTAAAAGCAATCCAGTTTAGTGGCTTTGTTCGTCACCGTCTTGTTTGTTGAGCAATGAACGCTCTTAATGTTGAATTTGCCATTATCTTGTTGGCATTCCTATGCCCATGAATGCCAACTGACAGCAGTTCACTGCCTATAGTAATCATTTTATATTTTCATTTTGTTATATGGAAACCTCAATCTGTTTACATTACTTGTTATATTCCATCGCCGCTGCAGTTCATGAACTGATAATACACAAATTTGGTAAGATCACATCGCATTAATGTCATGCAAAGGTAAATACCCTGCTTCAAAAACACACGCGTACGCGTACACATGTACAGAAAATCCGATTGGATCCTGGAATTTGTTTTTGTTTTATTTAAAGCAAAATGCACAACCAAGGAAATAATTTGTAGACACGATTTATGGAGACAATATTACTTCCATTTTTAGTTCTTGTGTTCACCTTATAAACATCTTGTATAAACTTTACATGTGTACACGTCATGTGTTATACATTTTTGGGTACGTTTTATATGTGTACACATCATGGTATGAACTCGAACGGTTTTCTGTTGCCTTGTCCTTTACTTTCACCCTGGAACTGCAAAAGGAAGAGGAATAGGTGATAAACCGTATTGAAATTTCAATGTCACTACATCATGAATCAATGTGTAAACAAGAGACCAAAGGGCCTTTACGGTCACCTGTGTCACAATGCTGACATGTCATAGAAATAATTTTGTTAAAAAAGTAATATAACTTTAACAATATTGTACACATAATGCAGATGTAAATTGTGTGCACATAACTGCTGCCCCATGCTAAGACTTCTAACGAAGTTTGAATTAAAAGAAATTATACCAAAGATTTGATTTTTCCTATAAAACATCTTCCATCCAGGAACAAAAGAACATCTTTGAAATTCAATCAATTTGACCCATTTTTGGCCCCGTCCATCAGCCCCTGGGGGTCAAGCAAGGTCAATATGTGCATCTCATCAAACTGCCAGCTTATACTAATAACAAAAAAAAATATAACCAAGTTTGAACTATTCCTGAAAGAAAAGAAACAAATCATGGTCAAAAATGTAGATTTCCTATATAAAATATAGTGAATTATACCCCCTCCCAACAGGAAATGTGAGACCCTGTGGTCCTGAAATTTACAATTTTTACAAAGAACTGTCAGAAACTTTTATCCACGGATTGAAAAGAAGACTTTCGAAATTTCAGTCAATTTGACCAATTTATGGCTCCGCCCCTCAGACTCCTACGGGTTGAGGACCATATAATTTACAATTTTGGTTGTCTTTAGCCATGGAAGTTTTTTGTAAAATTTCATTGAAATCGGTTTCTCCAGAAGAAGTCGAAAATGTCCTTGCCTCGGGCGACTTAAAAACAATGAAGTATCTGGAAGCATAAACAGTCAATGGAAAATTTAGCGATCACATTCTAACAACACACGTGCACACACAATCTTTTGTACAGAGACCGTGTGATACAAGCAATAACACAGATAACACGTGATCTGTGCGCGGACATGCTGATCGTTGGGTTAAGGATTCGTGCCAAATCCCCGCGATATACACCATACTTGGTCTACGATCCAGCGATAGACACCAGACACCATACCTGGTCTACGATCCAGCGAAAGACACCAGACACCATACCTGGTCTACGATCCAGCGATAGACACCATACCTGGTCTACGATCCAGCCATAGACACCATACCTGGTCTACGATCCAGCGATAGACACCATACCTGGTCTACGATCCAGCCATAGACACCATACCTGGTCTACGATCCAGCGATAGACACCAGACACCATACCTGGTCTACGATCCAGCGAAAGACACCAGACACCATACCTGGTCTACGATCCAGCGATAGACACCATACCTGGTCTACGATCCAGCCATAGACACCATACCTGGTCTACGATCCAGCGATAGACACCATACCTGGTCTACGATCCAGCGGTTAGCAGCAGCTTGTTGCATCTTCCTCATCTCCAACTCGTGTTTATCTCTCCAGATGTGTGGGAATTTAGAAATGTTCATCATGTACTGCTGATTCATCTGGTGTAAAAACACGTCACATATTACAACCAATCACGTTCCATGTATTGAAAATAATAATAGTAACTTTCACAGGCAAACAAAATAACGTTTGTAGTATAAAGAAAATCCGGGATTGGAGATGGGGGTAGTGATTTTTCATGGCCATTAAACCAGTACATGTATATACCTTTTCTGAGTTACCAAAACAGTAGCCTACTCCTCATCATTCTAACACATATTCGTTCACATTTTACACGTGCATTTCAAGTGATATGGCGATGTCTAACATATGATCGATCATCCCTGATGTATGTAGACATCTTATATCCACAGACTGAGACTTTCAAAGTTTTGCACAGGGTTGAAACATCACAAATTGATCTCATAGAGAAACTGCAACATTTCACATTTCGATCGATATATTATCGATTGAAATTCATAAGACCACAGTTGTGATAAGTATGTCACTGTACCTTCCACTCGTGGTTCCATCTGTTGTGATTATAATGTGGTTCCTTAGAGGTCAGCCTTTTCAGGATAGCCAGGTTCTCGTGGGTGATGCGTAGTAGCTCCCTCTGGCGCTTAGTCTTGTTCAGACTGGACAAACAAAGGTCAATAGACATTTCCATGAACGTGAGTTGATTTTTTTGGTTTTGGTCTATTTATAAATAATTATATTCGCATGCATGTAATTTGATTATGAGTTCAGATACCCGCCTTCCACTTCTTAATGAAAACCGTCGCTGTCAACATAATTGTCTCACGTAAACATACTTTTCAAGTCTTATGAAGTTTGAAGATTCTGATTACGTGAAATTCTCAACAGACACATTAACTTTTATCTCACATTGGCACTGGCATAAATAACTTGTGTAATTTAGTTACATCAGTGGTGCGCAAAAAAGAGAAACGGAGATGAAGTAACCTTTGAGCTCACCTTTTCCTCATATAGTCTTTATTTTGGCTGTGAACACGACCCCCAGATCTCATGATGTGCGCCATTCTCTCTAAAAGGATTCTGTTATCCCTTTCCACACTTGCTAATCGCTCTCCCTCGATCTGTTCAAATGTCGGTATAACACGTTCAGCGGTATCACAATATCCATTGAAATATAACAGGAACGAATTCAAGTGAAATTCAACTATTTATCATCGGTGTAGAAATAAATATTTTTAACTTTGCAGCATAAGTACAAAACGAAACTGATTGGAATATATCGTAAACATATTTTTACTAGAGTACAATGCTGTACACATCATGCACTGTTCAGATATAAGTCGCGTCTTTTGAACATGTCCCGAACTCTAACTTCGTGACGAATCTTTTACGACATGATATATTCAATAATCTGATTAAAATATAGGTCTTAATTTACCAATTTACTTTCCGTTCAAAATGGAGTGGTGAATTAAGATGTTAATCAGAATGTGGTATAGTTAACCAGTATTACATACCTGTAGCTTTTTCAGCTTGATGTGTAAATGCATGTACGTCTTTGGAGGTTTGTTATCGATTCTAGGTTTGGCTGAAAGATTAAATTTTTTTTTGCAAATTCATCTTCATGCTAATATATTGAGGACAATGAACAACGGCGCACATACCTGTTTTCAAATACTTCATCTAAAAACTAATATGAATGGACTTTTTGCACTACCGTTCATTTCTAACCTTTCCTTTTTGATAAAATTTTATGAAAAAATATTGAGAAAATTACACAAACCTGCTACAACCTTTCTTCTGTGTGTTTTGAAATAGTTTTCGTCCCAGAGTCTTTTCAAGAAGATGTTGTTCGCTGGTGTTAGAGGCTGGTAAGCCCGATGCATGACTGCTGTGGAAGTAAAATTGTCTCCACGTGAATAAAAAGGAAGAAAAGAATAAAAACCGACAACTACAAAATCAAACGATGCAGATCTGAGCGACGTACAAAGATGACGTCATAATACACGTTACGTCATTTTTATGGCTTAAAGAGTTGTCTCCCATATCCACCTGCAAACACTTAAAAGCTATTATTTTAATTTAATTTGTAAAGAATGGAAACGTGAAGTAACAGTCTTTTAATAACAGTCGTGTCACATCTTAAAACAGCTTATTGAAAGACAATCAAATCATTTTAAGAAAGTATGTTTGAAAACAGCACTTTATAGTTTGTATCCTCGGACCGACTTACATCAGAAGGAAGAACGACTGGCCCAATGTCAATTTACTCATAGCAGCCGTAATTTGTCGAAGATATAAATGCAAATCATTGTTGGTTAAACGTTGAGGTTATTATGCATCGTTTACAGCCATGGTCATTTTGAGGCGGGTTGCCTCGCTGTAGTAGGTAGCTATTTCACCAATAACATACGGGAAGTCCGTCGCATACCATTGATCTGTCGATGTAAGACATCAGCTAGAATGTGACTATCCTGATCATGACACGGCTGTGTAATTCGTTAAAAGTTGTTGATAGCTACAAGTATTGAATATACAACACATCCCCATCTTAATTTTTTTACACTTTTTCTGCAGAGGTATGTTAAAAAGTACATATGTATTGCAGCATTTACTTCCCTGATGTATAAAGTACACGATTGGACGGGTAAAACTGGGGTAATGAACCTGATCCTCTGTCGTTTTTCAAACGTTGGAACCATTAACGTTCACCTGAAAATTTACCAACTGTCAGCGACAAGAGGTAATTTCCCTTGGTTACAATCACAGAATTTATCGGAAGGGAGATAACTCGTATAAAACGTACATGTTTTTGTCCATGATCGCCTTAGCTCTCACCCTACATCTCGCCCGGAACTTGCATGGATTTATTCAGACTTGAGAGAAGATCCCTACATAATACAACATGAAGATATATATATATATGGCGGCCTGACACTAGGAAATTCTATCTTTGGTGGGATTTCATTTAACATTTTATAGACATCAATCAGTACTACTTTAAGCAACACAATAAGTTGGGGCACTTTATAGGAGATAACCTTGTTAGAGTTACTTCCCTTGTCCGTATGTCCAGATTAGTAAAATGAAATCAACGTTTCTTTTTTTTATCATAAGTATTTATTTTGCCTTGCAACACAAAGATGAATTAAGATCTATGGTCAACTGATGTGTTGTCAATTACGATATAACAAATTGATGATAACAATAACACAACTAGCATGAATTGTGTATATAAAGGACGAAAAACTTGTAGACATTGTTAGATTTGAGGTTATGACCATCTTTCGAAAAAATACCAAACAAACGAATAATATTTTTCCACGTTTTATTGTGCAAACAACATAAGCAGTACAACGGTGTCTACTCGACCAATGATATGGAAACGCTATATACAAAATTTTAACAACATATAAATAAAACATAGCCAGTATATCACAGTTCATAGCACATTAGATGGCAAGTCACTTACTCTACGTACATAAACATCCTGTTGAGCAATCAAATGGTTGTAATGTTCAAGTTGTAGATAGTCTAATACTGATGTGGTTTACGTCCACAAAGAGGAAAGTATCCTCAGAGCATGCGCACATTCTAGTGGTTCTACTCGGCAGTTTCCGTCATGTACGGAAAGTTCCGTAATGTTTGAAAGTTATGTGCAACTTTTTATGTAATAAATACTGTAATTTAATTTGGAATTCAAAACACACACACTTACGTTTAAAACTTGTTTTAAATGGGAAAAAATCAAGATACATATATTTAATTACTTTATATTCAATTTACATAATTTGATATATGTTTAATAATTCAATAAATAAAAATGTTCAACAGAATTAGAAATACGGTACAAACCTTTTTTATTCACACTAATTACACAACAAAAATATTTTCAGTTTAGCACTTACGTACTTGATCACTATTGCTAATGCTAGCTGACTTTAGTGCAATGTAGCGCTGTTACTGACCGGCTACGTCACCACTTACCATCTGTATGAAATCTAGCTGATTTACTTTTGATTTCTGCGCTTATTTATAATCTACAAATAATTTAAAACCATTGAAAAAACAAAAAGGAAACCTATACGATGAAATTTAAAATAAGTTTTACTGAAATGCAAGTTCTTTTCGGTAAATGACTAAATACTGGACGGTAAAGGTTCACGAAGGACTTTTCAATTTGTATTACACACAGTTGCGACTGTGTTCTTTAGGTCCTTTCTTAAGCATTTAATAATAATTATAAAAAAAAACACTATGATTATAGAACGAAATGTCACTACCTTGCTCTAACTCAAGCATGCCTAGTAAAACTTAACTTCGAGACGGCATCGATCCGATGGTGAATTACGACCTAGAAGGGGTTCTGTCTATCGTTCTTATAATAGATAAACAGAAAACAGGTACGGATACACATCAACACCCCTTCTTGTTTGAAATCTTCTCTTCGAAAAAAGGAAGAAGCGAAAAAATATGAAATGCAAATCGTATTTGCAAATATAACATGAACAAAAGATCTGTTATGAAACAAGTGAACAATAAGATATATCAACGACTTTCACAACGTATACCGTGTATGACAAACAGGTCCATAAGACTCTTAAAGTTTGCGGGGTTGCTATATAAAAACTTTCAAACTTTCGCAAATTTGCGAAACAAACGTCTTTTTGTAAGATATACATAGACACTGTCATCCAATAAATCTGTTTATTCGTTGAACGTACACTCATTAAATAATCACGATATCCCGTATGGAAAAGTTTATTTAAAAATATTTCTTTAAACGTGTTTTAATGGAATCTGTATGACGTTTCTCCATTTGTTAATGCATTATAATGCCAACACTTCCAGATGACCATTTTTCTTTACTTCGTACATAAAAATTGATAAAAGTTTCTAATTATTAACATGTTGGCATTTGAAACACCGGTCCGACTTTAGGATCCATTGGGAAGCCTTTGCGCATGCCCATGCAGTAAGCGGTGTCTATCTTGAGTGTATTTTCCTTTACAGATATGTCATGTTCCAAGGTGGCTTTTGTTTTCATAAGACGGCACAAGCTGAGTTCGGAGGCCTTCAGTCTCTCCTTCAGGATCCTGACAGACTCTCTGATCTCGGCAATCTCCCTCTGTAGTCTGTTGGACACAAATATGCATTGTCAAATATGGACAAAGAATGGATAAACTAAGTGTTAATTCTTTCATATTACAAAAGCTAATTTACATATGTATACACATGCTGTGTTGGATGTACAAAGTTTTCAGTTAAACAAGTATTAAAGTCCCGTTGAACATCTTCTTTATGACAAAATGGAGTTTGGCGTCATAAAGAGAATTGGTAATGGGCCAATTTAATTAAAGCCAGATCTCTCATTTCACTTCATATCTGGTAACATATGACAAGGTGTGCAGTACGAATTGGAATGAAAGACTTGATTTAATTAGATAAGCATTGCGAACGGGAGATACAAGAATGCCAACAAATAAAAGAAAATTCTTGAAAAGATATTGGGTGTTATAAAGGTAACAAAAAAAAACATGATACGTTAAATAGAATTTCTACAGTATATAAATGAAGGGCCTTGAATGAGGGACCGAGATCTGATGACATATACTCACGATTTCATGACGGGATCGTTACAGAGCTCAACATTGATGCGGCGAGTTCTCTCCTCCAGCCTGGTCTGGGCTACCTTCATTGGCATCTCCTTGTCCTGGATAGCCTTTCTCAACAGCTCAATATTCCTCTCCATGTCGAAGATCTCTTGTAGAGTCTGTAACCAGATTGAATCGTTACTATTCGGATATGTTTTACCATTGAGTATTTACTTACCAACCACTGCCCCGATGTGAGTGAAACTCAACTGACAGCTAATTTTTGTTCATGTTTCTCAGGGTTGTTTACTATGATGTCGGCCGATTTTACTAATATTCAAAATCAGAAATTCTTTGTAGAAATATCATTGCCAGTTTGGTTGTGGCGTCTGAACATTGATGGTATGAACTACGGAATACATGCCCTGTCTATCATTTAGATATCAGGAAGTGAATTGCTGCTGAGCAGTTCTTACCCTCTGTAAGTGAGCCTGGAGCTTGTTCCTGGCATCAGTGGTCTGCCTAGTTCTCCCGTTGAAGGAGTTGTTGACACAGTTGAACTGGTTCCACATGTCATTGGCGCATGCACGGAGGGTGCTGTCAATTTCTCCACGTAGACGCTCTGAGGCAGCTCTCTCTTTCTGGGAACGTGCAATATTCTCTTGTGTGTACCTCACCCAGGAGTCGGGGATGGTGATGCTGAAACCCAACGTAATAAATACTTTGTCATAAGAGACAATGAGTTACAAAATAGTTATGAATGTACTATGGTAAGAAGCAAAAATGCTCTTTTCTTGGGATCAGCAACACAACATGTCATTAAATATCATTGCAATAGTGGAACATTTGCGAATAATCGCGCAGAAGAAATACAGAAGTTAGGGTGTATAACACGTTGAATTATATCGAAAGGGACCTGACATTTGATATTTATTTTGGAAGATACTATCATATAATGGGACTCACGTGTTATCGATGGACTCAATGCCTGGGTGGTATCCGATACCAGCGGAGGCATTTCTCAGCTGCTGCATACGGTCATCAAGACCTTGAGCATGGTGCTTGTCCTTAGCGTCAATCTCCAGAGTGTGCTGAGCAGCACGGTTCATCCTAGAAACGAATAGAATAGGTTTTAATTATTTATTTTAGTTTTATTATATTTTATGTCATTCTATAATATTGATTTGATTAATTCAACTTGTTTGCACCGTCTTTAGCTTATGTTTAAAGAGATAAATGGTAAATTGGAAGGATTGCACAAAAGACAAACAAGTGACGATTGCCTTTTCATACGAAATGTTCAATACATATCTTAGGCTTAGACAGAATTTATTTACTGATTAGGAGACTGCTAGGATAACACTAACAGTAAGTGAAGCATGAACCCATTACGTTATTTCAATACACATAGTGACTTAAACATATTTCAAATACTTACTTTAGCTGGACGTAAGCCTTGTCCAAAACCTTCTTCATCTTAGCCTGACATTTCTTGATGACGTCAACTTCCTGTTGTAGAATCAAAGCAGTAATTACTAACTAGTCAAAATATATTAAACATTAGTAGTATTTTCAATCATTTATGAACATAGTAAGGTATACTAATAAGTAATCTGCGGTAATGGACTTGAAAATGTCAAATGAGAAATTTAGTCATGTCCCTTATATCGTCGTCAGATCTATCATGGATAATGATTTTAATTGCTTAGGGTATTTATACATTATCTCTGCAATGACAGCTTTTTATACTAAGAAATTAAAGATATCTACACATACACATCATAATGGTATGTTTGGTGTACATCACAATTTTGTCCAGTACATACCCTGATCAGCTGCTTCTCGACGTCATCGTGGACGAGGTCGATTCCCTGTCTTTTCTCTCTGTGCATGAGACACTCCTCTGAGATGTGAAGTGGATTGGCAGTGTCTGCGAGAGCCTTCTCCAGGGTACGGCGATACTCCTACAAACAAGCAATACAGCTTTGGTACATTTGACAGTACTGGCTACACAAAAGGGACTATAGGGAAAAGGATGGCCAGAAAGGCTAGATAGAATCTGTGACTAAAACAGCAAAATCAAGGAACAGATGAAGGATTTGTTGGACAGTCAAAGATAAATATTTCAAGGACAGACAAGGTTTACTGGAAGTCAACGTTATCTTCAAATATAGATACAGAAATCCGAAGCAATCAAAAACGGATAGAAAGAAAATAATGAAAGCCTGAATCTTCAGTAGGATATAGAAAAGTTGTATACTTTTTAAACAATATGTTCAATAAGATTTTCTCAAATTTAAAAAAGAGGAGATGCAATTCTGCAATGTTTAAGTCTACATTTGATTATGATGCTGATATTCAGCTTACTAGGGATGCGGAACAACCTCTTTATACACTAATCAGTGCCTGGCCTGTTTACAATAAAATATGACATAATACTAATTTGTTAATGGAGGTTAAACAATTATTAAACAGGAAACAAATAATACATTAAATTTAAAACACGAAATAAACAGTTAGTGGTCTATTAATTAACTATTTGATACACTTGATTTTTGTTTCAGAGCTGTGATAAGACTACGTAAAGAGATGTAACATTTGACAATGCTGTCTTACAGTTGTAAGATTGGACAATGCTGTCTTACACTTGGAAGATTGGACAATGCTGTCGTACAGTTGTAAAATTGGACAATGCTGTCTTACATTTGGAAGATTGGACAATGATGTCCTACAGTTGTAAGATTGGACAATGCTGTCTTACAGTTGTAAGTTTGGACAATGCTGTGTTACAGTTGTAAGATTGCACAATGCTGTCGTACAGTTGTAAGATTGGACAATGCTGTCTTACAGTTGTAAGTTTGGACAATTCTGTCTTACAGTTGTAAGATTAGACAATGCTGTCTTACAGTTTTAAGATTGGACAATGCTGTCTTACAGTTGTAAGATTGGACAATGCTGTCTTACAGTTGTAAGATTGGACAATGCTGTCTTGCAGTTGTAAGATTGCACTTACAGTTGTAAGATTGGACGATGCTGTTTTACAGTTATAAGATTGCACTTACAGTTGTAAGATTGGACGATGCTGTCTTACAGCTGTAAGATTGGACGATGCTGTTAGAATATTTTTTCTTTGGCTTCATATTTGACGCAATTTGATGAAAACAGTTGTATTTATCAAGTGTGGTTCTACCATAAGCACTTTAAATGAAATCATATTCATTTTTTTCGACCATTTAGTGTAAAAAATCAAAACAGAAACAAAAATGAAAAAACAAAAAAAAAAAAAAAAAAAAAAAAAAAAAAATAAATAAAAAAATAAACATGGCTCTGATTTTCGCGACTTATGCAAATGGCATTTTTTACGAGGGAGTCATAAAATCGACAGTTGTTTATTTTATCAGTTTTATTTTCGAGGTATCTATCTTTCGCGGTTTTATTTACTCATATGAAATAGGAAAACATAAAACTCCGAAATAGAAAACTTGTGTGGTCTACACTACGTGAAGATAAGGCACGAAAGCTTTATTGTAATATAACTGGATTTGAAATTTTTCAAATAAAACAGAACTGTTTCCGCGTTACCGTATGTATCTATTTTCAGTTTTGGTTGCATAAAGATTAGGAGAATTGTTTTTTCAACGTTCAAATAGACTCTTCAGAATCCTTTGCTCATTTAAGGTTTGGCAAAACTGTTCGCTTAATATAACATACACTTCAAGCGTCAATAAGATGGTTTTTATATTTCTGAGCAAAGGAACTTCTGGGTTACTTCTCTTTGGTGTGTTCACTTGTTTAGTGGGGTGATGAATTTTATGAAAAATACGTCTACTTTTTATTTTTATAAAAAGTAAGTGTTTATGTTCAAGTAATGATCGTTGTTTTACACCGCATGTTATCTCGTTCTTTACCCAACATGGATCCACTGTCCCTGTATATGAACTAGCATTACCACTGTCTCTCAGGCAATGCTACTTCTTAACAGACTCTCTTTAAGGCAATTAGCATTCAGTTTGTTTAAATGCATATTTAATGAATACATCTAAACAGATTGCGTTTAAAACCCATATGGCGATGGGAAAATGAAATATGAAACAGGAATATGTAGTTTTTATGTTTATGTAGGAATACATATAATATTGACTTCATGTTGCAAAAATTCATACTTGATTTACTTGAAACGCGTCTGAAATAGTAATAAATATTCCCACGTTTTGTTTTTATTTGAATTTGAAAGTGAAAAAAGGAAACTATTTTCAGACTATGGAAATTTGTAGCTAGTTGTTAGTTACCTTGAGATTGCTGGTCTCGTTTGCCATGGCGTTTATCTCATTGTTAAGTTCGCTTTTCCAGAAAGCAATGTCATAGACTCTTTCACCTGAGGAAAGAAAGTAAGCGCCCAAAAATGCAAACTGTTATTTTGCTCCACGTTTGACCATTGACCAGTTATTCAAGTTTGTGGCGTTTTCATTATCAGCTAATGCCAAAATTATCATCGTGAATATTTTGTTTGCTTTCTTTTCATTTTACCCTGTTGATAACTTTTAAAACACCAAATTTGAATAACTGGGTTCATTAATTTATTAGGATGATAAAAAACACACAACAAAATATTAATACATATTATTTTCCTTTTCTATCACAGGCAATCGCATGCAACCCAAGTTGATTAGCTACGTCACATAAAGCAATCGAACCAAGGTACCTTCAGATTTTGCGTTTCATTTGCAACTACCCCTATTTCCATGTTGATTTCGCTCTTCAAGAAAGCGATGTCTGTAACTCTCTCACCTGAAAATTGGGATTCAAAATATACGAAAGGAATGGAAATATGTGAAATCGCCTTGGCTCGGTATCATTTCGGTTTTTACAGTTTCAAATGTTTCTCGGTTCAAAATATGCTAAACGAATACTATGCAAATATAACAAATGATCAACTGAAATAATTCAAACAGGTTAAAAATGAGAATATCTGGTAGTCCCCAAGTCTATGCTACTTGTAGCCTACCACTATGTCGGATTGCATCATTATCATGAGGAGTGCCTTATAACGTCAAAATTACTCTATATTGTGGGGTGTTATTGTATGGCATTGTATACAGTTGCAAGGCAAAGCCATATATATATCATTTGATGTTCCTATCTTTTTTTTTCATTCCATTGTGTCCTTTTTCATTTTATCTTGCAAAATGAAAAAAGTACCAGAAAGATAGTTTATGTCATTTGAAAGTTTATAATGTGCTTAATCATTTTCGCATTACAATTTTTTCACTGTGTTTGAAAAATATGAAAAATACTTAAAAATATTATCTATATAATGTTGTTCTAGATAATATCTAAATATGACATATACTTCGTCATCTATCGATTCGAAAAAATGTTTGCCTCATATGCTATACCAACATGACCTGCATCGCCCGTGATGACGCTGCACTTACCCAATGCGCTCGCAACACTTACCTAACTTCTTTGTGATATCGTTCTGCCTGTTCCGAGTGCGGGCGTCCGTCTCTTTGACGGCCCTCCAGGCGTCAGCTCTAAGACGCTCGGCGAAGGAACGTTCCTTGTCGGACATGGAAAAGTTCTTACTGTTTGACAACCCCCAGTCGTTGGTGGTGTAGCGAGAGTAAAGGGCATTCCTAAAGGGTCACAAATCATAGTAATATATATAAACATAAATAGCACAGAAAAAGACTTGGAAATTCGTTGTTATATATGTCAGGGAAAGAGAAAAAAAGAGAAAGATACGAATAAGGCTGACTAGAGAGAGGTTTCCAGAACGACCATTATAATTATGTAGTAAAATCTTTTTACCTGGCTGGGTTGTAGTAAGTGGCAGCATGTCCGAGGTCCAAAGATTTACCGGCGTATCCAAGGTGACGGGAGACTGTCTTGTCAGTGACATATGGCAAAAGTTTTGTCATTTCTGCTCCCGGCGTGACACTGCGCGTGCGCGTAATAGCGCCATGATCGTAGTAGTTACTTAATCTGCAAGAGAAATGGAAAATCTCAATAAAATGGGAAAATCCCACAACATAGTTAAAGCAACAGTATGGTAAAACAGCTTTCACTGAAATAAAAAAATATTTCCGGATCAATAATTTTTTTTAATGTTATTACTATTATTTGTTTTTTTTCGAAAGCTGTTTAGTATCCCTGAACACGTTCATTTAGTACTAAACTTAAATATGTTTGTAAACTCACAAACAACTGCCTAATACTTATCTGATATATCGTTATAGATGGTGACGATGTTTAATTTACTTTGAGATCTGTGTAAATCACAATAACATTAAAATTTGCTCTAGGCAAAGGCTTACGTCCATGTTCAACTCAAGTATCGCTTAAATTTCCCTTTCAATTAAAATATATGTTGAACAAACACGTCTTTAAGGAATTCTGTCAGTTTGTTTGACCAAAGAGTGTTTAAACAAACACTATTGACTGGCCTGCTTAACCACTTAAGGCAATCACGAATCCTTTCGTTTTAGGATTTACCTCGAGATATAAAGAAGTGACAGGTTTACAATCCGGAACGTACACTCTACATTGTAAACGTAAATCAACTGGTAAGTAAAATTAACGCCTAAAACGGTCCTCCAGACTTCAATTGTCCAATAGTACTTCTAAACATCGGAATCCTTAGTGTCATGTTTTGACCAGAAAGTAGACACAGTTTACACTTCACTACATTTAATAGAAGATGTCTTCAAAACCTGTATTGACAATTATATATATATATATATATATATATATATATATATATTAACCTAATCATGATGGTGAAAATATCATAAATAATGTGGCATTTTATCTAGGGATAAATGTTTTAAAGAAAAAAACCACTGATATTTATTATTTGTTGAAGTGAAGTGAAATTACAAAGTCTTGATTGTAAAATATTACTCTTTCATGGTAAAATGTCTGAGCTAAATGGAACTTAAAGGAATTTCAAAAGTTTCATGGTACACTGTCGGTATCTTATGGAATTATTAGTGTTTATGGTATAATGTTCATGTCTTTTTGTAAAATGTTGAAATGTCACTTGGTCTTGTTGTTGAAACAACTGAGATTCTTTCTTCTGTCATATAATCATTTTAAAATTGTGTTAATATGAAAATGTCTGCTTGTTTGATAAAATTAAACAGTTATGTTAATTGATAAACACTACAACACCGTTGTGAGTTGTATTAACACTGTATTTAACACATATACTTTTGAACATTATACTAAGTTAACAACACTAACGACAGTTTACATTTGTGTATACTTTACGGAGATGTGATAAATGAGTTTTCAATGTAGTTTCTTGTTGCAAAGCAAACAAAGTTTTAATTGAAAGCGCCGTCACTCTTGGCCTTTAATTCCAAACTTGCTTTGTATTGCCTAGCTACCATGCTGGAATGGAATTACGTTTCTTCTTCAATGTCAGATCCGAAATTTAAAAGTGTCGACAGTTGCCTGAAAACAATGTCATATTTTGCAATCCTTCAATCTGTCATTCTTGTTTAAGTGTGCTTTGTGTTTGTATACGTTTTACTTGACAGCCCAAATTGCAACTGTAGTAGATTACTGCAAAATTCATCAAATGTTGATTGCCCATTTATATTTCAAGAATAAGTTTACATTTTCTTCCCCTATTTCATCATTGTACTGATAAACTTCATGTGTAATCTCAAATACCATGAGAGAAAATAAAAATTCTACCAATGTACATTGTTTATTTGATCTCAATGTCATAATTGAAATTGTCATAGGAAAGTAGGCGACAATACACGTTTAGTGCATGATTATAGATATAGCTAGATTCTAGGTATAGCTAGGTCTGTCGTGATAGTTATATAGTTACAAAGTATTGGTCGGCATATATCTCGTTACGGGTTTTAAGCAACGCGGGATATCTATATTACAGTGATGATAAACTTGTTGTGTCAACTATTGCCTTACTACATCAGAGGGGTCGAAATGTATAAAGGAAACATTGCCAAATGTTCTTATCCAAAGAATGAAATCATGACTATTTTGCTATGTGCAATGACAATTTGTTATATGGTGTTAAAGAACACCCGCATAGCAGTAGAATTATGGGTATTTAGAGCTATAGAATATACGATAATTAGACGGCTGATTAAATGCACTGTATATCATAGATAAGGATAAAAGAGGGTATAAGGGTCATAACTGACAAACTATCGTCACGGGTCATCTGTTTAACAGTAAATACAGCGGTCAGTTAGAAGGATAGCGTACAACGAGACGTACTTTTGTGATCAGGTATATCAGGCATTACTGTAAAAAGAAACATGCTTAACTAGTTATTTATTACCAATATTAATCAATGTATCGACTTTTAAGCTGTTGTTTCTATATAGTACAATACAGAGAAATAGACCATTAGATATCGATCTGTCTGTGTGTATATGGATTTCTCTTTCAAAAAACAAACCTTGAAATTAGATACGAAACAAGATACTCTTACTTATTTAAATAATATATAGGGGTAAGTTAATGAAAATGCCAGCTGAGACAATGTTTCAGTCATGTGCATCGAATACACACATAAAGTACTAATTTATTGGATGCCTTCCGTACCACAAGCATTTTAAAATAGGTACATATTGATTATTGTACTTAGGTTGATAACTATAAATATGAATGATGGTAATTAGGCGTACATATGAAATACTCTCATCAGTCACAGGGGTCGTTTAGTATCTGAGTGATTGTGTTTCAGCATTTACATAGAATCTAGTCATGATCATGATAAGGTTGAAACTGAACATAAATTCATGTAAACGATGATTAGGGAAAATATCGAGTTGAAGCTCTTTAAATATTTTCATAGCTAATATTATCTCTGAATGATTATAATTTAAACATAATTTGCCCGACGAGTATTGTTCTTGTTTTCACCATCACACAAATAACACGATGAAGTATTTATTGATCAAACATGTTTTCGATGCAAATGTCATTTAAAGTTAAACTTATTATCATAGGGATCCTTTTCAATTATATAAATAAAACTCTTTTCAATTTTTGTAGCAAACAACTGAGCTCAATGATATATCACTTTTCATGCTCCAATTAACTGAAACATTCATAGATAATATTTTAATAATTGATGTTGGTTATTGTCACTCTCTATGCAGAGTAAAATCATCTGTCAGGATGGCATGTTGATATGAGGGTCAAAGCTGGTTGTTTTTTGCGTTGTTCCATGGTGAAAAGCTATATACCAGAAACAATGACTCTGATCTAACGGTGGACGCAATTTTCGTTTGAAGTCTTTTATAATGATACTATTACTTTCATAATCACATATATCATACAGTGTATGCATCACACACCTTAAAGCTGCCGTACTGTTGTTTCGTTCAACAGACCATATGGAATATGATATATATGGTAGTTCTTTTCTATTTATCTCAAATATTTTGACACTTAATATAGGGTGATGACACTTAGTTGTCATAAATGTGTTTGCCTTTTGAAACATACCACAAGACACAACTGAAAGGACTTTTCTTTCATTTGTATTGTAAGAATGAATATATTTTGAGCTCATAATATTCCTCTCAGCCGGATGATAAAAAGACAGCATGATGTATAGGGTTCAACAAACATTAAGATATAGATACGACACAATGGAATTATGATTTATCGAGTTTTCAATGCGCTTTAGAATTCTTCAAACATGTTAGCTTTTAACTAAAACGCTCAAAGTGTTGAAACTGTTGAAACTCTTTTCGAGTTTTTATAATCTCTTTTCATGTTAAGACGAACTAGGACTTTTTGATCTTGAGGCGTATATATATATATATATATATTATATTTTCCAGTCCTTTGAATGTTTATGTTATCGTTCTCTTTCCATTTGAATGAAAAAAGACCACATGGAGTAACAATGAAAAGGAATTTTAGAGTACATAATGATAAACCAAAATATTTGAACTTGTCAAAGGAAGAAAAATTATGCCAAGTCTACTACAATTTTTTTTTCATCTATATTTGTCACAAATTGTTGGTTATACAAATAATATACAAAATAATCGAATGTTTGTACTTACCGGCTCATTGTTCTCTGTGTTGTACACTTTAGATTTGATCCCAATGATATATTGTCGTTAAACAGTAGAGCGGTTTACGGTAGACCGTTGTTACTATAGAGATGTACCTAGCAACTTGTCACGTGCTACTCCTCACCATCCACAAGGCCTACAAAGTAAAAACCACGTTGTATATCTAATAGATGTATTGAATTATGAATTACATATGGAGATACTGCCGCTCCAACCTACTGTTCGTACACTGAATGCCATCTAATGTTACTGTGCAAACACAGTCGTTAGTTACGAGGGTTTAGACTTAATGCTTGCTAAGTCTAAGACGACTTTAGTTTGGTTGTGTATATCAATGCATTTGTGATTATTGTTTGAACAATCCTCTAAAGGGAAAGCGCGATAGCATGACGTAAAGTACTGTGGAGGATTTGTTAGCTGTTCGAAGGTGTATTGGGTAGTTTTAATCGTTTTAATTGTGCAAACTGTATTTGGTGGTGGTAAAAGCTACCTGCGGGTGGCGGAAAGAAGCATTCGGGCGATCACAATTGGTCCAGTTTGGGGAAGACTCCCATAGTTTAAGTGCTTGAACCAATTTGTAACATTTTTATTATATTAATGTATTGTTATGATTCAGTTAATGGCAAATATTGAATTAATTTTTTTGTAATCGAGATATCATAACACATTTATAAGTCACTTTATTACAGAGTGTCCTAGTAACAATAGGTGTTATTAACATTGTAGGTTGAAGCTTTGTTGAGTACGTCTCAAGTGTGTGAGGTAAATATTTCCTTGTTGACATGAGCAAACAGCAAACAGAAATAGAAATAACGATGAACACTATGGCAAGAAAATTGAAAATGGTACGTGATGTAGACTTAACCACAAACAATATGACAATACTGGCAAATAATGCTATGAAAATAGTTAATATATTGATTATGAATATTTTTTGCCATTTACTGGTCATATATGATATCACTTTTGATTAAAAATATTCAATAAAAATCTGATTCCCAATTTCTGTTTCATTGCCAAACAATTTGCCAAATTTTATGCACAGAAATGTATAGATATATAATTTATGTACATCGAATTATACAGTCCATATCACTGAAGGAATTGGCCACAAAAGAAAAAGGTCAACATGTTTGTATTATAGACGGTGAAAAATCTTGTTAACATACAAATCTAATATCTTCCAAGAAACTAGATAAATGAAGATACAGTATGTGTCCTTTGACGTAATATCGATCAATGTCTGTAATGAATTTAACTTCTTTGAAAATGGTCATTTACAACCACAAGTATGTAACTGTAATCCGAGCAAAGACGGAAAAACAGTCTTGAAGGCAGTGTCCTGGTTATCAAACAAATGTCACATATCATCTTCAGTCACAAGTTAATACCAACCACACAAGGAACCAATGCACATACAATCAGCAACATGGAGAATGTTTTGAACATAAGAGGCAGTTTAACATGGGTCTTCACAAAACATGAATTAGCCTTTACCTACATAGTTCTGTTAGAGATAATGTCGTGATCAGAATACATCTACAATTGACGATAAGCAGATATTTTTAGATATATGAAGATTACCAAATTTATTGAATTAATGCGCCGGTGAATCTCCCCATCTTGATTTCGATCGATAGATCATTTTGGATTTCCCGTAGTCACCTCAAAGACTTCAAAGCTTATGCCCTTAGCGTCACTAACAAGTCCTAGAACGACGAAACAACTGTATCATACAGTTTGTTTCACGTTTGACCTCTTCTGTTTCTAATTCAAGATTTGTACAAAAAGGTGGTATTCATGTTTGTGTCTTTTGTACAATTTTAGTACTCTTACGCTCTTTCACTAGTCAACATCAACAATGAACAATGTACGAATAACAAGCTTTGAGTGCTCTGTGTCCTGTGGTACAGTTTGCTGCTATTCACAAGGATTGGTGAAAAAAACTACGATAGTTTATTGTATATTAAAAATACAGAATAACACAACATTGTTTACAGTCATGCCTAAATTTGGATATAAGCTAATGGAGCGAATAACATTTGGGAAGGTAAAGTATGTAGAGTTAAAGGGACGTGACTTCATATGTAAGGTCTACCCGAGTACATGTCAGTTACCCCTGATTTAGAGTACATTACTGGTAGGGGATATTTCCTGTACCAACGTTAATAAAAGTTTAAATGCGGGTCTGACGTACAGGGGGTCTGTTCTGTGGTATATGGCATAGATCTGACTGACAGGGGGTCAGTGCTAAAGTACATATCTGTCATTAACGAAAGAGTGACAGAAAGCCTGGTAGAATTAGGATGGTTATACAACCCTGAGAAACAGATCGGTTTAGAAACAAATAAGGTGTTGGGATTCTAGGTACAAATTGTACTTGTAACTGACAAAAAATAGTTCTTAAACATGGTTTTGAAATAGTCTGATAATTTCAAGTATTGGTAATCATGTAGTACAAAAATGTCAGGGCCTTTCTACAATGTACATACAAGACAGAACAGTTCCAAAGGAACCCATCATTGAGTTGTCTGAAATTACCTACTATCGTCCTTTATGGTATTTTTTCATAGCAATACAGTATGTAGAGTGACAAAAATAAGCAAAGATCTCCACGCACTGACACTTGCATTAATTCAACAGCACATTAACAGAAAGGAAAGAGAGAGTAAGAAAGAGGATATATAGAATGGATATATTTATGGACATTGCAAACATTCTTAAAATATCGTAATAATGATGTTAAATTCTAATCATATATTTTCTTCTCGTCATCAAAGTAAAAGGGTTTTTTTCAATTTCTGGGACATTCAATATTTATTATTAATATCGTTAAATTAATAAGATTTCATTAACATGGTATGTAATTTAGCAATTTTCTCTTTACTCGACAGTCGATCAATACATCATACAATAGCTTTGACAGGCCAACTAGGGGAGCGTGACAGAGGTAATTATGAAGAGGAAATTTGATCGCAGTCTAAATATTTAAAATTATTTAGGAGCAGCATAATATACTTCTAGCATGTTTCGGTATTGAAATAAATAAAGGGGTATTTACACCCGGCCATGGTCGTCGTTTAGCTATTAGGAGGTCTGATAACCGTAATGCACAATAATAACAGTGTAGAGTAGTTAAGATAGGGTTAAGATCATGCACAAGACCATTTACGAGTTAGAGTCCATTTAGAATAGAAAGCTTGTTTTGGTCTATATTTATGAAAGTTATTTGCTTGAACATACGTTAGTATATACTGGTATCTAGTTTAAGGAACGCAGTTGAACTACATCATGACAAAACCTAACATCTGAATATTTTGTCCTTCCTAAACCTTCTTTAAATATTAAAACGTGGAACAAATTGACAAAACATTAAAGTTAATGTCAGTAGTTCAGCTACTTCTCTACGCGTTAATCATCACTTCTATATCGTTTTAACTTTAAGTTTGCAAAACCTATGATGACATAGGTTATTCAATATTGATAACACTGAACAGGATAGCTAGTGTACGTAATAAACCAGGCAATCCTTTATCAAGGACAACTAGTTATACCTATTCATGGGTGACGTTCAAGAGAAAAGAGTCATTGTTTTACTGAGACTCATGCCAAATTGATTTGTCTGAAATCCCGAGAGAACACTGAAACTTTAATATATTAAAAACAAAAATAGAATGAGACTTTGCGTGGTAAACGATTTAACTAGTTCTAATTATTCTACATTATTCATATTTTATTTTTATGTACAATTATATGGACATATATCTATAGTACGATTCATCGTTTTGTAGAACACCCAATAAATGTCGGTTTTATAGTATAGTATATCACTTCCTTGCACGTTAGAACCACATAACACAGTGTTTACAACCCGTACGTATCGATCATACGTCCAAAACCTGTTATTTCATGGGATCAACGTTATGGTAAAAAGAGCATTTGTTATTTCTATGGTTACTACTGTTGAAAACGTCCATATTTTCATTCCACTCGGCTGTAATAATAACAGATTTTTTGTTCATGAATAATAGCTGTCTTAACAAACTAGAATTCCTTAAGGTGGAAAAGACACATCAAAGTCAATCACGTAACGAATTCTGTACAATATTTTGATAAACTGTCTGATAACAGGTAAAAAGGAGCAGGTTGGTCTTTAACGTTTAAGGTAGAATCCATGATAAATTTTTAAGCCAATATCTGTAAATGAGTAACCATGTAAATCCATTTGAACAAGAGCACGGCACCAATATCAATGTTGTAAAGGTAATTCTGCCATGACATGTGACGTGAAAATGATATGACACAATTACGTTTATCATTAAAGTGATAAATAAAATTAGGTCAAAATATTAAAAAAAAAAGTTTCTTATGTTTAGCTTGGCTTTGTATATCAATAGGTTAGCTGGTGTTTATTTATTCAACAGGGTTGTAGTACACCTTTACACGCAATATTGATCATTCAAAATCATTAGCAGGTATCAGAACGGGTCGACGTGATCGAAAATAAGCTGGCCTGAAATAAGCCATCATGAGATGAACGATGATGACTATGATTATCCACCTCATAACAAACCTGATTTGACTTTAAAATTGTATGTCTGTAATATTATTTCAAATCAAATCTAAGTTTTTTTTACCAAAATTGAAATAAAACTATATTTTAAAATAACTAAAAGTACTATTATTTCCAAAACCTGGTTACCAAGTCGCAGTATGAAATTGGCCTTCAGTTCATGAACATATGTTAACAAGCCATTTTAATCCTTTAAGCTAAAAAGCGTAAATCCAGTTCGAAGTGCAGACTGCATAAAACGTCTACGTGTATATATTGCAATTTGCATGACCCAACGCGCGTTGTTATACTACCTTGGACGCGGGTGTCGACACTTGAAGCTATTGGGTGGGGATTGTATCGTTGCGCCTAGAAACCGCTAACGAAAACGGTCATTCACTTTTGACAAGCGTGTTGAACGAATAGACTAACTTTGGGTCTGTTTAGTTGTCTGGGTGAAGCAGATTTATATCGGTCGATCAAATCAACCTACCGTTATTCTTCTGTCAATACATTATCTATTCATTACATTTCTTGCTTTGTTCTGGTCCAAACAAAGAATTCGTTCTGCATTGTGCCAATCGGAAGTTCACTCATGTAATTTACCCAGCTTTAGTTAATTCCATTCCTTTGTTTCCTTTTCTTTTCGTTTTCCTATCTAATTTCATAAGTACCATGGCAAAAGAGGAAATGTTACAGTATGAACCGTGGATCTGTAGAATACGTAATACTTCAATACAAAAGATATACTTTGACCAATAAATTTCGATAGTTGGCGCTCCCTTTTGTCGCAGATAATTGACAATAAGTCTGGCACCATGTCATAGTCAATTATCCCAAGGTAGAATTACGTTGCGTAAGCATGAACAAAAAAAGCAATGTTATAACCATTAAATACCATTTTTCGTTAGGTTTTGTATATGTATATATTATATACCTATAAACAAATGACGTTGATAGTTTATTAAACCAGTTCTCCTTATAAACATATAATTTAAACAATTTCGTCTTATTATGTTTTGTTCTGTTCTAGTTTCATTCCCTCATGGGATTTAAAGATACCACAGACAAAACGAAAAAAAAACAAGCAAACATCCTATTTGAAAAATTTCCGACAATCACTTACAGGAGACACGAAAAAACTGAGATGTTCACATCAGACGCAACTTTCCATCATGTTTTGTGATCCAATACAGTCATTCGCGCCCATAGCAAATACAGCTATGATTTTAATGATCATATTTTATTTGTCTTATTTTCACAGGTTAAGAATAGCGAAAATAAGAACCAGTTCAGAATGACAGCCTTTTCAGTATATACCTATACGTATTTTTTACATGTAGACTTTACTTGTTGGAATAACGTCCATTTAAATTATTCATAATACCTGATCGTGTTTTTTTTCGGATTCGTTCTGTGTATATAGTGTGAATTGATCGCTATTTCTACTTGACAAGAATATTAATATTTTACTCGACATACACGTACAGGCACAATCAATAGGACAGAACTAATGCGTACTACCACTAACTTTGCTGAGATTGCAAAATAACTCACTGATATATGTGATTATTCATTATGTATACATAATAACATGTACGAGAGACTTGGTTTGTCTAATGATAGATGTGATTATATAGAGTTGACGGTCCACAAGCCTATAAATATTACAATTTATTGTCTACATTACCGAGTATCTCACACCTCCTTCATTAGCTAAATACGACGTAGAACTATTCAGCTGTGTATTGCATACCATATGCCACCACTTATTAACTCGTCTCAAGCATATCAACATTCAACATTGTTTCTCACATTTAATTTCATTCGAACCTTCTGACAGTAGCTTAACATTCCCTTGATTGATTAACAAGTTTACGTATGCAATGGTTTCCAAATATTAGTTTTTTAAAGATAACACGAAATATAGTGAAAGAATCATTTATTTTACATATCTTAATCTAACAGAGCGCTCAACAACTTCGTCTATAAAACCTGCATTGTAATGATTGTATGCCAGACTATTGTTATCGGGGACCTCATCTGTCGACTTTTAACAAAGGGGCGATCTACTGAACTAAGAACAATATACCGATAATTATATTTACCAAAAAAGTCATATCTTAACCTGAAAGGCACAAGACAAAAAACTGATTTAGAGTCTACCCCAAATGGCACGTGACATGAACAGGTCACACTGCCTTATCGTTAAGCAGTCTACAGTGCTATCGGTTAAGGGAACCTGGCGAACGAATACTAACACAAATAAAGATATATCGTAAACGACCGGGGATTTTACAATCAGTTCAATGTTGAAACACCTGTACTGTTTTGTATTTAGTAGCTACCCAGACTTGACAACTTTATACACATATATACATTTTCCTATCTGTCTTAGTGAATAAATGACTTTTTCTAGAACTAAATCAAAAGTTAATTTAGAACAAAAGCATGTAAACAACTGAACAACATGTTTATTATAACCTAATTAGTAAATAATGTGAGGTATTTGCCTGATATGAGCCTAAAATTAAATTTTATCAATTCATTTAGGTATTGTTAATGATCAATACATTTTGATTAATGCACAAAGCCAAATAGCTCTGACTATCAGTCTCATAACCGACTTAAAAGTTTGTCCCTGGTACATCATTTCCATCTGCACGACCAAAGAATAAACAGCTTTGTTTATTAGCACAGATTTCAAGAGGTCTTTCACTACCAACATTTTATATATAACCTTTTCGCCTGACGATATTAAATTCTGAGTAAATATTATCACTTGACCTTTTGACCTGAACAAATCCTAACTCAACGGGGAGCTTTTATCTTCATACAGAATGGTCTTTTCTATTAAGCTTTGCTGCTTTGAAATGTCCATACACAGTTCATTGTGAGCTACCTATCTTTAATTGTGTCAGAACGAGAGCATTATTGATTTGTGAGAAATTTTGTATTGCATTGTATTTTATCAACCGTTGTTGACGTGACTGCTCAAAATTGGATTTAACTCTGACTCAGTTATTGTAATTCATTTGACAAATTTATTTAATTTTTAATGTTTTTATCGCTGCAAACATGTGGTATGATAAAATTCCCAACGTGTTATTTGTTTTCACATCGATTTCACCTGTTGGGGTTTTGTTGGATTGAAACAGTGAATCGACCTATATGGTTTCACATCCGCGATCAATTTCAAGTTTGATCCTTTCAAATAGCAACTTAATTTCCTTATTGAAACTGTATTGCTATTAGTTTTATGAATATTGTTCACGTATAAATAACACTGGTTTCATTGACCTCGGACGCAATGAGAAAGACTACGGCATTTACAAATGTAAACTAGACGAATGAAGAATTTACTTTACTTCACAAGAGGAATAAGTGCGTAAAATAGTTAATTCAGTGGACACGGAAAGAAACTACAAGGATCTGTATAGTTATTTCAACATCCGTTTTGATAAATCAACGTCATCTAGTTTCGATGATACAATAACATAGCTTTCATCAGTATTCTAACTGTTTTCATGTAACAAGTATGTCTTCATCTGATGTAATTAAGATGAATAACTAAATGATTTAAGAGAAGAACGGACCTAAAAATGTATTTTTAATTCATATAACAACTGGCATAATTTTGATATATATATTACCCGTTGTATAAGAAACCAAACACTTATTGTTTAAAGTTTAAATGCACAATGAAAATTTATGTAAAAACATTTTGGCATTTATAAATGAATTCTATGTAATATTAATAGGTTAACTTTTGCAAAATATAATTCCGCAAAATCTTCGCCTTGTGATTTACAACTCAGTGTATACCTCCATATAAAATAAATTCTCTTAATGCTTGCCTCTATCAAGTTTTTAACCATACAATTCATAAGTAGAAATCAAACGTCCAACTCACTTAAGCAATTTACTAATGCAACAAAAATACAGCATATTGTACAAATTTACTGAATTTACATAGAAATGATAAAAGGAATATTTTACCGAATATACATATCTATGATAAGTGAAATATTCTACCGAATATACAATACCAAATAAACAAATCCATGGTAATTGGAATACTATACCTAATATACAAATCCATAGTATGATCCTATAAATACAAAAGACGACTTGACCCAGTGACGCTTTCAGTCTGGTCGTAACTTACAATTTCGTTGCTGTTTTAATCTCAATTTATAACACGAAGCATTATTGTCTTCATTTAGGCACTCCCGCAGCTTTTGCATTGCAAATATTAACATCAAATACTTCGGTAATTTCCTCAGGAATACTATTGCTTGCACAAGAATGTGATGCATTCAGCTATCGAACGATTTAAATCCAGACTTAGGAGAAACAAGGTACATTCAGCGAATGGTTTATGTAAACCACTACTAGCCATGTACCTTGGTACTACCTGGGTATTAGTCTAATATGTCTGCACATAGGGGCCCACCTCTGAAAAGCTCAAGCTATACCTGGCTTCATGCCATATAAAATGAGTGACGTCTGCTTAATACAGATAAAAATGCGGCTTTTGCATACCAAATGAATAAGACAATCCCATATTCGCTAACATTTCCAACAGATCCACCATTTCACAGCCGTTACCAGTACTGAATAATACTTTAACACATTTCCCTAACGATAAGTGCTAAAGTTCTTTTTTGTAACCTGTCAAGGGTCAAAGTATCCGTTTCTGTTACCGCTGATGTCATATGTCGTGTACTATATTTGGCACAGAAAGCTGGCACGCGCCTTGTTGTTGGAGTTAGGGCTACAGGATCGGGTTACTAAGCTGAGATACCGCTAACTAATACATACACTAAACATTAAAATAAATTACAGGCGACTTGAAATGAGATGACGACTAGTGAAATATCTTTATACAACATTTAACACGTAACCCTTAAACAGAATGTGAAATTAATGTATATTGTAAGGTTTTGTTACGATATAGTGAAAGCTTTTGTCCCCGGAGTGGAATAAGAAAGGACCAGCAGCTTACTAGTTCGATTCCAGATTAATTGACCAGTTTGTACTGACCATTGATATTGACCACAATACCCTGGTGCCGTGTATCGATAATTTAATACATGGAAGCTAGTTTCTAATTAATATTCAGGTAGGAAATTGGTACAGGAAGATTCTAGATCAATACTCAGGATACCCGCCATTATTGTTGCCTTAATCACCCTTGACGAACACCCAATAAATGTCCCCAGGGATTATGCCGATACAAACTAGCTGCATCATTAACCCATCGCTAGGTTACCACTCTTCCAATGTCGATGAAACATCCATAATTGATTGTCCAAAACTTTTTTGGCATTGGATTTCATTATCTTGTTGGTTCATTGGCTGTATCGGGACGGTTGCCACGCCTAGCGTCAGAACTTGCTTAACAACATCAAATAAGCCCCGAATACTGACAAAGATCATGATTACCTTTATTTCTGGTAGGTAGTATGATTTTTAACCTTTCAACGCCCAATAGTCTGAAACTTTAGAATATCTTTATTTCCAAAAAAACGCTTCACCATCTGCAGGAGATAACATTTAACGTTACAAATTCCTTCTATCTAATACCAAATCTATCTTTTGGATATTCCCGCAGTACATGATTTCATTTATACCTACATGTCGAATATAACTATGAATCTGATTTCGTTTTTAATGAAGAACAATAACTTCAGAGATCTTCCATGAATATCAATCTGTTTACTGTACCAGTCACGTTTAAGGTATAACATTACCTTATATCGTTTAAATCCGAAATCAGATCTAAGATTGTAATTACCGATATGAATTAGATCTGATTAAAAGTAGTGGCATTTAATTTAGTGAATTTTTTAACGGAAAGAGGAAACCTAACTGTTTTGAATTTGTTAAACCTCAATAATCAAAGACGGAACATTAAACTGATATCTTCGAATAAGGGAACCCATTATACATTTTGGAAGACCTTGGAAATCTATACGAAGTATGAGCGATCGGTACGTCAATATAATGTTTTTAATTAATGTGATCACCTTTATATATTCAATACACAGTGCTGGTTTTGTACTGTTCATCCAGCATGTAATCTCTATCCCTACAATTTTGATGGTCAACTTAATGTTTAACGGTCATTGGGTCAAGCTTAATACGCTTACAAAATGTTTAATACACATTATGTATATATATACATATTAAAAAAGGACCATTCTATTCCGTATTACACTTGGTAAACTGCGGCCTACCAATCCTTTTACTTAAAGAAAATGTAATCTCATTTCCAATTTTCGTGTTATATACTGCTATTGTCTGACATAAACGAAGCCTTTACCTGTACAACGAGTACTGTGTACCATTGTAATGTGATTTTACCATTTGTATCGAAACGTATACTAGTGACTGTGCTGGATTAGGAAGATGTTGACTCAACAAGAAAAATATGTTAAAGGTCTATATATACTGGAACTTAATCGTACATATGTGTGTTTTGTTTACTTTCACTACTGTAATAGAATAAATGGATTTTAAAATCAAATTAGATCTACCAAGTTAACAAACAGGTTAAAACAAGAATCTATTCAGTCGCACATCTGTAAGTATAGATTTTACAAATACATTATTAGTTTTAAGAATAAAATTATTTGAAGTCGGAGGTAAAACAATACTAAAATATTTGTTTCGTTTCAAAAGAAAACTAAGATAGTATACAAATTAAGCTGAAAATGCATTACAAACTGGTCCTGTTGACAGCATGAAGCTTTTAAAGTGATAGCATTGTTCATACTTAGTGCCGGTGCTTCTAAAACTCTCTCCTGTGTTGAGAACGTATCACGGCTTGTTTGGAATGGAATGACATACACAAGAGCCGTAATGGACTTTCCTGACAACACGTATTGTTCCTCTAGTTACTATAATGATAGTATTTACAACCATATTAGCTGTTAAAGATTTCACAGGTTATAAATGTAAGTCATATTTCTAAATCCCATCTTCCTAGCTGTGAGAAATGTCACAGGTAATAAATGTATATCCCTATCTACCTCTCGATCAAACAAACTCGGGAGAGATTTCAGGTGTACTGAATATTATGAATCACCTACAGACAAAGGTCAAATGTAGATATCTAAACAGTTGATTTAATATCGTAACAACATATCTTCACATCAGTATATATCTCCTAGGCTTAGCTGTAGTCCTTCACTAAATCATAGACAAACCAGACTATCATACAGAGTGTCTTAAACAGATGTATCTATTATCTTATCCGTGCAGATTAACATATCTTATATAAGATGAAAGTTTACAAACCCGTATATATAACGAGTCATTACCTAATTGTTACAGATTAACATATTTGATATAACCCATCCCACTTATAGATTTAAGAAAATAAGCCACCGGGTTAGCTCGCACAGCCGTAAAGTCTCCCACTAACAGCTTGAAGGGACATAAACAAACAACAGAAGATAAAATACGGCTACTTTTTCCACACCTATGACAATGCATATTATACAATAGGGTTATGTCGATCGAACTATAGTCAAGGTCTTACCGTAGATCGATATTCTAAAAACCTGGAACCTATTGATCTTATGTATCAGCCATGATTATTTTACTGAGGGAAACGGAACTCACGCACTCTTACACAAACTTGTTAAGGAAATGTTGCTCTTTTTCTTATACACTACCGATATAAATCAATGTATGTTTAATCAGGACAAAGGTTTGCCAGTTAATTCCCATTCAAGGTGACCACGAATAAAAATGCTTTTATCATTTATCGTTATATTTGTTTAAGTTGATATTTTCTAGAAATCAAGTGCAGGCAAACATCTATTTCAGTTTCAAGTGTACGATACAAAAGATGTTTTATAAGATTATCGTAGATGTGTCATACTGGCATTGAGACGTTATCAAACGATTTCTACTGTGTTTTTTTTTTCGCTTGAAGAACTTGCTAAATTCGTATTAAAGTTTGCGTTATCGAGTCTGGCAAAATATGTAAATATGGTTTTACAATTTAAATATGGTTAGCTGCTATTCACGAGAAGGGCTAGGTAGACATCGAACACACCGTCAAAATTGAATATTCGGATTATTGCCCACTCCTGAGGGGCAGGGTATATGTGTTATGGGTTATATCATCGGCTATACACATATGAAAATAACTTACCTAAACAAGATGGCTGATGATAAAAATATTGCAAAATCACAAATCTGCCGACATTATCATAGTATTGAAAAATTGTGATAATGACAGATAAGAACTGATTGGAATGTGCCCCTTCCAAATGGGTAATTGTTTAACAATTCGGTAACCAATGGTTTAAGCAGAGAAAAATCATGCAACTTCCTTAACTAGCTCAACATTTTTATGTAGAATAAAGATTTACTACATCTCTAATAGTCAATAGCCACGGAAAAGTAGTAAAATGATCAACGAAACTGTTAATTATTCTTTCATAAATAATTGAATTTAGACAATTGATATGTTATTTTTTCATAGTTAACTGATATTTCTTAAAAACAGACAAGAGTTCTGGGCTAATTGAACTCGTCTATTCGACATGTTTTGAGACAATGAGGAAGGCTTATCTAGTGTTATTCCGGGACGCCGTGTACAGTTAGTGTAGGGTAGCTGGTACATATAGCAGTCTCCTTCTCATTGATTACAGCCCCCAGGTACATGGTGTTAAGTGGTTTGTGGTACACAGATCGAAAGAAATATGTACTACCTTTCATGGGCGAGAAATCTTAGATAACACAGAATAAGGACGTGTACAGGGATAAGAGGTAGACCAAATTGGAACCATTCACATTCTTCCTGAATTTTTGTAATAAACTTTATACATGATACAGATTTATTATTGTTTTCCTTATGCAAATATTATAGATATGTCAAATAATAGATATTGCAGAATTCATAAAGTGATTTAGTCAGAACGAATGAAAAACTTCTCGTAATGGGAAACATAGGGTTAGGATCATACAGAGCCCCAACAAAGTATCCACTGAATTAAATCGAACGCTGTAATAAATCAAATTTATATAAATTCCCGACTTGATTCGATATTTCAATTAGCATTACAAGCACATTAAGCAATTTAACTGTAAATAAATTTGTAAAGTGAACTGCATGCATCGACAAACTCAATAGCTACTTCGTTGACACTTGATACCAGTGTCCCTTTAAATAATTACACGAACGTTTGTAAAACTACTAATGGTGAATATTACTTCAGTAAGTAGACAGAAAGTGAGAAAAAGCATGTTAGAATATATTTCATATAACAGTACGTGAAATAAACAGGTTTTCATCAAGAGAAATATGAATCGCTCCTCTTACCTTGTGTAGTCTACAGGTAGAAGTAGGTAACTAACGACATGGCGTCCTGTTGCTAGGGTGCAGAAGCTCCATAGACACCCACACTACCGCCCCTAATGCTTAAGTCGTGCGCACAGACGTCTTACAAAATACACAATTTTCACTGCAAGGTACGTATTGTATGTTACGGTGAAAATAAAACGAATTCAGAATTCTTACCTTAGTGCACACCTGTAAACATGAACGTGATCCTCTGGCTATAGAATCATAGATTGTGTCATCGGTAACTGGGTATACTCAAATGACAGCGCGCGCTGACCCCATACCTCAAATGTATGCACAGAGCGGAGTTCATAGGTATATATATACAAATACTCATTATACTTTTATGTGACATTTATATACTCATATTAAAAACATATATGTTAATCATTAATATACGTTATAAAATAAATATGCTGGTAAAAATATTATGTTGCTAATAAGATACATCCGTTTGTCGGGCAATATATGACTTGTCAAAAAAAATATGGAAAACTTCAAATAAGTTTTAATCGGAGTAGTTAATCTGATCAGAATAGGGTTCTCTGTATACACAACGCCAATGCATCATACACTTCAACGTTTACTATCGATTAAATACCTCCATTAAAGTATTGATGTATCATGTTTAGTTTGTGAAATTGCATAAGCACTCGCCTAGATCGGTTAATAGTGCTCGGATCGTCGATCAAATAGTTTCAATTTGCTGAAAAAATTCAAACCAGTTTGTGAAAAAATGACGATTTTTGCTAAAACGTTTCAAATATATATCCTAACTCTGACCCTATATATATATACGTTTGAACCACTAATTCAAATTGTTAGATCGGTTTCAAATAAAAATTGCCTGTTTGTTTTTGTAGTGTAACTTGAAAAAAAATCAATTAGGACAATACGATACAGAATGTTTATCGATTCATTCAATACCAGTTGAGTTTACGATCGCTACAATGCTTTGGGTACTGTGCCAACGTTTTAAAGCTTAGAGTTCCGCATTAAAGAATTACAAGGGAAGTAATGCTATCTAACATAGAGACAATCATACGAGAGTACCGTGCACGTGTGAATTATTTACATAGAAGAGAAAATGTACAAGTCCGACCCAGAAAGACAGAGGTAAAAAGAGACTAACGGTTACAAAATCGACAAGTTAAAGAACGAAACTAATTTTTTCTTCAAAATTGACAGATGAATTAATTTTAAATATATCTGATATATCAACAATTAAACATATATAGCTTTTAGGACACGATGGGAATAAAATTGAAAAAATGAATCATTAAACGGAACAAAAATATCAAGAACAAAATATGTCTTAAATAAATCATAATACAAACCAATCAAAGAACAAAAAACAGTCATCAATTAGAGGCTGAATGGGTGAAAACAGTCATCAATTAGAGGCTGAATGGGTGAAAACAGTCATCAATTAGAGGCTGAATTAGTAAAAACAGTCATCAATTAGAGGCTCAATGGGTGAAAACAGTCATCAATTAGAGGATCAATGGGTGAAAACAGTCATCAATTAGAGGCTGAATGGGTGAAAACAGTCATCAATTAGAGGCTCAATGGGTGAAAATAGTCATCAATTAGAGGCTGAATGAGTGAAAACAGTCATCAATTAGAGGCTGAATTAGTGAAAACAGTCATCAATTAGAGGCTCAATGGGTGAAAACAGTCATCAATTAGAGGCTGAATGAGTGAAAACAGTCATCAATCAGAGGCTGAATGAGTGAACATATAGAAAGCCTAAAAACATCCATCAATTAGAGGCTGAATGAGTGAAAAGATAGAAAGCCTAAAAACAGACATCAATTAGAGGCTGAATGAGTGAAAAGATAGAAAGCCTAAAAACAGACATCAATTAGAGGCTGAATGAGTGAACAGATAGAAAGCCTATAAACAGACATCAATTAGAGGCTGAATGAGTGAAAACAGTCATCAATTAGAGGCTGAATGAGTGAACAGATAGAAAGCCTAAAAACAGACATCAATTAGAGGCTGAATGAGTGAACAGATAGAAAGCCTAAAAACATCCATCAATTAGAGGCTGAATGAGTGAAAACAGTCATCAATTAGAGGCTGAATGAGTGAAAACAGTCATCAATTAGAGGCTGAATGAGTGAAAACAGTCATCAATTAGAGGCTGAATGAGTGAAAACAGAAAGCCTATAAACATCAATTAGAGGCTGAATGAGTGAAAACAGTCATCAATCAAGGCTGAATGAGTGAACAGACATCAATTAGAGGCTGAATGAGTGAAAACAGTCATCAATCAGAGGCTGAATGAGTGAACAGATAGAAAGCCTAAAAACAGTCATCAATTACAGGCTGAATGAGTGAAAACAGTCATCAATTAGAGGCTGAATGAGTGAAAACAGTCATCAATTAGAGGCTGAATGAGTGAACAGATAGAAAGCCTAAAAACAGACATCAATTAGAGGCTGAATGAGTGAACAGATAGAAAGCATAAAAACAGTCATCAATTAGAGGCTGAATGAGTGAAAACAGTCATCAATTAGAGGCTGAATGAGTGAACAGATAGAAAGCCTAAAAACAGTCATCAATTAGAGGCTGAATGAGTGAAAACAGTCATCAATTAGAGGCTGAATGAGTGAAAACAGTCATCAATTAGAGGCTGAATGAGTGAACAGATAGAAAGCCTAAAAACAGTCATCAATTAGAGGCTGAATGAGTGAAAACAGTCATCAATTAGAGGCTGAATGAGTGAACAGATAGAAAGCCTAAAAACATCCATCAATTAGAGGCTGAATGAGTGAACAGATAGAAAGCCTAAAAACATCCATCAATTAGAGGCTGAATGGGTGAACAGATAGAAAGCCTAAAAACATCCATCAATTAGAGGCTGAATGAGTGAAAACAGTCATCAATTAGAGGCTGAATGAGTGAACAGATAGAAAGCCTAAAAACATCCATCAATTAGAGGCTGAATGAGTGAACAGATAGAAAGCCTAAAAACATCCATCAATTAGAGGCTGAATGAGTGAACAGATAGAAAGCCTAAAAACAGACATCAATTAGAGGCTGAATGAGTGAAAACAGTCATCAATTAGAGGCTGAATGAGTGAACAGATAGAAAGCCTAAAAACAGACATCAATTAGAGGCTGAATGAGTGAAAACAGTCATCAATTAGAGGCTGAATGAGGGAACAAATAGAAAGCCTAAAAACATCCATCAATTAGAGGCTGAATGAGTGAAAACAGTCATCAATTAGAGGCTGAATGAGTGAAAACAGTCATCAATTAGAGGCTGAATGAGTGAACAGATATAAAGCCTAAAAACAGACATCAATTAGAGGCTGAATGAGTGAAAACAGTCATCAATTAGAGGCTGAATGAGTGAACAGATAGAAAGCCTAAAAACAGACATCAATTAGAGGCTGAATGAGTGAAAACAGTCATCAATTAGAGGCTGAATGAGTGAACAGATAGAAAGCCTAAAAACAGACATCAATTAGAGGCTGAATGAGTGAAAACAGTCATCAATTAGAGGCTGAATGAGTGAGTGAACAGATAGAAAGCCTAAAAACAGACATCAATTAGAGGCTGAATGAGTGAACAGATAGAAAGCCTAAAAACAGTCATCAATTAGAGGCTGAATGAGTGAAAACAGTCATCAATTAGAGGCTGAATGAGTGAACAGATAGAAAGCCTAAAAACAGACATCAATTAGAGGCTGAATGAGTGAAAACAGTCATCAATTAGAGGCTGAATGAGTGAAAACAGTCATCAATTAGAGGCTGAATGAGTGAAAACAGTCATCAATTAGAGGCTGAATGAGTGAAAACAGTCATCAATTAGAGGCTGAATGAGTGAACAGATAGAAAGCCTATAAACAGACATCAATTAGAGGCTGAATGAGTGAAAACAGTCATCAATTAGAGGCTGAATGAGTGAACAGATAGAAAGCCTAAAAACAGACATCAATTAGAGGCTGAATGAGTGAAAACAGTCATCAATTAGAGGCTGAATGAGTGAACAGATAGAAAGCCTAAAAACAGTCATCAATTAGAGGCTGAATGAGTGAAAACAGTCATCAATTAGAGGCTGAATGAGTGAACAGATAGAAAGCCTAAAAACAGACATCAATTAGAGGCTGAATGAGTGAAAACAGTCATCAATTAGAGGATCAATGAGTGAACAGATAGAAAGCCTAAAACAGTCATCAATTAGAGGCTGAATGAGTGAAAACAGTCATCAATTAGAGGCTGAATGAGTGAACAGATAGAAAGCCTAAAAACAGACATCAATTAGAGGCTGAATGAGTGAAAACAGTCATCAATTAGAGGCTGAATGAGTGAAAACAGTCATCAATTAGAGGCTGAATGAGTGAACAGATAGAAAGCCTAAAAACAGACATCAATTAGAGGCTGAATGAGTGAAAACAGTCATCAATTAGAGGCTGAATGAGTGAAAACAGTCATCAATTAGAGGCTGAATGAGTGAACAGATAGAAAGCCTAAAAACAGTCATCAATTAGAGGCTGAATGAGTGAAAAGAGAGAAAGCCTAAAAACATTCATCAATTAGAGGCTGAATGAGTGAAAAGAGTGAAAGCCTAAAAACAGTCATCAATTAGAGGCTGAATGAGTGAACAGATAGAAAGCCTAAAAACAGACATCAATTAGAGGCTGAATGAGTGAAAAGATAGAAAGCCTAAAAACAGACATCAATTAGAGGCTGAATGAGTGAAAAGATAGAAAGCCTAAAAACATCCATCAATTAGAGGCTGAATGAGTGAAAACAGTCATCAATTAGAGGCTGAATGAGTGAACAGATAGAAAGCCTAAAAACAGACATCAATTAGAGGCTGAATGAGTGAAAACAGTCATCAATTAGAGGCTGAATGAGTGAAAACAGTCATCAATTAGAGGCTGAATGAGTGAACAGATAGAAAGCCTAAAAACAGACATCAGTCAGAGGCTGAATGAGTGAAAACAGTCATCAATTAGAGGCTGAATGAGTGAAAACAGTCATCAATTAGAGGCTGAATGAGTGAACAGATAGAAAGCCTAAAAACAGTCATCAATTAGAGGCAGAATGAGTGAAAAGAGAGAAAGCCTAAAAACAGTCATCAATTAGAGGCTGAATGAGTGAAAAGAGTGAAAGCCTAAAAACAGTCATCAATTAGAGGCTGAATGAGTGAACAGATAGAAAGCCTAAAACGTGGTATAGCTTCATTAATCAAACAGATACGGATATCAGGAAAAACAATGTAAGAGAGGTTCATACTGAAAATGTTACAAAAGATTAGAAAGGTACAGAGGACGGAGTAAAGAGAAAATTAGACTGGTACGGAGGAGATAGTAGATTAGAATGGAACAGACATCAATTAGAGGCTGAATGAGTGAAAACAGCACAAACATCATCAATTAGAGGCTGAATGAGTGAAAACAGTCATCAATTAGAGGCTGTAGAAAGGCACAGAGGAGAGATTAAAGAGAAGATTAGAATGGCACAGAGGAGAGAGTAAAAAGAAGATGAGAAAGGTACAGAGGAGAGAGTAGAGAGAAGATTAGAATGGAACAGACAGTAGAGAGAAGATTGGAATGGCACAAACAGTAGAGAGAAGATTAGAAAGGCACAGAGGAGAGATTAAAGAGAAGATTAGAATGGCACAGAGGAGAGAGTAAAAAGAATATTAGAATGGTACAGAGGAGAGAGTAAATAGAATATTAGAATGGTACAGAGGAGAGAGTATAGAGAAGATTAGAGTGGCACAGAGGAGAGAGTAAAGAGAAGATTAGAATGGCACAGAGGAGGGAGTAAAGAGAAGATTAGAATGGCACAGAGGAGAGAGAAAAAGAAAAATATTAGAATGCCACAGAGAAAAGATTAAAGAGAAGATTAGAATGGCACAAAGGAGAGAGAAAGAGAAGATTAGAAGACAGAGAGTAAAGAGAAGATTAGAGGCTGAATGGCACAGAGAGTAAAGAGAAGATTAGAATGGCACAGAGGAGAGAGAAAATAAAAATATTAGAATGCCACAAAGAAAAGATTAAAGAGAAGATTAGAATGGCACAAAGGAGAGAGTAAAGAGAAGATTAGAATGGCACAGAGAGTAAAGAGAAGATTAGAATGGCACAGAGGAGAGAGAAAAAGAAAAATATTAGAATGCCACAAAGAAAAGATTAAAGAGAAGATTAGAATGGCACAGAGAGTAAAGAGAAGATTAGAAAGGCACAGAGGAGAGAGTAAAGAGAAGATTAGAATGGCACAGAGAGTAAAGAGAAGATTAGAATGGCACAGAGAGTAAAGAGAAGATTAGAAAGGCACAGAGGAGAGTGTAAAGAGAAGATTAGAATGGCACAGAGGAGAGAGAAAAAGAAAAATATTAGAATGCCACAGAGAGTAAAGAGAAGATTAGAAAGGCACAGAGGAGGGAGTAAAGAGAAGATTAGAATGGCACAGAGAGTAAAGAGAAGATTAGAAAGGTACAGAGGAGAGAGTAAAGAGAAGATTAGAATGGCACAGAGGAGAGAGTAAAGAGAAGATTAGAATGGCACAGAGAGTAAAGAGAAGATTAGAATGGCACAGAGAGTAAAGAGAAGATTAGAATGGCACAGAGAGTAAAGAGAAGATTAGAATGGCACAGAGAGTAAAGAGAAGATTAGAAAGGCACAGAGGAGGGAGTAAAGAGAATATTAGAATGGCACAGAGAGTAAAGAGAAGATTAGAAAGGTACAGAGGAGAGAGTAAAGAGAAGATTAGAATGGCACAGAGGAGAGAGTAAAGAGAAGATTAGAATGGCACAGAGAGTAAAGAGAAGATTAGAATGGCACAGAGAGTAGAGAGAAGATTAGAAAGGTACAGAGGAGAGAGTAAAGAGAAGATTAGAATGGCACAGAGGAGAGAGTAAAGAGAAGATTAGAATGGCACAGAGAGTAAAGAGAAGATTAGAATGGCACAGAGAGTAAAGAGAAGATTAGAATGGCACAGAGAGAGTAAAGAGAAGATTAGAATGGCACAGAGAGTAAAGAGAAGATTAGAATGGCACAGAGAGTAAAGAGAAGATTAGAATGGCACAGAGAGTAAAGAGAAGATTAGAATGGCACAGAGAGTAAAGAGAAGATTAGAATGGCACAGAGAGTAGAGAGAATATTAGAATGGCACAGAGAGTAAAGAGAAGATTAGAATGGCACAGAGAGTAAAGAGAAGATTAGAAAGGTACAGAGGAGAGAGTAAAGAGAAGATTAGAATGGCACAGAGAGTAGAGAGAAAATTAGAATGGCACAGAGAGTAAAGAGAAGATTAGAATGGCACAGAGAGTAAAGAGAAGATTAGAAAGGTACAGAGGAGAGAGTAAAGAGAAGATTAGAATGGCACAGAGAGTAAAGAGAAGATTAGAATGGCACAGAGGAGAGAGAAAAAGAAAAATATTAGAATGCCACAAAGAAAAGATTAAAGAGAAGATAAGAATGGCACAGAGAGTAAAGAGAAGATTAGAATGGCACAGAGAGTAAAGAGAAGATTAGAATACCGCAGAGGAGAGAGTAAAGAGAAGATGAGAATGGTACAGAGGAGAGAGTAAAGAGAGGATTAGAATGGTACAGAGGAGAGCGTAAAGAGAAGATGAGAATGGTACAGAGAGTAAAGAGAAGATGAGAATGGTACAGAGGAGAGAGGAAAGAGAAGATTAGAATGGCACAGAGAGTAAAGAGAAGATGAGAATGGTACAGAGGAGAGAGTAAAGTGAAGATTAGAAAGGCACAGAGGAGGGAGTAAAGAGAAGATTAGAATGGCACAGAGAGTAAAGAGAAGATGAGAATGGTACAGAGGAGAGAGTAAAGTGAAGATTAGAAAGGCACAGAGGAGGGAGTAAAGAGAAGATTAGAATGGCACAGAGAGTAAAGAGAAGATTAGAAAGGCACAGAGGAGAGTGTAAAGAGAAGATTAGAATGGCACAGAGGAGAGAGAAAAAGAAAAATATTAGAATGCCACAGAGAAAAGATTAAAGAGAAAATTGGAATGGCACAGAGGAGAGAGTAAAGAGAAAATTGGAATGGCACAGAGGAGAGAGAAAAAGAAAAATATTAGAATGCCACAGAGAAAAGATTAAAGAGAAAATTGGAATGGCACAGAGGAGAGAGTAAAGAGAAAATTGGAATGGCACAGAGGGGAGAGTAGAGAGAAGATTAGAATGGCACAGAGGAGATAGGAAAGAGAAGATTAGAATGGCACAGAGGAGAGAGAAGATAAAAGACAAGAGTGTCAAAGAGGTGAGAGTATCGAGATTAGAATGGTACAGAGGAGAGAGTAAATAGAAGATTAGAATGGTACAGAGAGAGTAAAGAGAAGATAAGAAAGATACAGAGGAGGGAATAAAGGGGAGATTAGAATGGCAAAGAGGAGACGGTTAATAGAAAATTAGAATGGTAAAGAGGAAGGAGTAAAAGATGAGATTATAATGGTACACAAAAGAGAGAGAAAAAATATTAGAATGCCACAGAATAGGGAGTGAAGAGAAGGTAAGAATGGCACAGAGAGTAAAGAGAAGATTAGAATGGCACAGAGGTTGGAGTAGAGAGAAGATTGGATAGGTACAGAGAGGAAAGAGAGAAAAAATATCCGAATGCCACAGAGAAGAGAGTAAAATGAAGATTAGAATGGCACAGAGGAGGGAGTAGAGAGTAAATTAGAATGGTAGAGAGGAGAGAGTAAAGAGAAAATTGGAATGGCACAGAGGAGAGAGTAAAGAGAAAATTGGAATGGCACAGAGGAGAGAGTAAAGAGAAGATGAGAATGACACAGAGGAGAGAGTAAATTAGAATGGTAGAGAGGAGAGAGTAAATTAGAATGGTAGAGAGGAGAAAGTAAATTAGAATGGTAGAGAGGAAAGAGTAAATTAGAATGGTAGAGAAGAGGGAGTAAATTAGAATGGTAGACGGGAGAGAGTAAATTAGAATGGTAAAGAGAGAGTAAATTAAAATGGTAGAGGGGAGGGAGTAAATTAGAATGGTAGAGGGGAGAGAGTAAATTAGAATGGTAAAGAGGAGAGAGTAAATTAGAATGGTAGAGAGGAAAGAGTAAATTAGAATGGTAGAGAGGAGGGAGTAAATTAGAATGGTAGAGAAGAGGGAGTAAATTAGAATGGTAGAGAGGAGGGCGTAAATTAGAATGGTAGAGAGAGAGTAAATTAAAATGGAAGAGAGGAGAGAGTAAATTAGAATGGTAGAAAGGAGAGAGAAAATTAGAATGGTAGAGAGGAGGGAGTAAATTAGAATGGTAGAGAGAGAGAGTAAATTAGAATGGTAGAGAGGAGGGAGTAAATTAGAATGGTAGAGAGGATGGAGTAAATTAGAACGGTAGAGAGAGAGTTAATTAGAATGGTAGAAAGGAAAGAGTAAATTAGAATGGTAGAGAAGAGGGAGTAAATTAGAATGGTAGAGAGGAGGGAGTGAATTAGAATGGTAGAGGGGAGAGAGTAAATTAGAATGGTAAAGAGGAGAGAGTAAATTAGAATGGTAGAGAGGAAAGAGTAAATTAGAATGGTAGAGAGGAGGGAGTAAATTAGAATGGTAGAGAGGAGGGAGTAAATTAGAATGGTAGAGAGGAGAGAGTAAATTAGAATGGTAGAGAGGAGAGAGTAAATTAGAATGGTAGAGAGGAAAGAGTAAATTAGAATGGTAGAGAGGAGAGAGTAAATTAGAATGGTAGAGAGGAGGGAGTAAATTAGAATGGTAGAGAATAGGGAGTAAATTAGAATGGTAGAGAGAGAGTAAATTAAAATGGAAGAGAGGAGAGAGTAAATTAGAATGGTAGAGAGGAGAGAGTAAATTAGAATGGTAGAGAGGAGGGAGTAAATTAGAATGGTAGAGAGGAGGGAGTAAAGAGAAGATTAAACATAGGATATAGAAAATTAAACAGTACATAATGAAAAGAGGTTAAAATATGTAAATGATAAGAGTAGAATACAGTATGAATCAGATGATAAATAAAAGGGTAAAATAGACGATTGGATAGGGGATGACACTATACGACAGAGTTTAACGAATAAGAAAGTAAAGATAAAATAGAAAATATACTAAAATGGTTAAAACAGAGAATACCAGAGATGATCAAACATGGATGATGAAGCAGGAAATGAATAAAAGAATAAAATAGAGAATAGAAAATAAAACAATAAACATGATAGAGGATTAAACAGAGAATACAGGAGAATGAAGAGACGATATAGGAGAAGATAAAACAAGAAATATACGACAAATGATAAAACAAACAAACAAAATAGAATAGATGATAAAACAGAGAATATTGCATTCAGACTCCAAGGGAGAACATCATAGAAAGAGGATGAGGCTGAAGAAAATAGGAAAAGGATAATGGACATTGATAGGGAATAGAAAGGTGGGTCAAACAGAGAATTCCGAATAGAGGATAAAACAGAGAATAGGGAAGACGATAAAACGGAGAGTATACGTGGAATATAAACAAAATCCGAGCAGGACACTCCACACGGTCACTTACAATGACAATAGGCAATCCCTTTGGTGTGTCCAGTCATGAGACAGAACCCAAAGCCTTCCTCACAGGACGAACGTTTAGTTAAATGCCTAAAGTGTGTCAATGTCAACGCAGACGATATGAGTAAAAATACTTGTTTAGAAAGAAGAAAAATATCAGTTGTCTAATTTAGTCGCCTCTTACCTATCATGCAATGGCGAAAACAGGTACAAACCTTACGCATTACCTGCAGAGCTTACAGTGAAAATACCGAGGCTATCATTTAATTATTATTAATCATACTCTGTACAAATCATTGATTGAGGCCAATTCTTTCCTCGTCGCCTTCTTGATAACAGTGAAATTCGTGTTATCTATGGCTATTAAGTTTTCAGTACATGGTAGTAAATTAATTGTGTTGTTAGGCTAGGCGTGTTTCTTGTGTGTGTACCTTATATCGGTTACTGTTGTCCGACTGCTGTTAAGTACACAAGCAAATATAATCAATATGTGTGCACCGTTATGTAATTTAGGCTCGCGACTCCTCTCGGTAATTCATGATTTTATACGTGATAAATCATATTAAAATGTTTGAAAATATTATTTTAAAACATGCCACCATGGACGCTCACGAAATAATATATAGACACAGATTAATGATTTTAGTTAAGAAGGTATCAGTTTTATCCATGATTTCGGCTCCTGTCGTCGGGATTTATAATAAAGTACACCACACTCACTGCCTGTTGCTTGTTCTTATTGGGGGCCTCGTATGAGCGGACAAATTTTATCTGACAATTAAAATAAATTGTTAAAACAACGAAGAAAAGAAGAACCCTGTACAAACCAAGTACCTCTCTGTAAGGGCATACACAAATGAAGGGAGATAACTGTTTTAACATTGACAGAAAGAAACAATTTCGGTCATATATACTGCACAAGCAATTTACACAAGGCATATGCTTGAGTTAAATACCTTTTCTCCGGTTAAGTTGTTCAGAAACAGGAATTTTGAAAAAACTTGTGTGTGGACCTCAATATTGACATTTCACTTGTTTAACTACACGATCATTTCACAGTACATGAAAAATACACCTATTTGTACTGAAAAATGAATATTTTTTGACAATTGGTGCGCTCAAACTAGATCTAAACGCAAAACAGAAATGAAAGTATTTCTTTGAAAACTGTGTTTAGAAATATCTTGTCAAGGCGATATTTTAGTGAATTTATGGTTATTTCAATAATAAAAAACAACTTGTTTGTGTACATGTCCCAAATGTATCCCTTTACAATATTTATATTGATTGAGACGGTAACATCGGGTAGATTGAACCAAAATCCGGTACTTCATTGTTTAGTGAGAATACAACAACAGACACGGAACATGGTGACATCTAAGTTACAAGAATGGAGATTAATATTTCAACACGAAACATTACAGAAATGTTTTGATTGAAATAGTTATGAAAATTCGATGTAGATGTGGAGAAGACACGATTCCCTGTTGCCACCGATCTCAACTCATAACCGTAACTTCTACAGCTTACTTAAGTTATTACAATGTCTACTGACCTGGACGAGTTTTGGAAAAGGAATCGAGAAACTGCGTCAGGAAGCTGCGTAACCGACACCCTATATCAAATAGCATCAACTGATCTCCAACTACCTGTCACCTCATTGTAAATTATACAATTATAGATCTATCGGTTACATCTAATTCAGATGATGCTCTTGCAAACTTGGATGGTGAATGAAGGATGGCCTTTCATCCTGGTAAGTGTCGAATCTTATCCATACATAAAAAATAGGAAGGTAATACCCTTCCAGCACGCGCTGCCAGGCCAGACAATAGAGCACGTTGATCATACCAAATATCTAGGGTGTCTATCACATCCGACCTGAAGTATGGCGCACACATTATTAACATTACTGATAGTACCAACAACTCCCTAATTTTTTTTGGACGAAACTTAAAATTCCCTCATCATAGGCCAAGGGAAAAACCTTCAAAGCTCTAGTGAGGTTTAAACTATGCTAGTGTGGTCCATATCCTAAGAAGGATATAAACATATTGAGATGGTCTAGCGGCGAGCTGCCTGCTTTGTTAATAACTGCAAAAAGATTTTGGAAAGAAATTTGATGACACTGTCGTCACCTTCCTTTCCATAATCTTTCCAGTACAATAGTTAAGATTTTATGGAACTCTTTCCCTCATAACTTAGCGTCTAGTGTTACACCCTCATATTTTAAATCTGCTCTTAGTTCCTTCAAATATAATAACTAACCCCTCCCTTGCCTGCTCACATACATACTTGTATAATCCTCATTCTGTGGAAGTACTACCACTACCACCACCACCACTACAACTACTACCACTACTACCACCACCACTACCACCACCACTACTACTACTACTACCACAACCACTACTACTACTACTACTACTACTAATACCACCACCACTACAACAACAACTACTACCACTACTACCACTACTACTACCACTACTACTACCACTACAACAACTACTACTACTACCACTACTACCACTACTACTACTACTACAACTACTACTAGGGGACATCAACAAGACAGGGGAACGCTTTTATTTATTCCGATACCCACATTTCACAAATGTCAGGTTAAACAGCTTCCTTCCAAGTGATAATCGCCTCAGAATCTATGTACTACAATATCATTTACCCAAATGATCGTACAGAAATGTTTCTAACAAGTATTCCTTTGTCAAACACTACTAGATTAATATTTGGCTTCAAATGACAAAATCACATTGACTTCACGGTTAATATTATGCTCTGTCATGCACCGGTAAACTTATAACATATAATCTTCAGCGGAGATTGCATCATTTGAAAACAAACGCCTATAATTTCTTGCGAAAAGTTGCACACAATAAACACACACACACACACCCTCACACACACATGCACACACATACTCACACACACAGTAGGACGTGTATATTATAAAAGTCATGCATGAAAGAATGTGCAAGAAATTCCATTATAAACACATAATGATTAGACTTACCCAAAAACCGGCATTGTTCTTTAGTAGGAGTTACCACATGTAGAGGTTTTCTTCTGTTGTAAATCTCCGTTAAATCTGTTTTACTTACCTTGTGACAATGAGTACGTACGTGAAATTTACAGCATCTCCTTACATTACATGTAAATCACGCAGCAGGCAGGAAACGATGGTGGGGCGACAATAGCAATGACGTCATATGTATTGTCACGTCATGGCCCTCGCAACCAATCTCGCGAGATTTCACGTACGCTAAAATTAGAAATCATAATGAATAAACAAACAAGACGCTACTACCTCCTGCTTTGGATTTTGTTTATATGATCAGATTAGTCGGCAATGTGCAATTAATGAATATAATTTTAAGTACTCACCGCAGTTGAATTATTTCTTTTTCGAAGCATAACAAGATTGAGTTTTACATGCAATTGAGCGTAAACTAATATTAACAATAGTTTTAACGGTCCATTTCAACAAGATCTAGATATCTAGATATGGTTTCGAAAGAGACGATAGCAAGATCGAGACAGCTCCTTTTAGGTAATAGTCCATTATTAAAACTACTAATTTTTTGGCAGGAGACCTATCATTACTCAGTGTTTGTTTCTTTTTTAATTATTAGAAAGAAACTTTCGCACATCTATTGATCTTGACCAAGTTTTAACCAAGGAGTGGTCGAATCGACTTTTATCAATTATTGCATAACGTTGTAGATAGGAATATAATTCAGAGGAAATGTTCTGTCGATTTGTAAACAGTGTATATGTCACTGAACAGGGACTTAACATGCATCCACAACCCACGGTCTATGTATGTATTATAGTGACACAGGGACTTGACACGAATCCCTAACCCACGGTCTATCTATGTATTGTAGTGACATAGGGGCTTGACACGAATCCCTAACCCACGGTATGTATATATGTGTGTATTATAGTGACACAGGGACTTGACAAGAATCCCTCGCCCACGGTATATCTATGTATTGTAGTGACACAGTGGATTGATACGAATCCCTCACCCACGGTATATATATGTATTATAGTGACACAGGGACTTGACACGAATCCCTAACCCACGGTCTATCTATGTATTGAAGTGACACAGTGGATTGATACGAATCCCTAACCCACGGTCGATATATACCATTGTATGTATCATAGCGACAAGGGATGGAACTTACGAGAAGGGAAACATATCCTTTTTAATTATATTATATTTCAACGTCTGTAGATATAAGTAACATATACATAAACTTTAAGAGAAATGCTTTGTCTTTCCGATGAGTGTTAGATAAACGAGAGTGGCCAAGTATTGGTATTGACAAAGTTATGACCTGACAAATATACACAATGTAAATGTATATAGAAATGGCGAGGTATACATTTTCTTGTCCAGTTTAAACGCTACAAAAAGTACTCTGTCAAAAACCATATGTGTGTCACATTGTTGGGAAACTTTAGTCAAACTGTCGCATTGCTGCGTTACCGCCTAAACCAACACGATGACAGTAAAAATCAGTCATCACAGATTTTAACGTGATGAAGCTTATTCTTGGTTTACCTCCCCATGACAAGCCGTGGTCATTTTTAAGGCGGAGTCCCTTGTGATAATTGCAGCTACGTCACTGAATAACATACGGGAGGCACGTCGCAGTCAAAATAGTAAGGGTAAAAGGTCTCGCCTAAACACACAATCATGACTGTACAGGCGGACCGTTTCTCGTCTCCCTGATAAACACATACTTGTTAGAAGTGTCGGAACTACGCCCCTCAATCCAGCCCTCTATCAACTGAGCTATCACGGTCCTTTGAAACACGTTACTTCAATGTGCTTTGTTTTGTCCTTCTTTCATAGTTAACATATTTTCTGTATCATTGATTTTATTTACAAGAGCATTATTTCATTTGTACTGTCGAATATTTTAAAGTCACATAAGTGCCATTACCTTCGCGGAATGTAACTAGTTTTCAGCAGAAAATCACATGAAATTGTAAGATATCGTTTTCGTTCCAGACTATCGAAAATGCTGAATAGGTAGAAAATAAAATAAGTTTGAAATGCATTATTGCAGGTGTAAACAACACTATACAATAACAACACACGTAGGGAAAAGTATTATCGTCAAATTTTCTCACATTTCACAGGTGTGTGAATTTATGTGTTGGTAGGAATTTTATAATACTTCTAAACTATTAAGATTCAGAAGATATTGCTAGTTGACAATAGAGATTGCGACATCACTTCATGCAACGTGTCTATTTCACAATAGAATCGTGTCATCAGTGGATAGGATGGCGCCATAAACTGCTTCGTTATCACATGATTTTAAACACCACTAACCATATCATGGCGTAAGGTGACAGAGGAAATCGACAACAAATTAAGTTTGCCTCCACCCCTAGGAACGACAACTACAAGTAGACAAACAGAAGGAGTGAGAGTGCGTATCTCGACTCATCGGAGTGGTTCCGAAATGCTTAATGCCAGTCGTGTATTTGGCAACTTAAGAACCTTTCCTCAAGCAGACTTATTGAATTTTGATTAAATAGCCAGTGTTTAATGTCAGCTAGGGTTATATTTTATAGGATGCATTAATCTTGTAAGCATTCTCATAGTTTTTTGTCTTTTTTCTTTTTCGGGTTTAGGTTTTGTTTGTTTATTTGTAAGTTTTTTTTTACACTATTTAAATTTCGTGTTTTTCTCGTAAATACAGGAAGTTGCCAAAATATTATTTCTTTATTTCACCAAATTTAACAGTTTCAAGACATTGAATTACATGACACACTTGCTGACTGCATGTACGTACGGGAAATGGTTAGGAATTTAGAGTAAAGTCCCTCACAACGGGCGGACTATTTCAGTTGAATAGTACAGTGAAATGACCGGAGACTTTGTGTGTTCAAATGAATTTAAAACTCGACTTTAAGTGACTGACTCGATCTGCCATCATTTTCATCTGAGTCAATATTTACATTTTAAAAATAGCTCTCATACGGTCTAAACACATTGTGTATATATTGTAAGGTGACTGCTGTCATGTAATACAGCTCGTTAGTGTAGCTATGTCGAAAACATATATATCGTAGAGTTGTTCTATATGACATAAAGGATAAGGAAGTGAAAAAGACATTTAATTGTGACACACTCCTCTACCTATGTGCCTTGTATTTAAAACGGACAATTTAGCCAACTAGTAGCAGTGAACTCCACAAGATACCGAATATATATCACTTCCCCAAAAGTTCTCCTAGAAGCTGTTGGTGACGACAAGAAAATTAATCTGTTTCCTATATCAACCTTACTTATTTTATCTCCTGTGGTATAGTGACAAACCTAGGTACGTATACATCCGAAATTTCACGACATCCACGGCCCTACAGAGGACCACGAAAAACACATACCAACCGCGTCAGAGCAAAATTAGATATACCCAAGTCCGAGGAACACCTATCGATTTAGATTTTTATGAAAGATATTTCTATAGTGATGGTAAAATGAAAATGTTGACAGAAATATTAGGTAATAATATCTAATATTTACATTTGCACGACGATGCCGCTATATAAATTAATCAGAGAGATGCAATTTATTATGTAATAAATGCCATTCAGCACGTGACCATTATGGCGTCAGTATTGTGGAAATACCGATGTTCGCCTTCAAAAATGCTGATTATACTATTGGGACTGGATTTTTTTATGAAGTTGTTGAAAGGGAATGTAAATTCAAGTAATGAACTGTCTTGTTATGGCATTAACAGTCGATGTAAATTGCATCTTTACAGACAAGCAAAAAATACCTAGCAAGCAAACAAAATACCATACGCTGTATACTATATAATGTTTGTGTACAAAGTTATGTCATTTAAAACAATAGTTAATGCCATCACAACGGATAAATCATTGTATAAGTAAGTCTTTATCTAAAGTTACAGTCTTTCCGATGGCTTTCAGATAAACTTATCAAAGCGAATGGACAACTTATGTCAAATTTTTGTAACATTATATCAACACTCTCAATAACTATTCCCAGGTCCCTATGACATTATTTCGACACTCTCAGAGTTATTCTCAGGACCATGTGACATTATTTCGATTCCTTCAGAATAATTCTCAGGTCCCTGTGACATTATTTCCACACTCTCTGAGCTATTCTCAGGTCCCTGTGACATTATTTCGATTCCTTCAGAATTAGTCTCAGGTCCCTGTAACTTTATTTCGACACTCTCAGAGCTATTCTCAGGTCCCTGTGACATTATATCAGCACTCTCAGAGCTATTCTCAGGTCCCTGTAACATTATTTCGATTCCTTCAGAATAATTCTCAGGTCCCTGTGACATTATTTCGACACCTTCAGAATTAGTCTCAGGTCCCTGTGACATTATTTCGACACTCTCTGAGCTATTCTCAGGTCCCTGTGACATTATTTCGACACCTTCAGAATTAGTCTCAGGTCCCTGTGACATTATTTCCACACTCTCTGAGCTATTCTCAGATCCCTCGCCCAATACCTTTAAAATCAAGATGAACACGTTTTCTCGAGTCCTTGATGCCATGTAGCATAAAGAAAGGTTCCCTTGTACCTGTGATATTAGATTATGAGAAATCATCAAAGGACGAATGCTCTTATTTTCTATGATAATAATCTTTATTGCATGAAAATATTCAAAGTGCAGTAATGCACACTGCAATAATTTTGATTTTTTTCTCTTCCGTCTCGTTTCGACATATTACAATATAAACATTAGTTTGGCGATAACAGTATAAAATAACAAATATATCCCACACACATAGAACACTGTCTGATAAACAATTATCAATTTATTCGTTTATGTAAAAACCAAGCTGTAATAAATCATGTTGTGTCTTATAATTTACAAAGTGAGATAGATTAAGTATTTCTGAGTAACATCTGTTTAGTAAATCGTCTACAAATGACACGACACTTAGCAGTCACACACCTATCATGATTTTGTCGATCTCGTCTCATACTAGATAGTAGGTTACGAAGCATAATTTGTACACAATACAAGTTTTTTTGTCAATAACCCTTCAATCGCACAAACCAGGCGATAACCACTTTGAAAGTTTGTTAGTTTGGGAACATATTGAGGTTAAATCGAAAAAAAATTGGAGCTTCACAGAAGTACAGTACAAACACACGAACCCGAGAAAAATTATCTGCATCCTCAGTACTCGTCATATTGGTGTAAATACGGGTTCCACAGGTAAAGACATACGTATATAATTTCAACATGAAATTTCCTCGCATATATGAATCCGTTTTAACGATTTCCAAAGTCTATATGAACACATTGTGATATCCTTTCAACTTCTGACAATTTATCCGGATTCCTGTGTAAAAATTAAGTTCAGACAAAGATAACCGTTGATCATGCATACACATTCTATATCCACTGACGATGAACAATACATCGGGCGGTTTTATGAGAACTCATTGTCCTTATCATGAAAGAAAATAATTGGCCCCAGGACTCCATTAATGGTAATCAAGCGGAACTCGAGTGTGATCCTGGAATATCAGACGGTAATCCTTTTCTAGCCCTAGTTTCCATGGCGACCATTGCAGCCGGCGATTCCGGATCAAGAGGGTCGCCGTTCATTATTTCCCAGTGATCAAATGCAACTTGGACGCTTTTGGCGGAGCTTCCTAATTCACTGGTGACCCCTAAACATTTTTCTCCTGGAATGTAACAACTAACGATCGACATCGGTGTTCGGCCCACACGGCGTTCCTCGAGAAGTCTCCCCTGTCTATTCGTTAGTATCTCTCTAACAGCCAGTGTGGCATCCTGGGAGCAGACGACCTCGACGCGAGATAGAGCCTCCATCAGACGTGGTGATGCGGCAATGACACTCCCCTGTATTGCTCGACGGATTGCTTCGACAGCGTCAGAGTCTTCTGAGAGCTGCCATTTGGCGTATCGAATCTCGATCCTTACACCACGCATTGCTTCTTCACACAAAATTCCTTCTCGTGTGGCCCATCGGAAGCCCGATATAAGACTGTCCCTGACGTGTCCTTGGTCGCGAACCTGTTTCGAGCTGTAGTAAAGAAGATTCAAACCATTATCACCTGGGCCAAAAGACCAAAATCTCTCGGCCTCATTTGCATCGAATCCAAAGTTTTTTGCCAGGTAGTCAGCCCTCGCTATAGGATCCTGATCCGCTGTAATAAATCCTTCCTCGATGCATTCACATAAACCATTCGGAAGAGGCTTCGTCTTGATAGAGGTTTCGTTTTTCTTATTGCTTGGGCTAACAGCTGTACATAGCATGTCCGGTTCCTTAGTTATGGTTTCTCGGTAAGCCACGTGCAGTTTAGTTGGTTTCAGAACAATCTGTTTTTCCAGGTACGTCTTGCATCTCATCAGGAGGTGTTCACTAGTTCCCGTGAGAATATGAAGTCCAGAAGCCGCTATGGAACATTCTAATATCGGGTAGAGTTTCATTAACACTTTAAGTTCGGTCAAAAGGTTAGGAGCATCTGCAGGATTTTTCGGGTCTAAGTCCAGTTGAATTACTGGACTTACACTGGGTCTAATGTCATTAAACACCACCGGGCTACTGTGAGAGGTGACGACCCCGATTTTCGCGATCCTCTGTTCAACGCCACGAATTGCACAAATGTTACCACAACTGACTTCTGGAACGGGGCAGATATTATCCCCTATTACCATGGAGGTCTCAGTGACTTTTGTGTTTCGTTGAGGTTCTTTTATTTCTGATCCAGACACAATTGACCCAGAAAACACACGACCAACTGCATACATAATATCTGTTTGTCCGATCTGGAACCATTTTGATACAAACATGATCAATGGACCCTTAGGATCACACGTTCTAATGGCAGAAGTACCAACGGCGTCAGTCTGACGCTTGAGCAGCACCTCTGTTCTGTATCCCTGAGCTGTTAGTGGTGACGGGAGATGAAGAACGATCATTGTCAACAGTGAGTTTGATATAGGTAGCCATTGGCTTATCATTTCTTGAGCTTTTTGTCTATCGTTTGTTTCATTGTTGTCCAAAGTCAAGGTCGCTCCGAGGCTTTCAATCAAATCAGGTAGGGCGCTTCCCTGTGCATTTCCGGATGCTCCAAACAACTTAAAAACGGGGTCAAGGACAAAGATGTTGAACGCTCGAGTAAAATCTTGGCTTGGTTCATTCTTCCACTTTTTTTGTGATGGGTTATAAAAATTATCGCCCCATAATTTACCGAGAAGGACGCTCGGTGTCACTTTCAACTTCTCTGCCTGTTTAGCTGCTATCTCTCCTAATGTGACCCCCCATCCTTGTGAGGCAGATCCAAACAACACATTACCTTTGAGTGGAGAGAATTGAACGCTTCCCATTGGCCCAGATTCATCGCTGTATGTTGCCACAACACCTTTGGCGGCTTCCACCACACTGTGAATTGTCTGATATAAGTCTTCTTGTGATAATTTGTACTCAGTGATAGCTCGGTCAATATTGTTAACGAAAAGGAGCGGTTTAACCCTTTCCCGAATTGCCTGTTTTAAAACCAGTTTAGTATCCAATGTGACACCAGAAATACAATCAACCAGTATCACGGCTCCGTCCGTCATTCGTAAGGTGGTGTCCACTTCCGCCGAGAAGTCCACACTACCTGGAGTATCCATAATGTTGATAACGAATTCCTTTTTTGCACTCAGGGTTTCCACACCTGGAATATCGGCTGGAGTGTACTTGTGATAAAGGCACGTTAGATTAGCTGTCATGGGGTTAACATCATACTTCTTACACCGACTACCGTCCTCTGTGGACACACTGGGACTAGCCGTCCTGTTGAGTCCATCCATCAACGGCAGTATACCACTGTCTGTACCGCCAATTACAGCCACATTTCTGATGTTTTCTGGAGTCTTCATAACTTTACGTACAACCTCCATTCCGACGCCCGCCATCTTGATTTTACTTGTGTGTTTAACACCAAATGTCAATATCCTTTCTCCCACTACTCGTTCTAAACGTCTGTCGACCAAGCAGACCTTTAATTTGTCTGTGTGTCGCTAGTTTTTACCTTTACATTGTATTGGTATTATATCTAGGTTCATACATCATCGCATACCGTGACCAGTCAAGTAGAACCGACCAAAACTCCTATCGGTACACAAAGCAACCTACTGGTCTGTATATAAACACCTACCCGTAACTGGGACGCAGTTAATTGTTCAGCATTGTGTCGATATTACCTATTACCTGCCACGCCTATACCACGACAAAAGTCGATTTTGTCTAAAGTGTATGTGCTCCGACATAAGCTGTCTGTTAACATTTAATGATTTACAACAGAACTGGCCGATGACCATGCGAAGAGGAGGAGGATGGAGAGAGGCGGGTTAGGGGAATCGATGTTTTCATGATTATTTCATTAATACAAAATCACTGTGGAACTCTGGAGTGATTCATATCTAAATATAAAGATGAAGATTTTGGCAGTCCGAAGACTAAAGCATCAATAGGGAAGCGGTATAGGAAACATTCCTTAACTTACGCAAAAACTTGAACTTAAAGTAATTTTACACCCAGACGAAAGTTAGAAAGACTTCCTGGTACCTGTACAACATTCTCACTGCGGCACTAGTTTATTTATATAACCACCTTTCAGCGGACGAACCATATTTATGATTATGTAACATTTGTCAGTTTAACAATTTCCTTGGTGAATTGAACAGAGTAGTGTCTGTCTGCTTCTCCTGTCCACGTGCTGTACATTTATATAACGTTCTATTATACTTAAGTCTTGTAATTCAACAAAGTTTTCCCCGTGTATTTCACACTATTACATAACGTATGGAATTCCTTTCATCGTGTTTCAATTTGTCGATGTCGTATTGTGATTCACGTGAAATTACAATTCGATGTGAACCAGCTAATTCGTGTTGTAAGTTTAAAGAAAGCTTTTAAATTTGACAGTTTGTTCCTGGTTGAAGGTGTTCGACAGCAGTTTCACATTAGGACAGAGGAAAACATTTGAAATATACTGATTTTATCTTTTATTATAAATACAAAACGTGTTGCAAATAAACACGTTATTTTCCCCTAGCATAAGACTTTACCAAATAATAATAACACTGCATCAAAATTAAATCACAGCACATTATCCATGTACAATACGGTCGGATCTGTTATGATTAAGTTTATAATCATTTCATTAAAAGTTTTTATGATAATATGTCCTTATTTGACAAGAATATATCTCCTATTTTCATCTTTTGGCCATTTGGAGTTTGATCATACTTGTTTAAGAAAGTTCAAATATAAACTTTATATCTAGAATTTGATTTGGATATCGACTGCGGAACTGACGATATTCACATGTAAGCAGGGGAGTTGGGAGTTTTTCAACATATCTCTAAAGGTTTCAAAGTGATGTTAAGGAGAATATATTCAAAGAAATGTACGTTATATAACATTAGTAACTGAAAAGATGAAGGTCACCATGCACCTACCCGATTATGGGTGACGAAGGTGTGTTTCAAGTTTCATCTCGACTTCTCTATTTCTTCAACTGAGAAAAAAGGGATAAAAACTTATTTTACCTCCTTTGACCTTGAGATGAATGCCATAGTGATCTAATTTCAATTGCACTTCTTACCCCCTGTAATTGATGCAGTTGTATCAGATTTACCGAGATATTCCGACGGTTCAAATGTTTTTGCCTGAAAATGAATGTATTGCAAATTTTGCATTTGAATTTGATGTGAAGGCCCTAATTCGAATGTAATGCTCATTGCCTGTAAGTGATGCGTATATAATTAAAGTTTCATCAAAAATATATCTGGCAATTCAAAGTTATAGTCCATGGAATTTTACACTAACCTGACCTTGTTGCAAAGGTCAAAGTGACCAAATTCAGTAGCATATAAGTGTTCCGCACCGGAAGTTGAAGAAGAAGAATGAGAAGTAGCCTTTGAAAATAACATCCATGTTGGACAGTCATTGTGCCGACCCATATTAAGCATACATGTAACCATTGAAGTTATGAAACAACACGAAGAAAGCTCACAAATGCACCACAAAAACATGTCTGGAAAAAAACTCTTAGTTATATGGGAAATTGGATTAGGTAGACGTTTCTCGACATAAGCAAATGTTATAAGGGAGATAACTCAAAGAAACAACGAGATCCCAGACGGCGTCCACTGCTGTTTTTAATTGTTCTCTATAAGTTGGATCTTCTTGTTCTTAATTACTTGTTTATAAAATTTAAAAATCCCCCTTAAGAAACAGAGATATCAATATTCATATACAATTTGAATAAGAAATCAAGAAGATATCCGCATGTGAACATAATCCTAACCCAAACTCAAATTTAGTAAAACTAGGGCAAAATATGAACCAAAGAAAGATTTACACGGATAATTGTGAAACAGCACAAAACGAATACCAGATGCCCCGGAAAAGTAAGCGTCTTCTGCTTCATCGACGACAACCGCCTTGCCGATTTTGGTTAATCCAATAAGTAATGTCACGATCTGAAATGTGGACAAGGTATACTGAACCAACGGGCAAACTGATGAGCATCAAACACGTCCATCTTCATTCAGCAATACCGCACAAAGAAATCTCTACGATTACCAAAAACGTCAGTATAATTTTCAACAACCTTCACCCTTTGAAACCGTGAGGTTATGAGTTTTCCTGTCACATGACGACGTCTTGGACGAAAATCGTGATAATAGGAGCAACTGTGAGAAGTAAAACATATAGGTTTTGGATGCTGGGAATGGAATATTTATAATATAGAAATAAAATCATCACGCTTCTCGTACAGCATCGTGGAAAGCTGTCCATGTTGGTTAGATCTAAAGTTTATACAATATTGATTACACTTCACCAAAGAATGATCCAGCTCAAATCGGGACAATATCCATTCATTCCTACGAGGGGAGTAGAAAGCCCTTTATATAGTATGCTACAAGCCCAATATCAGCATCCTGTGTCTTTTGGTTATTGAGGATTAGTTTGGAGATTTCAAACACATTTTGACAATGAGGCAAAACCAATAATAGGAATAAACTTAGTAGCCCTGTATACCAGTATGCTACAGACCCAATATCAGCACCTTTCGCTGTTGGTTTTTGAGAAGATGTCGTTTAAAGGTTTCAACACATTTGACCCCTGTGACCTTGAAAATAAGTTAAGGTCAATTTTTGACAAAGTTGGTAGCCTTCTTCCATACAAGCGACACGCCAAATATCAGCACCCTGGGCCTTTTGGAAAGTCGTTAAAAGATTTCTGCACATTTGACCCGTGACCTTGAAGTGGGTCAAGGTAATTCATTTTAACAAATTTGATAGTCCTTCATTTCGGCATGCTACCAGCCAAATATAAGAACCCATGGTCTTTTGGTTATTGAGAAATCATTTGAATTGAACGCTACAGCATGGTTCACAGCAGACGGACGAAACACGATAGTTATAGGTGACATTATGGTCAAATAACATGAACATATCAAAGCAAATATGCAAAACTAAAGTAAAAGGTGACATAAAAAGAATTCAGTTCAATGCATCGTTGTGCAAGAATTACATGCACTGTCAAAATTTCACATTTTCTAGCCAGCCATATAAAAAATTCAAGGGGAGGTAATTCATTACATATTTTTCAAAACAAGGTTCGTTGCTATCATACTGTATTTATCATTGCAATCATATGACATTATTCCCACCAACCAAAAAGTGTTAAGATGTTAAAATATTAAGAGAAGAAAGCACCAAACAGTTACAGATTGTGCATTCAATGGTAATCGCAATAAAGAATAAATATGTATGTTAGAAAGTTAAAATTCCCTGTATCCGGTACATACATAACAAGAGGCCCTATAGGGCTTGTATTGCTCACCCGATTTAGTTTGCTGAAATTGCCTCAATAAAAATTAAGATAAAGTATTTAAATTTTACTTCACTCAAAGATAATTCAGGTCAAATTTGGGCAAAATTGAATTATTCTAACAGAAGAAATATTTTGAAAAAATTGCTCCATTTCCCCAGTCTCTTTCACCCCAGGGGTCACGATAGATCCCATCTATTAGTACAAAATTAACTGCCCTTCACCAAAGAATTCTTCAGAGCAAATTTTTCCAAAATGCAATCATCCATACATGAGTAAGATTTTAAAGAACTTGCAAAATTTCCCCTTTTGGGCACTGCTCCTACAGCCCCAAGGGGCCCGACACCAACCATTTATACAAAACCTTCCCCAAGGATGCTCCTAATTAAATCTGGTCAAAATCAGCTTGATTGTTTATGACTAGTATCAATTTGTTGGAAAAGTCGATGGACGACAGACAACCGGGTATGGCATAATCTACTTCACTGGTACTTTGGACCAGGTGAGCTAAAAAGAATAAAAGAGGAAACACACAATTTGATTATTTTTCTGTATATATGGTTACTGGTCCCAGGTGTGTGTAGTTTTACAGAAAGAATAAGTCCAGAAATATACAGTGTATCCTCCTCTTTCCTTTAATCAACAATCACACAATTTTTACAAGAACATATTCAGTTAATAAATAAGTGTTTTTGTCTTCACTCATTCTAGCCAGTATTTCATGTAGAGTACCCAATTCAGTGTCTTCCCCCGGCTGTTACAGTGACAAGTAAATATTTGTGATGTCACATCACTGTTCCAATTTTTTCCTACTCTGATACAGTTAAAGAGAGAAAAGTACCAGTATTCCTATGAAGTTTTGATCTAAATTCAAAAACAAATTAATACAAGCTTATACACATTGTACAGCACTGCACAATATCAAACAAACTTGGATATTTTTGAACTACAGCGTGGAGAACACATCTATTTATTATTAATGCAAAACATTGTAAGAATTTTTACTTTATGCTGGTACATACATTATATATGGATATTGCAATGGAAAGATTCTTATTTGCACCAATCTGTATGTATAGAAACTGCATGGTAAATGCTATGGACAATTTTTCTTTTTGTTACAGGCAAATCAGAGAATATTGTATTATCATTATCATATGTAGTATTTTCACTAGGGCCAAAAATATCCCTCTTATTTCCTAAACAAACTAATAACTCATAGAAAATTTAAAGCCAAAAAGTAACAACCATTATTTTTGGTAGGAAGTGATTAATTAGTCTGCTGTTTTAATCTAATTCACATATTTTTCCACATTTACAATATTCAAATCAAAAAGCGACAATCACGTAAATTTTCAACACATTGTACATGTATACGTCACAGTAAAACATAAATTTATTAAAATGTATTAAACACTTTAATACTGTCAATGTGTTTTTACTTAATGATGTAATTTCACTGCCTTCAATATCATGCAATTGTTTTAATATGTATCTTAAAAAGATTAAGAAAATTTTCAATACACAGTTCCTAATTTTCCATCACTTTGTAATAAATAAACGTTGTATAAGACATATTCAATCCAAAACAAATTGTAACCGTTCTGAATTCTGCCTTATGTTCAATATGTTCAATCTTGGCAGGCATATAGCAATCTAGTATTGATGTTTGAAGGTTAATATTACAACATGATTGATTTGCCTCTATCTATCCCATTTCTTTGCCTAAATGGCCTAGTTGTTTCAAGAACTGAGAGGCGCTAGAGATGTCACTACATCCATATACAATCCTCCTCTGCCCTGTAGCACTCGACTTTGTCTTTACATAATCCATCAGATTTTGGTATTCTATATAGTTACCTCCCCCTACCACAAACACATAGGCCTCCTGGAATGGAGACTTGTTTCGGGGTACAGTAGATGCATCAGCTCTGAGAAGTTTTGGGTCAAAATACCTGAAATCTTCCACATCTTGAAGTGTTTTCATTTCCATTAACGCATCAATAATTCTTGTAGCAGGCAGGTTGTGTTTCTTAATGACCAGGTTTTTAACACCCTCCATTAAGAATTGTGAGCCAGTATTCATGAGTTTGGAGAACATACCGACTGTCTTAGTTCCTCCTCCCCCATACTGACTAGGAGCAGCTGTCATTTTGGTGTATGCCTTCCATCTCCGCATGTAAGTGATTGGGGATATGTCACAGTTAGCTCCCTGCAACGCTACACAATATTGGTCAATCTCTGCTTCACTCATGGGAGGCCCGCATATCAGTGCTATGATAAACAGCCTCACTTTGTCTTCAGGTGTCCCAGAGTCAGGATCAGAAATCATGTCCATCAGAGACTTGTCCAAGACAGCTTTACTCATCAGCTTTTCTTCTGTCTCGAAATAAACATCTAGTTTCCTAGCCTTGATCTGACCAAGTACTGCCGTGGCAATGTTAGTGTGCATGTCAATTAAACGTTTCTTTTCCAGTAGTTCTGGAAGGTTGCTGACTGTGGATGTAAGCTTTGCTGTTGTGTCTGACAGCTGACTAATGGCAGATTCATCTTCACCCTCCAGGCCCATGACAGCCTTCAGTTTCTTAACCTCATCCTCTTGTGCCCTGTATGAATCAAGTTCTTCTTGTACCGCTTCTGCTACCATTGGAAATGGACTGCCTTTTTGGGCCTGCCAAAAGCGGTCAGTAGGGTTTAAGTCATAGCTTTTCTTCTTTTTCGTTGCTGCACCACCTGGAGATTTTGCCTCTATAGTTTCTTCAACCTCAACCCTATTAAGCTGAAGATTGAATACATCATGTGTTAGAGCCTGGTATGTCCATGTGTGATGCAACATTGTAGCCAAGTCAAGATTACGGTCTAATAACACCAACAGTGGGCGTTGAAAACTAAATTGACCTGTTTGTATACTATCTGATGTAAAAAAGCTGTTACGTGCATCTCGTAGATTTTCACGAAGTTTTTTATCCAGTTTTTCAGCAACCATTTCTGCTGCATTACCTCTTGGGCATCTAATGATTGGCACAACACCAAGGGTAACAAACACACAGAACAAACTGTCAACAACCGTGTCCATAATAAATTCCATGTCTGTGTCCCTTACATCTCCTTTATTTATGGCATAGTACGATATGCTGTCCCTTTCCTGGTTCCTTAGTACGAACATGTCGTCTTCCAGGGAAATGAAGTTCAAATATTGATCAAATACTTTGGAAACTTGATGAACACAGTTCTGCTGAATGGCAGCGCTGGCGATGTCTTCTAATTTTTGTCGTGGGACGGCCGATATGAAATTCAGGAAATACGATTCGTACAATTGATTCCCAAAGTCTCTACATATTCTTTGTATGTTGTCATCTGTGGGTAACACGAAATAGATTGCCGGCACGTCGGGAATAGGATCTCGATCTGAATGCAAGTTCAAATGGAGCGTTACCCCCATATCTCGAAGCTCTTTCACCGTCATTAATGGTGAAATTATATCCTGGCCAAACCGATCGTACACTAACACTTTCCATTGTGGTTCCGATGATGTTGCTTTCGTAGGAGGCTGGTTAAAGTTGATCATACGTTTTAGAGCCAGGATTTGCTTCTCTCTCAGGGAGGAAGCCATCTTGGAACAGTGCTGACCTCGCTTGACGTGGCAAGAATGACGATGACTAAGGGGAAGTAAATCTACTTTCGGTTTACGCAGCATGTATCATCATAAATCCTCATTTCATATTAACGTGTATAACCTAAAAGTAGTGTATCTTACATTTTCTCTGTAAATGCACAGTGAAATTGTTTATAAGAATACCTTATAAATATCTTTCATCAATGACACTTTTCTTTTTAGAAAAATTATCATGGAATTCTCAGTATAAATAACTAATCATCAGATATTATACATGTATATATGTAGGCTGCCCTAGACCTTAGTGATGCCACTCCATTAACTGATCAGAAAAAAATGCTGAACATTGGTTTTCTTGGATTTAGAAAATGAAAATTTGTGTGTTATTGTCACTTCTGAATACCACATAAAAATAAACATGTAAATAATCTTTATTTTTTAACAATCGCAAAACAAGTTATATCTATTGATACTATAACTCTTATTGAACTGGACGGAAGTGTGAAAAGGGTCTTACTTTTGGAAGAAACCAGAGTTCCCACAGAAAACTGATGTTTGGCAGGTGACCCCCTACCGTCTCAAATCAAACCTCAAACAGCTAGGTGAAAGGCATGTGCATTACCACTGTGCCACCTTCTCAAATTTCATATGTAGTTCCTTGTGATGCATCATTTTGAGATTGATCAGAAATAAATTATGGGGAAGACTTTACATTTGGAATTTCATGATTTATTTATTATCATCATTTCCTGAGAGGTACAGTATGCATTATTTTCAATTTTCATTTATGGGTTGTCCCTTTTCAGCCAACTTCATTTTTGATAGTGAAAGCACAAGACCACTAATTCTGAAAATTGTTGTGCCTGGTAGGTTTCCATTAAATCCTCGCTATGCTTATTTTTTCATTTAGAAAAAGGGAAAAAGTCCAACTGATAAAGAACTTGTAAAGATCATACAATGGGTGGCACCATGTCACTGTATAGATGTACAACATAATGCACAATTCCCAACCTGTTGCATCAATGAAACATAATTTGATATATTATGATCGTGTGGCACATCTTGGTATCACGTTGACCATTTTATTTACAGATTTCTCATCTAACCACAGGTACTTTACCTCATTTGTTAAGACAACAATTTGTATGGAGTACTGGCCGGTAAGTCAAGTCTTGAAACTTGATTGGCCCATCAAAACAATGACTTGTGGATGAAAATGTGTGCATGTGATTAAACATTTAATGCATAAAACTGTCTTAATCAACATATAACAATTCAATAAAATATTTTCTACCATGTTCCCACTGATGTTACAGAATACACAGACATAATAGAAATGCATGCCTTTGAAAATCAGAGGTCAAAATAGGTGCATCCTTGGTTTCTACCCATAGAACATTAATTACCTTGATCTGATAATGCCCAATTAATTTGAACACAAAGTTAACAGATATGTCAGATGATGAAGATGTACCACAGCCTAATGCCAGTCTAGGGACAAGGTAAGTTATCAATGAAAACTAGAACAAACATTACCTATGGCAAGATCATTTTATTGATTATTAATTTGTTATATTATGCCAAATAACATGAGAAGCTTTGTATACAACTTACAAAAGCCGACATCTTGCGTCAACACAGACAACAATAGATATCTATAATGAACAAATATCACATGCATGAGAATGTACAGTTATCAGTCTGAAAGTGTTTAAAATACTTCCAACTCTATATACTCTATATGGAATTACAACAGTCAGCATCATTTGTATGTGTATTCATTCAGAAGTCTATAATGCTGTTTTGATCTAAAATGATTTCTCAGAGCAGAATAATGAAGTACATCAAAAAGCCCTGGCAAACATTTTAAGGTCCATACATAAATGCAAAGCAACTTCACTTTAATTAATGCTTTTGAAATGAAGCATGATATTAAGTTTTTATACAAATACATATGTTAGCACTATAATAATAGTTCTGAGCCCAATATCCTGTTTACACATCCACATCTTGATTAAACACATTTTGAAGTACTTTTTTCCCTAGAATTCTTCACAACAAGATTTCATCTATTTCCAAATATGATGGGAAAGAAGAAGAAAGTAATGGAGAATGTAGAATGTATTGATAAATGTGGTCACATTTACTTTAAAAACTGAAGATTCATTACAAGCTAATCACATGATTCTTTCTTTCCAAACCTATTAAAATAAGGTGTATATAAGACAATCTTTACAAACCGGGATACTTTTGAAAGTTTACACAATTTGTACATAGAAACTATTTTTCAATTTTGTAGCTGGTAATATTCAACAACCTTCTACAATGTCTCACTTTTTCATAACCAAAAACAATAGTATTCACGAAAAAGTATTTCAACTAGCATAGTAACAAACCTTGTTTAAAAGCATAAATTATTGTGATCAGCAAACACAGACGAAAGTTTCCTGGTTACAATTGACAATCACTTTTCAAATCACCTTCAAAATATTGAGTTATCTCCCTTCACATGTCAGAAAAAAATTCATGGACTATTGAACATGGTTAACCTATTTTTTACAATACATTTAAACACTAACTGTTCAACATAACACAACAACAAACTAATAAGACAACAAGTTACCTCTAGTATATAACTATAGTCAGATCTCTTCTCCCATATCTTCAACATGTAGGATGAGAATTCCAATTTACATTATCTATGTACACAAGTATAATAACAAATTTGATCGACGTATTACCCTTTATACTTTTTCTGTTGCTATTACCATAATATTAGTGACTTTTATTGCACTTTGTTAGAGAGTTATAACATTCTCCTACCCCAAACATGAAAATCCCAAATCTAACTTCCCACATCTGATCATCTTCTCCAACACTTGAAATCCCTCACTCACTAGACGTCACCAATTTTATCATACCTGCTGTGACACATCCCTCCAACATCCAATGTGAGACATCCCTTTCACACTAGCGGAATATACTGGTAATACTGCAACACATTGCAATATTTTGTCTATCTTGTTCTCCATTCCTCTTCATGGGCCTAAATAACAAATTACTCTGCTTACAGAGTTGAAGGAACACCATTGTCTTGATTCAACAATCTTGTCAAGCAACAATCAGAACATATCCTTTCTTAAGCACACTCACTGTCTTAATAGTAGGGGTAAGGAATCTACAATGAACACTTAAAGAGATAAACCATGGTAACAACACTGAAACCATGGTAACAACACTGAAACCTTGGTAACAACACTGAAATCTTGGTAACAACACTGAAACCATGGCTACAACACTGAAACCATGGTAACAACTCTGAAACAATGGTGACAACATTGAAACCTTGAAATTTTTACAACCATGGTAACAACATTGAAACCATGGTTACCAAAATGAAACCTTGATAACAACACTGAAACCATAGTAACAACATTAAAACCATGGCTACAACACTGAAACCTGGGATACAATGCTAAAACCATGATTACAACACTGAAACCTTAAAAACAACACTGAAACCATTGTTACAACAATGAAACCTTGATAACAACACTGAAACCATGGTACCAACACTGTAACCTTGAGATCATTGAAACCCTGGCTTCAACCCTGAAATCAGGGATACAATGTTGAAATCAAGGCAACAGCACTGAAACCATGGCAACAACACTGAAACTTTAGCTACAACACTGAAATTAAATATCCTTTTATCATAAACTGAAGACAGTTGAAATCTTTCCAGACTTCTAACAACCACAGTAAGTTGGATGAAAAGCACTTACAAGGCAGCCTGGTTCATGTTTTGTGAAAAAGAGTAACATGTACATTCATACAGATACAAGAAGAATACCATATACACGTGGAAGCCCTTTTGAAAAATGACTTTTTGAAAAAACTGTATTATAAAAATGGTTTACCTGTTTCAACAGTTGAATAATGTCTGAATGATATTTTATCTTGTAGATATAAAACAGTTAAAAGAACATATATTTTCACGCCAGATTACTGAGATGAAATTACAATGATAACCATCAAACTTTTGTTTAACAAAACAAAGACTGTTTGTTATGTAGATGTTAATACTATTGTAATAGACATCCTTATCTATTTCATTGCCTCTGATGCTCAACCTATCAAGTTGAAGTGAAGTTACATCAAGCCGAGCGGTATATATTGCAGTTAGTATTTTACCAGTGTTGTAATAAAGCACTGTTAGATATTGGGGTCAGCAACAAATTTTTTCTTGAGCTTGAATCAATTTTGATTGGATATCATACAACCCTGATTGATTTTATTATTTTTTATATGTTTTCATTTTTAGATTCATGGCTCCAAATGCTTTATTACTTTTGCAAATTTTTCATCTCATTTTCTTTCTATGTTAATATAATGATACTAAAATATTGTGGCATGAAATTTGTTCTGCTACTGTGTGATAATGTCTTCTTCATTACATCTTTTCAAAATGGAATTATATTATTCAATATCTAACCTACACATATTTAGAGTGTGGTCTTGATTTTGTGGGGCATTCTTTCCAGTAGTTCAAATAAGTATGCATAGTTACAGCACATCTACAATCTACATGTAAATCATCGGTATACAGTATATTGTTTATACATTTTCTGAGTTTACAGCTAAATAATACAATCCAATGACAGATTTACACACAATTTCCATGTTAAATTTCCTCTTGAGTATTTCAAATGGACAGTTTCATGTGCTTTATCATTTACATTGTTCATATAAAAAAAACACCTCATATTCAATGCAGCGAAAGAGAATATACCTGTACATAGAAAATCACAGAATTCTGCAAAACATTTTCATGACACGGTAAGTGAGTCAGTTTTGAGTGAAATATATTTATCTCTATATCAAAAATATACTTTCTTTATAATACTTCCACAGTAACAATGACATGAGGGTTGGTATATTTACAGATCTGATTAAAATCCTGGTGTTGTTACAACAAAAATCTATCAAAGGTATGGTTTATATCCACTGTACTGTATATACATGTATAAGCACTGAAGTATATGCCATACACTTAAGTACCTAGGAGGCTGATTTCTACTATACAGGATTTCTGAGGACCATTATGGTGAAGAAAATTTAGACATTTTGTAAGTGTACTTGTTTTTCCTCGCTATTTTCAAAGTTTACTGTATATTTAGTTAATGCATCATCTGAAATAGTGAACTTTTCATCATTTTCAGACAGTATTACAAAATTGATAACATAAAAATATGTTTTTATCAAACAAAAGGCATGTAAGATACAGAATGAATTAAGTATAGCTGGTATGAGCAATATATCACAGTATACAAAAAGCCTGTTTCACAGTTACAGAATAGTCTATGTGTATATTTCTTTTCTAGAGATGTAGAATATGTATTGTTGTTAATCAAGAAACCCCAGTTTTATTGTATACTGGAAAGTTGGAAGAACTATTCTTTCACAAACTTTGGGGTATGATAATTTTTTGTATTCTGAAGTTTATTGATGTTTGCATTGCTGTAAGCAGTAAGTAATGAAAAGCAGGAATATATCTATGCCTTTTAAGATGAAAAGAGCATTCTTAATTTGTGATACAGTACAAGAGGGTAGTTAAATATTTATGAGTGCATAAAATAATTGAAAAATAAAAAATATCGTATTACAAAATTGAAATCTTTCCAAGAGTCAAAATAAACACCAACTCCATGTCTTTGGACAGGTAACATTTGCAAACAGTCCATAACTACATAGCCCAAACACTTGTTGAGCAGGTTTATTTGGAGAATTTTCAGATCCTATCCAAGCCAATAAATTAATATTACTCATTACTCCCGGTCAGCTATGACACTGGTAACTGACCAATACATTTTGCTACCTAATTTCTTGTTCTCTAGAGACTCAGACAATATGATGAACATGACAAACAAAGGTCTTAATAAATAATACAACCAGACTAAGAACCAATTACATGTCTGTACCACTTGATTTTGGCAGGCTTGTAATAACATAAAACAGGACAAAAAAAAATCTCATTAGTACAAGTGTACATTTCAAGATAATAATAAATAAAACCTAAATACAACATACATAAAATTGTAAATTAAGTGTCACCATTTTCATCTGAAATGTTTTAACTTAAAAGTGTTCTGTTAACACAAAATTACACTAGAGATTTAAGGAATAAGTTACACATGTACAAGGGACACCCTCCAGCTGTAGCTTTAAATATCTTGACCAAAAACTCTGTTAATAGGTTACTTCTACAGAATGAACGCTTAAGAATTATCTATGAGATGCAATAATGCATGCTGTAAAGCGGCACAACTTTTATGAAGAGTGTGCTAAATGTTTTGGCTCATGAATGAATTCATACACTATTTTCATGCCAAACTTTCTGGAGGTCCAATCTGGCTTAATGCCAGAACCAGAATGTCTCTTTTCTCTTTGAAGAAACGTAATTCACGTCCAGCTAATCTGGCACTTTCCAGTTCTTTTTCTGAAATTTCTAATTCACGGCTAATGATGCCTTCCACTTCCTGTTCTCGCGCTATCCAATCAAGTGCCATCTGTGAGCGCATATCGTCGTCAAGAGCACGATGTGAGTAGTGTGCTAACACTTCTTGTCGGGAACAGTTACGTTCCCTCATTGCCTTCAGACTGCCATTCCAATGTAGCAGTTGAAACACAGTCATAAGTTCTTGGAACTCCAACATGGTACGACCTTTATTAGCCTCCAACATAAAACGGAAAGCACCAATCCCTGTGGCTGGGTTATCTGCCTGTTCAGGTGCTCCCTGTGGAAATGATGACAAAATCAACATTAATATTCAATTCTACAAAAAGCAACCAAAACCAAATAGAAAAGCCAAAAAGTGAAATGATTCACTACATGTAAAGGGAGATAACTTGATGAATTTCAGTAACTCCAGATACATTTACAATATTTTATGTATGATGAAGATTGTTCATCAATCACTGAGTGATGATTTGTAAAAGCCAATGATCAGCCATGATTTTGGAACCCATTTCCATCACTAATATATACACTACATGATTTTCCACAGTATTTCCAGTAGTGATAGCATGTTATATTGATGTAAAATTTGCATGAAAAGGGAAAGTACATACTAAACAATATCAGGAATGATACTTTAACTATATTTAGTTCACTGTCATACATAAAGTAATAATCATGCATGTTAACCTATACAGTCAGGGTCTGATTCACTGAATGGATGTGGAAAGGTAAGGGGTCACCTGACTGGCCAAATGGATTTTCTCCAAGTGCTCCAGTTTCCTATATAGCTACCACCAGTAAGACCCATTGTACACTTCCATCCATGCCAACAAGAGTGATAAGTATAAATTTGATAACTATTTGCGATAGTTGTAAAGTAAATATATCATAAATCCTCATACATCACTATTTAGTTTATTGTATGCACATTTGGTGCTCCTGAGTTTACTATTGTAAAGGTTCTGAATTTGATGAGGGTCAAAGGTAAAAAAAAGGTCACCATGACCTTTAAAAATGTGACCTATTGAAGTCTTGATAACACAGAAAGTGCCAACATCAGAAAGTAGTATACATCTATTTCAAAAGGTAAGGTGAATTACATATCTCACCTGGAAAGATCCAGCAGCATCACGGACAGCATGGTCTACGAAGTCATCTGTAATCATGCGTGACGGGTGCTCATTAAATACAGAATTCATCAGGGCTATTTTGGCTGCACTCCTTCTGGCTTCTGCCTTTGTGGGGCAATGCTATTAATAAAGCAAAGAGATAATTTACACTGTAAGTCATAAACTGGTTTTTTTCAAACAAGCAGAGAAAGTTTACATATATTATAACTTTGGCAGACAATATTATAGAAGAGTCCCTTCCTATATGTAATAAAACAAGAAATTGATCAAGAAATCAACATTTATTAGGTCTAAAGTACTATTCTCAGACACCACCATCTATAATTCATGTACAGTTCTCTATAATCAATTTTTGATAATATACTTAATAGGATAATGTCTACAATGTTGTTCTATAGGCTAATAATCATGTGGTATTGATTAACATTTTGGAGAGAAGAAAAACTCCACAACAGTAAGGTCATACCGGTCTTTTCTTAGCTTCCTCACCTTTCATTAAATTGGGTTCAGGTAAGGCAATAAAATTGATTTAACCTGTTTTACTTTATTTATCTAACAATAAGCCCATTTCCATGGTTTTACTGGTAAGCCCTAGCTCTCTCATGAAAAAAAAAGGAAGATATTTCTGTACATCAAAGAAACACCTAAACAAGTTTAAATCATTCAACTGCAATCTACATTGTATACAATGTCCGCTACAATTTCACAAATACAAATAAAGTTTATTTACCTGGCACAAAGGCACTTTATAGCAGTATGTTTACTGCTGAAGAACAAAGACTATGTATAGCTACCGTTTACAGCAAGCATAGCAAGCTTTTAAATTGTATAGTAGGTGTATCACAAAAATAAACACGACCAACGATTACCAAATAATTGCCTACCTAATAGTCACAGAAAATGTGTAAAGAAGCAATTCAGCAGATAATTATGGCCTTCATTAGATTTAATAGTTATAGAGTTCAAAGAAAATTAGTCTAGAAGCAATTTAGTATATAATTTTAGGTTTCTATGGATTTGACTGTCATATAATCACCTTTAATGTCAATAAATACTGGCTAATTCTTAGGTAATTATCAGACTATGAATGTCAATAGGATCACCCCTTCCTTGTATAATTTATTCAACTGAATGCTAGGTCAAGCATAAACATTTTTTTAAATAAAAAAATTTATGAATTAAAAACAAATTTTCTGCTCATTTTCCCAATTAATTTATATAAGTAAAAAACCCTTGTTATACAACTTACAACATATATAAAATGTATTTTTATAACTAAAAAAAAGTTTCTGAAGTTTCTTATTTGACACCATTGATGAATACCCATGCCTTAATGTAATACGTCCACTATATCTAGATACTGCAGTCAATACTAAGAAGGGTTATTTCATTAAGAGTAGTTGTGAAGATGTGAACCAGGAGCATTTCCAGGTGGGGTCTCCTTGTAGTAGCAGCACAGACCAGTTCTTTTTAATTGAGAAACGAAAACTACAATGGGTAGGGAGCATTGTACCACACATCTCTGATCTTCACTTGACTGTTACATAGACCAATGCTCTAGTGATTAGGCTAATACAGCTCCATCTATGTAAACATGTACTGTGCACACATAACAGTTGACAGGAGGGCAAATTAATCAGTGAACATCTCTACATACAAACCTGAAAACTGCCAAAGCAGCTTCCCCCAGGGAGGGAGACGTAACACACATATGGTGGTGTAGCTGACGGTTGGGACTCATACACAACTAGGGCTCCATTCTTCAAATCTGCTCCACGATCCTGCTTCATCTGCCAGAACTCTTGTAATGCTTCCACCACATTCACTATAACCAAGTACAAGGATTTTACTTAATATATCAAATATGAGCAATCTGATTGGTTACTCAAAAGTGGTCAATCAGAACCCTTAATTGTTTTTGGGTTTATTGTCTTTTGAACAGCCATGGTCAGGTCTCCTTGTGGTAGGTGGTGACTATCTCAATAAACAACATACACAAGGCCTGCTGCATGTCATCCAAATCAATAAGCTAATAGGACAAAGACATAACCACATCTGCACAGACCATTTTGTTTCTAATCTTCTTGAAAAACAAAAACAACTAAAGGTACGGAGGGTCAAACCAAGAACTTTGAATCTTCACCAGAGGTTACACACTGGCAAACAATCTAAGCAAAATCATTTGCTGTGAAATAGCAATTTCATAGTTAAAATTATTGAATATATTTTTGTAAACAACACTAAATGTTTGTGACATTTAAATCAAATAACCTAAAACATGTGGATAGCATGCACTGAAAATATGAACAAAATATTTGTTACGATTATATACATCATGTATATAGTGTCAATCTCTCCTGAGTGCATTACGGTTTCCCGCATGTAACTTGACTGTAAGGAAGGACAACCCAGGAAAATTAGGTATCAAGTATCATTTCTAAAAAATTTTTTGTCTCATTATTCTTTACAAGTGGATATTATCTCATATACGTGTCAAGAACCAGGGACATTAAAGGTAAATCTATTCCATCATGCATCAAATCAAACGTAAAATTATACATGTGATTTCCATAGGCAAGTTGATAAAATATGAGATATTTTAAAAAATATTTAAGGACATGATAAACCATTTTTAGTATTGAGACTTATACAAAAACTCAATCAACTGATTGTCAGTGCAAATAACTATATTTCATAACCATGGTACATACATAGATACCATTTACACGATCATATTCTCTTTCATGTCATGTGTCTGAGTTGTTGTGGAACTAGAACAAGAACTATCTGGAATGTCACACGTATTGATGAAAAAAACTGACAAATTACTTTCATTTAACATAAAGTTTGTTTGCAGGCTTTATCGCCTCCTGAGCAGTGTCTGTCATTTTGAGACAGGGTCTCCTTGTAATTGTAGTAGCTGGTGGCTACCTCACTGAACAACATACAGGAGGTCTGGTATCTATCCTTACAAAACGATGCAGAATTATCTATATACAAAATGATTTCAAACTTTTTATTCCAAACAAAGATATAAAGAAATTAACAACAGAATGAAATAAGGGCATTGGTGCATGAAGTATGTTGAAGAAACGTACAGAAATCATTAGTTCTATGTCACCAGATACAATCAGATGTAATTTAGTATCTGTATGAATGGGTAATTTTGAAAACAAGATCCCAGGAAGATAAATATTCAGTAAGAAATTTGACCTGATATAATTCCAACAAGAATTTCAACAACAAAGAACAAACGTACAAGACCAATCGAAGAATTCCTGGTATTTTAATCTCCATTAATAAAACATTCACTTTTGTGACCACCAGTAAGTACACATGTAGGAGATAATTTGAGTGTATATTTTGTCAAAGTAAATGTCCTTAACAGCTTTTTAAAGACTTGGGTGACCCCATAATGATTGATATTTCTACTGAGTCAATTTGTGGTTATTTTATCATTACACGACAAAGATCTAACCAGAAACTAAATCCTATTGGATATAACACCCTATATAGGTGTGTCCTAAATACAAGAAAAGGAAAGTTGCAAGATTGGTATTACAATCTCATAAACAAACAAAATATCTCATTTTTTTTATGATCAAACAAACTTAATTACAGTTATGCAACAATTTATTTGATAATTTAAAGATGCACCTTGTGCATGTGTACAGAATGTTTCTTTAGTCACCTAAAATCTCATCAACATTCTAACAGCTAATCCATGGTCATAAGGTAATTAAAACCACAGAAAAGGGATACTAACATTTAATTGGTATGTACTTTTTTTCATTTTCACAAACTCTATCTTCCCTTACCACGGAATAGGAGTTACAGGAAATACTCAAAAGGGATGTTACATCAACCTTTCAGTGTCATCAGGCTATAGTTTGTTATAACATCAACAACCACTTTCATGACCATTACATCAGATCATTGCAAATGAACTCACTCCAATGGTATTTGGCTGTCATGAACAATCATATATAATGTCATTGGGCCTATGTTTTTTGTTGAAATAGTATAAATTAAAATTTTCTGATTAAGATACTCCTATAAAGATATATTAAAATAATGGAACTCAAATGCCCTTTTTATCAATATATAAACATATAAACACAGCTGAAAAAATTTAATTTATTCATTAAATAACATACTATATTCCTGTATTTAAATTGTTAGGTAAAAGCAGAATATTATTACATCAGTCAGATTTTACATGTGAAGGAATGTCAAACATATATTGAAGGTTGAAATATTCTAATAAGACAACATGGAGACAAGATAGAAATTTAGATTAAATTCCTATGTACACAACCTGTATGTTACCTGTACAAGTACAGAAATGATTTACCTGTACGGTTATACAGGAAATTTATCTTCAATGCTATTGAATAGATTTGAAACCTAGTGTGGGGTGATATCTATTGTAAGTATCTATAGGATACTGGGCTAAACAGATCTATTATGTCATGATAATTGTAGGAAGGCAATGAGTAAAACGTGAGTAGGAAATCGTGTCATTTTTACCGTTATAACAGATAAGAGTTTAATCAATGGAAGGCAATATTTGTAGAACTGAAATACAAAGTTAATTTTTGGTAGATACATAGACAAACCTCAATTTATACGATCTTCAATATTGGTAAGATTTATACATGAGAACTGAATTTCAGTGAAGTTCTTACACTTACAAAGAAATAAGCCCTAGCTAGAGGGAATCAAACCAATATTCTGACTCAGAATCACAAGGTAATAGTCTTATTGGAGGACTAAATACATATATATATAGCATTAGATTGCAAATTTCAAGAACATTTGAAAACCAGTGGAGATATGAGTGCATTTATCACTAGGCATGGGCTTTTTGTTGAATATGATTCTTTCATTTCAGATTTACAAAAGAGGATGTACATGTATTTTTACCCAATTATCAAAGAATAATGGAGATTTTCTTTTGTCCAAAATATCAGCACAAGAAATGAAGTCTCAACATAACCCTCCTGATAAAACTGATGATAACATATCAGAAAGTTTTTTAAAATTCTTGATGAGGAGGTTAACAGAACAGCCCAGTTAACCAATAACATTTGACTCCTGTATATATAAATGTACTATTATATCAAATCAAAGGCTGATGTTACTGTAACTTACGAATATTAACAAGTCTTCAAAATCACTTCTAGTTTACATTGAAATAAAATTTTAAAGCAATGACTCCTATATAAATCAGCTCCCAACCATAAAAATGCAAGTTAAGAAATCTGTCATGAAATAAACATAAAATGATATCCAAACTTAGAACTTTGCAATGCCAGAAAAAAAACTTCACCAATTACCGTAAATTTGGCTTGGCCTTTTGACAAATAAACATAAATTTAGCTTGGCCTCCACCGTTCAGATGATGACTGGAAGGTGAAAGAACAATGGAGCCTGGAAAAGAGGAATGTCTGTTGGACAGTAATATATCAACTGTAATAACTATAATTATCACCCAAGCTGATCTTCCACAGCTGTTCACAGATCCACCTCTACAGAAGCCAGTAAGATTCTAGAGACTATAGCTTAACACCTAAACATAACAGTCGCATGTAGCTATCCTACACACTATTGCCAACTAAACTCTTATGCTTATAGCTTAAAGAGAGATTTTTTCAAGGTTCAATAAATCTTTTCAATGGCATTACAGTTTTTACTTGACTGACATCTTATGAACCATTTTATCTTTCTATGGCTGATTTTATATCAGTTTCACATACAGCTGACCTATTATCAAATGTGCGTCATCATTCAAGACATAACACTGAGGACCTCAATCATCTTCGACCCGGATGTAAAGCTATCTGCTTTACAGCAAATAGCAAATTTGAGTCAAAATTGAGTGTATATCAAATAAAATATCATTCATAAAATGGGTTAACTAGCTACAATATGTATATTCTGTCAGTAATTTCCTGACTTTTTCCGTTCTTATACCTACACCAACTACACAAATCTACAAATACATATTCAAACAATTTTAAACATTTCTGTTTTTTGAACTACATGTATTCTTATTATAGCACCTATGTGGTATTTGGAAAGATTTATAGAATGATTATTTCCAAGAGAGAGATTTTTGTCAGTCTAGCTACAGCTCCTAACTTTGTCATTTAATTCTAAATCTATTGGTATCTACGGACAATAAAAACGATTTAAAAGTACAGGGTTACACAGACAACTCGCCATTTGGGGGAGTGTGTGTTTAACGTCTTAAATCTAATCCCTATAGAGCTCTATACACAGAACAGGATGTGTTTGAGGTCCAACACCAGATAATACAATGTTCCCGATCAGACACATCAGTCCTCCAATGACAGTTTCCTCTCATGTAAGGTCTCAATATCAAGTACTACACAATATAAACCATGCAAAATTTACTCAAGTCCTCCGCTGCCATCTTTGAATTCTCATAAAAAATTGGAGATAATTTAGGCCTCCTCCATATGTGATATAATTCAGGCCTCCAACTATGTGTAATATATCACTTCCCATTACACTGTTATTTTAACTTATATAAGTAATTATATATACTACACATACCATCTAACAATTAAATTATAATGCATATTATCACACTTCAGGAAATCGGTGCAAAGATGAATTTTAGGTGTGAAAACTGCTATAATAAGGTGACTGTTAAAATGTGTATGTTTACAGCAGATGTTACATAGGCTTAATACTCCTTTGTTTAATGTCTCTTACTATAATCAGAAAATAATTTCCAGACCTAGCCCGATTTACTATCATTCCTTGGTGTAAGACCTGAATTACTATTACTCCTTAGTATAAGTCATTTTGTGTACAAGTCCCAATGAATTTGGCCATCAATGGTCAGATGTGAATTTACAAATCTTGATAATATTAGTGACAAACTCGTATAGATGAGTGTGTAAAAGTAATACTTGGCAATAGAAAAGTTTCAAACTTTCAGAATTGGGCAAATCTAATAATCAAAATAACTTAACTCTATAAATTATACTGACACTCTGATAGCCAAGTATAGCATAACCTAGAAGTCTTCAAAAACATTCCAGTATTTTTATGAAACTATATATACTACACACTATCTCCAGAGGTGATAAAAATGTACTAGAAATTACCAAGAAATATTTAATAAGCCCTATAGCATTAAATCTCTTTACACATGTTACCAGTATCTTGGTCTCCATCAACATTATATACCATATTTTCTGGGTACAAGCTTGTACAAACCAACCATTTACACATTGATATTTGATATTATTAGTTTTTTCTCTCTCTCTCTAATAAGTATAATCTACCTACTGTGAAGTGGATTATTCATACTTTTAACTGGAATGAGATAAAATTTTAAGCTACAAAATAATAATTTTTTTTTTTAAAGATATAACCCAGATGTACACTCAAACTTCCAGAAAAGCCTAGTCATCTTGATATGGTGATGGTTGAACATCTGAATTAAGAAAAAAATTATAGATAACTAAAACACATTTGTTTTTAAATCAAACATACAAGGAAAACGTTACACAGTAGGGTTGAAGAATTATTTCAGATCTTGCCTTAAACATTTCTAAACACTGCTGATGGCCAATGTTTTCATTATTAACATGTACAGGAATGCCTCCAAACATATAGAATTACACTCCAGCTTAGTTTAAATAACAATACAGCACATAAAAGCTGTAACTGTGATTTAAGGTGTACTGTATCTTAAAGTTTGTGTGAAATATTAATGAAAAGATGGTAGACCTGATTAGGGACTTGAAATGCAGATAGGTATACATGGCACTATATCCATATATTACACAATGACAATAAAAAAGTGTCAATATACATTGTGTACTGCACATGTACATACAATGTACCTGTTTTAACAACAGAATTTAAATACAAAAATTGTGCGACACACATTAGATTCCAAACACATTTTTGTGAGCACTATGGTAATAAACCATCTTTTGCTAACATCTTCACAAGGTATATGTGTCCAGAAAATAGTTACACATACATGCATATATGTAGTTAAAATCTGTTAGAAGTAAACTGAAACAGATTGTTTCCTTCAAAATAAGATTTGACACTGCCATGTTGACTCATGCTTGAGTGTCTGTACTGCCATTGTCAGTTAAGTATATTTTATCTTTGGCTATGGATGCTTATCATACTGAAGCCTAAACTCTCTGCATAGTTCATCAGAAAACTGGACAGAAATAGTTTTGAGATGCATTTGAAAGTTTTGGGAACAATATATAGTTGGAGGTGATCACAAAGAGCTAGCAAGCCACACAAGTTAAATTTTAATTTGTTCATTACAAACTGACCAGAATTTGAATGTGCACAATAATGATGTCCTATAATTATATATAGAACTGAATCTAAATTTTTCTGAGACACACAAACTGATGTAGCCTGCTTTATGTTTGCTCACAGTTCTGTCTTCTAAAGCAAGTAACACTATTATTAGAAGAAAACCAATATTTGTCTAGTGTGTTATAATGTCTGTACATGTTACTACTATTGACATACCTATCACAGTCTAGCTGACACTGGTTTGATACTAAAGTGAAGTCTTAAGCCTTTTAATCCATATTTAAATAGCAAATTTGCAGACTGTTTTGATTTATAAGCCATACACATTGAAATTTAAATACAGGCTTATGCCTATAGACTTACTTCCAGGGAGGAAATTCTAAAATATCTAGAAAGTTTTAACTGGGAAAAATTGCTTTCTTATCTTAGGCAAACTACAATTTGTATATATAATTTTAAGACATTTGCAAATTTTAAAAAGAAAATAAAGGAAGAGGAATCAAGAAGGATAGGTGACAGAAAAACAGATTCAGGGGTCAAAGAGGTCAGGAGCTGATTATACATCATGAGAAAAAGTTACATACCAAAACAATACTTATCTTGGGATGAAGGAGCCCCATATGGTATGATTATTCAAAAAAGGAGGGAACAGTTGTACTTAGGTCATGAATACTTAAGGAATGCATGATGTCACTGAAGGACAATAGCGAGACAAGATTGGGGGACAAATTGCATCATAACTGAAAAATGCATGATTGTATCAGTTCAAACTAAAAGACAGCTGTGAAGTTGACTGTTCGGGGCATAATTTGAATAAGCACCAAATGACCAAGTGGAATGGGACAAAAGGGGATCAAGCCCGAGGGAAATGGGAATATGATTTTACAAATACGAACACGAAAGAGAGGCAACATGAGGGAGTAAAATATGACAAAGGAGGATATATGAGAGTGAAATGTGATAGTGACAGACATGAGGAAGTGAAATGAGGCAGAGGGGACATGACAGAATTATATGTGACAGAGGGGGATATTACAGAGCAAAATGTGACAGTAGGGACATGGGAGAATGAACTGAGACAGAGGGAGACACGAGGGAGTGAAATATGACAGAGGGGGCCACGAGGGAGTGAAATATGACAGAGGGGGACACGAGGGAGTGAAATGTGACAGAGGGGGACATGAGGGAGTGAAATGTGACAGAGGGGGACATGAGGGAGTGAAATGTGACAGAGGGAGACATGAGGGAGTGAAACATAACAAGACAGGGACCTGCAGGAGACAAATGTAACAGACAGGGACATGAGTGAGAAAAATGGACAGAAAGGGACATGAGGGAATGGAATGAGTCATGATGAGAACTGAAAGGGCTGAATCTCTGATATCAGAACAGTTTATATTTCAGCATACACTGTAAATAGTGGCAAGCTAGTTCACTATTGATAGCTAGCTTATATGACCGACATAGAATTTGCATGTAAACAAGTAAATGGTTAGGACTTGTCTGCATTAAAAAAAATAATGATTAATACCAGAAATAATTGCTTCTTCATTCACATTTACTTCTTTGTAAACTACACTGATCTCCAAGGCAAGTACAACCATATTTAAACTTCTAGCCGTATGTGTTAAACTTTAATGTATATTTATTTCTTTATAATTAACTGGTAAACATTCAGTGATATTACAGATGGTATCAACACAAACCTAGATATTGTCTGTGTATACATGCATCATTAACCAAATCAATGGTCAAGTTGACTGTTGATTGTTGGTGATACACCTTTACAGAATGTGGAAGCCAGAGGGAAGTTCTGAAAATGACCGACTATATTTGTGAATCACAAAGCTAAGATGTATATACACACATTTTTCATGTTTTCCTTTTTCTTATTCTTTATTTCTTAATATATCCTCAGGTAAAGCTTCTGAATAAATCTATTCCCTTAAGATGATCAAAGCAAGCAGAATGGAAAGAACCATAACATAACTGGACCATGTAAACTTTTTAAGACACTTACCACATAATAAGGACAGATCTAGTGACCTTGCTATCCATTCATACATTAACTTTAGATTTAGAGATGTTACAGCTCTGATAAAGAAAAATACTGACGTTTGCCAAAATTTACCAACAAATTGAAGTTTTTGGGAGATCATAAAGATACTGCATTATGCTCGTTTTTGCGAAACGGAATTTAGACTGAAATTACTGGCATCGACATATTCATGTACACCACATCTGTATATTATTGGTGATTAATGCAATTTAGAGACCTTCACCATATTGTGTACAGCAAACAAATGGCAGTTAAACCAAACATTGTAATTTTGCAATCAGGAAAACTTAGTTTTGGTAAATCTTTCACTTCTGAGAAGTACACTAATCTGATTATTAATGCAATTATGTCCAAACTAAACACCAGATGCCAACAAATTTTCCAGGAGAAAATCATTTCGTAATTTTCTAAGCATGTAGCCTCCAGCTACACAATAATAACAGTCAATCTAAAACACATAGCAAGGTGTAAATGTATTTTGGAACATTTTCTTCAGGTTGAATAGAAGTTCTGATAGCACAACCAGTGGAAGATTAGAGTGTGACGTTTTGATGACTACATGATCACCTTCATCAGACAAATTTCCAGTGAGGAATGCAGTAGCACTGATGTTTGCAGTGTATGTGATGGTATGGAATCGATCAACTTTTTCGGCTGCACTACAATCCTATGTACACTAAGACAGAAAATGGTGTGATGAGATGGTAAACAGATTATAGACCAAAAAATACACCAGATGGTAACAATGTACTGTCGTCAATTTGGCTACACCTTTGTTTAAGACTTGGTCAAACAAAGGTGTAAATGTATTTATATGTTAAGAAAACTATGGAGTCTCATTTACTCTTTTCATGGCCTGTAAAAACCTGTTTAAATGAGGAAGCTCTGATTACTGCATATAAATTGCAATCATTAATCCAGAAATCAACAAACATTGTGTCTGACTCAGAAGTAGGGGATAGGTAAAATTTATTGCTGGGCAATGAGATCACATCTGTTGTGATTCCCACACTGAATCTACCATAGATATGAGTGAGCTTACCAGTTATGGACTTAATGTCATATTAACTAAGATATGAACAGGCTGGGGACATCCTTCGATTTGATTTCTATGTGTGTTCCCTCTCAAATCCAAGGATGTCTGATTCCCAACAATGAGCTGACATTTTATTTAAACAGTGGAAGACATCCCAGATTTTTTTTGTAGCATAAAACATTTTGTGACATATCATCAGCAGTATAACAAATATCATGATTTCACTCTATTCAGTTTCTTTAAGCCTATAAAATGTAATAAGGGTATACCAGGGTATTGTATTTATTAATGAACTTGTGCATGGTGACTACAAAGTGTAGCCATATAGTGAAAAGATGTATTTTTTTATCTATTTGGCATAAAAACAATATCATTAATTGGTAATACAAATCTATAATTCTACTATCAAAGCTGTACCTTATTGAGAAATACTACTTGAATAAATGTGTTGAATAGCAGATGACATCAGATTTATGGATCTATATTTTAACCTTTATCTATGATACTGTTAAGTCATATATGGTCTCAATTTTGTGTTTTTTCAAAGAAACCTTTTCATTAGGAGATTTGATTTTATGAGTTATATATATACTTATTTTGACAGTTCTTGGACATATAAATTTGAGGATTAAGGGTGCCCAGGAAAATATATTTCCATCAAAAATGAATGATCTGACAGTAATTAAAGGGCCTTTCATCTATCATGGATAATAATGTTACTACGGCAAAACAATAGGTCATATATTCTTGATATCAATGAAAAGGCGATAAATACTAATTCTCTTTATGTTACATACTTTGTTTATTACAAGTACAGTTTGGGTTCCTTTTTCTAAACCTACTTTGACAATAATATTTTAGTATGAAATTGAATATACATGCATCAAGAAAAAGGGTTAGTATGAAACATACCATGCAAATAGAATTCTTATGAAAGTAAATATTTTTAATATTTGCTGATTTTCGTAATGGACTTTTCAAAATCAATTTCATTTCATTTAGACATTTTTCCATTTACCTCTTCCATATCCATGTGAGTGCTTGGCAAAGCTGTTGACCACCGCATCTACAGCTTCCTTCAAGACAGCCTTTGCACGGTTGTCATTCATTGCTTGTCCAGATGCTGCCATTCCAGCTGCAGCAGCAGCCATCACCTGCGATGACATTGGCCTGTCCATCATGACTGACATCGGGTTTCCATTGGGAGAACTAGGCGATCTGGCTCCTCTGGGAGCTGGGACTGGTTTTGGTGGCACACCTCGTTGGTTGTAATTGTGCGATGCCATTTAAGTTTGACAGGCTACATTGGATATTTAATGTCAGTTCAGTTCCGAAATGGTCGATGTCAATCTCCTTTAGAACTGTTTAAGAGTTGCCTGTGTGTTAAGGCTAAACATTTAATCCTATAATGAAGCTCAAGTCCATAAAATGTACAGATACAATATCTTATCTTTGGCTTATTCAATTCAGCCAAGCTTGTAACTGATATGGCACCAAGGCTGCTCCAGCAAAGTAGTTTAGAAGGGAAATCTGCGTTATTAAATTTACTTACAATTCAAGTGTTCTATCAGTCGGGACAAGTGATAACAGGGTGACAAGAAAGTCCACTATTATCTCACACAAATCGATTATGTCGAAATGATCTAAACCCTTTGATGGTTGACAACCGAATCAGTGACAGCGACATTGTAACATCGAACACTTTCAAAATAAGTTTTTCCACTTCCATGTAAACATCCTGACAATGATAACATAGTATTCAACCTGTAAACAGTCTACTTCACGTTTCTGAAGTAGGTAGCTGATTCAGAGTCCGACGGTTAGTAATCAATGCGGTCTAAAACACGCCAGGAATTTAACACACTTTGCTGACGATCCGCTGGCCCTCAGTCGCCCATGTTGGTGAACTCTGACCTTTCATTCGTTACTGCGGATCTAGTAAATATATTTAATATATATATAAATTACCAATATTGATTGATTTCAACAAAATGTAATGTTTATTTTCATACTTACGCTTAATATACTTTGATTTTGTCAAATAAACACGAGTTTTCAAACTTAAATTTTGATGTGATGTAAGGGAGGTAACTCTTTAAATATATATCATATCGGCGGCTAATCAAGATTAGCCAGAATTGATTATTAGGCACAGGCGAAGATAAAGATCAAGTCATGATTTTTAAAATTAAAAAAAATACAAGGACCACAATCCCTTACATTTTTTCTTAAGCCTGACAAAACATGAAACATAATTTCAAACTTTAGGTTAAAAAAAGATTGAAGATGTAATATAGTAATATTAACAATAATTATCCTGTTTTGTTCCCATTCTGTTTAACAACTTTGAAAAACAAAAAAAAATGTTTATTTATGTTTTGTTTTAATAGTACTTAAATAATGACTTATTGCACTATATAAGTACCTGGTCCTCAAGGTCAAGGGATGAATAAGTCAAACTTTTCCAATAATATCTTTTAAAGCATTCAATCTGTATCACCAACAGACAAAGTGCAATACTCTATCGATACATGGTTGTTTTACTCAGTTTGTTCTTTGTTGGGTTTATCGATCTGTGAAAGCCAGGATTATGTTGAGGTGGGTCTTCTTGTAGCTGGTGACTGCCTCAATGGACAATATATGGGAGACCAATCACATGCCATTTAGAGTGATGCGGTTCTATCAGACTCCTCCAGCTCACCATCAGTAATTTTCATTTTGCTATATCTGATATATATACTGACACGCAAAAGAAACACAACTGCTAAATGTTTGTAACAGTTGTACTTTTTCATTCAAATATGTCATTTATGTTTTTCAACTAATAAAAGATTAAAGACATGTCAAAGTTCAAGCAGGGGTAGTCATTAAAATGTTCACAAGTCTCTATAACAAGTATGTATCCTGTTTGCATTTGTTGTGGTTTGAATTCTGCGATGCATAGAATTTATCAAATGGTTTATTTGTGGCATAGGGATATTCTGCCATTCTTCCAGAAGTGCTTGGCACAAAGTGGGTATTGCCTCTGGTGGATTTGGGTGCATTCTAATGTGTCGATATCTAACATGTCCCACATTTTCTCTATTGGTGGAGGATCGGGACTGTAAGGGAGCCAAGGTAATATGTCTATGTTGTAACATGGCACCTTGGTATTGTCTTGTTGAAAGAGCAGGTTGTGTTGGTGAAGAAATGGTATGACGATAGGTTGCAATACAGTCTATGTATCGTTGAGCTGTCAAATTGCCATTGATGACTACCAAAGGGGTTTTGCCGCCACTACAAATGGCATCCCACACCAATAACACTACCACTGCCAAATCAAGTGCATTCCACCATGCAGTTTTCACTTTATCCTTCTCCACGATGTTGAAAAACACCCCGTGGTTCTGAGCAGTACTGTGTAAATCTCGACTCTTCAGAGAAGAGTGCACAGCGCCATCTTTGCATAGGAAACACATTTGAAAGGTGTCGTTGCAACCACTAGTCTGACGTCACGTGACATTTCAATAGCAACACAACAAGGTTTTATGCCAAATGAGCATTAGCACCTTAAAACAGTGTCACAACTTATTCTTGGATTCTGTGTGCATGGTGTCTTGTTTGCAGTTTTTTGTGCAGTTATGAAACAATTGTGGAAGTGCTGCAACCTCATGAAATGGTTCTTGCCTGGCATCGTAACCTTTGGTTGTACTTGTCAGTCTAAGGCAACTATAAATTCGACTTATTGTGCTTTCGTGGACATTCAGTACTCTTACTACAGCATTTAGAGTGTTTCCATCCAACAGTAGTAACTGCACTACCCTGTTGCATTCAGCATCAGTTAGCTTAGGTATTATTCACGTGTAGACAAATGATATTCAATATTGGATATTTCTTACCAGATATCTGGAGGATGACAAAGAGATAGAACACTCATAAAATGCTACCACGTTATTTGTGCACATGCAAATCGGAACATGTTTTGTGAACATGAGAACAGGTAGCATGACAAGAGTTCAATCAACCATGAATTTTAAAGGAAATGTGTAGCAGTGTTAAAATCACATACAATAATTCCAAATATAAATTGAAATATTGACATTTAATTCGGGTGTCAGTATATTTACATGCCTATACCACTGCTATCAAAACTTACAAACATTTTTTTTATCTATAACACAATGTCACGAAAAATGAACAGTAAAATTTCTTAAAATCTTTATTTTTGTGCACAATCTTCAAGTTTGCTTATTTTTCTATTAGGGGAGACATGTTTTTGTTGACATGAGCTTTCCCTTTCTTCATGCAACTTGGTTTGCAGTTCCATACATCTGGTTAAGAGACTGTCTTTAGAAGATGTTTCAATCTTGAAGATCCTACACATACGTCTTTATTAGGGATAATCTATGTATATAGATATGGGTATCAACATATAACACTTAAGGGGTTGATTGTCATCCAGGATATTGATGGTGACAGTTAAGGCAATCATCTTTGGTATGTCATTGTCCATTGGTACAGACAATCCCTCTCTGAATGATTATATACTGTAGCGATCTGTTTATGGTTCTAACCAATCATTTATTAAATGGTAAGTAGGCTGTACAAACTCCTCTTCAACATTGGGTGAATTGTTATTGATATTTTCTATATACCCATTCAACAACTCCTTTTCATATGAAGGTTCCTCTTGGTCCCTACTCCATTCAGGGACATATGGACTGACAGAAACAAAATGGTCAATATGAAGCCATCATGGTTTTAGACTTTTAGTTCATCATTGCTCTCTCAAGAGATCATTTTTGAAATTTCATACATAGATCAAATTTCAGGACTGAAAAACAAAATGGCTGACAGGCAGATGCATCATTCTCAAAGATATACATATATTTTTCCCTTAGTCACTAGTTGTGAATAACCAGTCTAAAGACTAATCCAAAATATGTACCGGCTGTTGTCTTGGATTTAGACTGTTAGTTTGTTATCGTTTGTGAAGAACTGAATGGACCAGTATCAAATTTCATATGTAGGTTCCCTTCAACTGTGCATAGCCAAATATGGGACTGATCAGAAAAATTGAAAGGTTGACAAATAGTCATCTTTGAGTTTGACAATTAAAGTCTGTTATTCCTATATCTTGAATAGTATTGGAAGATATGATGTGAGTGTATGATTTTAAGACTTATTGGAGAAACAAAATATCAGAAAGATGGTCATTCTAGATTTTGATGCTATTGCTATTTATATGCAAATAAATTTCATACAGAAGTTTTTGCCTTCTTGCTTATGTTCTTTTTAAAAATGATCAGCAATTCCAAAGACAAAACGACTGAGAAGTGGCCATCTTGGATTTGGACAATCAAAGCTCGTTATCAATATGTTTAGCTATTAAGTTCTTGATAGGTTGATGTTTCCAAATTTATAAAATTGCCTTTGGTTGGTAATATTGTTTGTTGACATTGTCTTGCTTATGTTGCTTCTGGTCTATGGCCAAAATTTAAATAAATGGTTTATTGAGAAGGTTACGGCAATGCTGATGACTGGTAGTTAAATCAAGCAAGATATATTGATGATATTCCTGTAGGTAAGATGCGCAAAATGGCAAAAATCAGAAATTTGATATTTTAGGCAGTTTTCTCCTATTTTCGGTGTTTTTCATATATTATGGTGTTTTTTTAAAGTGTAAGATATCATTGGTTTGGTTCACATGGGAGAATGAGTAATTTCATGTTTAATATTTTTTCTATCATCAAAAGTTGTTTGTTTGGTGGTTACATAGCTATAGAGGTAAGGAGTTGAAGTTCCATATTCTCTTGTATATGATGGATATTCTTATATTCAATGTGCTACTCTTGAATATAATTTGTATTCAGCATTATAGAATATCCCCTACATATATTAGCCTTGCAAAGACAAGTATTTAATTTCTGTATGCCTCAATGCTACCTGTTTTCAAAAATCAATATACAGAACTTCTAGACTTTGTATATCCATTATTTTTAAGATGCTTTATAAAGTGGTAGAGATCAGAGTTTGAGAAATGAACAATGTCTCTGAAAGCAGGGACGTAATAGAAGGGATATACAACCTACCTACACCTTTTAGAAAGGCTACAGCAAATGTAAGGCTACAGCAAATGTAAGGCTACAGCAAATAAAATTCAAGTTATTTTGACTTGTGTTCAACAACATTTTCTTTAAAACTTTGTAACTTATCTTTTCAAAACAGTAGTAGAAAGCTGAATAACATTCAAATTGAACAAGCTGAAAAATGTCTAACTTAACGTAATGTGCACAGTGTTTTTTTTGAGAAATTAAAGGTCAAATGTGGAATGTGCACACATTAAATATCTGTATTTTTTTTGGTGGAAAAATTAAAGGTATCTAATACTGTATAGGTATGAACAAAATAAACAGATTCTAAAACAATAGCTTTAAAAAGCGGAGTAGTTTTCGATATGGCACATGATTTATCTTAATGCATTTGTAATATCTTTGTAAAGAAAATGAGCTTCACTTCTCACTGAGTGACAAAATTGCTCTGGTCACTTAGTGCTACGTCAACTAACTACTGCCTAAAAGTGAAAGGGGTAATTTAGAATACCATTAAATTACAACTGTTAAAGGTTCTTTGATGACTTCATGACTCGATGAACAAACAAAATCTTACGCCAGATAAGACACCACTGCCCCTTATTTCAGTCTCTGTATCATCAGCCTCTCCTCAAAGTCAAAAACAGGCATAGGCATTACATTTATAACATTATGGGTGGTGAAAAACTAAAACAGAATTAATATTTGATTATTTATTGTAGACCTTTTTTTAAAAAAAGCATTGATGATGTTGAAAACATTGCAAAATATCAACCTATTTTATGGTAAGACATAGAAAATACATTCATACATTCACTAATGAATTCAAGAACCTATACAAATGCCTGAAGTAAAGTCTAATCCAATGATCAGAAATCACCAGTGATGATCAGAATATTGTTTTTTTTCCCACTGATGATGATGTATGAATTATGTTCAAGGTTAAACAATATATTGTTTTTCATGATGTTTTCCTAACATACTTCTGACTTCATGTAAGTCAACAATTTATGAATACAAGTAAAACTGCTTCTTTTATCATTTTTGGGTTATAAATACATGAAAATTTACGAAACACATCATTCAATAAATCTAACTTATCCATCTATTAAAGAAAATTCTTCATTTATTACAAAGTTCAATTGTGGAACTGACCAATATTCAGTAAAGATTGATCAAAGGAACAACACTACAATAAACTGAAAATTCTGCATCTAATAAATATACCACTGAAAGTCTTCAGTTTACAATGTGCGATATCAAATACTGAATTGAAATTCAGAAATTAAGTCTGATCCTTGAATACATTTATGTATCACTATGAATATATATTCATGAAAAGAGTGTAATGTTACCGCTTGACCTCTCCTTCTACATCAAACAAAATTTTAAAAAATTGTTATTATACGATTTTCGTAAATTTCATATCCTTGTATATAAAAAGATGTACATACAATGATTTTCTTTGAAAATCTTAATATTGCAGGGACCTCAGTTAAGTCAAAAGATGTGTAGTATACTGCAGAACCTTGCCTAGGTTATAAATCAATTGTAGTATGTAACTAATGCATTAGGAGAGATAGGCAGTACTCTGCTGATCCCAGTGATTTAAAACACCAATATACACCATACCAAACATTTATCCAAATCAAGTTATTGCCATACATAACAATACTTGACAATACATATATAATAACAAAAAAAAAAAATTTTTTTAATCAGTATCTGTATTTTGTGGAGTAATCTTTTGGAGACACAACCAGACCACGTCCCTTTCTAGCTCCACGGAATACTGTCTCCACAATGTCGATAAACTCTTGCACATCCTCCATAGACCAGTTAATCTTGTTGTTGTTTCCTGTGCCCAAGTCTATCATGATGTGTTTATTTCTATAAAAGAACATGATGGTACAAGGATCATACAACTCGTACATCTTGTTAAAGTCTGGCACCTTGGTAATGTCAACAAGATACACCACTGCAAAATTTTTCATCTTTTCAGCGCATTTGTACAGGGTCTCATCCATCACCATACATGAAGGATCCCAATCATGGCCAAATCTGATCACAACCACCCGGTCCTCTTCTGCTAAGATGGCCTGGTCCACTTGCCAGCCATTATGCAGATGTTGCAACATGTACGACATCTTTCTTGTTTTTCAGTCCAAATTCCTTAAATAATCAAAAAAAATATTTTCAAAATGAACCAGAATGAATTATACAAAGTTATATGGCACTAAATACTAAATATGGCAATAGCATACTGTAAAATCACATACATTCGTTGGGCTTCATTTTCATAATTTTGCAAAAAAAAAAAGCTTATCTTATAAATGCTTTGTGCACAGCAATAAAGATTGCATCATGGAGAACAAATGTAAGGTTTTGAACCAGCAGTGAAAGCTTTCAACTCATCTTTTAAACATTCTTGTACTTAACATGGAGCCACTTGTCACAGGTTTTACACATTAAACTCTCTGTATTGACAATTTGCTTAAGCAGCTGGTGTATAGATATCAAAGATCTTGGTTGCATGTGGGACATGTAGTTGGCTGGTGTGAAATAATTACATGTATATTCCAGATGAATATAACATATGAACACAATCAGAGTCAGTGACAACACAAATATCTGTCTATACAAAACCCATGTGCATTACATATTTCAATTGATTTAATACCATGGAAAAGAGCCACTTTCCACTTTACATACATCTAAATGATCAGAATGAACAATGCTTTAATTTGAGTATGACTGAATTTTGTTTGGTATCAATCCTAGTAATAAATAATAATCATAACTGATTACATTTATTACCATATTCCAATGAATAAAATTTGACAGCAGATAATTTTGAAGAAATGTGTAATCATGAGTAAATGGAATCAATATTGGTCGCATTGTAAATATCAAAGGAGAATGAAACTATCATCTGTTCCTTCCTTATCCCAATGTAAGGGAGATAAACACTACATACAGACAAATCCAATACGACAATGACATAAACTCAGCACAAATGTTGCAAATTTAGTGTTATCTATTATATTTTGATAAACCTGAAGAGTTTTGAGCAAGTTTTGAGTAGTTTTGTGTACACTTGCTTTCCAGCAATTTACCTTGACATCCAAACTGTGATTTCCCGCAAGGATGTGAAAAAGTACTCACAGTAAGACCCTCACCTACTTCCTTCCAAGCCAATTGAATCGATTAAATGGTTTTGGCTATGATTTTTCATAAAGTCAAATATATCAGCCTAAAATGATTTATGTAACAGAATTTAAAATAAACCAAAATCATGGACAAAACCATTTGATCAAAGCTTACAACTTGTTTTGCCATTGTTTTAAAGTTGACATGATATGGTGAGAAAAAAAACATTGTCTAATCTGATCAACTAAGAACGTACATTTTTGGTTTTGTGGTATAATACAAATATCAAAAGCATAAATCATATAAATCAACTTGGCCCAATGATCTAAGTGACTTTAAGAGTTATTTATCCTAATTAAGCCGTGGGATAGTCACTGTTGTTAATTAAGAAAGAACCGAATGGAAACAGAAGTCAGTGTGTCGAAACAACGTTTTAAAGTAACACAATATCTGAATGCCGTACTGCAGTAATATATTAAAGGTACCGAAACGTCTATGTCCTCTTAGTTAGGCATGGTAATGTCTAATGAAACATCTTGTAGGCCACCGAAACAGGTGTGTTATTATGATAAACCCATTGTTCCGGTTTGTGGAATCCCTTTTACGATTTCGTATAGTTAATGCTTCTATCAATATTTCGACAACATAACTATATTACCTTTCAAATTATCATGGGTACTCAAATTGACTAGCAGAAAGAACATTCGCAATCTCGTCGTTCTGTTGTTTCCTCGTCGATTAGGCTCTTGAAATAGAACGTTGGCACATTCTTGATATTCAAACGCCTGCATGATATCGACGTCCTTCCAGCAAAATGGCTGCCATGACCGTGGGTCAGGTCGCTCTCCTTGGAAGTAAGTTACTGGGTAACGCTAGTTTTAGTGAAATGCAACTATCATTTTCCTTTTATGTTTAACCGTTGACAAAATCATATCATGTAGATTAAAAATGGATGCATATCCGATCATTTTGTACATTTGTCAAAAACTCCGACCGTACACAACTTTGTCGGTAACGGGCGATTGTCATTCAGTCGCCGAAGAACAATATGCCGATACAGCTCTATCCATTATTCCGTATTCTTTTCCTAAATTGTAAGTAAGACATCATATGATGATAAGCGAAATAACTTAGAATAGTTTTAATGTAAACATATTGAACGACGAGAAACTTAATAATTCATAGATCATCATATAAATATGATTTCTGCTGTGAAATTGTTTTTAAAATAATTTATTGAACAGTTTCTATCCACAATCCATCATTGACATTTATTAAAACAAAGCATACTAATTATGTAATAGATGCTTATATAGAACGGTAAAACTTATAAATGAAAAACATATATGAATTGTGGGAGGATGCAGTGGAACTTTAACACATCCTCTCATCACAGAGGATAAAAAAAATTAAGTCCCCTGAACACAGATGAGAGACGTTGGGGGGTTACCCGTCTTCCATTAGGCTGTAATAGTGGACTCAAAAATTGTTAAATAAATAAAAGAAACATAGGTAAATGATAGCTCTCTTAGGCTTCCCTGTATTATTCTCCCATTTTCGTAATAACTTCCATTTAGCAAAACATCCAGCTAATAATCAAGATACCATGTAATTTTAATCCTGAGAGCAAATGTTTAGCTAAGCATGGACACTGTTTCAGTACGTACATAGTATCATCTGTATGTGTGTACTGTGACTCCCATAATTGTATAGAATGCATGCCTGTTATTATCATCATGCTTACAAACATGTCTTGATCTTTTAAAAGAAAAAGATTTTGAAAAAAGATATGTAGTTATTAAAGATATGAAATATTATTTATTACAGGGTTGCAGTTGCCTCGAGCTGTAGGTGGAGTGTACGTTGTCCAGAACAGACAGGCTAGTGACTTGGCCAATTACCGTCGAGGAAGAGGTGGAAGGTCCTCCTTTAGTGGACAAGTTGTCACAGTGTTTGGTGCAAATGGCTTCATAGGATCAAAGCTTATTAACAGATTTGGTATGATATTCTGCGGTTAAAAGAACAGTTATGATAAAGTTGTTTGTTCTTGCAAGATTTTTGAGAACTTTAAATTTGTGAATTTTAGAAATTTATTTGCATGATTTAAAGATTTCAAGGAATGCTGTTACTTTCATAATGTTTTGGCATTTACATTGTATTTACTGTTTGATCATTTTGTGAAGGTAAAAAAGGCAGTAAGATCATCGTACCATACAGGGGAGAACCGTACAGAGTCCAGCACCTTAAACTGGCATCAGATCTGGGGCAGATACAGTTCTTGGTAAGTATGCATTAATTGATTACCTGGACAGGTTATTAGTACAAGTGATCAGATCACTTAAACAGACAAAGTTCTTGGTTAGTACATGCGATCGAATCACTGGGACAGATACAGTTCTTGTTTAGTGTGTGTGGTCAGATCACTGGGACAGATATAATTCTTGGTTGGTATGTGTAATCACGCCTTTATGCATATCACATCAATTTTTTCACCTGTATTGAGATATAACATATAAAATTTCCACAATTTTATTACAACATAACCAAATACCCAAAATCTGATTGAACTACAGAGCTTTGTTTAACAGGACAAACACTGATGAAACTCTCAAATCTTATATTGTAATCGTTCATTCTCTGACATAGACTTGCTAATTTCAGCCATATCACTTGAAAGATGAAGACTCAATCCGAAAAGCCTTGCAGTACTCTGACACAGTCGTCAATGTCTTAAATAGAGACTACCCAACTAAGTAAGTGACCAGCTATCAGATTTAGCTTAAGATAGGTTTGAATATTTATGATGACCTGGTAAAACTTTTAGTTCTACCACATAAAGATGGGTATGATTCAACTTATAAGGCATCATTTAATCATTACAACTGTTTTATAAACAAATATTTATACCACATCTAGTGTTTGATTGACTAACATGATGAACTTTGACCAGACAAGTACTCCACATATCGATAACAAAACACGTGTGTAAAAAAGGGTCAATTTGGTGTCAGAATAGCTCTCTTATTTTGGTAGAAACAGGTAACACAAACCTGTGGTTGACATATTTGGAAAATATTTCCATATGTTTACTCATTTATGGAAAATTACAAAAATAACACTCCTTGAAGCTCTCTTGTTTTATAACTCTTTGAAAATAACTGGAATGAAATAAAAAATAATAATAAATAACAATCACTTTGTAGTCATGATCAAGGCAGTGACAAACTTCCTTGTCATGATCAAGTCTGTGACAACTTCCTAGTCATGATCAAGTCAGTGACAAACTTCCTAGTCATGATCAAGTCAGTGACAAACTTCCTAGTCAGTTACAAACTTCCTTGTCATGATCAAGTCTGTGACAACTTCCTAGTCATGATCAAGTCAGTGACAAACTTCCTTGTCATGATCAAGTCTGTGACAACTTCCTAGTCATGATCAAGTCAGTTACAAACTTCCTTGTCATGATCAAGTCTGTGACAACTTCCTAGTCATGATCAAGTCAGTGACAAACTTCCTAGTCATGATCAAGTCAGTGACAAACTTCCTAGTCAGTTACAAACTTCCTTGTCATGATCAAGTCTGTGACAACTTCCTAGTCATAATCAAGTCAGTTACAAACTTCCTTGTCATGATCAAGTCTGTGACAACTTCCTAGTCATGATCAAGTCAGTTACAAACTTCCTTGTCATGATCAAGTCAGTGACAAACTTCCTTGTCATGTTCAAGTCAGTTACAAACTTCCTTGTCATGATCAAGTCTGTGACAACTTCCTAGTCATGATCAAGTCAGTTACAAACTTCCTTGTCATGATCAAGTCAGTGACAAACTTCCTTGTCATGTTCAAGTCAGTTACAAACTTCCTTGTCATGATCAAGTCTGTGACAACTTCCTAGTCATGATCAAGGCAGTGACAAACTTCCTTGTCATGATCAAGTCTGTGACAACTTCCTAGTCATGATCAAGTCAGTGACAAACTTCCTAGTCAGTGACAAACTTCCTTGTCATGATCAAGTCAGTGACAAACTTCCTCGTCATGATCAAGTCAGTGACAAACTTCCTTGTCATGATCAAGTCAGTGACAAACTTCCTTGTCATGATCAAGTCAGTGACAAACTTCCTTGTCATGATCAAGTCAGTGACAAACTTCCTAGTCAGTGACAAACTTCCTTGTCATGATCAAGTCAGTGACAAACTTCCTAGTCAGTGACAAACTTCCTTGTCATGATCAAGTCAGTGACAAACTTCCTTGTCATGATCAAGTCTGTGACAAACTTCCTTGTCATGATCAAGTCAGTGACAAACTTCCTTGTCATGATCAAGTCTGTGACAAACTTCCTAGTCAGTGACAAACTTCCTTGTCATGATCAAGTCAGTGACAAACTTCCTTGTCATGATCAAGTCAGTGACAAACTTCCTAGTCATGATCAAGTCAGTGACAAACCTCCTAGTCATGATCAAGCCTAGTCATGATCAAGTCAGTGACAAACTTCCTTGTCATGATCAAGTCAGTGACAAACTTCCTTGTCATGATCAAGTCTGTGACAACTTCCTAGTCATGATCAAGTCAGTTACAAACTTCCTTGTCATGATCAAGTCTGTGACAACTTCCTAGTCATGATCAAGTCAGTGACAAACTTCCTAGTCATGATCAAGTCAGTGACAAACTTCCTAGTCAGTTACAAACTTCCTTGTCATGATCAAGTCTGTGACAACTTCCTAGTCATAATCAAGTCAGTGACAAACTTCCTAGTCATGATCAAGTCAGTTACAAACTTCCTTGTCATGATCAAGTCAGTGACAAACTTCCTTGTCATGTTCAAGTCAGTTACAAACTTACTTGTCATGATCAAGTCTGTGACAACTTCCTAGTCATGATCAAGTCAGTTACAAACTTCCTTGTCATGATCAAGTCAGTGACAAACTTCCTTGTCATGTTCAAGTCAGTTACAAACTTCCTTGTCATGATCAAGTCTGTGACAACTTCCTAGTCATGATCAAGGCAGTGACAAACTTCCTTGTCATGATCAAGTCTGTGACAACTTCCTAGTCATGATCAAGTCAGTGACAAACTTCCTAGTCAGTGACAAACTTCCTTGTCATGATCAAGTCAGTGACAAACTTCCTCGTCATGATCAAGTCAGTGACAAACTTTCTTGTCATGATCAAGTCAGTGACAAACTTCCTTGTCATGATCAAGTCAGTGACAAACTTCCTAGTCAGTGACAAACTTCCTTGTGATGATCAAGTCAGTGACAAACTTCCTAGTCAGTGACAAACTTCCTTGTCATGATCAAGTCAGTGACAGACTTCCTTGTCATGATCAAGTCTGTGACAAACTTCCTTGTCATGATCAAGTCAGTGACAGACTTCCTTGTCATGATCAAGTCTGTGACAAACTTCCTAGTCATGATCAAGGCAGTGACAAACTTCCTTGTCATGATCAAGTCTGACAACTTCCTAGTCATGATCAAGTCAGTGACAAACTTCCTAGTCAGTGACAAACTTCCTTGTCATGATCAAGTCAGTGACAAACTTCCTCGTCATGATCAAGTCAGTGACAAACTTCCTTGTCATGATCAAGTCAGTGACAAACTTCCTTGTCATGATCAAGTCAGTGACAAACTTCCTTGTCATGATCAATCAGTGACAAACTTCCTAGTCAGTTACAAACTTCCTTGTCATGATCAAGTCAGTGACAAACTTCCTTGTCATGATCAAGTCAGTGACAAACTTCCTTGTCATGATCAAGTCAGTGACAAACTTCCTAGTCAGTGACAAACTTCCTTGTCATGATCAAGTCAGTGACAGACTTCCTTGTCATGTTCAAGTCTGTGACAACTTTCTTGTCATGATCAAGTCAGTTACAAACTTCCTTGTCATGATCAAGTCAGTGACAAACTTCCTTGTCATGTTCAAGTCAGTGACAAACTTCCTTGTCATGATCAAGTCAGTGACAAACTTCCTTGTCATGATCAAGTCAGTGACAAACTTCCTAGTCATGATCAAGTCTGTGACAAACTTCCTTGTCATGATCAAGTCAGTGACAAACTTCCTTGTCATGATCAAGTCTGTGACAAACTTCCTTGTCATGATCAAGTCAGTGACAAACGTCCTTGTCATGATCAAGTCTGTGACAAACTTCCTTGTCATGATCAAGTCAGTGACAAACTTCCTTGTCATGATCAAGTCAGTGACAAACGTCCTTGTCATGATCAAGTCTGTGACAAACTTCCTTGTCATGATCAAGTCTGTGACAACTGCCTAGTCATGATCAAGTCTGTGACAAACTTCCTTGTCATGATCAAGTCAGTGACAAACTTCCTTGTCATGATCAAGTCTGTGACAAACTTCCTAGTCAGTGACAAACTTCCTTGTCAGTGACAAACTTCCTAGTCAGTGACAAACTTCCTTGTCATGATCAAGTCTGTGACAAACTTCCTAGTCAGTGACAAACTTCCTAGTCAGTGACAAACTTCCTTGTCATGATCAAGTCTGTGACAACTGCCTAGTCATGATCAAGTCTGTGACAAACTTCCTAGTCAGTGACAAACTTCCTTGTCATGATCAAGTCAGTGACAAACTTCCTTGTCATGATCAAGTCAGTGACAAACTTCCTTGTCATGTTCAAGTCAGTGACAAACTTCCTTGTCATGTTCAAGTCAGTGACAAACTTCCTTGTGATGATCAAGTCAGTGACAAACTTTCTTGTCATGATCAAGTCAGTGTGTTGAGACCATCAATTTCAAGGATGAAATGCTTGTGTTAATTGAATTGTACATTTTTTGCAAAAATTATAATGTTTACAAAACAAATACTATGAATTCAGTATTACATGGGCAGTAGTTTAAGATCCTAACAAACACTGGTATAATATATCATCAGAGCAATCTTGTTTGACATACCTCATTGAACAATATATCAGTCAGATTTGGTATATAGTTAATGTATTCATGAATTTCTTTAACACACAGGAACTTCAGTCTAGATGATTTACATGTCACAGGAGCACGAACAATTGCTCGACTATGTAAAGAAGAAGGTGTGTCAAATCTTGTACACTTTTCTCACCTAATGGCAAGTCCTGAACCAGAACAGCTGATTTCACCAGAAGGAACAGAATATTTCAAAGCAAAAGTAAGAAATATGATGCAATCTCTCCCACTTGATTGACTTTTTGACCTAATGGTGTTAACTGATATAACAAAGTATATGGGTTACTTATAAGGGTCAGTTATCAGTCCTAAATATAAAGTTATAATTGATATATTTTTGATGCAGTAACTTGAGTTTCCTTGAGTCAATGAACGTGGACATCATGAAGTGCTATCCTGTTATAAGTGCTTCCTTAGATGACTTTTAAAGTTTCAGAGTCAAAGTTACAAGGACTGATTGACAAGTTGTGAGCCTCATATAAAAGGGTTTGAATACTGGCTGACATATTGCATTATTTTTCAACATAATCCCCTTCAGTATCTACACACTTTTGCCACCAATATCTAAGGTCTTCATTCCACTTTGAGGAAGTCCTTTCCTTGACCATTCAGAAAGTTCTTCACTGCATATATGTCATCATCTGACTGAAAATAGGTACAGAAAATGGCCTTTTTCAATTTTGGAAATAGCTGAAAGTCTGATGGAGCGAGATCAGGCGAATAAGTCGGATGCTCAATCAATTCAAAGCCACGATTGTTGATGGCAGCCATGGCAATGACAGATTTGTGAACAGGGGCATAGTCCTGATAGAGTAACACACCTTTATTGAGTTTTCCGTGGTGCTTTAGTTTAATGTTTTCTCTTAACTGCCTAAAAAGTGATGCATAATAGGTGTCATTGATTGTTTGTTCCTTTTCATGATAATCTACCATCAGAATACCATCAGCATCCCAGAAAACTGAGGCCACAACCTTTCCAGCTGGTGGAACAGTCTTTGCCTTGTTTGGTGGGGGCGAACCAGGGTGTTTTCATAACTGTGTTGACCTCTGGGGTAAAATGATCGACCTATGTTTCATTTGTAGACACAAACCTCTGCAGAAAAATAACAGGATCTGCCTCCTAAAGGTTAAGATTAGCAGTCAGAAGTCTTGGTACCAAAAGTGCTGAGAGCTTTTTTATTGCAAGATCTTCCGTAAGAATGGAATGTATTGTTTCCTGTGAAATCCCAACAGTACTGGCTATATATCTCCGTGTAACTCGCCTGTCAGCTATAACAATATCATTGACTTTATTGACTTATTCCCTAGTGTTGCTACCATATCAGTGTGGATATCCTTAGGTGCTAGGCCTTTCTTACACAAATATTGGAATAACTGCTCTTTCAGCGATTTTGTTCATTTTGCAAAAGTCACTAGCCTTATTTACTTTTAGAGTTTTTTTTTACATAAACTGACCGAATGACTCCAGACTTTGGGTACACAGTCTTAAATAATCATGGAATAGTAGAGCTGAAAATGGACACCCTTGTATAACTTCTTCAATACAAGGCTCACAACTTACCAATCAGCCCTCATACCTAATATGTTGATAAATGCAAAGGCTATACACCTGCTCTCATAATATTCTTGATTTATTGCGCATGTGGAGATTTAATTGGAAAAAATTCTCTGTTATATTATTAGTGGAAATTTTGTGGATTGTATGTTCTTTACAGGATAATTTGTTTATTATTCATTGTTCAGAAAAGACTTAGTGATGGCTTAAAAAGCATACAAGGATCAGCTGAATTTATTTTGACATCACTATGTCTGTGCATTTTGTACTGCTATGACATAAGAGGCTGCTGGTTGGAATTTTCAGAGTACAAGTAATGGAGCATTTTATAATTACATAAATGTCATTGTTTGTCCAGTATAAAGCTATTGAATAAAAGTACTGGTATATGTATGGGATTGGTTCACAAAATTTCTTTAGGTTTTTTGGAAGCCTTCCTTGAAATAAGAAATTTATATTGATTTTTTAGTATTTTGGGGAACTTGCTGTACGAGAAGAATTTCCAGAGGCCATTGTATTTCGGCCATCACTCATGTATGGTAGTGGTGACCGTTTCATGAATAAATATTTTCATATTGGTAAGTATTGAAAAAAAAATTATATATTGAAATATAAAAAAAAAAAATAAAATCATTAGTATAGAGTTACATAGCCTGAGTGTCCCAGTATTTTATAATGTAGCTCTTTTATTATCGAGTGATCAATTTTAATGTCATATTTAAGGTAAGCCTTTAATGTTATGTTATGTTGATAGATTATAAGAAAAGATATGAATGTAGGAGATAATTACATTATTACCTAGTAGATTATAGTATCAGTGATAATCTAGCAAGTATGTAATTTTTGTGGCTTTATGCAGATTAATATGTTATTGAAGTGTATTTATTTTTTGTATTATTTTCTCATATGAATATACATGTATTTAGGGTGTGCCATTTCAGTCATATGTTCAATCTGTTCAGATGCTGATGTTACAAACAAGACTTGTATGCCTAATACATAGATACATATCAGTGTTTATTAGGTAATTTAATAAACAATTGTTTCTATTGAAAACAGGTCAGGGCAAAAAAACATTTTTTACCGTAAAATTTTGGAAGGGAGGAAAATCAACAACCAAGATGCCACTCTTCGTAAGTTTACAATTAACAGAATACAGGGTTTTCCATAGGAGCCGGTCGCCGGCCAATTTGACCGTCTACTTTGATCATTTGGCCGCCTACACCAATCCAGTTTTGTAATAATGTTCCGTACACGACTACACGTACACGGCAGGCCAGCCTCCTACTATCACTTCACAGCCTACTACTAACACAATTATGGAAAACCCTGAGAATAACTGTAGTCTTATGAAATCCATAGGTCAGATAATGTGCCACTATCTTATTTACATATTGCTAGCTCCTAGACCAGGATGTTTGTATTTTCATATGATAAATGATCCAGGGCTTTACTAATGTTATATCTAACTTATAACTGACCTTGAATCTTAATTACTGTTGTATATTGATGATATCTGACCTTTGATTGAGTCTTACAATTTGTTCAAGGTAATCTGAGAGGCTTCGTGTCTCTCCTTTACATGTCGTGAATAAACTTTTTCTCATAAACTGTCAGATTTTGATGAAAATAATGTTTGATTGATGGTGAGATACAGACCAAAGAATTAAGGGTCCCACCATTTAGGAGGCCATGGGAGGTCATTGAGTGCATAACTTATCACCTTCTCTCCAGAAAATGGTTCCCAACTGAACTTTGTGGAAATACTTGACCAGATAGGATAAGAATCTTGATAAGAGACAAGCCTATAGAAGGTCATTGGGTGCGACATCATGTTTTTGTTTTTGAGAAAGTTACCAATTTGATGATACATTTTAATAATCAGCTAGCTTTGAAGATCAGAATATCTTCAGTAGAAGTAGCTTGCTTCACAGGAAGCAAATAAGTTGGGTCACAAGAGGCCATTTTGTGAAAAATACAAAATATTATCTTTTGTATCTCTGTTGTGGGTTTCATTTCTGATGTGTGGTAAGGCCCATCATTTTCTGATATCACAGCCTATTACCATGTAAGTTTGATTGTGTCTACTACCACTGTTCATTTATATGTACAGTGCAGACTGTAGGGCTAGGATTTTATGCATGTGATCATATTTTACATACCTATAGCTGGTATATGACCCTTGTATGCTGTGTGTTTCAGGGTTCTGACATGGTAGATGGAGTTATGGCTGCACTAGCAGATCCAGACTGCAGAGGGCAGACATATGAAGCTGTTGGGTAAGTTCACACACCAATGATATCAAGTGTTTTTCAAACAGTTTCATGTTATTAAGGTAGAGGACAGATCTGACTGAAGGATATTATAACAGCCCACCTACACAGATGGAATGTTTTGTTAGAGGTTGTGTTGAACCACAGGTTTGAAACATTCAGGTGAAGTGTTAGAGAGTGTGTAAGGCTTCAGGTTATAATACGAGTTGATGGAAGCTGGGTTTTCGTTTGTTACCATTGTCTCATATTTGATATAAATAGACACAAACTGAAACATTAAAGTGACATATGGTGAATAATTGTTCAATATATCCTCACTTCAAGGATTTAATTTGGATGCCAAGAATTACTTCAAAGTGAGTTGCTGCTTTGAAACTTGGTTCTACATAGATATATAATTTTAATGCACTTTGAGACAATACAACCCTCAATGAGAATTCGGGGGATTATTGCAGTCTGGATTCATTGAAACTTTATATCTGGTTCTTGTGATATATTATCATCCATTGACATTTAGAAATGTCAGCCTCTTTATATGAGGTTCAACATTAAAAGAAAGCTGGTTATAGTCAACACCACAATTTCCTAATCACATAATGCATAAATTACATTGCATCCATGACCTCAATGCATAATTCTTTTTCTTTTTTGTTGATAGCCCTGAGAGCTACTTCATGCACGATCTTATCATGTTCTTCTACTTGTGTATGAGGAGGCCAATAGCAGGAGTGGAGGACTACGATCGCACATCCCTGTAAGTCATGTCTTCATGAGTTGTGTACATTTCCTACAAATATTGCTCAGTCTGAAGATGGTTATAGAAGTTGAGTTGTGGCATCCCCATTTACAGGACTGCTTTGCTATTTTCAGTTTAACTGTTATTCATGTCACCTGTTGAATGACCACTTGGAAATTCTTAGTCAGCAGTGTATAAGAGTAGAAATCATATCCTAGGTTTGTGTGCAATCTAACACAAACATCTGCTCTTTCATTTTCAATCAAGTTTTACACCCAAATAAATCCACTTTGAAAAATAGTCCTGTAGCAGTACATGTTGGTTTACTGTTTTTGTTTTTTCTTTAAATTTTTTCAGATTGAAGATGAAATATGTGGACCCTTATAATCCTTTGAGCAAGTACAAATTACAGAATTTGCACGTACTTGGACAGGTATATATCTCTCTATGACCTCTTTTATTGTTGATGCTAGCGTTATCTGTTAACAAGTATGAAACCTTTTACTCTTGATGCTAGCATTACCTGTTAACAAGTATGAAACCTTTCATGAGATTTTTAGGTCACCTGAGACAAAGCCTGAGTGTATAGCTAGGCCTTGAGATTTTTAGGTCACCTGAGACAAAGCCTGAGTGTATAGCTAGGCCTTGAGATTTTTAGGTCACCTGAGACAAAGCCTTGGTGTATAGCTAGGCCTTGAGATTTTTAGGTCACCTGAGACAAAGCCTGGGTGTATAGCTAGGCCTTGCAGTGTACATTATGTACAACTTAAATCTAGACAAAACCAAATTGGAATTACTTTGGTCCAGTTTGGGTGATATAGAAGACTTTGACAGATTTTGTGATCTAGAAAGAACTATTGAATAATTTTCTGTTTGTCCAATTTTGGTAATTACCTTCAATAAACTTTGTTACTTAATTTAAAAAAGAAAAAAAGGACTTTTGTTAGTTTTATTTCATTGATGTGTTTTCCCATCATGGAGAATGTAATTTTAATGAGACTAAGCTGGGATGACAATATAAAAAATCTGAGTAGAATTCTTGTTTTCTATTTGACCTTGGCCTTAGATATTGGAAGGGTATTTGGTATGTATCAATCTGGTTACCTGTATTAAACATGGCATAAAATAGATGTATCACCATTCTCATATCTGTAAGATACATTATGTACATAATGACTTCAAATGTCATGATGAGACATGACAGTGCTCATCAAATAGGGAACACTGTGACATATTTATAACCTTTTGACCTTGACCTGGTGTTGCAATCAAAAGTGTGAACTCTAACAATTGTTTATCATTTTGACCTTCACCTTGCATTGCCATAGTGGAACAGTTGCAACCGCTTTTTAACCTTTTGACATAGATCTGATTTTTCTAAGGCAATATTTCAGCTATAAAGCATACTAACATATGATTTTCACACTCTCACAAACCCTTTTGACCTTTCATCTTAGAAATAAAAGCAGGGGCTGGGATGTTTTTATTGCATCACTGCTTCTTTCACAGGAATCATTTTCAAACTTAGAATGGAGATGAGAATTACTGGTAAAGATGCTGTGTGTTACATCAGATTGGAATATTATCACTCCAGCATGGCTTTCCTAAATGTTTATATAGATGTATTTCTATTTTTTGTAAAGGAGTGTGTTACAGAGAAGACAACAGGTCTACCAACACTGGAGGACCTTGGAGTTAAGCGAACTTGTATCCTGGACCGTGCACGTTATGAGTTCAAGAAGGTACGTGCTGATGTTTATTATGATGAGGAATTGGGCCAATTTGCTGATAGTGGCGACCCTCCAACTGCTGCCCAGGTGAGAGAAAAGCTCATGCTGCAACAGGAAGCAGCAAAGTCTCAACGAATCTAGAAAAGTGGTTTTAACACCAGATATGCGATATGTCAGGAACAAGGACAAAAAAAAAGAAAAAAAAAACCTTGTGATAAAAATAGAGCAACAGGATTCCTGTGGAAATGATTTCATCATTTCAAAATCAGAGTGTATTTGTGGAGCATCATGTTTGAGTGAAACTGTTGTAAAGTTGTAATAAATATTTATAAAAGGAATATTGTTGCTTTTTTTAAAAATGTTTTACAGATCACATGACTTTCAATGAAAGTGTGTACAGGTATCTTTAATCATGACTAACGTAACACCACTGTAAACCTAGTAAATACTAGTTACATTATATGGCTTAGCTAGAGAGAACTTCTCTTTAGTTTGATCAGTTCAGTGTCAGACTTGAAGGGTAAGCCAGAGGTCCTAGCTTTGAATCTTAGCCAAGACATTGATATAATGACATCTGTTACATATACCGGTACATGGATTACAAATGGGCTAAAGATTAATTAAGTTTCAAATAAAATTTATTTGAACATCTGTCACTACAAGAGGATATCCGATTGGTCATTTTGGTCAGTGACAGATTAAATACAGTTGATTTCCGTATTGTATCTATATTCAATCTGACCACATGCATGTATATCATAAATGTGGTGTCTGTCAGCACAGTTTCCCTCATGCAAGATATACCTCATACTATATTTTTTTTTACCATAAGATTGCTTTTTGAACACTGTTTCTATTATTCTGTTTCCTACTCTATTATTCTGTTTCCTACTCTATTATTCTGTTCCCTACTCTATTATTCTGTTCCCTACTCTATTATTCTGTTTCCTACTCTATTATTCTGTTCCCTACTCTATTATTCTGTTCCCTACTCTATTATTCTGTTCCCTACTCTACTATTCTGTTTCCTACTCTATTATTCTGTTCCCTACTCTTCAATGGCAAAAATAAAGATGACGTGGCCAAAATAAGATATTTTGGTTTTGACACCAAATCATGAAATTTGCATGTGGAAAAGTAAACCCTTTATCAATTATAGGACCATGGAAAATACAAAGATTGGATCAGGTAGAATTGCCTGCTGGTATGACAATTAATTGTGTATTGTTGCAGTCTCTTATGGCTGATATGGTATATACAGTGGCATTTTTTGGTTTAAAAAAAAAATACCATGACAACTACAAGATGATGTGAAGAAAATTCCAGAATTTTATTATTACATATAAAATACAGTTATTGACGTTCAGATATTTAAGGAATGTTTTCCACATCAAACTAAGGATTACAATAGAACTTAAGTCTGGATTACAGTTGTACCAAACAAATTACAAAAAAACAGTGTAAAAAGCAATTCTGTTCTGCAAAGGTTCGAATCTGTTGTAAAATCTTTTATCAGAATTCCAATTCAAATGTTGATATTAGGTTTTAAATAATTACTTTTGTGCAAGTATTTTTAGAATTCTTTCAACTTAGTAGGAAAATAAATTGTTTGGACCAGTTTCTTACCTCGTTCATTAAAAAAAAGTTATAAGGTAAGTTTCATACAATTATAATTTTTTAACAAAGTACATAAATTATGAACGAAAGATTATTGTTTTGTACAAATGGTACAAAAATAGTAAAGTACAGAAGACATGATGAAGACAAATGTTATGAAATTATAAGTACATTTGAAGTACTGTACAGGACTAATATACACATGATAGATTTCTCTTCTGTCTTATCAATACTGTTGAGAAATTTTATTGTCTTTTTTTTAAGCAAACTTTACTATGTACTTGGTATAATCGGCAAGGTTTGTGGCCCCTGAACTAGACAAATGTTTACCAGCTAGTGAAATTGAGAAATCTGACAGTGGTCTCTTCTGTTATATTTACAACATGTGGGCTTCCTGGAGAATGTGTTTCTATACCCAAGTCCATTACAGGATAAAGTTTTAACCACAGCAGTTTTCGTCGTCACTTGGTTAAAGTTGAAGTAGGCCCAATATTTTGATTTATCTTATGACAATTCTTTAAATTGGTAGAGACAATGATTTAAAAACACATCAAAAACTTGGATTAGTGTGCAAGTATAAGACGGCATTTATGAATTAGGGATTAAGGATGATGAAATATCAAAACCATGCAGATTTGGTTGGCTACCTTGCTCTTCAAAGCTTTGTATAGTGTACTACATGTTTCCTGATCAACTAAAACAACAGTAGAAAAGTAGACAAATGTATCAAAGGTTTAAGAGATAGATTATGTGACCAGGATAAAATATCTATAGATAGGTACATGTGACCAGGATAAAATATCTATAGATAGGTACATGTGACCAGGATAAAATATCTATAGATAGGTACATGTGACCAGGATAAAATATCTATAGATAGGTACATGTGACCAGGATAAAATATCTATAGATAGGTACATGTGACCAGGATAAAATATCTATAGATAGGCACATGTGACCAGGATAAAATATCTATATATAGGTACATGTAACCAGGATAAAATATCTATAGATAGGTACATGTGACCAGGATAAAATATCTATAGATAGGTACATGTGACCAGGATAAAATATCTATAGATAGGTACATGTGACCAGGATAAAATATCTATAGATAGGTACATGTGACCAGGATAAAATATCTATAGATAGGTACATGTGACCAGGATAAAATATCTATAGATAGGTACATGTGAACAGGATAAAATATCTATAGATAGGTACATATAATATCATATCATGATTGTAGGTACTAATATCAAACTGTAGATAATACTTGAAGTAATAAAAAATGTGAATGTGAGAAAAATTTCAGAATGAACAGCATGGTTTCAACAAGAATTGCTTGGAAACTTAAAAAATTAAAAAATTGAAAGACATTCAAATATTATCTTATAAGTTCCCAGACAGACACTGCATAACTCTGAAACAATTAAGTTTATGTAAAAATATTTGCTTGAAATAGTTCTGTAAACTTAGTAGGTAGGCATGTACGGATATTTAGTACAGAAATTCTGACATTCAAAAATGTAAATGTTACACTGCAGTGCTGCAGAATCAACAGAAAAATATCAAATGCAACACAATATAAATAGAAAATAATATTTTGTGTGTTAAATGAGTATTAAAAGCTGGTCAGGTCTAGAGCATTGGGGCTGTATTGGTAAATGAGTATTAAAAGCTGGTCAGGTCTAGAGCATTGGGGCTGCATCGGTAAATGAGTATTAAAAGCTGGTCAGGTCTAGAGCATTGGGGCTGTATTGGTAAATGAGTATTAAAAGCTGGTCAGGTCTAGAGCATTGGGGCTGCATCGGTAAATGAGTATTAAAAGCTGGTCAGGTCTAGAGCATTGGGGGCTGTATCGGTAAATGAGTATTAAAAGCTGGTCAGGTCTAGAGCATTAGGGCTGCATCGGTAAATGAGTATTAAAAGCTGGTCAGGTCTAGAGCATTAGGGCTGCATCGGTAAATGAGTATTAAAAGCTGGTCAGGTCTAGAGCATTGGGGGCTGTATCGGTAAATGAGTATTAAAAGCTGGTCAGGTCTAGAGCATTGGGGGCTGTATCGGTAAATGAGTATTAAAAGCTGGTCAGGTCTAGAGCATTAGGGCTGCATCGGTAAATGAGTATTAAAAGCTGTTCAGGTCTAGAGCATTAGGGACTGTATCGGTAAATGTGTATTAAAATCTGTTCAGGTCTAGAGCATTGGGGACTGTATCGGTAAATGTGTATTAAAAGCTGGTCAGGTCTAGAGCATTGGGGCTGTATTGGTAAATGAGTATTAAAATCTGGTCAGGTCTAGAGCATTGGGGGCTGTATCGGTAAATGAGTATTAAAAGCTGGTCAGGACTAGAGCATTGGGGGCTGTATCGGTAAATGTGTATTAAAATGAGGTCTAGAGCATTAAACTGTATCGGTAAATGTGTATTAAAATCAGGTCTAGAGCATTGGGGCTGTATCGGTAAATGTGTATTAAAAGCTGGTCAGGTCTAGAGCATTGGGGCTGTATTGGTAAATGAGTATTAAAAGCTGGTCAGGTCTAGAGCATTGGGGGCTGTATCGGTAAATGAATATTAAAATCTGTTCAGGTCTAGAGCATTAGGGGCTGTATCAGTAAATGAGTATTAAAATCTGTTCTGGTCTAGAGCATTAGGGGCTGTATCGGTAAATGAGTATTAAAAGCTGGTCAGGTCTAGAGCATTGGGGGCTGTATTGGTAAATGAGTATTAAAAGCTGGTCAGGTCTAGAGCATTGGGGGCTGTATCGGTAAATGAGTATTAAAAGCTGGTCAGGTCTAGAGCATTGGGGGCTGTATCGGTAAATGAGTATTAAAAGCTGGTCAGGTCTAGAGCATTGGGGCTGTATTGGTAAATGAGTATTAAAAGCTGGTCAGGTCTAGAGCATTGGGGGCTGTATCGGTAAATGAGTATTAAAAGCTGTTCAGGTCTAGAGCATTAGGGCTGCATCGGTAAATGAGTATTAAAAGCTGTTCAGGTCTAGAGCATTAGGGCTGCATCGGTAAATGAGTATTAAAAGCTGTTCAGGTCTAGAGCATTAGGGCTGTATCGGTAAATGTGTATTAAAATCTGGTTCAGGTCTAGAGCATTGGGGCTGTATCGGTAAATGTGTATTAAAATCTGTTCAGGTCTAGAGCATTGGGGACCGTATCGGTAAATGTGTATTAAAATCTGTTCAGGTCTAGAGCATTGGGGGTAAATGTGTATTAAAATCTGTTCAGGTCTAGAGCATTAGGGACTGTATCGGTAAATGTGTATTAAAAGCTGTTCAGGTCTAGAGCATTAGGGGCTGTATCGGTAAATGTGTATTAAAATCTGTTCAGGTCTAGAGCATTAGGGACTGTATCGGTAAATGTGTATTAAAATCTGTTCAGGTCTAGAGCATTAGGGACTGTATCGGTAAATGTGTATTAAAATCTGTTCAGGTCTAGAGCATTAGGGACTGTATCGGTAAATGTGTATTAAAATCTGTTCAGGTCTAGAGCATTAGGGACTGTATCGGTAAATGTGTATTAAAATCTGTTCAGGTCTAGAGCATTAGGGACTGTATCGGTAAATGTGTATTAAAATCTGTTCAGGTCTAGAGCATTAGGGACTGTATCGGTAAATGTGTATTAAAAGCTGTTCAGGTCTAGAGCATTAGGGGCTGTATCGGTAAATGTGTATTAAAATCTGTTCAGGTCTAGAGCATTAGGGGCTGTATCGGTAAATGTGTATTAAAATCTGTTCAGGTCTAGAGCATTGGGGCTGTATTGGTAAATGTGTATTAAAATCTGTTCAGGTCTAGAGCATTAGGGACTGTATCGGTAAATGTGTATTAAAATCTGTTCAGGTCTAGAGCATTAGGGGCTGTATCGGTAAATGAGTATTAAAAGCTGTTCAGGCCTACAGCATTGGGGGCTGTATCGGTCGTGGTGTATCCTGATCAAAGTGAGGCCATGTTTTGATGATATTGTACAGGAAATCTCCGGGGGACTCTGTTGCTTTAGCGTCCCGGTGACCATACAGCTTATAGTCAGGTTCCAGTTTGCCAGAAACCACTCCACATTCGAGTTGAGCCTGTATGGCATCCAACATTTTTTGGTCTGGAGTTTGGAGCATGAAGTTTCCCATAGCACCAATGGAGATTGCTATTTTGTTGAAACCTTTGGTATGTGCACCAACACGATCCCACCCCCGTGCCTGGTAAATCCTTCCGTCTTCACCAGCCAGGAAATTGTACCCAATGTCGTCCCATTTTAACACGTCTTTGTGGAGCTCCTCGACCTTCCGCACTGCCTCCTTACATTCATAGCCGGTTGTGCAGTGACTGAGAACAGTGTGATGAATGAAGACAATGCTTACTTTCTTTCCCATGTTTTCATATGATGTTGGTGTCCTGCCTCCCCACTGGGCTCTGCTGACATAGCCAAGGTTGCTACAATTCACTGTGTCTGCAACAAAATAGGTTGTTCAACATTTCTTTATTGTGACTTACTTTTAATCAGTTCTTCCAGATTTAATCGGCAATAAGCCCATGTTTGGTAATCAGCCAACACAATGAGTTTCAGGACTGAATGCTTTATCATTGTTCTATAATACCTGTAAGTTCTGTTTTTTTATTCTTTTTTTTTTCATATGAAAGATATTGTGGTCTTGTACAATAGTTTAGCTGTAGGTTGATTAGCAATAACTGCATTATAGAAATTGTCAACTTTCCTACTGTAGCAATAATGGACACAGAACAGAAGACTGCTGCATCTCAGTTACATACTTAATGTTAGGACATGCAGATTGGAAACTTACGATCCCATCCAGTTTCATCTTTCAGATTTACTTCATCTGTATTCCAATACCTGTTAATCAAAAAAAAAAAAACAAAAAAATCATTGAAGATGTTGTATTTACAGCATTTTCTCCATTGAGTTGGAAATGTGCAAGAAAGCTTCAGTAAACAAACCTCATACTTCCAATGGAGGATGGGATAAAATAAAAAAAAATAGAAGTATCATATTGAATATTTAACACCCTTGGTTTGCAGAGATGTAACTTGAAATTTAGATAAATGAATATTTTGGAAAACATTTCTGTGCATTTTGACACTAATATGACCTGTAAGTAGTAGGATGCTGAATTCTAAAGTGGTACTGGTTAAAATATTTTTGTTTTTATTTTCCAAACTAAATTTCAAAAAAAGTTTTCTACAGAGTCCACTGCTTTTGGACATGGTAGAAGGGAAAACATTTTGCTTTTTCCATAAAATCAAATTCCAAGCCAAAAGCATAGAAAGCATGTTGAAAACTTTATCTCAAATTATGTATAATTTTTCCCTGTGAAATCTACATTATACCCAGACCATCATTCATTTCCCCCTATATACACAAATATTGGACGATACCTACGTGAAATCCGGTACAGCAGGACCTTCACAGCCGAAACCAGATTCTAAACATCCAGAAAAGTCCTTGGGATCTCCTAGACAGGCGATCAGACCTTGGAAGTGGATTCAAAATACTTAGTAAAAGCATACAGTAATCTTATGTCTCATAGAATCCAAATATATCACATATAATGTATCACATATAACATCATGATAAGAAAAAAAAACACCTACGTACTTATACAAAAGATTTGAAATATGGGTTGTTATAAAAAGAAAATACAAAGTTATTAACAAATCTTAATCAGACTCAAAATCAATCAAAATACGGACAAAATATGAAGTATTTTAGCAGAGACTTGTTTTTATAATATAGACTAACCATTACATTGTTCTGTATAATGATAATGTAGAAATACTATTTTTATCTATAATGTCTAATTGATGGAATATTTTACTGATATTGATAACCATCTTAATCGTACAATTTCTTGAATTTCAATGTTGTTTTATATGTTATGTCTTGTATTGAAAACCATGTAAGCATTTGATAAACTGGTCGAGGATGTGAGAACCTGCATTTTCTCATCCTGGAACCTCTAGACGTTATGGTTACTTACGATGTTTTTGTCTTACTAACAGTATTGTATAAATCAGAAAATGTCTGCCCATATAACTTCTCAGATCAATTTTATCCGTTTATATAATACGCATTTAACAGAATAACATCTGTTTTACATGTATCAAGATTGACCCCAAATAACTTGAAATAGAAAGCAACATTATCCCATATTTGAAAATTCTTCATTTTATGCATTTTCCTGTCAGATTTGCATGGTAATAGTAAGCTTATAATACATACAGCCTAGTCGTTTAATTGTTACTTCAATGTTTATCTTATATTATACTTACAAATAAGAGAAATACCAGTTTAAATGATTAATAGAAAATGTAATTTGTGACTTGACTAACAAGGCCTTTGTTGCCTGGACATGTTTGATGATTGTTTGCCTGTTGGTTCTGTTGTTGTATGCCTTCTATTCATTTTAGAACCTTGGTATTACTGTTGGCAATGAAGCGGAATGTGCTTACTCTTCTGTAACACCTGGTCTTATTCTACTTTTTTAAGTAGTCTCCATTTAAATCTTTCTTTGGTTCATATGTTGCCCTAGTTTTAATGAGTTTGGATTATGTTGACATGTTGATATTTTCTTGATGTTTTTACCAATAACATAAACAGTGACCATCTGTTCTTCAGCCTCCTGAGAAACAAAAACTGCCACAGGTATTGACAAAAATGTTAATAATATTAATGTAAAGATGACACCAGCACAATACAGGGGCCACATGTACATTATAGACACAACTTTTTTAGTGCAAAACTAAGGTTTTTAATTATTTATTTATTTAGTGAAATTTGAAGGTATTTATTTTCAATGTGAAAGTGACAAAAAAACATGTCAACAGAGTATCTTAATTATATGTATAGAAACAGTATCTTTATACAACAAAGGTCTTAATTATATGTACTGTGAAAATATCTTTTTTTTTTAATTTTTTTTTTTTATTTTTTATTTTTGAAAGTTTTCAAATATAATACATATATAAACATATTATCATAAACTTTCGCATAAACTTACATACACTTACATAGTGTTGTGCAGGTGATTACCTAATTATAATCAATGTCTAAACAGGAAACACAACCTATTATAACTAATCAATTATGAAATTTCAACCTTGATGATCGGTTTCAAAATAATAACCAGTGATGTTAGGTTTACTGTTAATATCCGATCATCGATGATGGAATCTCAAAACTGATTCCCTATACTACACTCACAAGGACATACACACACAGATGCTCACATACCATTCGCTCATCAGACAAATAGACAAACAAGACAGACAGAATAGGAAAGGGTAGAAAAAAGGAAAGAGGAAGGAGGGTAGAGAGGAGGAGGTACTGTTTTCTTCATACACACACACACATATATATTGTATAATGTATTCTACATGTAAATAAAGAATATTTAAATTATAACAGCAAATCAAGAGTCGTCGGCGGAGTTAGCGTTATGATTGATAATTACAACAAAATAAATATACACGTACAGAGATAATTAGAGCCAGTGAAATAATATCAAGGTTAAGAACTTATAAGTCTAATAAGGGCTTCCATTTTCTCCAACCTAATTCAAATTGCATTTTAATATGATTCTTTTGACTATTATTTATATATTTTTGAACTACAAAATTATCTTTAATTACATTAATGAGAGCATTTATATTCAAAGAGTTACTAATACATCTGGTTTTATATATATAGTGTTTTATAATGATAAGAATTTCATTGTCAACTGAGTTACATTGTTGTGAAACTATTCCAAAAAGAAATGACTCCTTATTATATGCAAACGGTATTAAAAGTAGATCTAATAGAGTTTCAAATTTCTGAAGTAGAGTTTGCACCTCCCTACATTCCCATAAGCAATGCGTAATTGTCTCTATTTCCATATTACATAAAGTACACATAGGGCTAAGGGTTTATCTTTATTTCATGAAGAAAAGAATTTGTCACTAAGATCTGATGAATAATTCTGACCTGCAACCTATTAATTTAGGAATTTTGGTGAATGTAAAGGGAAGATTATATACGTTTGACCACTTTTCAAAATCAACTGCAAATTCCATTTTTTAAAATCAACTGCAAATTCCATTTTTTGGTGCCAGTAGGCATAGTCGCTGGAATTATGAAAAATATGTGAAAATATCTTTATGCAATGTCTTACTCTTAACGAAATGTAATCTGAAAGTATTTTAATGCAAACAATGTCTTACTAGAATTATCTGTATAGATTTTCTATAACGTAAAAATGTCTATTAACAAGCATCAAATTGTCTTAACTATAGACATGTATATCTAATGTGGAAGTATATATATAAACAATGTTTGAAAGTAAATTCCAGTAACAGTCATCATCTTCCCTGCTGACTTCGTCTCAACGATATGAAATAAAGAAGTATAAAATTTTCCTTGTAGCATGTTATGTAAAGATATCGTTTGCTGTTATTGTCACAGGTATGTGTATAAGTGTATTGACAGACAAGGCTAATTACATTGAATCTGTACACATACATAATGGTACAAGACTTACCTAGGATGCAAAAGAAGAGAGTAACTTTAAAACTATTCTTCATTCCGTACATAGCTGTCGTTTTTGGTCCCTCTTGTAACGAGTTTGTAGACAACTATTTGGAACACCTGTACCGTATTCTTAGGCATGTTCCGTACACATATATAGATTACAAACAGAAAGTAGGATTTTCCGCATCTCTTTTATCATATACCTACGTGTCACTAATTTAGTGATCCCAGCTTAGCTAAAAATAGCTCTGACTTCAAATCTCGTTACTAATTATAAACATTATTAATATGAGACAATTGTATGTGGATTTTCATAACCGAGGTCTTCCTAAAATAGCAGTTTGTATGAAAATAAAGTTGACGCAAGATAAAACACCTTGCCTTCATGCTCCAATTGATAGGATGTCCTTACACAGAGATTAATACTTCCTCCGACTTTCCAGAGTAGAAGGGACGAATGAAATATATAAAGGCAATGAATCGATGAGTCATGACTGTTACTTTAAAATGACTTCGTGTATATAATAACTGTATGGCTAGTAACCTTTAGTCATTTCTACTCCATTAAAAGATTCGTAAATGTTATGAAAGTGAGATATAAACGTATAAAAATTAAAACATCATTTTGATTTTTAATACAATTTTTTATAACTAAATGTCTGGGTATGGGCGTGGTTGGTACTAAGTATATTTGCACATACAGGCGATACAATGGTCTGTCATCCAGTACTGCAGCATTGTACACGATGTGATATCCAGGTTAGCTCACGAGAGTCGCCGGTGAACTGTTCCGCAGTTTAACTGCGAAAATTGGACCCTCTATAAATTGATGTTTTCGTGAGGTATCCCTTGAAATTTGAACTTTCAAAAAGAGTAACACTAACAGTATCAAATGTCGTAGGTATAAAATTCTAACTGACTATGACCTTAATCAGAACTAAAATGTCTAGATATAGTATTCTTACGTTTGGTACTTGAACCTTTAACAAAGGCATTGAAGCTTTTATTAGTCACGTGGTCTTTATGGGAAAATATAAAGTGTAGCAAATCTCTGCTCTCGTGTATACTGTAGAGCTGATGATGTAGGAGTTTAGTTTCGCTACAATCACAGCTATTATAAACAGTTCAAAAATAAAAGAATGAAATCTATATGCAGCAATGGGGAGATTAAATACTGTAACCACAGAAATATTTGTGTACTCTTATCCTCGCAGTGTCAACTGAGGGGTACGTCATGTGGTGGTATAAGCAACATAAAACCAAAGACTGCAAATTATATCTCTCATAACATAGAGCTGTAGGTGAGAAAATGTTTGGGATTTTTGTATCCTCGAGATAGCTAATGTAAATTATAGACTAGTGTCATCACAGATGTTTGAACCACTGAAGGATGATTTGATAGTGTCATCACTCTGAAATGTAAAAACCAGGACTGCTTGGTCACATTATGCTGACAATAGGCTAAATCACTATTTTCGTGGTTTTATTAGGATACGGTTTAGGACAGACACTATAGCTCTAAGGCGCGAGTCAATGACTAGAGAGACATTAGGAAATCATTTAAACCTTGGAGACTTTTATGATCATTTAAAGCAGTAATCCGTGGGTAAGATGTTAATTCTTTTTATTGAAATTTCAGTAAATTTTTCAGTTAATTTTCACGTGTACGACGAGTTGGATTCTTCAATGACAAATACCAAAGTAATTAATGTTTCACCAATTGGGCAAATATTCCGGTTTTTTCCGATTTTTAGCGATTTTTTTTGCCAAACATAAGGAGACATTTGCTGCTATTCTTAAACAATTAGTAAATGGTATTTTTGATAAGGACGTCTTTCCCCCAGTCTGATACAACTAATTATAGAGGAATCAGTGTGGTAAGTTGTTTAAATTATTTACTTCCGTTTTAAATAATGGACTATTACAACGGTATCAGAAGTACGACATCGTTTCCGATGTCCAGTTCAGGTTTAAGCCTGGTTTTTGAACTTATGATGCTGTTTTTGCTTTACACGGGGTAACTAAGAAAATGCTTTCTAATAACTAGAAGTTTCACTGCTGTTTTGTTGACTATCGTAAGGCCTTCTATTGTGTAAATAGAAATAAGTTGCTTTTGAAACCTTTTCATAGTTGAGTCAGAGAACAACTATTGAATATCATAAAATCTTTATACGGAGGTTAAAAGTCTTATATTAAGTATGAGTCCGAGTTGTCTTATGTTTTTATGTGCATGAGGCTTGGTGCAAGGGGAAGGGGAAACTCCCTTTCATTTTTTATGTGTGTGAATGCCTTTTACAAGCCATTTTGTTGTGATCAGTCCCAAAATGGAAGGGCACGACTAGGGACCAAAAGGAACCTACTTATGAAATCTCAGAGCGATTCAGTAACGACCTTCTTAAGAAACAATCTTTACTCGGCAAAATCCTAGATGGACTTCTTTTGGTAATTCTGTTTTTCTAAACAGTCCCAAAATAAAACGGGCACAAACAGGGACTAAAAGGAGCATACATGTGAAATTTGAGAAAGATTGATGCAGTGTTTTTCCAAGAAATAGCAATAACAAACTTTCAAAGTGAAAATCAAAGCTGGCCGTCTGCTAGCCATTTTGTTTTTCTGATCAGTCCCAAAATCAAATGGGCACAAATATGGACCTACGTAAACCTACATATGGAATATAAGAGATCCATCCAGCACTTCTCAAGAAATAGGTATAACAAACTTCATTGTAAAAATCCCAGGTATCCACCTGTCAGCCATTTTGTTTTTCTGATCACTCCCAAAAACACAACTAGAGACAAAGGGAAACATGCATAGGAAATTTTTGAGAGAGATCCATTAAGTACTTCTGAAGAAATAGCAACAACAAACTTTCAAAGTCAAAATCTAGTATGGCTGTCTGTCAGCCATTTGGCATTCTGACCAGTCTCAAAATCAAGCAGGAACAACCAGAGACCAAGGGCAACCTACACGTGAAATTTGAGAAAGATCTATGAAGTAATTCTCAAGAAATAGTGACAACACACTTTCAAAGCCTAAATCCAAGATGGCCACTTTTCCGCCATTTTGTTTTTCTGATCAGTCCTAAAATCAAATGGGCACAAATATGGACCTACGTAAACCTACATATGGAATATGAGAGATCCATCCAGCACTTCTCAAGAAATAGGTATAACAAACTTCATTGAAAAACTCCCAGGTAGCCACCTGTCAGCCATTTTGTTTTTCTGATCACTCCCAAAACCATATTTTGGCTTTGATTTGCATAATGTGAGTATTTTGTGCTGTCCATCCCCTGACTACACCACTCCCTGTTGAGTATTTATTTGATAATGGTGATAGTAAATGTTGCCACAGTATCTATGATTTTATTCTTTAGCCTATATATTCCTGTGTAAACTGGTAAGCCACTGTACACTTATGTTAAGTAAGTATACAAGCTGTCCATCTTCTATTTATTTGTCTATCTTGTACATGATAATGATCTAGAACATTTACACTAACTAAATATGATGTACAAAATGATGCTTTATATGTGATATGATCATTTTGTATCTCATATTGCTAATATATCAATTATATGTTGGTATGAATGTTTATGAGCCGTAAGGCTTCAAGTTAAATGAACAAAGGAAATGGAAATGTCTTTGGAGAGATCAGATTAGAGAGAAGATCAGATCCCCAGTTTAGTCAGGATCATACCATAGGGGCAACAGGTACAACGCTCCAGCTTCAGGGCCATTGTGGTATCTTTGAGAACTTGTACAAAAGGAACTCAGAAATAACATTAATACTTACAATATTTATTTTACTTTCTATTTTGATGAATACACATGAAAAATGAAAAAAAAAGTCACACTTATCAAAATAACGCCATTTGTGTGCAACACGTGAATTATGATAATTCTATTTGAATTGAAATGTCACTCTTTGAATATATGAATTGCATATGTATATTAAAGATCACATGACATCAGAAAATATAGAACAGAGTAACATGTATAAAGTATGAGTCTTGAGGACAGATTTTAAAACTGCAGTATAACATATATGTAAATATATGTGAAAAACATCAATCTTTAGCACATAGGGACAAATAAGTGTTTCAAAAATTCATTAAAAAATGACAAAATTGATTAACATTAACAAAATCTGTCTGCCATGGCTTTTTTTCACTCAAACTTCATAATGCTGGTACCAATTTTGGCAAATTAGAAATTTCATTCTGATTTTCAAACCCTTACAAATTTTCAAGTCATTTATTGCCAGAACTTGATAATCGACATTCACAACAACAAACATCCAAAGTGTGTAGTATTGATCATCAGTAATAATTTAGATATTATATGAGATCTTTATTGAACTGTATACAAATCAGTAAAATAGATTTCTACAAATACATAATATACCAGTAAGCTCCTATTTTGTTCCACTAAAAAAATAAAGAATATTAGACAAGATGTCTAATTTATCAAATTTCCTTAAATATAGATTACATGTACTTATACATAATATATTATAATACATGTATATTTTTTCAGAAAATATACTTTAACGAAATTCTTTTCTAAATCACAGATGTCAATTAAGTCAGCACAGCAACAATGTAAAACAATCCACACAAGAAATATTCCACCACTATTCAGTAGCACTTCACCGCCACTCAAATACACAAACATTAACTGTTATTCTATAGCGCTCCACCACTAAAATACACAACATTCTACCGTTATTCTATAGCGCTCCACCACTCAAATACACAAACATTAACTGTTGTTCTATAGCGCTCCACCACTAAAATACACAACATTCTACCGTTATTCAGCAGTGTTCTATTTTTAAAATACACAACATTCTACCGTTATTCAGCAGTGTTCTATTTTTAAAATACACAACATTCTACCGTTATTCAGCAGTGTTCTATTTTTAAAATACACAACATTCTACCGTTATTCAGCAGTGTTCTATTTTTAAAATACACAACATTCTACCGTTATTCAGCAGTGTTCTATTTTTAAAATACACAACATTCTACCGTTATTCAGCAGTGTTCTATTTTTAAAATACACAACATTCTACCGTTATTCAGCAGCGTTCCACCATTACAATATGACTGTATAAAATATGAATATTCTACCATAATACTGCAGCATTCATCACTAAACTGCTCACTGTCTAAATATGTAATTCGTATACCTGTCAATTTATTAAATAGGAAGTGTGGAGAAAATTGTTTAGTGAAATTGATAGTATCTATATATGTGCCATTGAAGGAGTGAACGGTGTAATTTTACTTATACACCTATGTAATACAACTTATTTAACAATGCAATATTACTTATAAAGCAGTGTGACATTACTTATATATTGGCATAATAACATTTATGTACCAGAGTCATATCACTTACAGTTGTGGGAATAGAAAAATGAAAATTATACAGAGGTAATAAAAATGAAAAATAGGTTTATCTCTTAATTATGAAATATACTTAGCGGTACTTTTATATATCTAGAAAATAAATAAACCTGATTCTATAAATCATTTCTGAATTTATATCAACCACGATTAAGAATTGCAGATTTATGTGATAGAATTGCATAACATGTGCAGAAATCACTTATTCCATCCAATTTTCCTATTGTGCAGACATTGTGTGCATGTTGTGTAACATTGTGCCACAACTGTCTCTACAGATGTTTATAACTTAATGCTAAATATTATTACTTATCAATAGACCATATAATACTTATTTCAGTGTTAAACTGTATTACTTATTGAAATAAGACTTATATACCTGTGTAATATTACTTATTAATCTATGTATTTATACAATGTATATGCCTATTTATAGACTGATTTCAATGAAACCTTCTACAAATTATTCCATTCCACAATAGCTTGAACTAATTTGAGTTACAATTTTTTTCTTTTTTTTTTTAAGCATAATCATGCCCCGTTTATTAGCAATCATGGCCATTGCGTAGAAAGGGCAAGAAATTTTTATTTCTCTTTGTTTCATGTGACCTCATATTTTCAGAGTTATGCCCCTTGTTATGGCAAATATGGGCATCGCGTACAAATGCAAGATGTTCAACTCTATTTCATTCCTTTCGAATCTGGCAATAAAACAGAGCACATCTCTGCTGACAAGAGGCAAAGTTTCTTACAGAATTTGTATCAAATGTGTGTAGCGAGTTTCATTTAAATAAGTATAGTATATAAATAACAGCACGAGAGAGCAGCGAAGTTAAATTTAACGAAATTGACAGAAAACATATGCTATAGATATGAGGTTGGGGGAAAAAACATAACAAAAGTTCAATATCCTTGCCACTTGCATCTCCATGCCACATTTCAAAAATCATTCAAACAGTATATTAAAACTTTCAGGCATTTTCAACACATGTTCTCAATATTACTACATATTTAGGTGGATATGATGGGCTTCCATCGTGCTTCCACCTGTGGTGGTCTTGTTACCTATATATTATTACTTATATACTAATGTAATATCATGTATTAACTGATGTGACGTTACTTACTTTTATTATTTTTAAAATGATGCAAAATTCAACTGTAACAAGTTTGAAAGAAGGTGATGGTGATTTCTATCAAAAATGGGAGAGTTGGCAGGTACAATAAAACAGTCACATTTTTCTTCTGTTATCCAGTATAAGAGTACAAGTCAATAACATATTAATTATACTGGAGCCGTATAAAATCATTATTTTACATGCATTCATTGTATTCGATTACTATATTTAAGCCAATTTGTTTGCTAGTTGAATCAGTTTGAGAAATAATTGGACACAAATAAAAATATCAATGGATTGTCTGAATAAGCAAACAGATAACACACTGGGATATAAATACATCAAACTTCCACAGCATGCCTACCTAGGTAGGCAAAATAAAACATACTAGCATCAAATAACACTGGAGGAAGATATACCACAAACATATGGATGGATATTATGCAAGAAATATTGGAGTGGTATGTAATGTGTACAATGTCTTTTTTTTTCAAAAAATAGCAAAAGTCAATCTGTTATCAAAATGTTACGTGATGAAAGGTCCAATACTTCTAACAATAACTTGCTTTAGAAATTTTATTTACGTTTACAAGTCATTTTTCCCACAATTATTTCTCATTAACACCTCAATGCTGTAAACCATTCTGACCTCCCAGAGTTACTGCCCTTCGTTGAACTCGTATGAAACCAGGGGAATATAATGGACTATTATATATCGCTTTTGAAACATTTCAATTACTAAATACATATAAAAACACCTCAATAAATATAACATTTTAACTGCATGAATTTTCTGTGGTAAATATTTTAATAGCTATAACAAGGACTGCATCTGAATGTTCAGAAATGTCAAGTTTTAAAAAACATTTCACTTTTGTTTTAATTCATTTCATGACAAATTTAATATATTTACATCATACATTCAAACATTCATATTTAAAATGAAACAGAAAAATGACGTAAAACAAATATTGTAAACATTGATGTATATCACAAAAGGTATGGAGAGATATTACACAGGAATGTCAGCATGTATAGATAGACAAAGACTTCATAAAAAACAAGAAAAACTAAAAATATCAAAAACATAAATAATAATGATAATTGAAAAATCAAAAAAAGATGAAATAATGAGAGCAATGAACTTAAAATATCAAAGATCTAAATTCCATTTCTGAAATGTTATTAATATCATATAGTAGCAATAGACATGCATATACTACACACATGTACTACACACACGTATTACACACATGCACAACACATATATGACACACATGTACTACACACATGTATTACACACATGTACTACACACATGCATGTATTATGTGTGTTCTACATAAGAAGTGAAAGTATGGTTTTATCTGTAAAATTACATCACAAGTATGACATTCAGTAATCAATTGATATCTGTTTAAAATGTCTATACCAGAAGGGGACTTTGGCTACTATGGTGATGTATCTTACCAAAATATCAATTTTATATACATTTATGTTACATACACATATCTAAAAGGCAAAAAGTAATCACTGTTTTGTTTTAGCAGGCCTCAATTTATCAAAACATTTTACTATTTCAAAAGTTTTGATGACGATACAATATATCTAATTTTTCAGGATTAAAATAAAAATGCCAAGAATCTAATAGGTTATTGGAAAACTCAAATGATTAGAAGTTTACCTTAATTACTTGTAAATGCAAACTGGTTTTTGAAATGTTCTCATAATTATACATACAAAAAAATGAAAAAAGTGAAAGACCATTGTTTATAATGTAAGTTTTCTAACATTTTTAGAATTGTTAAAAAGTAGTTCTTGTTAATTTGTTTTGTAAAAAGAGGAAACATAATATAAAAATTGCACTCTTTTTCCATCCGATGAGAGTGGACGACCAGATGTTCAGACTAGAAACTGCAGAATGACAGTGAGAAAAAGCACAGGACATACATCAGAAGGCGAAAATCACAAAATGTATATGTAATGATACTAATGTATGGAATAAAAGTGTGCTTATTCAACACTACACATACAGCACTATATGTGCTACTTTTTCATACTTAAGAAATGATTCTTGGTGACTTTTGGTAATATAAAATGTATTATGTAAAAAGAATAACTTTTGGTTATACAATGTCCTTTCCTGTAGAAAAGAGATTATAAAGCATCCAAAAATAACATTGATGTTTTCAAAAAATAAACATGGTCTTTCACCGACCAAGTTTCAAACGGTTAAACAGATTTTAAAAAAAGCAGCTTTCAACCACTGTTACTAATTTTCCTGATCTGTGCATCACAACAAATTAAGCTGTAACATTGTTTGATATCAATGTCAAACATTTTGGAGATTAACTTTCATTGTCTTGATTGGAATCTTGCAAAAGAAAACAGATTTACAGTGTTTTCAGAGAGAGGTAATCCCTTGCTACCAGCTGTGATATGGAATTATCCTGTATCACATTGTGTACATCCTTTCACAGCTATCCAACTGTTGATTTAACAAAAACAGTACTTCTACAAAATTATGCAGTCATTCAAGTTCAAGTGTATTTCATAAAACCCATTACAATTTATAGCAATGAAATAATGATGAATAATGAAAGCCACCAAGAATAAATAAATCTTTGAGGAAAAAATGGGAAAAAAAAGAGAGAGAGAGAGAAAATTATTTATATACGGCATTAAGTCTAAAGCCCACCCCTTTTTATAACTCTTCTGAAGGATGGCAAAAAATGCTAATACATTGTTCTGTAATAAGCCCACCCCTGACTTTGAGTCAGAGGTATGTAATCAATATGGATATGTGTCATACATGATCTTAGTTGCTTGAAAATTTAAGCACTTAATTCTTCAATAATTTCAAACTTCATTTCATGATTACCACACAATCTGGGACCTTATGTATATCTTGTATAGCACTGAACATCAGTAACTGACACAACAGAAACATTTTGCTTGATCATTTTTCCCTATTTTATTTTCAGTCAGAATTTCAAAACTATTCCGTTTTTCATAGTATTTTTCAAAGTTTGGAATCTGAGCATTGGTATACCATGTACCACTTCATCATTTCCTGTAAACAGACCTTCAGAGACTTTACAAAACAGCTAAGTCAACTTTCTCTAACACATTAATGGCATCATATTAAACAAATAAAGTATTTTACAAAAGTCTCTGACAATGATAGGTTCAGGACCTCATTTTCTATTAAATATGTTATTATCTACCTGCAGTGACTGGTAGTGCACAAACAAACAAAATTTATGTAACTGTAGTTGAAATATAGCTACTTTTCAGGTCAGTGACATCCACCTTTACAATACGAGCAGATTTCTGATTCCATGTAGAACAGGTATATCTAACACATGAAATATACTTCTTACTTCTGACAGGCAATACTCCACACAAAAAGTGACTTTTCATGTGTGATACTTGTCACGTAAATAATCCATACCAACAGTATGAAATGTCCTCATTTCTCTTCATGTTCACTGCAACATAAAAGTATCCTTTAACCAATTATCTCTTTAACTTTCGGGCAATAAACAAGCAATCAGAATTTATTTGAGACAAACTTTATCAATTACACATCAAATTATGACAACTACTTGAAGAATTGCACTGATCACATCCCACTCAGGGTAATAACAGTACATTAACAGTATGCAGTAAACAAGATTTAACTATGATACATTAACATTATCCATTTAACAAAGTCTAACTATGGTATGTTAACAGTATCCATAACAAGGTTTAAGACAATACATTCACAGTATCCATTAAACAAGGTTTAACTATGATACATTAACAGTATCCATTAAACAAGGTGTAACTATGGTACATTAATAATATCCATTAAACAAGGTTTAACTATGGTATGTTAACAGTATCCATAACAAGGTTTAACTATGATACATTAACAGTATCCATTAAACAAGGTTTAACTATGATACATTAACAGTATCCATTAAACAAGGTTTAACTATGATACATTAACAATATCCATTAAACAAGGTTTAACTATGATACATTAACAGTATCCATTAAACAAGGTTTAACTATGATACATTAACAATATCCATTAAACAAGGTTTAACTATGATACATTAACAGTATCCATTAAACAAGGTTTAACTATGATACATTAACAGTATCCATTAAACAAGGTTTAACTATGATACATTAACAATATCCATTAAACAAGGTTCAATAATGATACACTAAATGTGTCCATTAAACATTATTATCACTCTGAATAAGTGAACTAAGTTTCTTTGTTTCATTTGTAAAGTCTACTCAAGAAGCAACATTATTTTTGACCAATCATTGAAGATGTTTGCTTTGTTGATGGAATAAATAAAGTTAGATCTGATTGTTGAAGGTCAAGAAGTTTTCCTTGGAAATTTTTCTATTTTGTGACCTTGTTGGAGAAATCCTTGATTAAATACCCTTACCTGTTCATATGTCCATTGGATATGCCATTGTGTGCATCTGTAACGACCTTCCTGGATGCCCCATCCTTGCGGGCCTTGGTTTTCATAGACTTTGCTTTCTTAGTGTAGGTCTGATAGTAGAAGTTGGTAAAGAGGAAGATGTGTGACATGACATAACAGACCAATGCCCAGTTATAGCCATTAGGGTAGCCACAGCTCAAATAGATTGAATATGCTGTGTGACCAAAGATCCACCAGAACTGCACCTGTTGTACAAAGTTATACATTGTTCATAGAATAAAAATCTAATTGGCATAAGAAGAATATTATCATTTCTTTTTCAATCTTTCAAAATTTCACAACTGGATTGAAACATTTAAACAAAGAGGCTATATCTATCAAATAGATCAAGAAAATGGAAAATTGAAAAATAAACTACCATTGTTGTTGTTTATTTTATTTTCAAAGTTTATTCTACTCTTGAAAATAACAAAAAACAAAACTTTTACAGTATCCAAAAGTAATCAAATTGAGGGCTAGCAACAAATATCATGTAAAAAAAGTGATTGTTAGACTTGAAATAAAGATAGATGAATTTTCCATGACGTAGAGACCAAAGGAAACATGAATAAAATTTGAGAAAGATGCATTCAGTACTTCTCAAGAAATAGGGAAATCAATCTTTGCTAAGCAAATTCCAAGATGGCAGACTCTTGGCCATTTTGTATTTCTGATCAGTGCCAAAATCAATCAGGCACAAGTAGGGATCAAGGTAAATATACACATGAAATTTGAGAAAGATCCATCAGGTATTTCTCAAGAAATAGAGATAACAAGCTTGCAAAGTCAAAATCAAAGGTGGCTCCCTGTCAACCATTTTAATTTTTCTGATCAGACCCAAAATCAATTGGGCACAACTATGGACCAAGGGGATCCTACAAATGAAATTAAAAAAAGATCCATCGAGTACTTCTCAAAAAATTGTAATAACAAACTTCATTGAAAAAATCCAAGATACCTGGCTGTCAGCCATTTCATTTTTCTGATCAGTCTGCAAATCAAACATGCACAACTAAGGACCAATTTGAACCCACATATGAAATTTAAAAAAAATGAAAAAGATCCATCCAGTAACAAAAATTGTTTACAGACAGAAGGACGGACGGACGGACAGCCCACAGATGTAGGGCAATTTGAATAGCTCACTGTCTGATGATGGTGGACTTGAAAATCCTTCTGGTCCTGGCAGTTATCACCTGTAATAGACTTACCAGTTGAAGAGCTGTCATGTACTGCTTCCACCAAAGAAACTTCTGCATTTGAGGTCCCATGGCAGCCAGGAAGTAGTAGGAATACATGAGGATGTGGATAAAACTGTTGATACTCCCTGACAGGTAAGCTGTGTAGATACATAACATTGATTATTACAGATTATCATTACAGATCTATATTACTACTGAAATGATAATTTCAGGCAAAAAATCTTAAAAATCAAAATTATACAATTTATCCTTGAGAAATGATTTATAAAGTGAATACATTATATTACACAGTAATTTGTTGACTGAATCCAGCTGTATTTGGTTGGCATTTCTTACATGAATGCTTTTTTGTAATAAAGATAACATATAAAAATTAGGTTGTGTCATTCAAATATATAATAATGTAAATACTAATATAAAATTAAGAGGATTATACACTTTTTAAAGCATATCTGAACAAAATAATGAGATTGGCCCTCCTGGATAAACTCTACAATTTACACAAACATTTTTGTTGTGAGGACAACACACTTACATTCTCCTCCTGGTACAAACTTCACTCCAATCCACCAGAGCAGGGGCATGGTAGAGTGATGGTATACATGTAGGAAAGATATCTGTCGGTTCTTTTTACGCAACACAAAGAAAAACTGTCAAAGAAATTAAGAGCCAATTAGCTGAGTGCTACTGAACACATGACCCTAACTTAAAGGAGACATGATGTTTTTAACTATGAACATAGTACAAACTTCATTGGGATAGTATAATGCTGGTACCAAGGAGAGGAATTAATCTGATCACATTTCTAACATACTACATCTCTGTTCATATTTGCTCTTTTCCTTCCATGCCTTATTCATATGTAACGGATCAGATCTCTTTTCCAAGCCTACAATGTACACTTGTAACAAGAGTTGATCAGATCTCCCTTCCAAGCCTATACAGTATACTTGTAACAAGAGTTGATCAGACTCAATCCAAGCCTGTACAGTACATCTGTAACAAGAGTTGATCAGACTCCCAAGCCTGTACAGTACACTTGTAACAAGAGTTGATCAGACTCAATCCAAGCCTGTACAGTACATTTGTAACAAGAGTTGATCAGACTCCCTTCCAAGCCTGTACAGTACACTTGTAACAAGAGTTGATCAGACTCCCTTCCAAGCCTGTACAGTACACTTGTAACAAGAGTTGATCAGACTTCCAAGCCTGTACAGTACACTTGTAACAAGAGTTGATCAGACTCCCAAGCCTGTACAGTACATTTGTAACAAGAGTTGATCAGACTCCCAAGCCTGTACAGTACACTTGTAACAAGAGTTGATCAGACTCCCTTCCAAGCCTGTACAGTACACTTGTAACAAGATCTCCTTTTCATCAATACATACTGGAAGTTGAGAAGACATTATCAAATAAAATCATTCACTTGACCAATAACCTTCATCTAAATGTTTTGATTTTTTCTTATCAAATATTTTTTACTGAAATTGTTTTCAAAATTTTCAAATCAATATTTCAGGAATTAATAGACCTTGGAATTTAAGTTCAAGGTCAAACAGTTTAAATAATAGTACAATGCATGTCTGTGGGCTTATTTTATTCTTCCTTTGAAACAAATGTAAACAAGTTTTGAACAGTTGTTATTGTGTAAAATGCACTGTGTTATCTGGACTTGTTCTGTTACAACAAAACTTAATTATTTCACACTAGAGCCCTACCCTCAAGAGAGTTGTTGCCATGGCAACACAGAATAATATATTGCTGTGGTAAAATAGTCCTCTGTCAACTGACAATCTATAACACAGCTGAGCACTAATACAATAACTATCAATATTTAATGAGATATGCATCACGGAAATGTGTGGCATATATTTCCTGGTCACCAGCATTTCCAATACACTGCCCTCAGTAGTTTCCTGTAGGCACATAGGGGATTATTATCTGGTGCTGCACAGCTGCTAAATCTACTTAGTAGATGCATATTGGAATGAATATACATACATGTACAATGTTTCTATCAAGGTCCTCCTGTGCTTGATTCATTAAGAATTTCTGACTTGGAGTTAAAAGAAATCATTCCAGCAACAACTACATCTGTTTTGAACTCCATGTATACCAACATAACCATCTGTCTACATGGTGTCCCTTTTTTTCCTTGAATACTCAAGGCATTGCATTATATATCACATGATTTAAAGGTTAGGAGAATGAAAGCTGCCCTAAAGCACTTATTGTTGATAGTCTGTTAAAACCCCAAAAAAAACAGAGTTAACAACCACATTGGCCGACATTCAAGGTAAAATGACCCAACCTGATAAAAGATCAATTCTCAAACAATTTCATTAAACAATGAACTTAACAGATTTAGAGAGATATGATATGCAGTCTTTAGGTGCAAACTTCCCTCAGCCTCATTATGAGATCACAGGGATAAAATACATCACTATATCAACAGATTGTTCTAATCTAACCTAAATACTGCCATTGTTAATCGCAATCATTACTAGCTTATATTAGATCTTTTTGTATTATTACAGAAGTGCAGTTTATGAACAAACACAAACTTGTCTAGACGGTTTGAAGTAATAATTATTAATCATTAATTATTATTTATTATTAATATAATATAATTATATTATTATTAATAATAATTAAGCTTATGCAGAGAAAATATAAACACATAACATAAGGCTACATGTGAGTGAACATGTTCTCCGTGTGATAAGTTAATTGTCATTGGTCAGTCTGATCACATGACTAGTCAAGTTTTGCAGACCATGCGACAGAATAGTTTTTCTTCAGCCTTCAGCAGCAGCAACAGCAATGTATTTTGTGCCAATAGTGTTTTTATCCCCCAACACCCCACCACTCTACCATAACAGGTGATGCCTGGGGACTATAACAGCTCAAAAATTCATAAGGCATTATAAGTAGTAAACACTTGCCAGTTTCAAAGCATGGATAAATTGTACCTTTCCCCTTTCTTTAAAGGGAGTTAGGGTATAGGCACTCAGCTCTGCAGCACATTAGGCGTCTTACTTCATTATGTAATTTGTAAATCCCTAAAGAATTTTTATATAGAATTTTCTCCCTTCAGCCATATGGACTTGGTCAGCAGCTTCTCCTGCTAAGCTTATTTAAGTATTTATAAGTCAACTGGGTCTAACTGAAGTCTAGTCAAATACCACAGTCGTTATAGCCCCTTATGTTATTATGTTGATGATTAATATATGTGTAGTTACAGTTTATATTCCTCTTGTATTTTTTTGCTAACAAATTTTGCATTTAAGAAAAAGGTATTACGATGCTGAAATAATCATAGGAATAAATGAGAATCCACATTAAACATATGTACTTACAGTATCCATGAATTCTATGATCTTGGAGAAATAAAACCACCAGCATACATTGGCCAGCTGTAAGACAACATACACATCACTAATGTAAGTTTACAAGAAAAGGAATATAACTTGCTTAATTATAGAAATTTTGTACTTATCCAGTGAACATTACACTACCATGAGGGTCACTGTGGCCTTGATATCAAGGTCAAAGGTCAACTTGTGACTTTTCAACAAATTCTTGTCCAGGCGATAACATTTAAACCTTTTAAGATGTCTTTATGAAAATTGATGATTATTTTTATCACCAAGAAGTGCAGTACACTGCCGTTACCTCACTTTGACCTTGACCTTAAAGTTACAAAATGTAATTAATATTTGATATTTGATTTAGTAATTTTAATACTATTGACCAATTCTGATGAAGAATGAACTATCCTGTTATTATACATGCATTAATTAGAAAGTTTAGTATATACACTTGTCTATGCCAGAGCCATCAATGCATTGTTCACAGAAACACAGCGTCAAATAAAAATAATAATTGTGAGTATTTTTTTCTTGCACACAAATCCTACTTCAAAAGCAGCAAATTTACATTTTTGCTTGAAAGAGGGGACAATTTTTTTATCATAACAATTTCTTTAGTTTCATCTTAAACTTTCAGTTAGAATTCATCATCATCATCATCATCATCATCATCATCATCTATCTCTACTGGGATAAAGTCATCAAACACAATGGAGTATCAAAATTATTTTGAAAACAAGATGTGTTTATGAAACACTATGCCACGGTTGCAACATTAAAACTGTATTGTGTAAGACATGCTAAATACATGCACACTTTGCAATAGTTATGGCCAATGGTCACATGGTGAAAGTTTTTGGTACCAATGGAAAGGTCTTTCAGATAGCATGAAACAATATGCCCCCGATCGTTTGTTTTGAGGCATAAAAAATTATCCCCAAAGTTTAATTATTTTACAATTTGTTTTAACTTGTCTCTAAGACCTGTTCTCTTACCCTCACTGGCAGTGCATCAGTGGAGTAGTCCATGGACTGGCACCACTTGTTAAAGGCAGGGTTCAACCATGAAGTCATCAAAAACTGTCAAATATATAAGATATCAGAAACAGGTCAAACAAAAACTTCAAATGCACAACATAACAGAAGTATGTCTAAAAATATCAATCACTCTCTGTCACAGATATAGGTCAAACACACAAGGTAACAGAAATAGGTCAACAAAAACTGTCAAACACACAAGGTAACAGAAATAGGTCAATCACAAGTGTCAAACACACAAGGTAACAGAAACAGGTAAAAAAAAACTGTCAAACACACAAGGTAACAGAAATAGGTCAATCACAAGTGTCAAACACACAAGGTAACAGAAATAGGTCAATCACAAGTGTCAAACACACAAGGTAACAGAAATAGGTCAATCACAAGTGTCAAACACACAAGGTAACAGAAATAGGTCAATCACAAGTGTCAAACACACAAGGTAACAGAAATAGGTCAATCACAAGTGTCAAACACACAAGGTAACAGAAATAGGTCCATCACAAGTGTCAAACACACAAGGTAACAGAAATAGGTCAATCACAAGTGTCAAACACACAAGGTAACAGAAATAGGTCAATCACAAGTGTCAAACACACAAGGTAACAGAAATATGTCAATCACAAGTGTCAAACACACAAGGTAACAGAAATAGGTCAGTCACAAGTGTCAAACACACAAGGTAACAGAAATAGGTAAAAAAAAACCTGTCAAACACACAAGGTAACAAGAACATATTACTGTCATGTTCATTTTGTTTTAATGTTTTACTTCTTTTTCCAGCTGGAACTTGTTCTTTTCTAATCTCCTGCACCATCATGAAACGACTTGAGTTTTCACACTTTTGCATGACATATCATTTGTTTTCTTAACAACATATTCTTTAAACAATTTTTTTGTGCATTTTCAGATTCAAGGCCATTTCAAAAGAGAACTTTATCAAAAATTACCTTGAGATTTGTCTTCAGTAGAGTGAAAAAAATTCAAATTATGGAAAATCAGAAAGTTTGTTTGAAAAAATTCAAGTGTCTTAATGGTTGTTTACTTCATTAATCAGAATTAATTACAACATATTTCTATCACAGAATATAAACAAACTAAACAACATCACTAACAACATAAATCACAATCTGATTAGTCATATTACAAGAATCACAGCATCAGGGAATTTTTTTTTTCAATTTAAACTAGCTTACATATATCTATCCCTGGAAAGTTCCCCACATGGTTGTATGTAGCAATTTAATCTATAAATCAGCACAGCTAAACTTCCCTTAGTACATGTGTTGTGCATAGTGTTGTGAATCTGACTGTATGAATTAAATTTTATTATCAAGTTGAACCAAATGACCATTACCTACAGTTCATATGAATTCCATTTATCTTTAGTCCAAAGGGACGCCAATGAAAAATACTGTTAGTGTGGAAGAAGATTAGGGAAAAAAATGATATATATTTAAAAACAAAATGTTATACCATGCAATCTTTGACATATTTCATAACCAGTTATTAAGTCCTCTACCAACTTCCCGGCTATTGAGAAGTAGAATGTTAAATCACACTGAAAAACTACGAACCAAACCTATATGAAGTGATCTACACAATGATTCTCAGGATGCTTCCATTTCCGAGATATATTGTCAATCTACAGAACATATCAAAGTCTTCTTTTAACGTTGTTGTTTCATAGAAATTAATTCAATATACATCATATATACAAAGAGTCTTTCGTCGAGGTTGATATATGAAATTATCATCCCGGAACAGATATATTCACCAAGGACACAGTTTAAGTTTTAAAGTGTCAAGCGTCCGATGGACCAAAGACAAACTAATACATCAATGATAACTTTCAAGTTTTATATGAGAAGTAAAGCATTGCAAACGATACAAATCCCTTCCCTTCCATTTGATCAAAATCTGTTGAGAAATGAAGTTGCTAGATCAATGGCAAAGATTTTCTATAAATAGTAACAGTGAACTTAATGTTGACCATGGCACACTAAAACATGAACTTGTTAAAGGTATTGAGATACTTGACCAATATGTGAAATTTGATCAAATCCGTTGAGAAATGAGGTTGCTGGAGTAATGACAAAAAGTTAACATACATAGGAACGGAATGCTATATCCTCATCGCAGTCGTTACAAGGGGATATTAAACACGAAAGACAGATTACCTAGCATCCCAAAAAGTCATACCAAAGAGGATAATGATCATTAAGTTGTAGTACTGATAACAAAGTGTTTGTCATCAGTTGTTGTCATCAAATGGAGGCAGAGACAACAATGAATTTGACAAAGACAATATGTTCAACAAGACCTGTATGGAGCTACAAGTCAAAATTTATTGTTGCAGATACTCCAGCAAGCTTGTTTTAAAAAAGTACATCACAGGTTTTTATAAACTGATAGACTGACCCAATTGAGTTTTGGCTAACATTTAGAAGAAAGTTACCATGTATGAAAATATATAACTGCTCAAACAGGCAGAATTTGTATATTTGCCTCTATTCCCTGAGTTGAAATATAATTTGTTTACACTGAATAATAAATAATTATTAAATGGACTGACAAACTAGAATTTAATGAATTTATAAAAAAGATACTGCCCAGTAGACGAAATATTTTTTTCCTTGATCCATCTACAAGAGGAACTGGATAAAAGCTGAATTACCTCATAGAATATGTATGCATTAAGGAGAACGAGACAGAGGTTATAGATCATGAGACCATTCTTTATTTCCAGTGCCTTCCTGTCCCTCATCCATCGCTGACCCTGTATGACTAAGATTAGGTACAAAATCACCAGAGATACTGTAGGTAACGGTGATGACATCAACAGCCATCCTGACGTACGTGGATCTGAAACAAAATGAGCAATCTTTCTAAACCATGGTTTATATAATAAATATTGGTACCAAAAAGATAATATTCACTACCAATTTTTAATGTTTTTCATTTTCTGCTATCGGCACTAATGACCTGTACATTTTGTCATCTTGGACCAGTACTACTAACAATATAAGCTTCATTAGGAAATAAAAAATGGTGGGGTATCTGTACAATCATGTTTGTTAACTTTGACTGTCCACAGGTAGCTTAAACAATGTGTAACAAAACCCATCAACAGGGGAGAGAAGGAATGCTAGGATTTGTCATGAATACAATGTAGGTATGTTACTCAGCACAGTACATGAAATATAAAACTGCATATTAGCAACAACCTTTTATTTTTTTGGAATTCATTGAGAATATTAGCAACAATCTTTTATTTTTTTGGAATTCATTGAGAATATTAGCAACAATCTTTTATTTTTTTGGAATTCATTGAGAATACAACAATCTTTTATTTTTTTGGAATTCATTGAGAATATTAGCAACAATCTTTTATTTTTTTGGAATTCATTGAGAATATTAGCAACAATCTTTTATTTTTTTGGAATTCATTGAGAATATTAGCAACAATCTTTTATTTTTTTGGAATTCATTGAGAATATTAGCAACAATCTTTTATTTTTTTGGAATTCATTGAGAATATTAGCAACAATCTTTTATTTTTTTGGAATTCATTGAGAATATTAGCAACAATCTTTTATTTTTTTGGAATTCATTGAGAATATTAGCAACAATCTTTTATTTTTTTGGAATTCATTGAGAATATTAGCAACAATCTTTTATTTTTTTGGAATTCATTGAGAATATTAGCAACAATCTTTTATTTTTTTGGAATTCATTGAGAATATTAGCAACAATCTTTTATTTTTTTGGAATTCATTGAGAATATTAGCAACAATCTTTTATTTTTTTGGAATTCATTGAGAATATTAGCAACAATCTTTTATTTTTTTGGAATTCATTGAGAATATTAGCAACAATCTTTTATTTTTTTGGAATTCATTGAGAATATTAGCAACAATCTTTTATTTTTTTGGAATTCATTGAGAATATTAGCAACAATCTTTTATTTTTTTGGAATTCATTGAGAATATTAGCAACAATCTTTTATTTTTTTGGAATTCATTGAGAATATTAGCAACAATCTTTTATTTTTTTGGAATTCATTGAGAATATTAGCAACAATCTTTTATTTTTTTGGAATTCATTGAGAATATTAGCAACAATCTTTTATTTTTTTGGAATTCATTGAGAATATTAGCAACAATCTTTTATTTTTTTGGAATTCATTGAGAATATTAGCAACAATCTTTTATTTTTTTGGAATTCATTGAGAATATTAGCAACAATCTTTTATTTTTTTGGAATTCATTGAGAATATTAGCAACAATCTTTTATTTTTTTGGAATTCATTGAGAATATTAGCAACAATCTTTTATTTTTTTGGAATTCATTGAGAATATTAGCAACAATCTTTTATTTTTTTGGAATTCATTGAGAATATTAGCAACAATCTTTGCCGAGTGTTAAGTCTATGACATAATAAATCACTGTGGTAGATCTAGGCCTACTCTCTATCCAAGCTAAGTTTGTTGACAATTTTAAAGCATTCAATAAGTAGCATTAATAATTTTTATCTGAGTTTGATGTTCCAAATTGTGCAAAGGACCAACTTTCCTTGACAATTACTTAGACTGCAACCATCACAATTTTATAGGGTTGTCCTTGGCTAGGTTTGAGGAAAAATGTTTAATTTTGCATAACCTTCATTTCCAACGAATGGAATTAATCCTTTATATGAATCTATTTTACATGCAAAGGGAATTACCAGGTATTCTTTTTAAATAACAACTCAAATTTAGCTTAAAATAAGCCTGAAAATTTGAAAATAACATTCAGCTGTTGATTTAACCTAGTAAAAGTTGCTCATCGCTATGTACCTCCTCCATTCCTTGCACCCTTATTGGTGTCCAGTATAACAGTGTCTGAACGTACTGGTTTTTAAAAAATGAGGAATTACTATTTCCCATAGATTGTATACCTTTGATGTAGTTTTTGGTCTGATCCTTCCATTGTATTTTTCTCTGGCATGATATCATTGAGTATACTGTATTGTGTGTCAGTCCTTAGACATCAACTAATTACTGTTTATAAAAAATATCAACTCCAGAACAAATACAATTATTTTATTTGAAAGATTAAACTAATTTTGAAAGTTTGGAAAATAAAACAAAGAGTGAATGCTTAATTTACGGTCAAGAAAATGTCACTATAAATAGTGTAGTTCTCTCAGTTTTTATTTAGTAAAATCAAGGGTATGAAGGTTTTTAATCCTAAAGATAGAAATTCATAAAACTTGGTTAAAAAAAGCAGCAAAGGTAAACAATCTCAAATATTTATGTTTTATCAATGTTTAGATTTCTTCACATAACCCTCCCACTAATACTTTCATGTAGCAAATGGTGTCCAATCACTATGCCAACCCCTTCCCCCCCACTCCTCTACACACCCCTCCCCACTTGACCAATCCTACATTGTCCCCTATAACTCACCTATATTATCCCCTATAATTCACCTATACCATCCCCTATAACTCACCTATATCATCCCCTATAACTCACCTATACAATCCCCTATATCTCACCTACACCATCCCCTATAACTCTCCTATACCATCCCTATAACTCACCTATACTATCCCCTATAATTCACCTATATTATCCCCTATAACTCACCTATACCATCCCCTATAACTCACCTATATCATCCCCTATAATTCACCTATATCATCCCCTATAAATCACCTATATTATCCCCTATAATTCACCTATATTATCCCCTATCCCCTATAACTCACCTATACCATCCCCTATAACTCACCTATACCATCCCCTATAACTCATAACTCACCTATACCATCCCCTATAACTCATAACTCACCTATACCATCCCCTATAACTCACCTATACCATCCCCTATAACTCACCTATATCATCCCCTATAACTCACCTACACCATCCCCTATTACTCTCCTATACCATCCCTATAACTCACCTATACCATCCCCTATAACTCACCTATATCATCCCCTATAACAACAGAGTAAAAATTAAAGCAGACAGAAGTCGTGAAAGTCCTGAAGAACTGGATAGCAGTAAAGGATTGCCATTGTCACCAATGGGCTAAGGTTAGATTATTTATCAAATTTTGTAATATACAGACAAAGGGTCACTAGTTTGATTCCCAGCAGAAGCTAACTATTACACTATCATTGAGACAAAAGTTGTTAGAGCTGCAATTGTTTGCTAACTACATTTTCCTTGTGTGATTTAGAAATCTAGGCAATAAGAATGTCTAGACTGATGATTAAAACATTACTGCAAGTATTTCTTAAGTTTCAGCTATATCTCACAGGTAGAAGTAGGTGTTGTTCATGGAAACCATGATTGTGGAACCACAATACAAAATGGTCATTATATTGAACTTTCAATGACGCCAATAAAAATCACATTGATAGCCACAGGCTTCTCATTATTCCTCATCAATTTTCAGCTCAATGGCTCCAGTGGAACTTGAGAAGTTTAAAATGTATTTTTAAATGTCTAATTCATATTTTGGACTGACCCACACAATAACAACATTCAAGGTTTGGACTTTCTCATGATCATTTCAGGCAAGCTACAGCTGATTCACAATAATGAAACTTGAGAAGAGGTTAAAATTGTAAAAAAAAATTTAAGAACATTGACCTTTTGAGTCAGATGACCAAAATATGCATTCAGACTTAGATATTACCTGTTGCCTCTTTCATGATCCAGTTATATTCATGGTAGACTCTAGTTACTGACCACATCTTTGTAAACACCTACTGAATCTGAAAATGGAAAATGAATTAAGTGATTCAAATCTATTATTGAAGAGAAATTAGGTCGCACACATCTATCACGGAAGATAAATCAGGTCATATATATCTAACGTGAAAGATAAATCACTTCACAGACATCTTATATGGAAGAACAGAATCTGACAAAGCAGATGATGTGACATCTATAAGCCCATTTAACAGGACTATGACATGCCTATAGACTAAAAAATATACTTATGATATAAGTAAATTTTACATAAATTGTGGCCCTCATTTCAGAACAATACATTTCTTATTTGGATTGACCAACACTTACATGGTGAGTGTTGTCAGTAAATCAGAAGACACTTCTCCTGGCCTTATTCTCAATTGTACTTCCCATATAAATTTCTTTTGTCTACATTTTGTTCTCATATTTCATTGATTATGAATCTGAATGAAGATTTTGTTAACATGAGTATTTTTGTTGCTTTTCAATGGTAATTATGATATCACCTGTCTGTTTGTAATGATGGGATTGAGGGAAGGATGACATAAAGTATTACATCCATGTGCCTTCCAGCTGATTCTTAATTCATTAAACATTTCTGATGATGACATTATGTTAAGTTTCCATACACCATTCCCCATACCTCTCAGTAATTATCCTTTTTGTTCAGCCTTTCCTCACACCTATGACTTTACTGGCCAACTGGTACTGTTATATTAAAGCTGATCATTAGATTTTCCAATTATTTGGAAAGACATTGCCATTTCTCCCCAATATGTTAGAAAATTGCAAGTCCATTATATTGTATGAATGCAATGCAATTTCCCCCACTTTCTCCCCATTTTATCATAATATAAACATACATTGGTATATCATTTATAATATCTGATTAATGCACTCAACAATTATATTAGAAAATGAAATGATACACATCCAAATGTGTATTTACTGAAGTTCTCGATTATAATACACCTGAATCACACGAACCCTTGTGATGGGCTACTGTTATAAGATCAGTGATCAATCTACATACGAGTCACGACTCCTGTACTCATAGAATTTCGATGAGACTCACAGAATTTTTGCAAATACTTAAATTATACAATACAGGACCCATTCTTTTTAGCAAGTTGAAAAATGACTCCTAAAATTAAAATGTAGATTAATTACTGTAAGACGTGTAGCTAGGATGCATAAATTTTATATCATATAAAACCTAAAACTAGTAAAGCATGTGGTCAAGAATCATCAAAGATATAGGCCTACCGCAGACTGATCCGACAGTTTGGTCCAGGAACTATCAGTCAAGTGTCGTGTTACTAATGTGCAGATGTGTATCAGTGGACGTCTGCCGTAGTTTTAAACACGTGGTTTACTAAACCCACAACATCATTAAAACAGCAAGTTTACATTAATGTAGTTAGTTACGCATGACTGACAATGCAGTAGTCGATTTAGTAATGTTTAAAATAATTAAGTAAACATACCTGCAAGTGCAGAATAGCTTTACGTTATGAATAGGAAAATTGGTTTCCCTGGTGAATGTAAACATGTGTGGAACACAAACTTGGAATACCCCCCAAAACATGCTAGGATCTGATCATATCTTTTCCACCAATCAAAACATTCAATGCTGAGGTTTGGCTAAAACAACGTCAATTCTGATTGGTAGTTTGCTTGATTAACTAGGTCAGCGAAAAAAGGCCTTGGACAGGTTGTTTCATTGTTGTTACTAGCAACGCCCTAACTTGGGACAGATCTGTTCATGTTGAATCTGTCCTTACTTCTGCCACTCGCGTCGGATTTGGTAAGTTGTTTATGCGTTTTTTACTCCTTCTGTTAAAATTCTATCTTAATGCTCAGAAAAAAGGTTAACCGGCGATTTACTTCCGCTGAAAGATGGCGTCTGCTCTTTTTGTCAGTCCAATGCCCACGCTATCTTACTATTTTATCTACAGTGACCTCGTGTTTGAAATCATGTGAAAGCCACGATCTGTTGTTTAAAGACACATTCCATTGCCTCATATTACCCACGGCACAACTTCAACATACCTAGCCAGTCTAACATAGTTCAGGCCTCTGGGCGATAACGTAAACTGAGTGATGGGGAACGTTAGGCGTAGAACTTGTGTTGTTAGGATAGGATTTCAAACTTATATTGCTGATACTGCATATTATACTAGTGAATATAACGTTGTCTATAATATAGGATAAAGTTAAGATTCGGCTGCCTCTGCAACAATCAGTGTACACTAAGTGAAATGTCTGTTATAGACCCTACAGTGCGGAGTGTACAGTTAGGTCTGTTGGCATCACTGAGGCATTGCTCAAATGCTGGTGGTAAGGTGGCTCGAGAGGTCCTTATCTTTACCAGAGATGGTTAAATGAAATTCAGTTGTGGAAAGATAGACTGTATGAGTCAATCGTTCAAAAGGTTTACAATGTCCTTGATTTTATTTTTTGCCTTTGTCGCAGGTAATATAATAATTGGTAGATAGCAATAACCATTCAGACTATCCCCTAGTTTGATTCAGGTCAACAAAAGGTTTCTATGTAAATCATAAGTTGACAGAACTTGTTTCTTACGTTTACTGGTTATATAGTGGTATAAAGTTGAATGTGATCACCATACTAAGCATCTCATACTGCATGTAACATTGTACTTTATGGCAGGTGTAGAATTTATTTTCAAAGTAGAAACAAAAAGTGATCTTTTCATTAGGTTTGTTTACAGTTTGTAGACATACATTTAGCTCATCGTCAAAAAAAGTGATTATAAAGAGAACAATGAGGTGATTAGGGGACTGTACAGTTCCTTCTCTGTCTATCTCACTGTTTGAGATTTATCATGTCAATGATAACTAAATGAGCCTCATTTTGAAACTACACATCCCAAGTGTCTGGTATGTTTTGAGATAGCAGGCATGCAACTCACAATGCTGTCTAAGGTCAATTTCTGACATAGAGTGAACAGACCAGGTCTCTGGGGTAGCAGTTGGTCCTGATATGCTAGCTGTTACTTGATAGGAGGGATCATGGATGGTTACAAATTATCATCCTCATCAACCTAATTGGTTCTTGCCTATTAAACTTAGATAACTTCATGCTGTCATCCAAATAATTAATTGGCTAAATTGTATTTACTGAAACTGAATTCATCATGGCTAGCATGTTAATAGCTGCAGTGTTGTTGACGTGACAAAATTACGATTTTATTATATTGTGTTGTCCAGGGTATGAGGAAGTTGGGTATAACTATTTATTCATATTTCATTTTCTTTACCCAACCAGTATATTGACATAAAACATTATTGAAAATTGGGTACAATGTATATCAGGGATTGTAGTGCTTCTCATCCACCTTCCTAGTTGGTTGTTGAACTATGTACTGTCGCTGAAGTAAGTGAAGGCATTAAAATTAACATCAAGAAGCATTGAAATCCAGATACCTGATAAAAATATAGTTGAATATGACTAAAGTCAAAGTAGAACAAATTAATTACACAACAGGTTATGCATGTATCACCTGGTAAATTAGTCTAAATATACTCATTGTACAAATATTTCAAATATGGCACTGTACTTAGGGGGCAAACTGTCTGTAAATATCAGTTGTAGTATTAACTTATATTGTTTACATAATGACAGAATCACTAAGTTATCCATGTCCTGGATATGTTATAGATTAGTAAAGTATTATTTACTTTCAGTGACACGCACAAAATATTTAAATATTCATTCACCTGGGTATCAGTATTATATTTCTGATACATCATGTATAGTTCTTACCAAGACATTCTAAGAGTTGTTTATAAAAACTGTGAATTGTCATTTAATTTCATTGTTCTAGTTGTATTAGATTAAGAAGCCATATAACAGAAGCTTTAATGTGTAGTATTTTTGTGATCAATTTTGATTTATGAAAACTGTCCAAATCCTGCAAGACCAATATGACATGTTCTCATTCTCAAATTGAAGTGACCATTACTATTGAATGTAACCTTTTAACTTTTTCTATTGTAAGCTAGTGAGAAAAGATTATTTACCGTTTGGTGTTAAGGTAACTACAAAAGTTCTGTGAGTTCAAGGGTTAATATGAAGCCATGATCATTATTTACCGTCTGGCATGTACATGTTTATAAATCACTTTACAAGGGTAATATGATAAATACACAGCGGTAGTCACTTCCTAAACTCTCCCCATAGTTCTATTTTAATGCCACTGGTATAGACAGTTTACTTATTCAAAATAACTTATCAAATTAAAATCAAAATATGCTAGATTTATTACATGTGTTTACATATAACTAAAGAAATCTTAGGATTAGCGAGAAGACATGATTTTTTTCATTTAAAGTTTAAGATGTTTGATATAAAATAATTTTTAAGTCTGAATATTGCAATATTTTTTTTAAGCTAACAGTGCTCTGTAAGCTTGTGTGTCACTAATGGTACATGTACACAGAGTTCTGTAGTAAGTAAGGCTTAAATACTGAGTTGTTGTCACAATAAATCCTTTGGATGTTCCAGCAGGTTTGAGCATGGCCTGGTTAAATACCCTGTTCATGCTTGCATTGCATACCCTTTTACCAGACAGGAATACCATGAAAGGTCATAATTAGTCTTTTGCTCTGTTGACAATTTGACAAAAGACAAGTAAAGTGCCAGACAGGTCAAATTAACTTAGCAGTTTAGCACATTGTTCTTGATATGAAAAGCTGTCCCCAGAATATCTGCTTAATTCATGTGATTTTGAATAAAAAAGTCAATTATGCAGGTTAAGGTTTTTGTTTACTGAATTTGTCCTGATCAGTTATAAATGTTAGATTGCTCAAACTCCAGTTTTATGGAAATTGATGACCCAACATAAATACTGATTATAATTACACATTGGATTTATAAAGAGAATATAACTAAATGCTATTTTCATAACAGCAATGAACCCTAAATATCTTTACTTAATGTATTGAGTAAAAAGAAGTCATGTGTAGGTGTTCTATAATCAAATCTAGATTTTCCCAATTCACGTTTGTCGTTATAAAATGCTTGTTAAATTTTATTTATGTGATCAGATTTTTTTTTGTAAATACTATCAGAAGATTAAACTCTGCATCAGAGACTCAGAAAACAGTCATGTTTTCTTGTAAAATTCTGTGGTTTTACTGTAGTTTGTGTGCCAATCACACCCTACATAGAAATCAGGTTATGTTACCAGAATTTTTTTGATAAATATGTTTGTATTGTACTTGAACTTTATCAATATTCAAAGCAGACTTTGGACCTTTACCCTAAGTAGATTTAATTATACCATTAGGTATAAAATGCATGGACCACTGTATACAGGACTTATTTGAGGTTGGTTTAACTTGACTATTGCAGGTACAAAGTAATGGGATAACGGCTAACAGGCTCGTTAGGGATATACGATAACTAGAACTTTAAAATGAACAAGAGTATCAAGCTCTGTCATCTTGTTCTTTATGTATCTGTTAGTCTGTGTTTATTAGATCCACAGGTATTGTGTCATCACTGGTATTTTTGAAGTTTAAAGGTTGAGACTTTTGTACATTTGTATGTATATCAATACAATGTCAAAAAGTCTATTTTCATGATGGTGATTCCTTTCTACTTTAAAATTTGAAAAGGTCCAGGATTTGTTAAATACACAACACATTTACCTCAATGTCTGTTCCTAAGGTATGCATGTGGCCTGCTGAATATGAACATGACATATTTTGATTTGAGTTGGAAACTAAGGCAATCATCAATTCTCTAAAATAGAAAAGGTTGACAGAACATTGAAATCTGAAATTCATTTAATCTTTACAAAGACAGAAACAACTTGATGAATTAATTGATTATGTCAATAGAAATGGCTATATCTATCACTTTTGTGACCATGCACAAATGCTTGTCTTGTTTACAGATACTTTAGATTGGAAGTAATAATATCCAAACAAGATGGAAGTCCTACAAGACAAGTATTATGAGTTACAGAAGTTCTGGGACTGGGCTGTTTCTATATCAGGTAAGTCACAATAATGGTGAAGCAACATAGTTATTATTAACTGATTATTTTTTCCTTGGCGTTGATTTTTATGGGAGGATATATTTTGATTAATTCAGTAGGCTGATTCCATTTACCACTACTATGGTATGATATATTTATTTTGAATGGGGAAGTTATCAAAATATTAGGTTTTATTTTGTTTCAGGGAAATTATCAACAGCTGATGGATTCTTTCCTGTTGATATTAGTTTATGGGAGGGCTGGTGGGGGTGATTGGGGCGACAGAGGGAGAATTACCAAAATCCACTGGTTCCTTTCTCCCAATTTGTATTGGTTCACAGCAGGAAAGGGGATGGGAGGAATTTTGTTTTCATATTTTCATCATGAAAATGTGTGAAAAAAAATGTAATACTCAATATGAATATTTAGAAACTCAGGCCTAATGAAATAATGTTAAAATCAGTGAAGCTATGGTCATGGTAGTGAAGCTATGGTCATGGTAGTGAAGCTATGGTCATGGTAGTGAAGCCATCTTTATTGTATTGTCATTACGCTCATATATACATAGTTATAAACGTGTTTTTGATTTTGACAGATCCCAGAGTGAAGGATTGGCCCCTAATGCAGAGCTACACTCCAACCATTGCATTGACCATCATTTACATATTCTCAGTGATCATTGGCAAGCGAATCATGGCTAACAGGGAACCTATGAAGTTCAAATACACATTATTCTTCTATAATTTAGGACTTATTGCTCTAAACTTCCATATATCATATACAGTAAGTGTACAGGTTTAGAAGTTTTTAATTGATGACATTTGAATTTGTACCTGTAACAGGTATACATTTAAGTGCTTAAGGTGGTAGTGTGAATGTATCAGTTACCAGTTACAACAGCAAAAACTACATAATTGCAATGTAAAACTGAATTGTTAAATAAGTGTGAAACTGGTATTTTTCTCATCCAACAATGTCCAATTTACATTTATTTTGGATTGTTTCCGAGATCATTATGAGGCTTCAGGGATAATTAAATTATTTGCATTGAAGCAATCCTCAGGATCATAAAAAATGCTTATAATTAGCTTTGAGAATCTATTTTCATAATTGTTTTATTTTAAATTTCAGCTATTTGTATCTGCATACAGAGCTGGTTACAGTCTTCAGTGTCAGTCTGTCAAATACTCCTACGACCCCAATGAATACAATGTAAGTATACTGGCTCCAGAATTCAATATCGATTGTCAAGCATTGCCATTGACTCAAAATAAAAAACAAAGGACGGCTTATTCATTAGCAATGACACCAGTAGTATTTGTAAAATTATCCTGAACTGCCATAGAAATGCATTGGCTTATAACCAAACATTAAATTAATATGGGATAAAGACAGGTATATATATCAAATTGAGGCCACAAAATTCAGTAATAATATTTGATGAATATGCACACCTGCGTAATACTAATAATTGTATGTAAGAATGACAAGTCGGGGAATGAAACACAAGGGAATGGTCACATGTTTACTTATCACTTACTTTGTAAACTGCAATGGATTGCTTTATCAGTATAGGTTAACAACAACTGTTATTTCCAAGAAACATGCATCATTGTACATAATTCAAGAACTCTTCACTGTAATACATTAGGAAGAGTTTGCTTAAGATGTATTTTTTTTTCATGTGTTTAAAATATGTTTTGTATGTACAGTAAGACGATGGTGTTAAGCTTGCATCACAATATTTTGAAAAATAGATTTCTGAAAGATATTCTATAGTTAAGCTGAATTTTGTAACCAATTTCTTTGTCTTCTTTCAGATTGCCTCTGCCCTTTGGTGGTTTTATATATCAAAGTTGGTGGAAATGATGGACACAATATTTTTTGTGTTGAGAAAAAAGAACAATCAGATTAGTTTTCTACATGTGTACCACCATGCTTCCATGTTTCCACTGTGGTATATAGGTGTCAAGTGGGTCGCTGGTGGCCAATGTAAGTATTTGTAATTTTCTTATTGGACAAGATAAGACTTTCCATTGAAATAAATTTGCAGGAGCTTGTGTATTTTTTTTTTCAAATTAATGTGTAAAACATTAAAAAGAAAATTGAACAAACAAAGTCAAACTCAAGAATAATAATATTTAACTTAATCTTTTTATGTTTAAAAACTAAGTTTACCAATTTCTAAAACCATTTTTATTTTGAATGCTTTGTAGGAAGTGCAGAAGTATTACAATCATGTTTTGTTTTAAGTAAGACACAGTAATGGTGCATTTAAGATTTTTGTAAGAGTTTTTCATATTAAGAACTGAATGTGCTATTGACCTTATTTTGTATCTACAGCCTTTTTTGGTGCAATGATCAATTCCTTCATCCATGTGTTAATGTACTCCTACTATGGATTGTCTGCCCTTGGACCTCACATGCAGAAGTATTTGTGGTGGAAGCGATACCTAACCATTCTTCAGCTGGTAAGTATAAAGATCAGGCTGTGTGTTATATGCTTCTGGTGTATAGTTTATTTATTTTAGCTCTGTGATAGCCTTTTTCTTTGTTGCTGTATGATGTGTGTAGTGAAACCTCATTAGTCCAAGGTATTTAAGGGATGGAGAGTCTACTTTTAATGCCTTTGTTTAAAGTAAAACATAGTAATTTATTAGAAAATGAGTCTACATGATTTGATGACATTATTTATTGTTAGAATATGAAATGTCTCACAAAGAAAGCATCAAAAAGAAAACATATCAGTTTAATATGTCTGGTGAATGTGCAAAAATATAAAAATTGATTTATTTTATATAGCAAGAGTCAACAATAAATCAAATCTTGAAAAAAAAAGAAAAGAAAGAAAAAAAGATCTTGTTTTATCTGTCAGCTGTATGATAGATAAAATGGAGATTTTTGTTGGTAATTTACAGGAGAACTATGATAGGCACATTTTATTGTAAATTACTGGTATACTATACTGGAGCTGGAAACTTACTTTTATCTTACATTATCAAGATCATAACCGAAAAAACATTTCCTGAGACTGGGTTTAAAGGACTAATGGACCTTTTAATTACAATTTTTGTACATCATGAAAATGTTTTAAGGTCTGTTTGTAAGTACTGATAACAAGACTAAAGAGGCTTCTCTGTATGGTAGACAGTTTGTAACATGTTTGGTATCACTGTGTGGATGTTTAGAATAAAATATAAACTATCATTTCTACACAGTTCAATATTTATATATGTATCATATATATCGCTCATATATATCATTATTAATGTATTATCATATTGTTATTTTTAATCAACCTACAGTAAATTGATAACAATATTCTGTCATATTTTCTTCTATAGTTTGATGATGACAACATTGACAGAAATATATGTATGATTTTTCATCGCATGAAAATCATTCCTTTTGAGAAAGAAAGTTTCACCTTACTACATCAGTGTTAGGAGTTCAACTCAGTGGGAAAATTTTGACAGGCTGCACAAATTTGCCAATGTAATCTGGTGTAACACAATGTCTAAACACGGTGTTTACTTGGGTTGACTGAAACGTTTATTTCATCTGCAATCTGGCAAACTAAGACCTTTTGAGTATAGAGGTACTCTCAACCTCACAACTGTGTTTAGATACGTGCATGTTTCATACTGTATTGCACTATATATTAAGGAATTCCTTTTTGCATCAATACTTACCTTCAAAGTAAAAATAATTTCCTTTGTACAATAATATGACAAAATATGAAGTGAAACACAAAGTTACATGGACATTTCGATATGACAGTAACAGTAAAACATTTTGAAAGTTGTTATATTAATGTGATATCCATACAAACACATTCACATCCATGTCTTCAGAATGATTCTGGAATTTCATTACTACAGCTTTGGAGTCGTAATTTTCTTTGACTTTGATCTTGCACAGATTTGGGGTAATTCTCTTTTATCTGGTAATTCTTTTTGATCTGGCAATTATCTTTAAAGGTAAGATAACAATACCAGGAAATGAATAACTTACCAATATGTCAGATCAAATTTGATTGGTTTCGACAGTAACAGGTTGACAACAGTTATACATTTTAACAACCTTGTACTTAACACAGACTTTCAAACCCACACTAGTTCAATTCTGTGTCCCATATGGAATTTTGCAATTTGAAAATGTACAAGTTGTGTAATTCTGGCTAAGAAATTGACTTTTATTCAAGGAGACTTCATCAGTAAAACTGTACAGTTTTATGTAGTGTTTTCATGGGCTTGCCTTGTAAACGTAACTGTGTTCTTATGACTGTTCAAAGCATGTGCATACAATTTCATTTACTCCTGCTTTTCTGTGAAGCAATGTTGTTCTAGCATGCTCATTAAGCATTGTACTGCTTAATTAATCCTAATTGGTGTTTGAACATCAATCAGTTTGTGTTTTGCTAGTTTTGAAATCAAAACTTCAATTCATATTTCCAGAGTAAAAAATCTGTATCTCGTTATACACATATTATTTTCTGAATTCAGCATCAAATTACAAACAATTTTGTACATTTGTAATATTGCCACTTAATCAGTAAAGCTTGTAACACATAATTCCTACTAGAAGTTTGATAAAAAATAAACATGTAAGTGTCTCTGTTGAAAACCAACAAGATGTAGAATTTTAATTGAAAAATTAAATTTACTGTCACAAAATTTTATGTTTGGATTTAATATACCACAAAGCAGAAACAAATATTTTCAAAGGCAATTGTAATTACAAATTAATTTATGTTCATATTTGCGATGAATTTATTGATAAAGAAAAAAATAAATATTCAGTAAAATATTTCACAAAATATTGAATTATCACTGGTCAGGAAAATAAGATATGTTGATAAACTACACAACCCCAGTCAAAAACGGTATGAAAGTTCTAAAGCGCATGTTGTTTTCTTTCTCTCTTCATAGTTACAATTCTTTATTGGGATGGTGTATGGATTTCAAAGTCTGTATTTGGGATGTGATTTCCCTCTATGGATGCAGTATACAGGCTTAGTGTACGGTGTAACAATTATCACACTGTTCCTCAACTTTTATATACAAGCCTATATGAAGAAGCCCAGTGCTCATTTACAGGTAATTATTGATTGACTTTTTGTTTTGTTTAGATTCAGTTTGTGGTCGGCATCATACACGCTGCTCAGTCCCTGTATTTCCGTTGTGATTTTCCTGAATGGATGCATTGGGCTCTTTGCCTATACGCCTTCAGCATACTATTGCTGTTCTTGAATTTCTACTTCCATGCCTATATCATATCACTAAGGCGCAAGGTAAATCAATGCAACTATTTAGTTTACAAATAATACTACTAGATTACCTCCCTTTAGTGAACAGCAAAGTTTTATAGTAATTTTGAAAATAAAAAAAAAAGACAAAAGTAAAGAAAAATGTATATGTGTATAATACTCTGTATTGTCAAGACATCCTGTTATAAGTAGAATGTATGAAATTGAAATATCACAAAGTAAGTACCAAGGAACAAGCATAAGGGAAAATATTTCAGTCTATAGATCCATATCATTGAGACATCTTACATTTCAACATATCCAAATCACAGAAACATGTTTCATATTTCACTTACCTCTGATCTAATAATGAGCAGGTTGTCAAGGAAAGATGACGATTTTTGAAGTGTCTTTACAATTTACAAAGCAGAAACCTTGATAACTTGTCTGAAGATATCCAAAATTGTAATACTCTATACAAAAACATCATTTATTGAACATATTTTCATTGTTTTGTTTTCAAAGAAAACCTTTTTCAAACACTTACAATTAGAAAATGATTGTGGACAAAACCATAGAGACTGAAAGATTTTATTTATTTGATTATTTCTGACTGGTAATGGAATTAGCAGTCAAAGTCCGACTAAGTTTTTATGATTTATCATTTCAACATTATCACTTGTATCCATGTCTTTTCATAATAAAAACAATCATAGCCATGTCTTGACAAAATCCTACTATTTAATTTTATAATTAGATTGTAATTATTGTTTATGACTGACTTAATTTTGAGTAACTTGGTTTTTTTTTTTTCATTTCAACAGAAACAAAAGAAAGCAGCAGCAGCTAATGGAGAAGTGAATGGAAAAGTGACAGAAAATGGCTCAGGTTCAACAAACGGCTCATCAGTGGCCAACGGTCACGTAGAAACAAAGAAGGATAAGTGAAGATAGGTCAGAGGTCAATAAAATTAGAAACTTAGGTTGACTGCCACCATACACTATAGGTACACAAGCTGATCCAATTAACAGGGAGGATGTAGAGTTTGTTGGATACAAAGGCAAGAAAATCTCGTTGGATTAACTATTCTCTCTATCTTTCATTTCTAGCCTGATATTATCAATTTACCTCAGTCGTTATTATGATATTTACTATATATTGACTGTGGAATACAAGAAAATATTTTAATGCAGGATTCTATGTTTGATGATTTCCATGCTGGTTCAAGCCTTGTATTGAATCATCGCAATCTTTTTCTTCTTGATATGTGTAAAGTGTTTTCCTGTACCAGTATTTTAACTTACTGTAAGAAATTCATGCACAAAAAAGGAAGAATAACTGAAAGTAATTCACAAAAAAAATCAAAAATCAAAGAACACTTTCAACAAACATCTATATTGCTGTTACTTAAATGCAATACTCTTAATTCTATGCAATTTTTTTTTATTTTTACAAAATAATTAGCTTTTAGAAAAATTAGAGAACCTATTGAAAATGTTGACAATGAAATGAATACAGATTAAATTTTTCACAGTGGTATTCAATTTCTGAACAAGAATTAATTGCAAACCGTTTTTGTTTTTGCAATTGCCAGTCTTTCAATGTGTCTGCTGACAAAAAAGCAGTTATATGTATTTAACAATCTGTCAGCGATTGCATACTCACATCCAGTCTCATTTTGAGTTTATTTCACTTATTGCAAATTGTGAAGCCATATATTGCACAAACTTGGGGTCCAGACTTGTATACCTTCAACCTTGTATATTTATGAAACATTGAAAATAAATGTTCTTATAGTAAAATCCTGATCACAGTATATAAAAGATTAAAATTTATGATTACCCAGTAACTGAAGACTTAAGGAGAATAAACATTACAGTGAGTCCATTATTTCTGAAAAATGGAAGTAAATATTAATGAATAGATTTGTAAAGATGATTATTCTAAAAGTGCGGTTTTTGTTTCTTAGATGAAGCCCATTTTTCACTCCTTGATAATCTAGTCTGCTTTTTTTTCTGTCTGGAAATTTTTCATTGTGCAACAGTTTTATTTGTGCGACAGCACATGTCAGTAAGCCATTGTGAGTGGAGACATTTGTGTTTTATAAGTCAGATGGAATGAGAGTGTTGACAAGTTGTGGTATAACCCATTAAACTGAAAAAAAGTAATAGAGAGGAAGGATAGACAAGAATGATGTTCTAGAAGTAAACTGTGAGGTCATATTCATTTGCTCAATAACTTTCTGTTAACAATCAACAGCAGATGTAGAGTATTTCACAATTATTTATGATAACATTCATATCACTTCTATCTCAATTGTGATTTTTTTTTCACAAATACATTCATGAGGAGCTATATTCATTAACTGCCTAAAACATTTAGATTTATAAGCTCATTAAAACCATTGCAAGTGCAGGTAAGACAAAAATATCTGAAAATTGGATGAATTCAAAGGTTGTTTCTCTCATCACCTCGTCATAAATCTCGGTAGGGTAGATGTTTGGTGTGGTTACTGTGTAATCATTCGCCATTAAAACTGGATTAAGTATGTTGTCATTGGTCTCAACTCTTCAGACATTTAGTACAACATTCTAACCTCTGTATTTCCTAAATACTTTTGAGTCTCATCATGAATTTGAAACCTAAAGGAGTCATTGTTAATCCTTTTGATGTTCTTCTTATCAGAATGATAAATTTCGTGTATTTCATGTGTTTTGTTTTTCATTTATTTAAATGAATACAAACACTTGCTGGTTGGGAAAATACAGAAATCTTTACCCTACTAACCACTGAGGAATGTTCCATTATCATCATCATATTCAATTATCTTACTTAATTTTGAAATGTTTTTCATATTTTCTTTGTTTTGTTGGGAACGGTTTGGAGAGAAAAATTTCAATCATTAGAATTTTTTCTCAAATATTTTAAAGTATTGTGTGTAACGGTACACAGAATGTATGTGATTGATTTTTAAAAGCATAAGTATTATATAAAAAAAATGTTCATTATATTCTGTTTTATAGTCTACAAGTTTGTTGATCAAATTACAAAAAAGATTGTTGTTATATGAGATAGTATATCTTGAAATATACTACTTTGCTTATTGGGAGAGTTAAAGAGATATTCCGCCCAAGTTGAAAAATTTCAGTCTGGTTTGTACCTTTCAGTAATTCATTGTAATGGCTTTTAAAACTATTGTTAACATAAAAATATCTCTCATATGGTCAGTTTGGAAGGCGAAATTGGTGGAAATACTCCCAGTCAAACATCTAAATACATCTCATCATGATATCTGGAATTGAGTTTTGGTTAAAAAAAAAAAGGTGTGTATGTTGTTCACTACATTTTTTTTGCCGGGGTTTCATTACTTCATTAGGCTTGATGTTGATTTTGTAATTTACACAAATATTTCATTTTGCAAAGCAAACCTGTTATGACACAAGCAGAGCCGCGCAAACATTTGTAAATTGATCTCGCTATATGAAGTGAATTTCCACAAATTAATTGTGACATACCTTTATAAATGGTAAATTGAGGTGTACCATTTCCAAAAGAACATAACTCGATGATTTTGTACAGTTATCTTTAAGAGATCCCATGAAATACTAACTTGCACGGAATATCCCTTTGATAGAGATTGTGATACTGAGCTAGTTTTGTAGCTCTGAATACAGGAATGATTTGTGATAGAAATTGATACCGGTTTTTTTCTATGTTTTGAGAGTCTATGTTCAATAAGTGACTTGTCTTCTTTAGAACAATGACCTTGAAGGTTTATGTACTGTAAGTTCTGTTAGAGATCATGATAAAGTCTGACCAAAATGATAAGGTCCCTTAAACAGGTTGTATACATTAAAATCCAACCTGAAACAAATTGTTTATATGCTTGTAAAATTTGAGTGCAATTACTTGCAGTGTTATATAAATTACCACAGGGTCATCAAGATTTATATCACAACAAATTTTGTGCTGGAATTGTTTGTGCCAGAACTATATGTGTGTCTTAATATAGAATTAGTCTATTTCACTTGGTGAACAAGTTTCACCTGATAAAAAAGAATATTTGGTGGCAAATGGAAAAGGCCTTCTGTTCTTGTTAAAACAAATTGTGAGTTGTACTCTTTACCAATGGAACTTAGGGAATAATTACTGTTTCACTACAATAAAATATGTAAACCTACATTTTGTAGCTACACCATATCAACTTAGTGAAGAGATGGATTCTTGGGACAAAATAAGGCATTAAATGTTTTCTTTTCCAAATTTAGAGTAGCCTTACAACATGTTTATTGTGAAATCGATTGTTGTGATATTTATATATATTATGTAAACATCTATTTATTGATTGTACATAGACACAATATCTTTATATTCATTCATATTATCATTATAAATATTGAACTTTTATTTATATAAAAAAAAAAGATGTTCATATGCAATGTACATACTGTCAAAACAAATTCTGATCCTTTTTTCTGTACAAGTAGAAAGCCTAGTATGATATCAGATCAGTTTGTATTTTTTAAACAACTTCTGACGTTGTTAGTTCAACAAAATTTGTAAAATGATATTGTGTTTATCCTGCAATAAGCCCAGGGTGCAAGCAAACTACTTCATACTCAAAAGTCGGAGTTTGGGGATTATTATGGGTTCTGAAATATCACTAGTTCATTTATTCAACATCAGTATTTATGTATATGGATGGGCTGATTATAATCAGGCCTGGGCTTATTGACAGAGGGATACAGTACATACACATTGATTTGTGTAAAAGCCAGGTTTAATAAAGCATAATTTCCGTAAAAGTAGACTATTTGTGGTAGTACACAATATATCATTGAAAGCTATATGTAAACAGCATTTTATTGAGGAGAGTCATAATACATATGGGTGCTATATAGTACAGATAAAAGAGAAATTAGATCTTTTAAAACAAACGTCCATAAAAAATATATACATGGTCTTAAACATTCAATGACATTTCATTACTACAAGAAAAAAACATCTAGAAAACTTGGGTAAATTTTCTACATGCCAAAGGTTAACGTTTACCTGACGGTTATGTTTCTTGCACTTTGTCTATTTTTAGATGTTGTCCCAAATATACCTTTTAACTTGTTATTTTGTATTTAATTTTTGAAAATTTTACTGACATTACATGTACCATTATGTTACCAGGGGAATACACTTTTATTCAAGTTTGTGTTTTTCATGCATTCTTTGAAAAGAAATGCAGTATTGTTTTAAAGATAAGTGTTCTTCTAGAATGACAACTTTATAGCGTTTGATATTTTCTTTTTTACTTTGTATTTAAAAGCAGTAACATGTCAGCATTTGGGTACAAGATTGTTTTACTGTAAAAAGAAATCATTCTGTAGTATATCAGATGTATTTTAAAATTTGTTAATTTTTCATATTGGTAACAATTGATTTGTTCATCTTTATATAGATATATGTATGTAAATTTAAATGTACAAAAGATAATAGGAAACATCATATAGTATTTGATGATTTCATAGATACTGATTTCTATACAAAGCATTATATCATATAAAATATCATTAATATTTTTATAAATGAATTCAATACTACAACTATCAGACTCTAAATCCACAAATTTAACTTCAGAAAATATTTATTTACAAGGACCAACTTTCTAAAATTTAAAAATAAAATTGAATACATGTACAAGGGATATGTTTTCATATGTAAATTTGATGTTCAAAAACCGACTTTCATATTTACCAGGTTCTTTTCCTCAGAATCTTAGACATAGATCTTTGGACAATTTTTGTTTTGTTTTTCTACACAAGACTTTTGTAGGCCTTGTACTTTTTGTATTTTATATATTTTTAATTTTGTATTTTTTTCTGCATCTGTAAATGTTTGAATATTCATATGGCTGTGTAATAGCTTACTTTCCTGAGAGAGAGAGAGAGAGAGAGAGAGAGAGAGAGAGAGAGAGAGAGAGAGAGAGAGAGAGAGAGAGAGAGAGAGAGAGAGAGAGAGAGAGAGAGAGAGAGAGAGAGAGAGAGAGAGAGAGAGAGAGAGAGAGAGAGAGAGAGAGAGAGAGAGAGAGAGAGAGAGAGTGAGAGAGAGAGAAAGACAGAGAAGAGAGAGAGGGAGAGAGAGAGACAGTGAGAGAGAGAGCATGTTTAGAGAAAAGTTTGGGCCATAGTATATTTACATTTTCAGATTCATTCATTTATAGAGTAACTACCATGTGTAAATACCATTATGTTCTACTAGAATGAAAATTTATGCTGCAATCTTTCTGTCTGGTATGTAAGACACTTGTGCATAAGAACTGTTCTGGAGTTGTGTTGTTCAAACAAAATGTCATAATAAACATTTTTAAAAACCCTGGAGTGTGTCTATTTTTCAAATCAGACCTTCTGCTTTATATGGGTCAAAATCATTATTCTACCATTTCTGATTGGCTGTACATTTTGTTGGCATGTTATGGTATCAAACCAAAGGTAGATCTAATTAAAAAATCATGGATTTCCTTTTTGGGATGACACAGAAGAATTTTTTTTGTATTTGTAATTGTTTTGGTTTCACTTACAAATGCTTTATTCCCACAACAGTTTGTACTTGTCTGCCATTGTGTATGTTTTCCTTGGTGATTTTTATCCATATGAATAATATATAGTTTAAAAAATCTATTTTGAAAAATTGAAGAAATTTTTAAAAAAAAATCTCAGGTTAGACAACCTAAATTATCTCATCAAGGGAATATACATAACTGTAGTGTTAGACAATGAAATTAATTCTACACTTGTTTCAAAAATTGCTAAGGAAACTTGGGTAGTGACATATGTTGACAATACAAATCTGTTCTTTATACCTATTGATGTCATAGTAGCCTATCATTTTTCTATTTCTTATTTAACTCCTTGCTTCTGAAAAGTTCAAATAAATGTTTTTGATTTTATATTTGAAAAAAAGAAAAAAGCTATTTCCTGTGACCGCAAACTTCCGGACATATAATTTTGGAAAGACTAGAGCATTTTTGATGAGTTTGATATTTTATAAAAGAATAGTTGCAATATCTTACATGAGTTTGTTTCATCCTCTTTCCCTCAAAAAAAAAATAAGTAAAGCATACATCAATACTGGTCATTGCTGAATTCCTAAGTTGTAGCTGTCATTTGCTCAATTTGATAAGCATTATTCAATATTCAAATAAGACATATATTTACTGTGTTGGGCCTTTTATTTGAATAAGTACAGTATATATGGAAAAAATTAAAACCAACTGTTATCATCTGAAGGCAAATATGATATTGTGTATTAAGAAAATAACAATATTTTGTACTATTACTTGTTACAATATATTCTTTCCTTATTTCTTTTCAACTTATTTCTATTTGTCTAGAATGTAGTTATATTATATGTGTTATATACAATGTGTTATGTATAATGTTACAATGTAAAACAATGTATGTTTAACATACCAGAGCTTTTACATTGTTATACTTTATTATTGTAACTGAGTATGTGACTATGTGTAAAATTATCAAAGAATTGATGTGTGAATGAGATGACACTCTAGTTTGAATCATGTCTAGACATGATTGCCTGTTTTTGAGATATTTTAGATGTGTAATGCTTTGATATTATACACTTGACGAAACAATTACAAATCGTTGATTTTTATTTGGCTTGTGCAGGAACAAATGGAAAAGACACTGTACTACATGGCAGTATGGTTTCAAGAAAGGTCTACATGATATTACATGGTATTAGTTGAAGTAGGACAGATGTTTTTAAGTTCAAATTTAATTAACATTCTCTGAAATGATAAACTAAGAAAAAGGAGTTACCCAGGGATGATTACTATATATTGCACTTTTCAGTCTAAAATTCAACATGTTATTAACTGTAAGTCCACAGAGCAATCAAGAAATATACACATCTACTTCTAGTATCATAGTGTCTATATACATCTTGTTTTATAGAACCAGTATGTGTAAAGATTGAACCTGGGGATCGTTCTTAGCCCTTGGGATCATAGCCCTTTGTTCAATGTGTTGAACAGTTGAAGTCTTTAACACTATAAATATATATAGTAATACATTTGTTAGGAAAGGAGCAAAAATTAAACACATGACTTAAGAAAAAAGGAACCCCATTCCAAATCTAACATTTTGAAAAGGACCCCTGATATAATAAATTACTCCGGAACAAGTCCTGGTTCATTTTTGACTTACGACATTAAATAAGGAAAAGAAATAAACTTCAAACTAATCGTTCTCCAAGCAATCTGAATAATTTCTGAAAACAACGTAATCATATTGTAATCATATAATGTTTTGGGACTTTGATTTCGTCATGTGTATATAGGGGCGTATTGTTACGTCATAATGAATATTGTGACGTCATGGTATTGTGACGATTGCGAAGCAGTGTCTGACTAAGGCAGCAGTAACAATTTTGAGTCGTCTGGGTATATAGGCTCTGTATTGTTGATTGCGTAATCGTTTACTGCTTGTTTATTCTCTTACCCCTTCTACAGCCAACATCCGTCATTGCAGTCAGCCCCCAAACAATGCCCACGCAGTCATGATGTCCTTCCGGCCGCCACCTTACCTGCTCCCTCAACGTTATCCCAAAGCCATTATAGCGCCTTTACTTATCCCACAAACATGACGTCATCACCGATACCGTCTTTACCTATCCCACAAACATGACGTCATCACCGACGCCATCTTTACCTATCACACAAACATGACGTCATCACTGACGCCATCTTTACCTCCCCCACAAACATGACCTCGTCATCGACGCTGTCTTAACCTCTCCCTCAAACATGACCACGTCATCGACGCTATCTTTACCTATCCCACAAACATGACGTCATCACCGACGCCATCTTTACCTATCTCACAAACATGACGTCATCACTGACGCCATCTTTACCTCCCCCACAAACATGACCTCGTCATCGACGCTGTCTTAACCTCTCCCTCAAACATGACCACGTCATCGACGCTATCTTTACCTATCCCACAAACATGACGTCATCACCGACGCTATCTTTACCTCTACCATTTGTGTTAATTAGGTTGGGGGTATCTTGTTTTATGAAATGGATTATATACTTATAATATCAACACAGCTAGTAACATTCACAGAAAAAAAATCTTTTAAAACGATCGAATTGTATTTTAACAAATTCAGATTTGCTGATCTGGATTTAATGGGCATCTTACACACAACGATCAGACCGTCTCATGATTTCACGGACTGAAATTTCGTGATCATGTAAATGTGCCACGAAAATATCATCCCCGCGAAAATAAAATAAATTACGATGGGTCCATTCATTCGTTCGTTTTTTTTCTCTTATATCATTTCAAAACTATTTGTTGTGGGAATACCATATTCTTATTTTCTTTTTCTATTTTAAATCTTTTAACTTGCTTTAATAATGGCTGGTTACGTGTTAATTCGATAAGCGATATTATATAGTAACGTCAGTTATAGTTGGTTTCCTGTAAAAATGATTTGTTTTATACCTACTAGGCTTTCTTCCATAGAACGTAAACAATCAATGGTCTGCTAGTCACATGTGGCGTCCCTGTTTCGATGGAAATCCGTGCAAATTCTTGCATATCGCTGTTATTGATTCTGTCTATTTTGAAAGGTAGACACTGATATTGAAGACCGATATTTTAAGGGCGTACGCCAAAGGACCAAACTAGTCTTTTCGTCTCGTCCACAAACTTCTGTACTGGCTTTATTCAATTTCAATCCTGTTTTCATCTCTTCTCTTCTAAAATATATAGGCCTACCAGTATGCAATTTAGGTTTTTGTATCATACCTTTTAGACACGTGGCCCATGGACGAAATTTGATTAAGTTTGACACTAAGCTACAGCCGTGCACTGTGAAAATGTTGAAATTCAGCTGACGGTGACCCCGCTCGACGCGGCAATCGTAACTATGAGACAGTTTTCGCTTCATCCCTGTTGCTAGAGCTTGCTGTATGTTTTGTGCTTATTAGTGGCAAATTAGTGAGGTGATTATCCTCAACGATGTGGGAAATAGTTTATTTACCTTTTTTCCATGGTTATCGACATATCAACGTTAACGATCTTCCGGGGTATTATTTCCTGATCTACATTGACTTTTTACATTATCTTCCACATTTTGAACTGTAGCATATATACCCAGTCGACTTTTTAACTTCTGGTGCATTTTGCTTTTTTTTTGTTGGTTTTACTTCCAAGTAATTACAAGTTAACGTCACCAAGGAAAAAGTACCTCTTAAAAATTCCTGAATACTATATAGAATTGACCATAATGTTGTAGATTTCAGTTGATTTTCACATTCAACTGGCACCATGTCGAGATATCTGTATGTACCTTACTGTAAGTACCATCACCAAATGGACGAAAAGATATTGGTTTTCACATTCAACTGGCACCATGTCGAGATATCTGTATGTACCTTACTGTAAGTACCATCACCAAATGGACGAAAAGATTTTGGTTTTCACATTCAACAGGCACCATGTCGAGATATCTGTATGTACCTTACTGTAAGTACCATCACCAAATGGACGAAAAGATATTGGTTTTCACATTCAACTGGCACCATGTCGAGATATCTGTATGTACCTTGCTGTAAGTACCATCACCAAATGGACGAAAAGATTTTGGTTTTCACATTCAACAGGCACCATGTCGAGATATCTGTATGTACCTTACTGTAAGTACCATCACCAAATGGACGATAAGATATTGGTTTTCACATTCAACAGGCACCATGTCGAGATATCTGTATGTACCTTACTGTAAGTACCATCACCAAATGGACGAAAAGATATTGGTTTTCACATTCAACAGGCACCATGTCGAGATATCTGTATGTACCTTACTGTAAGTACCATCACCAAATGGACGAAAAGATATTGGTTTTCACATTCAACAGGCACCATGTCGAGTATACCTTACTGTAAGTACCATCACCAAATGGACGAAAAGATATTTGTTTTCGCATTCAACTGGCACCATGTCGAGATATCTGTATGTACAATTACTGTAAGTACCATTACGAAATGTTGGTTTTGATATTGGTTTTCACATACAACAGGCACCATGTCGAGATATCTGTATGTACCTTACTGTAAGTACCATCACCAAATGGACGAAACGATTTTGGTTTTCACATTCAACAGGCACCATGTCGAGATATCTGTATGTACCTTACTGTAAGTACCATCACCAAATGGACGAAAAGATTTTGGTTTTCACATTCAACTGGCACCATGTCGAGATATCTGTATGTACCTTACTGTAAGTACCATCACCAAATGGACGAAAAGATATTGGTTTTCACATACAACAGGCACCATGTCGAGATATCTGTATGTACCTTGCTGTAAGTACCATCACCAAATGGACGAAAAGATATTGGTTTTCACATTCAACAGGCACCATGTCGAGATATCTGTATGTACCTTACTGTAAGTACCATCACCAAATGGACGAAAAGATATTTGTTTTCACATACAACAGGCACCATGTCGAGATATCTGTATGTACCTTACTGTAAGTACCATCACCAAATGGACGAAAAGATATTGGTTTTCACATTCAACAGGCACCATGTCGAGATATCTGTATGTACCTTACTGTAAGTACCATTACCAAATGGACGAAAATATATTTCGTCACGATTTTTTCTCGTCGTTTATATTTCAGATTTGCTTTTTTTTCAAATAATTGTGTTGACCATGTTTAAGTCAGGTAGATTTTTGAAAAAAAAATGTTACAGGCTTACAAATATTGGCAGTAACAATGCTGTACTGCCTTACATCGAAAGGGGTTTTGTCGAGTGCATGTCAGGACAAGATTTCTATTCATAGAGCAATGATAAAGCATAATCGAACGACCTTAGGTAACGCAACTTTAGTTTTATTTTTACAGTATACGATATTTTCTAATTAAGCATAAGTTGTCGAAATTGTGCAATTTTTTTTTAATCTTCTAATTTCTGCTGATTATGAAATAATTCAGATTTGATTCTATCATTGTGCGATAAACAAATACTATTTTTCGATTCTTATTTCTATTCATTTCATATTTCAGCACACGCACAGTTCTCAGAATCACTTCGTCGTAAACTAGAACCGGAGTGTGGTAAGCGCCGTGCAAATTAATGAAACTTCATTCAGCTTACGATATGTAGTGCAGTGCAGTTTCAGAGCGAATTAGAATGCCATTGATGACTGTAAAACATTTATAGATTAAATTTTAACATTATGAAATTGACGTTAATTGGTGAAAAATTTAAGCAATTATTTGATATTACAGCTTTTGTTTTACGGGAAGAAACAATGTTCAGTGTGAGGATCTCAACCTGATCAGATTGTCAGATGTTATTCATGATTTAGAAATAGCACAACGATACATATATTACCTTCGGGGGACTGATTACGACTTTGTAGAGAATCAAGATGACTAATCAACTAAGCGGTACTGTCACTAGTCATGTTGGTGTCCTCATCCACATCTTCACGAAATGGTGACGTACAGTTCCGCCAATCCGGTAGCGTCGGTAAATACCGCCTGTTCTGTCATCGGGCCATGCAAAGTCTTATAATTTTACCTTCAGATATATTGATGACGTCGTGTCTTTCATAAACAAGAAATTTATTGACTACGTTCATCGTATATATCCACCAGAACTGGAAATCAAAGATACAACAGACTCTTCTACATCAACGGCTTATCTCAATCTTTTCCTAGAACGAAACTAACATGGGTAGTTTTCCATCCAGACGCATGATAAACGTGATGATTTCAAATTCCCTACTGTGAATTTTCCATTTCTGGTTAGCAATATTCCTGCATTTCCAACCTATGGTATTTACATGTCACAGTTGATTCGATATTCAAAGGCTTGTTCTCAGTATCACGATTTTCGTGCAACAAGTCGTCAACTGACTGACAAACTCGTAACACAGGCGTTCAAAAGATGCAGGTTGATAAAACTTATGAAAAACAGTTTTATGGTCGCCATAATGACCTCATAGAGAAATATAATTATAATATATGAAGCTGGATGTATTTGATGCTCGTTAGTTTGCCTGTTGGTTTCATTGTTGTATACCTTGTTCTCATTTGAGAACGTGACATTACTTACATGGATTGACCAAGGTTTACATGGCGGGTGTCGTCAATGAAGCAGAAGATGTTTACTCTTCCGGAACACCTTATTCCCTTTGTACTTCTAAGGCGTATCCGTGTGAATCTTTCTTTTATTCATATTTGGCCCTAGTTTTGTGGAATTTGAGTTTGAAATTTGATTATGTTGCCATGTTGGTATTTTCTTTATAGTTTTTTTCAAACATTGGTACCTGAAACTGATATGAAGACTGTTCAGGGTTTGAACCATGGATATATTTTTTTTTAAATTGCAATCAAATCTGTGTTTTTATTGGGACTTCGTGAAGACAACCTATTTTCTCAATTTCACAATTTCAAATTATTCATCATTTTTTTGATGATTTCGTTTTTACACGGGCTCGCCACTTTTGTCATCCTTCACTCTCGCCAACATACAGCTTATATTTTAAGACACTGACCATGTATTCTATTTATCCTAAAACATTGACTGAAAATCAGACTATTGAAACAGATTTATTGACCTGACATCGACGGTACACTGAAATTTGCCTGATGACGGACGCCAAAATAATTGCTCCACGCGAAAGCATAGTTCCAAACTTCATCGGATATAACAACAATTTTATGAGTTTTCATAAACCAACTTGTTCATTTCAACAGCTGCTTAAATTTCTAAACGTAGTATTTGAATAACTTCAGATGGTAATTCTGTCGAATTCTGTCGCACATGCTAAAATACAGCTGTTTTCCGTCACTGCCAAATACAGCAAAATTGTTTGTGGCAGGTGTATTCAGACAAGGGCAGTGCCAGTTGTATGATAAATATATAATTATAGCGAGCGTTTTATGGTATTGTGTGTGTGTGTGATAATTCAACTCCAACAACCTGTCCATACGATCAACTTTAAACGGAAGTGTGGCAGGAACTTCATTACCCACAATACACTTGCCGCAGCACGCAATGAGAACCGCCGACCCGTTGAATGGATTAAAAATTATTTTGACCAACAAAATATCGTTTTAAGCTCTCATGTAGAAATGAAATCATACTAAAAGTATTAAATAATTCAGATGGATTTAACATACATATACTTTAATGGTTTGAAACGTATATAACAAATATCTCGTTGAAAAATTGCAATTTTAACCATTCAAGATTTGAGCTCGATTGTGCTCCGATGTACCTGATTTCCAGCTTAATGTTCGGGACCTTTCGTCTCTTTCCGTGAACGAGACGATGTGTTTCTCGTTCACGGAAAGTGACGTAAGGTCCCGATTTGACGAAAAACTCGCCCATCTCCTAACTATATTAATTTTGCAAGATGAGGTTTTTCTTTCGATAACTAATTATGATCATGTATTTGAATGTTTAGAAAATTTCCAGCAAACACTTATAAGGCACAATGATAAAATAACTATTAGTGGTGATTTTTTGTTTTTGTGTGTGTGTGGGGAGGTTATCCAGAGTAATGCAGTTTATGTAATATATTGTGGCTTTCATAAGAATTTTATTTAAACATATATATTTATATTGATTTTCTTAATAACAATGTATAACAGAATAGTATCAGGGTTTATAACTTTACCCTCATTTTGCTACCAGGACAAGTTAAAATTGCTTAAAAAACCGAAGGTTCTGAAGCATTTTATGATTTGTTAATGAACAGAACGAAAACTCTCAATAGCAAAGAGAAAAGAAAACGGCAGGAGAGAACATTGTGATTTTAATAATGAAAACTTTTTAAACATACAAGCACCACCTTTACAAATCCGACTAAAACTATAATATATTGTCTTTCTCCATATTTTGACAAAATCCTTTCTATTTTTAGAGCAAAGATGATAGAAAGTCCTCCGTCTGCAATATCTGTAACTTTAAAAGGGAAACTCTTATGCATTTATTTTGAAGATCTTTTTTATCAATTTTTAAAGTCTAGATATGTTGTCAGTGACTTTTTTAACACATTTATTGTTACCATTGAAACCGATGACCCTCATCAAAATTTCAGTTTTTCTTGGCCAATACTCTGACAAGGTTATTGCTCAAAACTGTTTACACTTAATAAGCTAGTATTCTCTTTTGCTATGGGGAAGATTGCCATTTAAATACTTTTCTGTTACCATGGAAACATAGGCTAAACCACAAACATTTTTGTCAAACTAGTTATCTTAAACCATTCAAGGTAATTACCCGATACTCAAAGCATTGTACAAGCATCAAGCTAGTACTCTAGTAGAAGTTCTCCATTTCAATACTTTGTACAGGCATCAAGCTGATACTCTAGTAGAAGTTCTCCATTTCAATATTTTGTATGGAACAATTAGAAATAACAAATAGAAATTAACTTGTTGTAATATTAATATATATATGATTGTGTGTCTTTCATTTAAACAGCTTCGCGAAGGGAAAATGTCAAATTTTGCGTTATCTTGTCGTCCTTCTTTTGTTCTTCTTTGTCTGCCTTCATGGTGTATGATTGTATGTGCATGACTTACTTACATATGGAAACTTTGTTATTTCAACTTATAAAAATTACACTTGTTGTAAGCAAGAGAGCGGTCTAACTTTGGGAGGAAACCTGTATCCTTTCTATCCCCTCGGGGAATCGAACCCCGGATGGCTAGGTGATAGACAAATGTGTTACAACTCTGCCACCAAACCACCGCCTGATCATGGTGATGCAATGTTTTTTAGAAGAAGATGTGTTGCTGCTGCTGCTGATGATGATATATTGGTACATTTGTATGTGTCGATGTTTTGTTCAAATCTTACGAAATATACAACAAATTAAAACGCTTCAGTGCAAACATGGATCAGGCTGTTCAAAATGTGCACTTTCTTGACCATCTTGCGCTCGTTTTTAGGCAGTGCCTACTTCATATTAATAATAACAGAGACATATATAACACAGATAAAGGAAACTCTCCTTATGGCTTACCAAAATGGTATAGTACCGGAAGTAAACATTCGACGCCAAGTTGCCGCCATATTGTTTGAACGCTTCGCAGTTATCAGAAATACACTGCACTTTCAAGACTATTTTCGTGGTGGAAAGGGCGAGAGTGAAACGTAAGTTATATGGTTATTGACTAGACTGGTGTTATAAAACAGCTTTGTGTGTATTTTGTGTTATTGCAGGAACATTTTAAGTGCGTTATCAAAGATAAACAAAATGTCACGTGGAGAGGAAAGCACATGTGCGAGTTGATATAGACACGCTCGGTGGTCACAATAATGCTAACAACAATGCTTTCACTAGGATATATAGATTAAATCAGATTATTGTTTTATTTTCTTTGGTATTTTTTGCAGAAATCGTTTTAATATCAGGTCGATCAGATATATAGAAAGTTTATTATTTTACATCAGAATATAGGTAGTTTACGTGGAGGGGAACTCAAAAGATGCAAGGATATCAACACATTTATTGCCAGTGGTCCACAATAATGCAAACAACTGTGTTTTAACTAGTATATTGAATTTTAATCAAATTATTGTTTTAATTTTATTGATATCTTTTGCAGAAACCCTATCAATATCAAGTCGATCAAACATGGAAAGTTCATTATTTTACAACAGAAAATAGGTAGTTTACGTGGAGGGTGGATAAAAGATACGAGGATATTAACACATTCATTGCCAGTGGTCCACAATATTGCAAACAAGTGTATTTTAACTGTGTTCATTTCCTTGTGGCATTTAATGAAGTAAGTCTAAAAGTTTTGATATTTCCAAACCATGGCAAGCAGAAATTCAACCTTTGAGAGAAGTTTCATAAAATCACACATGAATTGGAAATCAATTTTGATAACTCCTATCATATTTAGTGATTTCCTCAGAAGAATTACATTTTCATAGTTTTAAAGGGAAACTATAGAGGGTAAAATCAAACAGATACAGTCATTTTCAATTCATGATGCATGTCATTGTCCAACTTTAACATCACAGTCAGTGAAGTCACAATCTTCAGCTTTCTTTTCTCGGTTAAAGTTTTTTAACTGCGTAACACTAACTAGATAATTTTAGAATATTCAATTGTACTATGAGCTGAACATCGACGTTACAGAGTGAACCCTCCTTTTTATCCCCGCTTCACTGATACAGAGGATATTAATTTGGGTTTGTCCGTCACATTTCGTTTCAGTGCAATATGTTAGGAAAGTGGATGGGGTGGGGGTGTGTGTAAATCCTATGAATTTAATTTTAAGCATCATAGGTTTGGGAAATAACTTCTTTTTAGTGAAAAAATTGTGATTGAAGTTTTCTTATACTTCCTTATAATAATAATACAACAGTATAAGGGCACCAGTGGTATTTGTAGAGGTTGGTAGGGGATATGGTTTGGTTTAATACTGGGCAGCAATATTAGTGTTCCCTTCACTTAATGCAGGTCAACCTGATTTTCAGCCAACCATCATCAGATGGTGGGATATTAAATAATCTGCAGGTGAAGGGCAATTTTAAATTGCCCTTTGTCTGTGGTCTGTTGTCAGTCTAAACAATTCTTATCACTACTTAGCAACAAGTACTTGGTGAATCTTTCCAAACTTTCAGATGTAGGTTCCCCGTGGTCCCTAGTTTTGCATTGCAGGGTTTTCCATAATTTTGTTAGTAGTAAGCTGTGTAGTGAAAGTAGGAGGCTGGTGAAGCAAGCCGACCCGAGCCGCAGTGCGGCGAGGTAAGGGTGGCCTGCCGTGTATGTGTAGGAACTGGATTGGTGTAGGCAGCCAAATTATCAAAGTAGCCGGTGAAATTGGCTGGCGACCGGCTCTTATGGAAAACCCTGCATTGTTCCTTTTTTTTGGTCTACCAGGTTTAAAAGTTTGTGTAGAATACTGAATATACACTATATGCTTGTTATTTCAATATGGTTATCATGAGATTGTTGATAGGCGTAGATAGATTTTCCATAAAGCAGGAGCATATACATGTATTTGAAAAAATACCAGTATTTCTAGCCGATAACTAAATCAGATATATATAGATCTTTTGTTATTGGAAAGTTCTTAGATGTCTTTCTGCTTTTGCTGGTATGTAGGTTTCTATAATGCAATTTATTTTCTGTTAAACACCATTATTATTTTTCCAGGATGCCAAAACTGAAGAAAAGAAAGTTTTTGGGCGCAATAAAGAAGTATTCAAGAAAAAGGAAATACGGATTGTCATCAGCTGTCAACAATGATCCAGATCATAATGATGTATCACTTCCTGTCAACGTTGTATCACTTCCTGTCTCACTTCCTGTCAATGTTGTTCTAGACCAAGGTGATACCTGCATGTCACCTCCTGATCACAGTGAAACCTGCACGGCAACTGGCGATGTCAACCTTGACCATAGTTATACTTGCATGCCATCACCTGTCAACGTGAGTCTTGAGCACAAAGATACCACCACATCATTACCCATCAACGTGGACGTCAGATCTGACCATAGTTATACATCTACACCATGTAACATCTCATCATCTTTCTCTAACTTTGATCATGATTATGTGTCATATCGTGTGCCTGAAGTATCTGCTGCCTTCAACCCTGATGAGCACCCACAAGAACTTCCCAAATTTGAAAGACTTCAGGAAGACATGCAGTTTAAACTGTGTTCTCCATATGTGCCAGTGTTAAGAGAGGATAACATAGAAATTTTGGAACTTTACAAGGCTGGGGGAATGACAACCATTAAACTTTCAATCAGTATTGACAGAACGTACAAGGCCACTATACATGTGCATAGAAAAAAACTGGCTCAGGATCATTATTTGTGGAATGACCTTCCAGAAGTGTTCGATTCATACACGAAAGTACAACAGCTGTTAAATAGGTTGAACAAATTTGTTGTTTGTTTAGGGAACCCGGATGAAGAGTTTCAGGATTTGGTTTCAATTGGTTGTGCGTTAACGGCAGGTAAATCTTCTGAAATTCATGCTTACCGAGAAGGTGACTTCTGTGCCGAGTTAGGTAATCTAACATATAATTCTTCCATCAGGACAGTAAATTGTGCAATGTTAGTGGAAGGACGTAGATGTAATAGTTGTGCTTCCTATCGAAGATGTTTACGGGCCAGAAAACAGCGTCTTGTGGAAAAATCTGAACATGCAAACAAGGATCTTATTCACAGTAGTTATAAGCATACAGACATGAATAGGAAAATGCTCATTTCAAAAATTCAACAACAGCAGTTGTGTATGAAAAGTTTACAAGACACCATTGACAAGCAAAAGAGAGACATCGACAAGTAGATTTTGCAGTGTGGAATAAGAGTGCCAGATCACCGATATATACATCTCTGATAATAATGATAATTACTGATTGCTATAAATTATATGTTATGTTTGTTTTCTTTGGTTGTTTCCTTTAATATCAATATTCATATATTTGTGAAATGTTATAATATCTTTCATTGTGAATCTATTCTCTCCGATGACACAGGGGCTTTCGTGAATTACCTTTTTTCTGAACAGCACCTGAAAAATCAGCGTTAGTATGTCATGTAATTGGACACTGCAGGAACATCCTATTATAGGTATAGTTGACTTTCTAGACAGAATATGGCTGATGTATTATCGTTGAGATAAGAGAACAGAGATATAACTAAACTACACATACAGATTTCATGATGGACCTTTAGAATTCCTTATATATGTTTCTTTTCTTCGTCGGGGTTAAAAATATGCTATTTCTTCAGATTAGTAAAGTCTTTCAAGGAAATTTTGAAATCCTGTAAACTGTGTCGCAAAAGGAAGTGGAACCTATATCACAGATCTCCACACCAGTATATCATGATTACACTGTCGCAGGTATCTTTTGTGATTCCTCCGCGTCGACAGTAAAACTAAATTGTAACAGTATAATCACAATATACGGCCACAAATGTCAAAACACAGCAGTGTTGGCCATTCCCTCTTGATGTTCCATGTGTTAGAGGAGCAGAATTAGTATAAGGTTCTAGTTTTTTGACAAAATCATGTCCTGTATTTGTATTAGAACACATCCATATAACAGTAATAAGATATTGTTTTAAATAAAGCGATTGTCAGAGGGTGCTAACTGATCCAGAGTATTCCCTAACGAAACTTCGATTTCAACACATGCATTTTTAAATTCTCATTATTTATAAATGTACATAAAGCTTTGTGACCCATTTCCTAAATACATGTATAGGAATTTAATGTTTGACATTAAAATTGACCAATGGCACGTAAAAATAAGAGATTCAACTTGAAACTGAATGTTTTTAAAAGAAAAATTTTTAAATCACCCCGCCTACACAAATTGGATAACCACTTAGGTTGTGTATATTTCACGTTTTCTTAATGGATGCTTTCATTTATTTTTGTATTTGTTTAGAGTTAATGGATATTTAATAAGCATTAAAAAGTGAAAGTAAACATTCCCCGTGCTATAAATAGCAAGCATCAACAGATAGTAAGGAAATATTTCAATAGACAACGGTAAAGGTTACAACAGAAGTGTGTTAGAGGGTGACAGGGTGATGCAGTGGTGACCCATTCGCCTTTCACATACCGGTCTGCGGCGACTCGATTAACCAAACCGAAAGTTTATTATTTATTGAGAATTCACTGTGAGCCTTAAGGCTCATAAGTACAACAATAACAATACAATGAAAGGTCACATTGTACAAAACAAGAAAATTATATCCAATCAAAATAAATACATACATATATGTATTTGGTCACCTGCCCGACCACGTAGGTTTTCCTCGGTTTCCACACTTCATCCAATTCAACAAGAATGACAAATATATGTTGGTATATCTTGTTCAGCAGTTGTTTAAAAATAATAAGTTTTAACAAAAGGTGTCAAATATTGCAAAGACATTTTACAATTAATAAACAAAAGTATTGATAAGAAGAACAATAAAAAATCAAACCATTTATAGGTATATTTCGAGATATATTTTCATGTTAAATATAAACTTTATTTATTTTACAACAATTGCGAAACAAGTTATGTCAGCTTATACTAATCACTCTTGTTGGCCCGGATGTAAGCGTGCGAGGAGTCTTATTGTGGGAGGAAACCAGAGAACATGGGAAAAACCCACGTGGTAAGGCAGGTGACCCCATACCTTTTCACATCCATTCTGGGAATCGAACCCCGGACGGCTAGGTGAAAGGCGAGTGCGTTAACACTGCGCCACCCGACCCCCCCCCGACCACCCATGTTGGTAATGTCAATAGAATAAAAAGATCTTATAACAAAACCAGTGATGTTTCGATGACTATGCGGCCACTTGCATCAGACAAATGACCAATGTGATGTGTACTAGTACTGACTTTCGACCTTAGTGTATATTATGATAAACATTTAAAACATTGCTATATATCTCCCTTATTAGGTTCTCTTTCCCGGTCTCATGAAGATCAGGTGCATCGCTTACACTTTATTAAGTGCCCATAACTTAATGACGAAAAGACAATATTCAATAAGTTAATGAATTTTAAAGAACTTCCATTTCCCCAATTGTGACCCGCCCTTCCAGTCAAGTCATAGGGGGTCAAGACCCACTGTTTAAACAAAAAATGATTTGATTCAGTAAAGGATGTTTCAGACCAATTTTGGGCAAAATTCAATCATTTATAGGAGGAATAGGCTTTTTTTATAGGGTTTTGAAATATTGGCGGTACAACGATGTATGATCATTACTTTATAACTGTTCATTTTTTCATAAGTATTAACTGAAATTGTGGTTTTAACATTCAGACAATCCATTTAATACATCAACTAAGTCTTCCTTAAATATTTCAAATCGTTCGAGATGTCTATAATCACAGATTGCTATGGAGCATCTCATAAAACTTGGAACAAAGTCCAGTGATAATAATAACAAAAAACTTTCAGTCTCAGTGGAGGCAATATATGGTCTACCCGACTGTGAGCACTTCCTTGTTCTTTGTAAGTAGTTCTACTATACATCTATTGTTTACCAATTCTAGCGAATCGATAGAACAACAGGTCATCGACTCGTGAAAATGGTGGCTGAGGACACCAACGAGATTTGTTAGTTCGCCACTTTGTTGATTGGACATGAAAACAATGTTACAATTCTTCAACAAAGTTGTAATCTATTCCGTCCAGTAAAAGATGAACCTTAAAAATGAACGCTACTGTCCTGAAAACATAGAAAACTATGTATCTAATTAGCGCTGCAGATTTTTTAAGTCGTTGATATTGCTTAAACTTCCTTCGTTAATCTGTACAAGAATTATGTGATGTAACTTTAAATTAAACGCACAACCTTAACCTATTATATTTCGTTATTAAGACTGAATAAGGTAGATGCATTAATGTATTAATGTAGTGAAATATATCAGTATACATACTATATGTCCCTTAATATCATATAAAAATTACAAGATTTTTGTTCTTTGTTTTTACATATTTTTTAATTCGCTGCATAATAATCTGTAATAACAATGCATAGAGAACACATGGTCGGTGACTTAAAATATAAACTATTTTGACGGAGATGAAGAAAACAGCTTCAACAATACCTTGTTAAACGGTATTTTAAAAGATAGGAAATAATAATCAGAAATGCTACATTGAGGTAATGATTGAAAGGCGTAGACTTTCTTCTTGACATAATATCCAATATGTAAAATATCCAGTACTACGTTCAGCAGAGAGACATCAACGTTTGTGTGGTCACAGAAAATATATCGAAACACTTTAAACACAAAAACTGTATATAAGGAAATCTGAAAAAAGTTCTCCATTGAGGATGCATTTCATGTTAAATAGATAGCTGAAGAGTCCCTTTCGCGAAAATGAACACAATAACATAATGAAACGCCACTTGACTCCTTTAAGTCGCCTTTGGTTTAAATATGATGGAAGAATCTGTCGGGAACGAGCCAATTACAGGACCATCTACTGCTGTAAATTCTGGCTGTAAATTTGTACCAGTCCTATCAGTACCTGTAAAAGAGAAACGTTATCAGTATATTTATCCACGATTAAACCATTTCATGTTGAACGTAAAGAAACACTGAAAAGCGAGACATCACAACTATTGTGTGTAACCTTCTCTACCAGGGGAGAGAATTCTAACACGCACTTATATATTTGATAATGTGACATTACATTATTACCAGAGGATTCAAATTATTTAAGAAGTAGAAGTGCTGATATACGTATAGGCAATTTTGTTCTGCATCCAACAATTCATTTTGATGATTATTTGAACAGTTTGAAATTATAATCGAAGTTAATAAAAGTGTTGATGACCGTGTCGGTCAGTTTACTTAAACATATTAACTGATATGGGTATATATGTTATAAAACAAATGTTGTACAATGTAACAAAATGTTTCAAACATAAACGGATTTGCTTCATAATCTAGAATAAAGGATACGAATAAAACTGGAGGTATGTACGCAACACACATACATGTAGTAAGGGTAATTGAATAAACTGGAACACTGTCAGCAGAACTTAAGGCAAAGAGTATGGAATAAAACCTAATAGATTCAGGTATAAAAACTGAAATAAAGTTCGAAGATCCGCCTGAAGATTCAATGGTAAAGAATCTGGAATAAAATTGCAGTACTACCGGCAGAATCTACGTTAAAAACTGAAAATACGATTTGGTATAATGATGGTTAAATTACAGCAGCACAATTTACCCAACCAAGATAAACACGTAATATATTATAATAAGTCCAGAACAATATAGACATGTAGAAGGTTCAGATTTCACTGGTTATATAGTTTATAACCTATCACAGCAGTAAGGCAGTATCTTCACGATTTACATACCAAGTTACATTACGTTAAAGGATACAGGAGCAGAAATGAAAGTATGAAGGAATGATATCCAAGTGACGTGCCAAAAGTCTTTCATGTTGTTGTTGGGTTTTTTTTTGTTTTTGTTTCATTTTTTCATTTTACGATAAATTCTAAATATTTCTAACTTTTTAATGTATTTTTTACTTCGTTTAGGGATAGATTTTGACAATATTTGTCCATTTTGTACAATAACATCTGTAGTTTCTTCACATAATATCAATTGAATGCAAATTTCCATGTGGCGCCATTTCCCTATATACGCTTACCAAAATGATGTCAAAAGGCTATCCCGAAAATTATGTAAGATAAATGAGTATTTCCCTGGTCGTACACAACGGAAGGCAGTGGAAATATTATGATATGAAGCAGAAAATAATTCTCTATTAGTGTTCAAAATTTCATTAAAAACGATCATGAATGAAGTCAGGAAAATTCATTGAAACATGTTAGAAAGAACATATAGTAAAACAAAAATTTGAAAAACTTATGGCACGTCACTGTGTATGTCTCGGCAATACATAGCGTAGGCATAAAAAAAATCAACAAAAATCTTCTGCATAACCGAACAAAGTATGATTTTCACAGTCATGTAAACGTAAATTATTATTATTATCATTACAGTCTTAACGGCCCGTCAACACATAAAATGTCATTAGGGCCATCAACCGGTGAAACACACAGCGATCCATAAACATTTCCTCATTATAACAATATCTATTCAAAGTTATTACCATGAATAACTGTCGGATATGCCCACTGTTTTAGGAAACATCTTTGATTTCCAGTTATCGATTTATCACCATTGAGTTCATCGAGTCAATTTTTTCGTTCGGTTCTAATCAGGAGAATTTTCCAATAGTATTCCCAATATCTGGTCATGGCATATACGTATTGAACTATGCATATGGTTGTCGCAATTCCATACATCAATACATATCAGACGTTCGCCAATTTCATTTAAACTGGTTACTTCATCAGTGGTTTTGTCCAAGGTCCGGGAACCATATTACCCGTCTAAACATGATGTGTTAGGTATATTTCTCTCATTGTAATCTTTCTATACCGTTTTAAACAGGTATATAACCGTTTTAATCAGCCGGCTGTAGTTTTGGCTCGTTTTATGGATTTATGTGAAGATCAGGCCACACAAAAGAATTTTTATATTTCCTTTCTTATTCATTCACTTACTTTCTTCTTTAAATCAGAAAAAAATCAAATAATTTACAGTAAGACAAATTACAATAACTGGTTCTACATACCTGAAGAATGATTTTGGATGAATTCTGCAAGACGAAGTCCACTAACTGCAGCACCTTGTATACAAGGACTGACCAGCCAGTCCCCACATATCCCGACATTGTGCTGGCCATCAAACACACATTCCTCTTTTGTGTAGAGAGTATTGAGAGGAACGGCTGCTCCCCATAACTGAACCTTCGTGTATCTAGGGGGAGGTAACTTTGACCCAAGTCCTGTTACTCTAGCAAATGCAGTAAGCAGTTCATCTGTTACTTGTTTTTCCTTTCTTGGTGGAATATTTTCTTGTGGAACTTTGTGTGCACTTCCAAACTCCTTGGTACTGAAGACAGTCCAACATTCAATTCCATTCACGGACATTTTATTTTGGGAAAGTTTCGCTGTATTATTTGCCACCCATGATATGTCCGGATCCTCTACGTGAGCTCCTTCATACGACAAACACAACGACTTCGGAAAGGCCGCCATTAACATCCAAAGAGAAGAAAGTTGCATGCGTTTGTCTTTAATGTCAAGTCGAGGTGTAAATCGAACCTGAAGGAGACGGTGAACTTTTGGAACGCCTGCATCTGACATTAACCTATCAGCGCATTTTCCATTGTGCGCTATTACCAAATAATCAAAATACCCACATCTGTCTACTTTCCACTTCCTGGATACGTCCTCCCAGCTCACTTTTCCTATCCAAACAGGACGTTTCAGATTAACACGGGAAGACAAACAGCTAGATATGGAAGACATTCCGTCAACTCCTACAAATGCTTGTGTTAGGGACTTCATAGGAAAAAAATTGCCATCTTTTAAATGACCAAGACGACCTTGCCACACCTTAACTGCCCCCTGTGAGTGAAGGAAGGACACAACGTTACAGAAGCGTTTGTCAGACACGGTGAAATATTGAGTAGAATGGTCAAACGTATGGAGTCTTCCGTCAATGTTGACATGGCGACTGGAACATCTTCCTCCCGCTGCATGCTTGCCTTAACACAAGAAATACAGATCCTCTAAAATGAAGTTTTATTGTTTATAAATGTTCAAATTTCTTCCCAAACTCTACAACCAAATGTTAACAACCGAAGACACATATGCAGCTATATCTAAGGGATGTCTTGGATTATGTTCCCTTAGCGTTTATCAAGCCGCATGGATTTTGAGCGCATAGTTAGAAAGGGGCAAGTCATGAAAGAGTAATTTTATCAAATAACTAATACATACTCAGTATGTATCGTTTTACTCGGAGACCCGTGCAGCCATGGTTATATAGGTATCTGTTGTAGCCTACATATATATATTACACACCTACTAGTCAGTAATAGTACGGTACATAACATGTCCGACTTATTTCGAATCTGAACCCGTGGTAGCATAAATATTCAGGTTCAAAATCACAAACAAAAAATAACCACCTTCAATGACTGATATAAAAATCAGAGTGTCACAATTCAGTTCAACAATATCTGTTGAATAAAAGCATCACATCTAATTATATGGTCAATTATTTCGAAGGACACGTCAGTAAAACCCAAACTGAGAACCCATGTAGTTTACCTGGACAGGTGTGAATTAAAGCCATCATCTCTTTCATGGGCTAATTTCTCATCGTCTGACTCTTTGTCCTATATGATTTCACACATTATTACGTTCAACAGAAGAAGAAATCATCTGATTTATTCAGGGGCGTATGATAAAGACATCCCTGGATTTGGTTAACACAAATTAAACTGCGAGAAGATCTAAAACTTGAAAATACATTTGAACAGAATAAATGATTATCACTGAAGCAATTAAATTTGAAGATTCACAGCTGTAAACTCTTGATCCGGATCGGAAGGGATCTACAACATCTACCGTTAACTATATCTTAAAACAACCGATTACATTCAGGAAAAGAAGGAAAATTCGTTTTCTCTACTGTGGCAATACCTCTCAATGATCCGATACAAATACATAGTACAGCGCAAATCTCGAATTCATTGAACTCGTACATTTTATTTATGACTTATATATATAAATAACAGTCAATAAATGATTTTTTATGTAATTCATTTGCTTGGTTGTTGCAATATCAATATGTGTTCTTAATTTTCAATCAAAAAGTCCGTGATTTTTTTTTTTCAATTCCAATGGTGTGAAAAAAGTGCGGTATCTATAAGCTACATCAAATTATTCTAAAATTTCGAAATCCATGTTCCTATCTCCTCGAGCGGATGAAATATAACATTCCTATATAAGATAAGACAGCAATAACAGATAACGGATCGTCCCATAAGTGACTTGGCACAACAGTCTAATATTCTTACATGAAGGTCAGATGTAATCTATCAAAAAGTCTATATGATCAGTTACAATAGACGATAAAAATGTCTTCGGAAAGGAACAGAGCATCACTTCAAGGGGCTATGTGTTAATCTGTTTTTTGTATAAATTATGCCCTCGTTTCATCGATTTTCAGTTTTAGTTATGAATATTTTCTTACCTGTGTCAAACACAGTGACATTCTGTATCCCGAGTTGTGTCAGTCGTACAGCGCACACCAGTCCAGATATCCCTCCGCCAACAACCGCTACCGACGGTCCAGTTGCCATATTAACACCTCTGTCAAATCTTCAACATAAACGTTACAACCAGATTTCAAACACAGTGTCATAGAAATTTTAAACATTCTGCTAAAGTTCCATATCAAAAACTGATATTATGGTTCTCCATTTAACCTTAATGGCAATCCAAAATGAAAAGACACCTTGAATGGTACTTACTTCAGTGCGCTAAGAACTTTCGCTGGTGATGGAATGAAATATATTTTACTAAAGTTTGAAATCAGTAAAACAGAACATGATTATTTTATTAATTACGTATAGCTCAGAAATCACGTAATGCGTGGTGATATTATTGGTCATGTACAGGTATGATCAAGTTCATTGTAAATACTATCAAACTAGCGCCGTTTTTGTTTTAACCAAAGAATCAAGCTTGATTTAGACCTTTACTTGCTATCGACAGAGAATTTTCATAAAGACAACCAAACACCTCAACATTCCCGGGTGTATAGAGTTGTCGTATATGTGGTGCCATTAGAACGCGAGATATATGTGGTGTTCCTTTAACGTGTGATACATGTGGTGTCCATTTAATGTGTGATACATGTGGTGTCCCTTTAACGTGTGATACATGTGGTACCCCTATAACGTGTGATACATGAGGTGTCCCTTTAACGTGTGATACATGTGGTACCCCTTTAACATGTGATACATGTGGTGTCCCTTTAACGTGTGATACATGTGGTACCCCTTTAACGTGTGATACATGTGGTGTCCCTATAACGTGTGATACATGTGGTACCCCTATAACGTGTGATACATGAGGTGTCCCTTTAACGTGTGATACATGTGGTACCCCTATAACGTGTGATACATGTGGTGTCCCTTTAACGTGTGATAGGTGTGTTACCCCTTTAACGTGTGATACATGTGGTACCTCTATAACGTGTGATACATGAGGTGTCCCTTTAACGTGTGATACATGTTGTGTCCCTTTAACGTTGTGATACATGTGGTACTCCTATAACGTGTGATACATGTGGTGTCCCTTTAACGTGTGATAGATGTGTTACCCCTTTAACGTGTGATACATGTTGTGTCCCTTTAACATGTGATACATGAGGTGTCCCTTTAACGTGTGATACATGTTGTGTCCCTTTAACGTTGTGATACATGTGGTACTCCTATAACGTGTGATACATGTGGTGTCCCTTTAACGTGTGATAGATGTGTTACCCCTTTAACGTGTGATACATGTTGTGTCCCTTTAACATGTGATACATGTGGTGTCCCTTTAACGTGTGAAACATGTGGTGTCCCTATAACGTGTGATACATGTGGTGTCCCTTTAACGTGTGATACATGTGGTGTCCCTATAACGTGTGATACATGTGGTACCCTTTAACGTGTGATACATGTGGTGTCCATATAACGTGTGATACATGTGGTGTCCCTATAACGTGTGATATATGTGGTGTCCCTTTAACGTGTGATACATTTGGTGTCCCTATAACGTGTGATACATGAGGTGTCCCTTTAACGTATGATACATGTGGTGTCCCTATAACGTGTGATACATGTGGTGTCCCTATAACGTGTGATACATGTGGTGTCCATTTAACGTGTGATACATGTGGTGTCCTTATAACGTGTGATACATGTGTCCCTTTAACGTGTGATACACGTAGTGTCCCTTTAACGTGTGATACATGTGGTGTCCCTTTAACGTGTGATACATGAGGTGTCCCTTTAACGTGTGATAGATGTGTTACCCCTTTAACGTGTGATACATGTTGTGTCCCTTTAACATGTGATACATGTGGTGTCCCTATAACGTGTGATACATGTGGTGTCCCTATAACGTGTGATAGGTGTGTTACCCCTTTAAAATGTGATACATGTGGTACCCCTTTAACGTGTGATAGATGTGTTACCCCTTTAACGTGTGATACATGTTGTGTCCCTTTAACATGTGATACATGTGGTGTCCCTTTAACGTGTGAAACATGTGGTGTCCCTATAACGTGTGATACATGTGGTGTCCCTTTAACGTGTGATACATGTGGTGTCCCTATAACGTGTGATACATGTGGTACCCTTTAACGTGTGATACATGTGGTGTCCATATAACGTGTGATACATGTGGTGTCCCTATAACGTGTGATATATGTGGTGTCCCTTTAACGTGTGATACATTTGGTGTCCCTATAACGTGTGATACATGAGGTGTCCCTTTAACGTGTGATACATGTGGGGTCCCTTTAACGTGTGATACATGTGGTGTCCCTTTAACGTGTGATACATGTGGTGTCCCTATAACGTGTGATACATGTGGTGTCCCTATAACGTGTGATACATGTGGTGTCCATTTAACGTGTGATACATGTGGTGTCCTTATAACGTGTGATACATGAGGTGTCCCTTTAACGTGTGATACACGTAGTGTCCCTTTAACGTGTGATACATGTGGTGTCCCTTTAACGTGTGATACATGTGGTGTCCCTTTAACGTGTGATAGATGTGTTACCCCTTTAACGTGTGATACATGTTGTGTCCCTTTAACATGTGATACATGTGGTGTCCCTATAACGTGTGATACATGTGGTGTCCCTTTAACGTGTGATAGGTGTGTTACCCCTTTAAAATGTGATACATGTGGTACCCCTATAACGTGTGATACATGAGGTGTCCCTTTAACGTGTGATACATGTGGTGTCCCTTTAACGTTGATACACGTGGTACTCCTATAATGTGTGATACATGTGGTGTCCCTTTAACGTGTGATACATGTGGTACCCCATAACGTGTGATACATGTGGGGTCCCTTTAACGTGTGATACATGTGGTGTCCCTTTAACGTGTGAAACATGTGGTGTCCCTTTCACATGTGATAATGTGGTACCCTTTAACGTGCGATACATGTGGTGTCCATATAACGTGTAATACATGTGGTGTCCCTTTAACGTGTGATACATGTGGTACCCCTTTAACGTGTGATACATGTGGTGTCCCTATAACGTGTGATACATGTGGTGTCCCTTTAACATGTGATACATGTGGTGTCCCTATAACGTGTGATAGGTGTGTTACCCCTTTAACGTGTGATACATGTGGTACCCCTATAACGTGTGATACATGAGGTGTCCATTTAACGTGTGATACATGTGGTGTCCCTTTAACGTTGATACATGTGGTACTCCTATAACGTGTCATACATGTGGTGTCCCTTTAACGTGTGATACATGTGGTACCCCATAACGTGTGATACATGTGGGGTCCCTTTAACGTGTGATACATGTGGTGTCCCTTTAACGTGTGATACATGTGGGGTCCCTTTAACGTGATACATGTGGTACCCCTTTAACGTGTGATACATGTGGTGTCCCTTTAACGTGTGATACATGTGGTGTCCCTATAACGTGTGATACATGTGGTGTCCCTTTAACGTGTGATACATGTGGTGTCCCTTTAACGTGTGATACATGTTGTGTGATACATGTTGTGTCCCTTTAACGTGTGATACATGTGGTACTCCTTTCACGTGTCCTGTCGTTTTTACTAGCCAGCGCTGAACTACGCGTCCGAAAGCTTCAAGATTTCCTGTATCAGCTGACCAACAAACACGTCACGAGATTATTTAATGAAAAATGAACAGCTGAAAAGTGATAAAAAGTTAGGACATGAACTCTTTTGCTATACAAAGGCCATATTTCCTACGCATATATTATGATTCGAATATGTATTTTTCATTTATTCATCAATACAATACATTTTCATGCAGATACTTTTACTTAATACGGTAACCGTGCATACAGGAACGCTCATAAACAAATAGAAGACTGTCTAACAAGCTGCGATGTTTTGAGAGACTTGGTACGTTCAGGGACGTATAATATCATGTATTATACGTCCCTGGTACGTTCAAGAAATGGTCAGGATTTTAAAATATAAGCTGTATATTGGCAGGGACGTAAAATATTGCGAGATGAAAGACAGAACGTAGCGATCCTTTGTCGGGTTACGTTTGTCTTTCTGTCCCGAGCCATATAATGCAAGCTTATCTTTGAAAACATTGACCATGTATTTTATAATCCTGCGATATTTATCGAAAATTCAGACTATCGAAACTTCATCAGTTTGTCAGGTCTTTTCATCTCGGTTTACATGCCGTGACGCTACGCCAAAAAACTCCGCGGGGAAATATGATATATAATGCCAATGGATATTAAACGCAATTTTATGAACTTTCGTAAATAAATTTGTTTGTTAAGACGAACAAAATAGTTTATTTAAACAGTTATGTATTGTATAAATACCACGGACTTCAGTGAGGATACCTAATTAAGTTTGGTCTCTCATGTAGCTGTCGACATATATCAAAGAAAAAATCAAGGTGAGAATAAGTCCCTTTCGTACCAAATAATCTGCAATATATACAATACCACTATGTTAACGTTGCATCGTGGAAAAAAGTACCACAAGGAACTCTCAACGTGGAAATAAAAATCTCTAGACTTGTAGTTATAAGTATATCGAATAAATTACGGACTTTGAATATTCTAACCGGTCCGTTATTAAATAGTCGAGGCAATAATAGTGTGCTTATAAATAATAAATTTGCGATGATTTTCTCCCACAGTACATGGGCCAACAAGAGTGATTATAATATAACTTGTTTCGCAATTGTTGTAAAACAAATAAAGTTTATATTATATAATAGTGTGCTTATAAATAATAAATTTGCGATGATTTTCTAGTATGAATTTATAAAAGCAAATGCTGTAAACCCTAAATACAAATCACTCGAGAATATAAGAAAGGGAGAAATGTATAAATATCGTTTCGTTTTATTAGTAACGGGCTGTTGATTCTTCCCAAAAATTGTACGCACCAACGTGAAAAGGGATATCGATGTAGGCTCATGAACAAACACGTCACTTCTAGGTATCATGTTAAGGTAATGGTGCCCAAATGTTTAATACAATTAAGCATTTATCATACAATAGTATGAAGTCACAACAAATGTATATCAATAGGAGTACACTTAGTATATCCTTACGTAACCCAGCATAGTGGCAGAGAGATCGGACATGGTGAGTCACATACTCTGCCACTTTCACGCACGGAAGAAAGATAAGTTTTCACTTTATCGAATGTAAACCGAAAGTCTTTGTAATCTTTCAAATATTTCAAAATGGTACTACTTTAAAATGAGATGTAATGAAGTAGTGCAAGGAGAGTTGGTGTTACCTGGAGAAAGTCGGCTGCTGCACTCGGTAACTATAAATTACGCACATCATAATAACTTATTTAACGAAACGTCCTTTACCGACTCCAAGGGTAAATCATTTGATGGCACATTCAATGAGATGGTAATTAGTAGTTACAGTAAGTAATTTGATCCGGCAACAATTTATAGTGGTGGGCTTAAACCTTACAATGTACTTTTAAGTTTTGCCACCTGTGGCATACAGGTGAAGGCTGAAATATAATTATATATTTACGTATTTGAAACTATATGCCATTGGAGGAAAAACTGAATCTTATGTACCAGGGATGAGAAAAATACATGCTATAAATTTTCATATTGTTTTTACTGTATTTCATTGAGAATTTGGTTCTAATTTAATTGAACTACCTTTCATTTTAAATTCAGAAAAACCATTTATCTTACATTAAATGAAAAAAAAAATATTTTGAATTTCTAATTTAGAATGTCAAAAGCAGTTATAATTTATATATATATTGAATTGAATTTTTAGAAAATATCATTCAGAGATATCACTCACAGATTTGATAAACTGTTATATGCTGTCCATCATCAATATTGATTAAAATTAATTTTTAAAAAAGTGAAAATGCAGAAAGGAGATACAATTGATATGAGTATCAAAAATCAACATGAAATAATAATTCACAATGCAAAAATATGATACATTAATGTGTATAGAACAAGAAAATGATATAAGGCAGGCATAGTACATAGTCAGACTATAATAGGGTGAAAACGCATCTGTTTCGATAAGTTGTATTGTGTACCACTGTAACTATTGTCACAGACTGTCTCCTATTACCTAAGGGCAAGTTGACATGAGCCAATTTAGCAAGGACTGTCATCAACTCCTACAAAATTACCTTCACCACAATAGCAATGTTCCGATCGTAATTTGGCCATCTTCTTACCTATTCTTACCTATTTGATGTCATGTCCCGCAAGCTATAAGGTCTATTGCTTGATAGAAATATATATGACAGTATACCGTATCCTTTCTTACTTATCATGTAATGTAATGTAATAATTGGTCTTGGGTTATTTCAGATTAGTTTGATCAGGAATCCTGGTTGTATTCAGGGCTTTTTTTTTATCCATTAGGGAAGTTTCCATTTCATTTTGATACAACATTTAAACAATTATGGATGTTAAATACCTTTATTAAACTTTGAAGCTGAAAATCAAACTTTTCAAGTTTCAAAATTTTAAGGAAATGAAAAATAGAACATCCCTTTTACTTTATACAATTACCAAAAATATTTTCTGTGGCTACATTGTCAAATCAATTCTACTATGTTCACAGTTTAATGATCATATGTGATGTCCTTTTGATATGATGTCATGATGTGTATGTTGTGACTAAACACAATGTCATGATGTCACATCAGTTGTCTTGTCACTGTACATTGTTGTGATATCATGGATATTATAACTAGACTTCATTAGTGTCATGATCTCTTGTCTGTTGTCCTGTGACATCACATTACAAGTGCCTTGACGTCATGTCTGTCGTCTTGTGACTTCACATTACAAGTGCCTTGACGTCATGTCTGTCGTCTTGTGACTTCACATTAACTGTGACATGATATAATGCATGTTTTCTTGTGATTTGACATTACACATGTCATGATGTCATGTCTGTCGTCTTGTGACTTCACATAACAAGTGCCTTGACGTCATGTCTGTTGTCTTGTGACTTCACATTAACTGTGACATGATATAATGCATGTTTTCTTGTGATTTGACATTACACATGTCATGATGTCATGTCTGTCGTCTTGTGACTTACATTGCCAGTGTAGTGATGTCATGTCTTTTCCAGTGGCTTCACATTACCTTTATCAAGACCTCATGTCAGTCGTCTTGTGACTTCACATTACAAGTGTCATGACCTCATGTCTGTTGTCCTTTGACTTTATATAACAAGTGTAGTGATGTCTTTTCTGTTGCCATGTGTAATCACTTTACAAGTATCATGATGTTGTGACAACACATTTAACTTCGTGTCACATCATTTAAGTCTTCACTACACATAACTAGTGTTATGATATCACATCCAATGTGACTATACTTTACTAGTGCCATGACAACAGGTCTTATGTCTTGTGACTTCACATTTTAACGAAATGAATAGTGTCATGTTCCTTTTTTACGCCCCGTCATAAAATGGGAGATGGAGGGGGAGGGGGGTGCATATCGTTCTGTTGTTGCATCCTGTCCTATTTCAATTCCATGAAAGCACTTAGCAACTTCATTCTTTGACAGATCTTAGTCAAATCATTATACGAAGGTTGATCTTCAGTATAATTTGGACATTGTTGTGTTTCAGGGGTCTGATATAATTTATAATGAAGGCCATGGTTTACCCTTGTTATGTATAAAATGATCAACTGATTCAATTTAAACACTGAGCAACTTGATTCTTTCATGGATTTTGGTCAAACTTTATGGCATGGATGTCTTACAAACATTTTCAAGTTTCTAAAAATTTGAACTGTTTTTTGGTAAGGATGACCTTTAGCCATAGTAATTCTTCAGTTTCTTTGTTGGGATTCAGTTGAGAAATGCCAATACAGATTCTTGAATAACTGTTATGTTTTTGGGTTGGTCTAAAATCATATTTAACCACCATGGCCACCATCTTGAAAACCACATTTTAAACTTCTCAAGGAAGTTCAACTAAATGAATGGAGATGTTAAGGGATGGGTGTTGACTAAAAACAAATTGTTCTTATTTTTCGACCTTATCAAAGACTCAACATGGCACCCATGGTGGCCATTTTGTTACATGATTGCACAATGATAGTTTTCTTGAAGAATACCTATTTCTCCTCCAGTTTCTTTGCCCTGATTGATCATGAAATGGTGCAGAACAAGTGTTCTGATATGTTAGACAGGTCAATAATCCAACATGGCTGCCATTTTGAACTTATTTCAAGTTACAATGAATTATGAGTTGGTCCTAATCGTGACAAATTGTTGTTATTTTTAGGAGGTTTTCATTAAAAACACATTTTGAAAAAAAATCATCTCCTATTCCACTGGTGCCATTGAGCTGAAGTTGTGTGATAATAAAGGTTAAGAAACTGAAATGAAAATCCTTGACAGCTACATACATATAATCTCAAACTGTTCTAATTGTTTAATTAGGGTTCCCACTGATACTATATATAACTGTTATATGATATTTATAGGGTTTTTTTAGTCAGATGACTGTTGAGGCTCATGGGTCTCTTGTTTCTTTACCTTTTCTAATTTCTGAATGCTTGATCGTATTAAATAACATTTTCAGGTTTTTCATGAAATCATAATTTTTAGAGAGAAAAGATGAAGAAAAGAAAATTAAAAAAGTAAAAAAATGCAATTCAACATTTAGGATTTTAAAACAAACTGAAAAACATCAAAATCTCTTGTTTTTCTGTCAAAATGAAAGTTCTTACGACGTACATGCCAGAAAAAGGCCAATCTTTACATTGTTTATTGAAATAAATTACGTAGACTGTAAATATACACTAGTAGATACTACTGGTAAGGCTTTAGAGAGGGGTTGTTACTTAAGTCCAGATCTGGGTTGATCACAGGTTGTTGACACAGGCAATTAGGTGGGAGTTTACACAGTTATAGAAGATTCATTGATTTCCACATTACTGCCTTGTTTCCAGCGATCAGTGGCCTGACCCCTCACTACCCCTACATGGAACGGTGACTGACCTGTACATGCTTTATACAGTATGCTTTATATTGATTGTAAAGGGAGGTTTATACATTGTATGTACACAGAACCTGTCTATAAGTCCGGAGTGGGAACTCACACTGGACTCGTAGTGTGCTAATCTGTTAACTGTCCCTGGACTAAAGTAAAATTAATGATCAACGAGTATCAGTATTCACAGAATGTACTGTCAGGACTACAGGTATATATATTTAACATTGGGGGTTTTCACTTATTAATGTATGAGGCTGATTGTACTTCTCAGCTGTGTGTGAAGGCCATTTAGGGAAGGTCACCAACCGGGAGTATACATGTATTTATAGCCAAAGGAATCTACAATACATAAGATATTCTGGTCTGTTGCAAATGTGTTGATTACAGAGGTTGGGTATAAGTCTATTCCGTTCCAACTAGGGATCCTTCACATAGCAACTGAGAATGTAAGTACTGTTCAAATTTCTTGATGATTACTTCAATACATGGGTATACTGACTGTAACATACAATTAATAGATTTTTTCCCCATTATGTATATAAGAATAAGGAAAACATGTTTTCTTTTTTTCACTTCCTGGACCTTAATGTAGTAAAAATGATTACAAACACAGGAATTAACCTGAAGTGCTTTCATTTCAAAATCTTCAGATGTTTACTGCTGTTAAGGGTATGAAAATTTAAAGATGAAAGTGCTTATACTTAACTGTTGTGTTTGCAATCATTATATATATATATGTTTGTGTGTGTGTAGCTATATGTACACATTTTACATAATTTTATGATAGGTAGGTGTCAGTATATATTTCCTTTCATTGATCATCTATGCATTCATACATACATTTGTACTGATATTATCTAAATGTACAGTAAACAACCTACCAGTTTCCTAAATTATGTCATTTCACTCTGGTATCACTAAACATCCTTTACTCAGTGTTAAGGATTGAGGCATGCAAAATCATCAACAAATTCACTACACTTGTAACAGTTGAATTTTTCTATTGCCTAACTAATATGTGAAAATCCTTCTGTGACTGACTGGTTCACTTAAAATGACCCAGGTTTGAAATCCAATAAATTTAAACACAACACTAAAAGTAAAATATCTATTCAAAATCCATACTTTATTGACAAATCACAACAACAATACACAACAACTTTCTACCATCAATTTCAATTGTAATTTCTTGGATTTATTAGTGTACAACACTGCTGACATGTATAGGCACATCAGCTGGTATGAATTCATGTTTTGATGATACAAGTACCATGAAGGTGAAAATTACTATTTACAGAAAAATAGTCACATTTTGATATGAAAAATAAGTTCAGTTCTTTAAAAAGATGCCTATATATCTGTATCAGTATGGTTGTCGGGTCAGTGGATTTCTTTTTCACACTTACGGTTAAGGTTAATTGATTCCATGTTCTTAATTAATACTAAGAGTTTCCTTACCCAGTATAGGTGAATTGAATAATCAAACTCAATTTCCTATAATCAGAAGATTTGACTGCAAGGTAAAGGGTTGTAAAGCATTAATTAGTGGCCCAGGTGGCAGAGGTCAGAGTGTAAAAGGGAAAACATAGGTGAGTTCAATCCCTTTCCTTTCTTATGCATAAGGGATCTTTGTGAACTGCAAAATTATTTTCAATTTAAAGAGAGTCAATATCGGATATTGAATTAAGTATGTGGGGCCCAATAAGGGTATAAGAGGTAAATCCTTATATGTAATTGTTTTTCCTAGAGATCTTGTCAGGGTATTTATTGTAAGGCAAGAGATTCACACATATGTGTATGGTATTTTATTTTCACGTTTTGGTGCTCAAATTCTCAATTTGTCTGAAAAATAAGTTGTGTGAAATGAACATGACCGATGTAATGCAAGATATGTTTTATATAGAATAATTTGTTGAAAGAAATTTTTATAACTGCATTTACACTTACGTTTATTACTTTAACTCAAAGCAAATCATAATTTAAACATTAAAATGGAAATATACACGATATGTTTTATGTAGAATAATTTGTTGAAAGAAATTTTAATAAATGCATTTACACTTATGTTTATTACTTTAACACAAAGCAAATTATAGTTCAAACATTGAAATGGAAATATTTTCAAAGATTGATGTGCATCTTGCAATAAAAAGGTCATCTGGTCAGTTTGAATCTTGTCAAACAATAGTTTCTAACTATATCACTGGGTTTTTTTTTGGTTTCATTTCCCTGTTATAGATACTGCATACTGCATCTAACACTTCATTCTTTTGATGATTTCTTTTCAATTTTTTTTCGCATTTGATCCACATTTTTATGTATGTAGGATATATACCGTTTATGATATTTTTTTAATACGTATATATTTTTATTTACGCTTATATCAAAATTCATTTCACTGTAAAACCAGTATGGACAAAAACTAATTTGAAAAAAAACAACAACAGAAATTGAATGGCAACCTTGATTGATACATGCTGATTCTGTTATAAGGTATGTTCAAAACCTATAAATCACTATGACAGGTACACTGTGGCCAAAACTAACATATCAAACTCAAGATAAGATAAAATTGATCATACTTGAATACTTGTTAACTTTTAGGAAATATCTCAGAAGTTTGCAATCATTTTTATATATATATATATATATATATCAAAATAAATTTGTAGAACACATGGATTAAATCAGTAGCACTTTCATCTTTTTTTCTATTATATTTTAAGATGTATATTGTCTGCAAAAAACAGTTATTTTTTCCCTGCTTAATGCACAACAACTATGATTAATTGAAATCCTACTAGATTGATAATTGAATAGGAACAGATCCACACAAATTTATTGAATATGCCTTAAGTATTGACCTTGAGTTGACTGTAACTGTGTTGATGCTGTACGAGGTCATTGTCCAGTGATACCAGGTGAATGACCTGCCTTTATGGATTGATGTCACTGGCTTGCCATCGGGCTTTCCATTTTCCAATAGAATCCTTCTCCTGCCTGCATTTGTAATTGTCAGGATGTCCAAGCAATCTTTTTTTATCATTGTCTTAATCAATGATTTGGCTATTTAGTTGTATCTGATCTCATCAATCATTGGCATGCAATCTAATATTATAAACTTGCTGCTATGCAATGTGTAGATTAAAAACTGTTATTACCTCTTGTTCAGTAGTACAGATGTGCTAGTAACAATATTTCCATGTCACAAGTTCATTCTGAATATTAAAAAAAAGGAAATGTTTCAAGACTTCCTCTTGTTTTCTAGACTTTTCTTATCATAGCCACAAAATCACACAGTTTCTAAAAAACTTTCTATTATGAAAACCAATCTGATATAGTTATCTTTAGAATGAACCTGCATCTGAAAGCATATATATATATATATATGCAGAAAACAAAAAATAATTCTTGGTCTCTGTATTCAGTCAGTGGGATTATGAATGTGTACTGAATTGCTGTTAACCAATAAAATTGGTTTCCCTTCACCTAAGGATGCTTCAGACCAAATTTGAATACAATCCTGTTATTCCTACAGAAGAAGGATTTACTTAAAGTCTACTCCATCCCAAGTGTCAAGATGTTAAAGATGAGTTAAGATGTTTGAGATGAGTCAAGATGTTAAAGATATATCTCTATTTTTATGTTGGATCATGCCCCTGTGGCCCCAGGGGGCAAAGCTCTTCATTTACACAAAATTGGTTCCCCTTCCTCAAAGATGTTTCGGACTAAATTTTGTAAAAATACCTTCATTCCAACAGAAGCAGATAAGATGTTTCTTTATTTCCCATATTTGGCCCTACCCCTCTGACTTAGGGGACAGAGACCTAAATTGGTTCTCATTTCTCAAGGATACTTCTAACCAAATTTAGTCTAAATACCTTCATCCAAACAGATGATCAATATCAAATATTGCTAGTTTTCCATTATTGGGTCCAGCCCATCAAGCTCTAGAAGGTAGGTCTAGATTCCATTTATACAAAATTGATTCATTTTCCCCCCAAGGATGCTTCTGACCAAATATTATCAAAGTCATACATAACAAGAAGCAATTTGTAAAAAATGGTGATGTCTGGTCTGATGGACGCCGCCCAAAGGCTTTCAATTTGAAGCTCACCAGTTCTGTAGACCTGTTGAGATAAAAATTTTAGTCTATTTAAGATTTACATGACAAATACATAATTTTGCAGGAAGGTTTTCATATTAAACTGCCAAAAACTAACCCTCTGCAAAGAAAACAAAAATCACATATATAACCTTGAAGTGACATGGAAGCAGCTTTCAAATCTTGTATTTCAGATAACTGCACTTCGTGATCAGGAATGTTATTCAGGGACTCTGATTGTGCCTTTGAAAATTTTGCAGGAAAGTTTCTGCCGCTGGTTAATTCTGTCCTTGTCTTGACCTTCACATTTCACGCAGAAAAAAGGAAGCAATGTTTGTTATTTTAAACCAGGCAACAAAATAGATAGCATGTATACCATATCATTGTGTAGCTTTGTTATGCAATGTACATTGCCATAAAAACCAATTGTTTAGTGTAAATAAAACCTGCAGCATGTTTACCTTGACAGACTTCCAACAGCTTTGTTCTACACACATTTGTATATCTTATGAACCCCGAACAGATTTTGTTGAGACTCATACCATACCATCACACCACCAAGGTCAATACACTTGAATTTGGAGGTCATTGGTCAAAGATAAAAGTCAGAGGGTATGCAGTAGACAAGCTTTTTATCTCCAATGTGGTCAACATTTTTGAGATAAAAAGCTGCATATTTCACACCCCTACCACAGTCCACTGAACACCTAATCCCCTTTCATGGGTATTCATTACCACTTGATAATCATGCAAGGCGCTGTGAACTGTGGTAACAACCTGTAAGAGATGGGGAGTTATTTAATAAGTTAGTAATTATTCTCTTTATTGCCTCCAAAATGAAGAGTACAAAGAGTATAGAACATGGATAGAAAACATTTGATAGTATAAATACATGATAAATATCATATACATGTGTATATATAGGTGCACATGCTTGTGAAACATCAAATTGATAAATTATCATAGAGTATATATGGAAGAGTTTACATAGACATAGTAAGTTATAGTTTTAATTCCACATGTCAAGTGTATGTCATATGAATTAGGATTCACTTTGAGACATATAATATCACACGTTTCACACAGTTCACAGTCTAATTAAAAAAATTCATTACCATGAGAATGTTAAATATCCTTTTTTTTCTGGAAAAGTATGTTACATTTATAATATCTCTGGAACCTACATTTCCATGATCACAAGATAAGACACACACAGGAAATGCTTTAATTAAATGAGTTTTAGTATCCAGCATCTCCCACTATATCACTCATCATCAAAATGTACAACTTCCTGTTGTTTTTCCACACTTTTTCTCTAATAAGTCCAGAACAGATTTTCCCTTGTATCCAATAATTTGTTCCTTCTCTGATACTGTGTTTGAGCTATGCAAATGAGTTATTGCAGTGTTTCTTGTCACCCGGGACTTCTCACACATTCACTATCACTTGGGTATAATAAATCCTTTGTTACTACAAAAGCCAGAAAGAGTTCCTTTTGAACCCCAAACCCAAAATGACTACCAGTAGGCTATAATAAGTATTTAAAAGGGTTTATTTTAAGGGGTACCAAGGAAAATTGGGGCATGGTCTTAAAATCAACCCTTTCAGACACTTGTATTATATTTACCAGGTATAAAAACCCATTGGTAGCCACTTTGGGTGGGGGTTTCAAAAGGAACTCTTACCCAAAAGTTATGCCATAACCTTTACGCACAGGATTAGGGGTGGGGGTATATTCTTTAGTAAAACAGGTAAGTTACATATGAATATTTATTGTAACATGGAATTAAAGACATAGATAAAATTGATGATTAACGTTATTTATTGACCTTTCCTATATCAAATTTATATCACTACAAATGTGTTGGTTACCTTGAGGTGTGTTGTATTTTCAGTGCTTGCCTGTAGTGTACAGCTGAGAGCAGTGAATCAGTAATGATGTATGACAGTGCGTAGAGAGAATTCCTGAAAGACTATTCCTATCAGATGGAGAAACCAACCTTCACCACTAAGGTAAGAAACCTACCTGTACCAGTAAGGTAAGAAACCTACCTGCACCAGTAAGGTAAGAAACCTACCTGTACCAGTAAGGTAAGAAACCTACCTGCACCAGTAAGGTTTCTTACCTGCACCAGTAAGGTAAGAATCCTACTTGTACCAGTAAGGTAAGAAACCTACCTGCACCAGTAAGGTAAGTCACCTACCTTTACCAATCAAGTGAGAAACTTACCTGTACCAGTAAGGTAAGAATCCTACTTGTACCAGTAAGGTAAGAAACCTACCTGCACCAGTAAGGTAAGTCACCTACCTTTACCAATCAAGTGAGAAACCTACCTGTACCAGTAAGGTAAGAAACCTACCTGTACCAGTAAGGTAATAAACCTACCTTTACCAATCAAGTGAGAAACCTATCTTTACCAGTAAGGTAAGAAACCTACCTGCACCAGTAAGGTAAGAAACCTACCTGTACCAGTAAGGTAAGAAACCTACCTGCACCAGTAAGGTAAGAAACCTACCTGTACCAGTAAGGTAAGAAACCTACCTGTACCAGTAAGGTAAGAAACCTACCTTTACCAATCAAGTAAGAAACCTACCTGTACCAGTAAGGTAAGAAACCTACCTTTACCAATCAAGTAAGAAACCTACCTGTACCAGTAAGGTAAGAAACCTGTACCAGTAAGGTAAGAAACCTACCTGCACCAGTAAGGTAAGAAACCTACATTTACCAGTAAGGTAAGAAACCTACATTTACCAGTAAGGTAAGAAACCTACCTTTACCAATCAAGTAAGAAACCTACCTGTACCAGTAAGGTAAGAAATCTACCTGTACCAGTAAGGTAAGAAACCTATCTGTACCAGTAAGGTAAGAAATCTACCTGTACCAGTAAGGTAAGAAACCTATCTGTACCAGTAAGGTAAGAAACCTACCTGCACCAGTAAGGTAAGAAACCTACCTGCACCAGTAAGGTAAGAAACCTACCTACACCAGTAAGGTAAGAAACCTACCTGCACCAGTAAGGTAAGAAACCTACCTGTACCAGTAAGGTAAGAAACCTACCTGCACCAGTAAGGTAAGAAACCTACCTTTACCAATCAAGTGAGAAACCTACCTGTACCAGTAAGGTAAGAAACCTACTCGTGCTCTGCAATGAAACTTTGGAAACCTAAAACTGAGTTTGGTGACCTATTTCTGGAAGTGGTCTATAACTTCCATACAATTATGATCAGTGATGGAAGTCAATTTCACCAACATTCAGGTGAGTGATTCATCAGTTCATTACCATCCAGATGAATGAGCAACTTATTCACTTTAATTTTGGTGAATGAGCTACCAGTCCACAACAATTCAGATGAGTGATTTTCTAGTTCACCACCATTAAGGTGAGTGCTCCTCTACAAGTTCACTACCATTCAGGTAAGAGATCTACCAGCTCACTTACATCCAGATTAGTGAACTTCCAGTTTACTACCATGCAGGTGAAAGGTCTACCATCCAGAAGACCATAGATATAGAGTAATTTTTATTTTGTTGTCTGGCAAGAAAACAATACTTGAAGTATTCAGTTTTCAAAATGTAGTATATATCATAATCTATTATCATAATACAACTATTATTTTATCAAAATAACAACTATAGTTTAACCAATGTTAAAAAACATGATAATTACCAAGAAATATGGCTGAATGTTTACAATTTTTACTGGAAGTCATTAATAAATTGTGTTTGATCATATTACTACGAACAGTGACCTTTTGAACCAAAAGCCAAGATCTGAATTGATTGTTTAAGAATGTCAGTCTGTTTGATTTTCTGCTTACTGACAGAGTACATGTAAACAGTATGATTGCCTTTCGAAAGCTTTACCACACTACATGTATACAATGGTCCAAAATGATCACTGCAGGGTTTGGACATAATGAAGGGTTTTTCTAAGGGACCTATATTATTAACAAGAGATAATTTTTGAGAGTCTGTGAAGGTCTAACATGGAGCACTTTGACTACTGACTGTTTTAATGATTTCCACATAGCCTGGAGATGAACGTAATCAGTTCATGTGGTAATACTAATTATACACTCTTGATAAATGTCATCAAAGTATAAAAGGATCTACCTATACATACACATGCATCTAGAATAAAAAAAGTCACCATCACTGTAAACAGAAATTCACAGAAGTCCAAGGGTCAAGCCAACGCTGAGGTGAGTATTGGCTGGTATGTTAGTCTTAGTGTCGTAAGATCGTCCACTACACCTATGATGTTCACTACTGATAGCAATGATGTCATGGATAAGGAGAAAATTGCCGATCTCTTCAACCATTTCTTTTCAAATGCAGCTAGAAAACTAACCTCTTTATTAAGTGATCATATGTGAAATTTTGCTCTACGTTTTGTAATAGTGCAGTTACCCTTACGTACTTATGTTCTCTTAATGATCATAAGCCAATAGGCCTCTATGAACTCAGCTTAAAACTGCTGAAACTAGCTTGGACAAAGATTGCACCTATACTCATTTTTATAAACAACAACAAACGATGGATATACGATTAGAAAATTGTAATGAACACATCCAATATAAAAACCATACTAATAAGATCATAACAAAACATATATATACATAACATTGGACAACATGAAAACATATAAAAATTTTGCATTCAGGGCTGTCTCCGCTGCTTTATGTGATAACCAGATGTATGAATGAAGATGAGTATGATTCCTACATGCAGGCGAGCTATACTCATTTATATGATGAACATAAGTATCCAACTGGTAAATTGACAGTGAAAGGAAATTCGTAAAATTCATACTTTTACTTAAAAGAGGTAAGACTTGAGAATTATCCATTTACAGGGCTATTTCTGTCTTACCTGTAATTTCCAAATTATTGGAAAGACATGTTCATAGTTCTTTCTATCAGTACTTAAATAACCATGGTCTAATTTTTTCATCTCAGTCTCTTTTCTGTGAAAATCAGTCATGTGAAACCGCTCTATTGAAGATTATGGATTCATGAGCAGAGGAAATTGATCATAGTTGTATGAATGGAGTAGGTTTCCTTGATTTAAGGAAGGTTTTCAACTTCATAAACCATGCTGCACCGTGTTGAAAAGCTGAATCTTTACCAGTATGATACTACTGGTGTATAACAGGTAATCAATCAGAGGCCAGAGGGATTACCTATGGGATACCCCAGGGCTCTAACTGGGGCCTCTGATATTTCTTACCTTAATTAATGATCTGCCGTGAAAGCTGCTTCCAGAACAGATATGTATGAAGACGGTTCTACATTGTCTGTGTCAGGAAAGACATTTAGTAGTATCAGAGAAAAACTTCGATGTGATTTAAAAAATGTAGAAGAGTGGTTTACTGAAAATCAATTGGTAGTTAATGAAGATTACCAATCAAAATGCATGATATCAACAACAAAATAGAAGCATTGTGAACTTAATGTGATGAAATGAGTTTAAGGTTTAATGGTGAGGAAATTCAGCAGGTAAATACTGAGAAAATCTGTGGTGTAACTAGACCATCACCTGTGTTTTTCTGGACATGTAGATTCTGTTGTATCTAGGGTTAACTGTGGTCTAGGGCTGTTGCGACGTATAAAGCAGAACTTATCAGTAAGCGGAAGGCAGAAATATTGTAATTCTTACGTATTTCCATATTTTGTTCATTATTGTCGTGTGTGGAGTAGCTATAATGATAGTATTATGTACATTTCAAAAACACACAGCACTCCTTATCATAGATGCTCCATTTGACACCCCATCTAAAGACCAAATTTGTCACTTGAAATTGATGTCAATTGGCTTATATATAGAGTACAGAAATCAATACATGTAATTACTTTAGATTGTGTAAATGGAGTTGTTCCTGATTATTTAGGCTCTCATTTTAACCCTGTTAACAATAGCCATTCTAGAGTTACACGCCAGGAAGAACAGCATCTTTTGTAAGGTAATTTTATTGAGTTTGGCTTTCAAATCCGAAACCAGATTCCTATTGATGTAAGATCACCGCCGTCATTAAGTATTTTAGGAAAGATACCAATAAAGCATTACTGTGATTTAAACAAAAATAGTTAAGGCATATGACTGTCTAAATCACTTGTCCTCCACCTCAGGGTCGCGGATTTGATGTCTATTGAGGCAGTCATCACATACTGGCCGTATGTTGGTGGTTTTCCCCGGGAACTCCAGTTTAATTTAATGAATATTCCTAAGCATAAAATTTGTCTGTGATAATCAGGTTTTAGTTATCATTATATGAAATTGATTTCTAGTCGTAATTGTTTTAAATATAGTATTGCTTTTAACTATGAAATATTTTAACTTTTGATTGTCTGTAAATTATAAACTAATAAATTTCAATGACCTTGAAGACACTGTCGGAGATTAGCCTCTGGCTAAATCAGGTTGTATATCTTCGATAAATAAAATTTAAAATTATCAATAGCTTTGATATCACTTAGTAGGCAAGGATACTCGAGAGTAAGGGACACTCTAAAATGGGTACATCAATCAATAACAAACTAGAGACTGGTTTTCTCTCGTTTTATTGGTGTGATCTACCAGCATCCCCAGTACATTAGGCCTTATCAACATTCTCATATGCTATTTAATGCCATAATTTAGCATTTTACATCCATTTTTCAAGGACAGAGTCAGGCTCATAAAGCAGACAAAATTGCTCTTCATTTCCCTTTACACATAACATTTCACCTTTGGAACATGAGGGTATGTGTATCATCTGCAATGCCTATTATAGAAAATACTATCTCCTATCTCACTTGAAACTGAATTTTTTTGTCTCAATAAATGGCATGAGTTAGTATTGTTAATCCACATGTTAAGAAAGAAAAACAGGTATCATTTACACCTAGCAATCTCTGGGGACAAAACTGTGTTTTCTTGCCATGGCATAATTCAGTTGGATTTTCATATCATACTATATACACCAAGTGCATATTATATAATTTCAGGCATTCTGATGAATATATCAGATTTTCTTTTTTCTGCATGTGCTAACATCATGCATGTATGATAAGAGATACAAACCAGTGTAACTTTACCAATAAGTCAACTAATTTTGTCTTCATATCCAATTGATATGTCCTATGATCATAATTTTTTTAATAATTTTCAGGTCTCCTCTGTTTACGCGTACTTCCAAATATCTGGTATGACAGAACAAAATCTAGGACGGATGTAAATTTATGTTAAATCAGAGGAACACATGGTCACATGAATGATTGTACATATGTATAGCTTATTTGTGTTACTAAATATAAACCCTAACCTCTTTATTTATAGTCAATACAATTAGTCTATAATAAGAATATTCTAGCCACATGTGACACTTTTCAGTGTGTGCACATGCATATTAAGTCCAACATCGATGGTGAGCTATTATAATTATTCTATGTCCATGGTCCATTGATTATCTGTAAATAATTTTTGTTATTGCCATTTCCTGAGTAGTACTGGATAAATCTCAAATTTCCGTTTCATCCTTAGTGGTACCCGTTTTATTTTCAGACTGCTCAGAAAAACAAATTGCGACATGTGAACTGGTAATAATTAATATTCAACATGTGAATATAGACACCTACTAATTCGTTTGAAGTTATGAGAAGGATTGGTGACATGTTTTGATTTTTTGAGAAAATTTTCAACAGCAGTTACATGGAGGGATGAATTTGCTGCACACATTAATTTGCATTGAATTAATAATTACTGTATATTTTATTTACTTTTAGGGATGTAGTAAATACAGTGGAATGTGACTGAGATCGACTATTGACATGTCTAGTCCACACGAGACTAGAGCTAATGGAGGTCGGCCAGGCATGGAGCTTGTGTTTCGCGATGTAAATGCACATATTGGCCCCAAACAAGTCCTCAAGGAGGTCAGCGGAATGGTCAAGGCTGGTCAGCTCCTTGCCATCATGGGACCTAGTGGTCAGTTTCAAGTTGTATCTCCTATATTATGATCACTTTAATTATTATGATTTGCCCATCAGGAACTTTCATTTATTCAGGTGCCAGTATTTCAAACAAATAGTGATTTTACTGTATTTTAGACCAAATTGCAGATATTGAATTACCACTCAGGTGAGAAATACAGGTCCTATGGTCCTCTTGTAATTTACCTGTGTTAAAGATTTTTGTGGACTATATATACCAGGTACATGTGATATTTGTTGGGTTTATTGCCCCATAAACAGCCATGGTCATGTTGAGGCAGTTTCACCTTGCCATAGCTGGTGACTACCTCAGTGAACAACATACAGAAGGCCTTTTGTATACCAAACAGTACAATTAAGGTAAAATGTCTTGCCTAAGGACACGACTATGACAGAACAGACTGGTATCTTTCTTAGTTTCCTGAGAAATATAAACACCAATGGGTAAGGACTGACAAACAGCATACCTCAGATCTCCACCAGTAGTTAAATAAACCAACACTTTAATCGACTGACAATTGGAGCCTCCATGTCATGACAGCAGTGACTCAGATTTAATCAAATCCATATGCTGTTACTTTATAAAAAAAGCTGTAAAAGTTGCCTATAGAATTGTGAAAAATAGATACCATCAAAAAACAAAATTAACAAAGAAAACCATATTCTGTATCAGGACTACTGTGAAAAAACATTCTTGCTTAAAATGTTTAGTTAGTGCTAGGAAAAACCTTAAAAAAAATTGTGAGAATTAAAAAAGCAATGTTTAAAGTATGGAAACAAACGTAGGAGACTTTTCTGTTTGCTGTTCGGGTTGATATTTGCTTCTATGAAAGTCCAACTTGATTGCCTTTTGCAAAATATATAGTTTTTGTTCATTTAGATTTAACTATTCAATAAATTATTCTGTTAATTGATTTAAAATTTTACTTCTGTTGTTCATGTGCTTTGATTTATTTTTTTTTTCACTTTTCTAGGGGCTGGTAAGACAACTTTACTAAATACCCTTGCAGGCCGAAATCCACTTTCATCAGGGGAGATTACTCTGAATGGAAGTAAGATAAATAAATCCCTCAAACGAAAGGTATGCTACGTACTGCAGCAGGATGTTTTCTTCCCCAGCCTCACTTTAAAGGAAACATTAACTGTAAGTTGACTTTCGTGGGATCTGACAATAATGGAATTCATGATATTAGCTATGTTTGAAACAGTTACTTCAGTATCATGATAAGAGCATAAATTGAAAAATTTTAATATCATATTTTCATTAGTGTTTACTAGTTGTAATATTATTATAGATGTTTTAAATAAAGACATTGTAATTTGAACAGTTCAGTTTTCTTTCCGTTTTGTGAAATGATCTCACATAAACAGTCTTAAAAAATTATTGGTACAGGTATATGTTTATAAGGATAAAATAACATAATATTAGTTGTAAATGATTAATTTTCTTGAACTTGTTTCATTCATAAAAAAGAAAGAATTCCATTGAAGTTTTATTTTCAAACTTTATTAAAGTTCATTGACAAGGTAAACTTTGGATCAGTTGGAAAAATTTTAATTGAGGCAAGGTTATACATTAAATCTATAGATACACCATGGTGTGAATGAACTATGTGCAGAATGTATGAAAAAGATTATTTTGCTGGATTCTTTTCAGTTTGCAGCCATGGTCAGGTTACCTGATTCAATGCCAAAGAAAGAGAAATTAGAAAAGGTCAATGAAATTGTAGATGCCCTTGACCTTAACAAATGCCTTGAAACAAGTAAGTTATATAATTCCCCACTGTATTGGAAAGAAGAAAATCATTAGAGCATTTTAGAGGGTCATTGAACATGTATATAAAGTTATGAACAACACTGTTTTAAATTAATGATTTCTCAAATTAAGTTGAAGAAATGTGAGATGGGGACTCCAAAATAATAAGGTTATCAAGTATGATGCTGTCAGTTCACAAGGACTCATCTCTAGAACTGTCATTTGCTAGATGGATAGATTTGTGGGTAGTCTGATCACCCACTGCATTTTAACAGACATTTGTTGTAAATTCAAAACTTTTTTTAATCAACATTCACAATGACATGTTGTCACAATATTAAGTTTTGCAAGTAATATATTACCATCATATACATTTTGTATTTGATATGAATTATGAAACCCACAGTCATGGGCGACATGTGGACAAGAGGTCTGTCTGGAGGAGAAAAGAAGCGAGCCAATATTGCCTGTGAACTGATCACCGACCCACTTATGATATTCCTTGATGTAAGTTATGTCTACTCATTTGTATTACTGTAAAGTTACAAACCAGTGCTACTCCATGGTACTGTAATAAGGCTATCCCCTGACTTAGAGTAAGAATGGTTCCCTGGACTTACTACAGGATGATTAGAGGGATATCACATTCCTAAGTGAGATTAAATGTTTATCAGAACAGAATTTTGTACACAATAACTCACACTTCTTACCATACTCAACCATGCTCACTCAAACTCATGACCAACCCAAACCCACATTCCCTGCCTATCCACATTCTCCAAACAATACTCATCCACACTCCACCAAACTCCAAACAATCCTCACCCACACTCCACCAAACTCCAAACACTCCTTCACCCACACTCCACCAAACTCCAAACACTCCTCACCCACACTCCACCAAACTCCAAACACTCCTCACCCACACTCCACCAAACTCCAAACACTCCTTACCCACACTCCACCAAACTCAAAACACTCCTCACCCACACTCCACCAAATTCCAAACACTCCTCACCCACACTCCACCAAACTCCAAACACTCCTTCACTCACACTCCACCAAACTCCAAACACTCCTCACCCACACTCCACAAAGCTCCAAACACTCCTCACGCACACTCCACCAAACTCCAAACACTCCTCACCCACACTCCACCAAACTCAAAACACTCCTCACCCACACTCCACCAAATTCCAAACACTCCTCACCCACCCTCCACCACACTCCATTCCAAACACTCCTCACCATCCTTCACACACACTCCACACTCCTCACCCACACTCCACCAACACTCCTTCACTCACACTCCACCAAACTCCAAACACTCCTCACCCACACTCCACCAAACTCCAAACACTCCTCACCCACACTCCACCAAATTCCAAACACTCCTCACCCACCCTCCACCAAATTCCAAACACTCCTCACCCACACTCCACCAAACTCCAAACACTCCTTCACTCACACTCCACCAAACTCCAAACACTCCTCACCCACACTCCACCAAACTCCAAACACTCCTCACCCACACTCCACCAGACTCCAAACACTCCTCACCAACACTCCACCAAACTCCAAACATTCCTCACCCACACTCCACCAAATTCCAAACACTCCTCACCTACACTCCACCAATCTCCAAACACTCCTTCACTCACACTCCACCAAACTCCAAACAATCCTCACCCACACTCCACCAAACTCCAAACACTCTTCACCCACACTCCACCAAACTCCAAACACTCCTCACCCACACTCCACCAAACTCCAAACACTCTTCACCCACACTCCACCAAACTCCAAACACTCCTCACCCACACTCCACCAAACTCCAAACACTCTTCACCCACACTCCACCAAACTCCAAACACTCCTCACCCACACTCCACCAAACTCCAAACACTCCTCACTCACACTCCACCAAACTCCAAATACTCCTCATCCACACTCCACCAAACTCTAAACACTCCTCACCCACACTCCACCAAATTCCAAACACTCCTCACCCACACTCCACCAAACTCCAAACACTCCTTCACTCACACTCCACCAAACTCCAAACACTCCTCACTCACACTCCACCAAACTCCAAACACTCCTCACCTACACTCCACCAAACTCCAAACACTCCTCACCCACACTCCACCAAACTCCAAACACTCCTCACCTACACTCCACCAAACTCCAAACACTCCTCACCCACACTCCACCAAATTCCAAACACTCCTTCACCCACACTCCACCAAACTCCAAACACTCCTCACCAACACTCCACCAAACTCCGAACACTCCTCACCCACACTCTTGACAAAATGCCACCCATATTCCCCATTTATCTTCACTCAAACTCCCCGGCCACATTTACCCACCCACCTTCGTTACCCACACTCACTGAACCACCTTCACCCTCTCTCCCAATCCACACTCCCTAACCACACTACCCATCCACACTACCCATCCACACTTATCCACTTACCATCCACTACACTCAATCCATGATTTATAAAAAATTGTGACTCAACCATACTTAGTCTTTTTGTATCTCCCTTTATTACCTTCATTTCCTTAAGGTAATGCCTCTGAGATTAGGCTTTGCAGTACATTCATTTGATGCAGATAATTAAGGATGGTATGTGGATGAAATATTGAAAAATATGAACTAAGATGTATTCAAAGCCAGTTTAGAAAAATCTCCCAAGAAGAAAAATTTCCAACAACCAACATCAATTAGCACAAGTATTTTTTATAGTTTATCTGTTTGATTTTGAAAGGATGTAGTCATTGTGGTTTAAGCTACTGTGTAAATACATGATGCAAGAAAATGTACTTACTACAAAATGTTTCCACCTAAACACAATACTGTATTCACTGAACAATACCCCATGCCTGGTAATAAGCCTATCCATATATACTCCTAATTCAGTAGAAATCAAACAAATGTAATATTTTTATCCTGTGATAACATTTCCTATGTTAGCTCGGTGATTCTGTGTTGGCTTTCTGGGATTGTTACATGATAAATTAGTGGGTAACAAATTTTGTTATAAAATGTTCAGTAATATTCTATGTTATTATTTGTAAATTGTGTATAATCCACCTGTAATTGATATACAGGTGATGCAGATTGTGATTATATCCATGTACCAATGTTGCAGGAACCTACATCAGGACTGGACTACAGTACAGCATTTAGTTTAGTACAGACTCTCAAAATGTATGCCAGACAGCATAACAAAACAGTTGTGGCCACAATACACCAACCCTCCAGCTTCATCTTCTACCAGTTTGATAGTCTGTTGCTCATGTCAGAAGGGGAGGTAATTCTTACCACTTTAATCTTGCTGTAATTTTTTTCTAGTAATAGTGCATGCTTATTGTCTGAATATACCATGCATTTTTCCAGCATTAATGTCACCAGTTTGATACCTTGTTGCACAGAAATTGGTCAGTAAATGATTTCCTCTCATTAACATTACCTACTAACATGGCTATAATATCAATATCTTTATGTTTGCCCACCCCCCACCCTCCCCCACTTTTTTTATTGAGAAAGGGTTATGACAGTTGGTGTTAGCATACCTGAAGGATTCTTGAAAGAATAATTAAATTTCAAGATTAAACAGAATACATGTTTATTACAACATCATGTAAGTTGCCCACAAATTCCGTCTAAGAACAGATAACTCTATACCTACAATGTTCCTAAGATTGGCAAAGTCATTTGACAGCTATACAATATACATGTTATAACACTATTTGTTGACGAGACAATATTACCAATAATCTATCTACACAATACTAGAGTACCATGTTACTCATGTTCCTCCCTCCATTCCTGTTCATGTCATTATTTACAAATTTCTCTACAAAATTTGTTAATATTTACTCTATTGTATCATAACATCAAGTTCTACACCTTGTCATATTAGGCTGGTCATAGGTCAAGGTGAAAGGGTCAAAGGTTACATTTAACAACTTCCACAAAGGCTTAAACAATGATGCATGAGAGCAGGAGCACTTTTTAGTTGTTGATCCTACCTCACCTATATCACTGATAGGATGCTATCAATCTCCCAACAGAAATAAACATGACTAATAACTCTTCATTCATAATAATATTTGTTTATGATTTTACAAATAAGCAGCAAAATCTATTTATGAATCAAATGATTTACACATTTTCAAAATATTGGTATGAAGATTACACACGGTACTTTAGTTTGCAATTAATAGATAAAAACATTAGGTTAGATATTGTCAAAAATTTCTGAAAAATATGGATATGAGATTTGATTCGGTTTGGAAACACATTTGCTGTTGTTAAATATATTGCTTTATGCAACTTGTTTTATTTGATTTGATGTTAATTTCTTGTATGTTTTCTACCCTTTAAATTTACTTAGTGAGTTTTTTGTGATAGTTTATGTTACTTTTTTGCTTACCGTATTTATCTGAAAAGAAGCCTCTACTTACAAATAAGCTCCCTCGTCATTTTTGCATAATCATCAATTTTGAAACGGAAAGCTGAAAAAAGTTCACAAATAAACCCTCTACTAAACTTTTACACTATGGGGGTTATTTTAGGATAAATATGGTATTGAGTAATATATTTTGTTAATATTTCAGTCCTGTGACCATGTTGTGGCTTTTGCATGATCTCTGTAGCTGCTTCTAACATTGCTTCCCTAACAAGACACCACCTGGTTTGTGAACTAATTGACTTGCCTGGAACATCTGGCTTTCTTGTACTAACCTCTATTGTTATTTCTGTTTTAATATTATTTTGTCTTACAGAATAGTTTATATTTTAGTTGAAGATATCATTTTTACCTCATCTAGTGTGAAGTGCCCGTGAGTTTATGCCATGGTGCAGGGTCCAAGGTCTAGCATCCACCAGTCGTCAATTTTTTATGAAAAATCGCTACTAGTCACTAACAAATGAATAGATTTTACAAAATTTGTACGGAAGCATCTTTTTGGGAAGTGGATTCAATTAGTATAAATGATAGGTCTTTGGTCCCTGTGGTGGGAGTAGCAGAGCCTAATAGGAGTACTAGAACAAGTTCTATAAGTTCTTCAAAATCATTTTTCTGTACAGGGATATTGTTTTGTTTTGTTTAAAGCAATTTTTATGAATAGTGAATCTGACTTCTGTTTGCCACAAGGCTGGGACCCATTAGAGAAACTATTCAGTAATTATTTGTCATATATGAAATTCTTTGTTAAATAACTGAATAACTGAATAAGCCAGGTGAGTGGTGCAGGCCTCTTGGACCTCTTGTTGAAAAGAATTTTGACATTAGGTAAAAATGTTTTTTAAGCTCTCATTCCATGGTACTTTCATTTCTGAGCAAATAAATTTGTCTTAAAAATTTACTGCAGAAAGTTCTTTTGCAGAGAACTCAATTTAGACTAGAATTAAGATGAAAAAATGGTTAACTTAATATTCATCTATGTATACATAAAGAAAAGTTAATGTTATGGGTACATAACCCTACATCTTTAACTAGACAAACGAAAAAAAAACAGATGCGAAACAAAACTGTTTTATGAAAATATTGCATGAAAATTAATATCATTCTTTTTTTCTCATTAAGCACAGAATGTATATTTTTTGTCTTTTTTTATTTTGATTTTGATTTTATTATTATATGTTTGATTTTCAATATAATTATATTTCTAGTCGGCTTACTATGGAGATATCAGCAAGGTCGTGGAATTCTTCAGCTCCGTTGGCATGGAGATGTCGCAGCATTACAATCCAGCTGATTTTGTTTGTAAGCTTTGTGTTACCTTATCTATACAAGTATGTAGAACTATGGTATCTAGATATGTCAGTGTCATCCGTGAAGTATATATTAATGTATAAGTTAAGCTGAATTTTGTGAGAGCAGAGAAAGACAAAAGTGGTGAGCCCCTCTTTTTTTCTGTCCTGACCCTTAATACAGCCTACATTTTAAGACACTGACCATAGATTCTATTTATCCTGCAACACTTATTGAAAATCAAACAATTGAAATTTCAACCTTAAAACAATTTCATTACATTTTCTATGATAAAGTTGTTGATTACAAGAAATAAATTTATTACTTATTTATACACTTGTTTATATTTTAAAATGAAATCTTAAAGTAAATCAGAAACTGATTTTGTCGTACATTAATGCATGTGCTAAAATAAAACTGTTTTCCATCACTACTGAATACAGCTAAAATATAGATGGCAGGTGTATTTCGACAATGACATGCCAGTTACAGGATAAATGCAGTTAGTAACTTGGGTGGGCTTATCATTGAGCATGAGCTTATCTGTTTATGTTAGGTATATACTATGACCACTGTCACATGTTCTTAAATTATGGATCCAGATTTTAAAAAAGATCCATTGTATTTCAAAAGTAAAGCTATTATAAACCAAATTTATATCTTGATTTTTTATAATTTAGAGTTCAGATACCTTAAATTAATGATATAACAAGGGCTTTATCCCCAGTACGTAATATTAAAGTAACATCAATTGTTTATATATAGAGTTGAATGACTATACATTAAGTAGAACATTTTTTTGTTTTGTTTTATAATTAAGTAAATAGTAGGCATATAAAAAAATCCACAGTATGAGGTGGTATTCTTTTGGAATAGTAATATTACTACATGAAAAATAAAGAATACAGGGAGTTTTCAACAAGGGAGTATTTATAGTAATGTTCAGTTTTCATTTAGTAATTTTGGTTCATTAGCTCACATGGCTCAAAGTATCAGTAAGCTTTTGGTATGGTGATGTACTGGTCAACTGTCTATGAAATTTTTCTATAATCTATAAGTAATTGGGTACTGATATAAGTGCATTGGCATTTTGAACAAAAAATAAAGTGTCTAGGATAATTACTTTTGATTTATTGCATTATTGTTAATGTGACAGATGCAGGCCTTCTGGGATTCTTGTATATACACATTTAATGAAAATTATCTATGAAACTTCTGTAAAATCATATATTTTAAAAATTTTCTCAAGAAAAAATTTTCGTCTGCACTTTAGTTTGTGGATAAATTTGCTCACGAAATCCATTTAGGATGTAATCCATGTAAACATGTATCTATTTATTATTTCCAAGGCAAAAACATTCATGTAGTTCGACGATTATGAATTCAATGAAAATAATCCCTCACAAAAATGAATGAATTATTCACATGTATATTAGAGCATAGTCTGTGTTTATCATCAAAAAATAACTAATATATCAGTTTACATGTGAAATTGAGATTGTTCTTTGTTCTTTCAATAATAAGTAAAAGAAAAATACATTATTTTGGTGAGAATTTGATATCAAAACAAACTCCTAATTTGAATTAATTTCATTTATAAAAAAATGTTCAGTTATTAGAATAAAGACATTGTTTCTGAATAATTAGAAATATAAAATGTACCTCTAATTTAGAAAGTCCTTAGTGTTCATAAACTTTGACATTTGAACCATCGTTTGTTATTTTTTAAAAGTCAGTTTTATCTATTTCAGTGGAAAAATTGAAAGAAGATGAAAAGACAAGGAAAAGGATAGTGACAGCAGCTTATGACCAAAGGTATTCCAATTTCTATTGAACAATATATAGACACTGACCTGTGTGTTGAGAGACTGATTATGTCTAAAGGTATACCAATATCTCCTGGACAATATATACACACTGACCTGTGTGTTGAGAGACTGATTATGCCTAAAGTTATACCAATATCTCCTGGACAATATATACACACTGACCTGTGTATTGAGAGACTGATTATGTCTAAAGGTATACCAATATCTCCTGGACAATATATACACACTGACCTGTGTATTGAGAGACTGATTATGTCTAAAGTTATACCAATATCTCCTGGACAATATATACACACTGACCTGTGTATTGAGAGACTGTTTCAAGTTTCAAGTTTATTGGATCCTCAGATACATGAAAATGTATAACATGAGGTAAAACAATACTATATCAATAGATACGTGACAAAATGGATGGTAACTGAAAGTCGTAACGCTTCACTGTATTTTGTTAGGACTATTTAAAGTACACAGTACTTTCATAGATCAGACTGATAACAACTAGAACAATACGATTTACTTATATAAATAAAAATGGTAGCATAACATCACGCTATATAAGGATACCATAGTGTTACTTCAAAATATTTTGTTAAGACTTTAAAATAAACAGGATGCATTTAGTACTTTAAATTTTCATATTGATTGCAATTAGTATATTCAAATACACTTTAATATAACACCACATTATATAATGTTAACACAGTATTGCTTCACAATATTTTGTTACAGCTGTTCAAGATAACCAAAGGGCATTATGTACTTTTGTATATCAAATTGGTTTCATTAAACCACATTATTTAAGGATAACATAGTATTTTGTTTAGACTTTGAAATAAAATGGGGTATTAAGTATTTATATCAAATTGATAGCAATTTGCACATTATATACACTTTGCTATTATAACACCACACTGTTTAAAATAAACAGAGGGCATCAGGCATATATGTAAAAGACTGATATCAATTAGTACATCTAAATACCCTTTGATATTATATAATGATAACGTAGTGTTTCTTCACAATATTTGATTAAGATTGTTTTAAAGTAAATGCATAGCTTCTGGTAGTTTTTTTTTTATAAAGCTGTGATATACTTGGGTTTCATAAAATCACTTATATGATGAAAACATTATCTTTCATACAATATTTTGTCAAGACTGTTTAAAAATAAACAAAAGGCATTTAGAACTTTTTTATAACAAACTGAGAGCAATCCGTACATTTTGAACACGTTTGGATTTCTCCAGTAATATGAAGGTAAGAATTTCTGTCTCAGTTCAATCAATCTTATATCAGTGCACTGAAATAAGTAATGGAATTCGTCACCTACTGAGGTATTACATAGAGAACATTTCCTATCCTGTCTCTGAACATTGCGCCATCTTCCAGTTTCAATGGGAAATTTCATATTACAACATCTAATTTTGCATAAAATCCGTCTGTTTTTAACAGCGAGTTGAGTCAGGTATGGCTCAAGCAGTATAGAATTTTTAAAACTACTATAGAATAAGCCTCTAGATGAATTTTCCGTTTCGTTTCTCCATTTCTGTATAAATTGATCTATTAAAGTTTTTTTAATACTGGTTTTTATATAGTATTTACTAATTGGGCCCTGATTCTGGAAAACAGCGCTCTGTCCTACATCATCAAAGCAAGATTTAATAAAATCTACCCATTTAAACTTACACAAATTGTTGACATGAAGTTTGTATATCAGTCTGTACATAAGACTACTTAACTTTGACTCATGCATTATTAACGAGTTGTAAAAATTAACCATTCTGAGTTTAATATCTATTTCCAGAGGGTAACGACCAAGTTCGCCATATACCATAAAATTTGGTGTCGTGTTTCTTACGCCTAAAATTCTTTTACAAAATTGCAAGTGGACTTGCTCAACAATTTTAATATTTTCAAAGCCCCATATTTCTGATCCATAAAGTAATATAGGCTTAACTAAGATGTCAAATAATTTGAGCTGTAAATCAATTGGAAGATGTTGATTTTTAATACTCCTGTGCACAGAGAAAAGAGCCTTTTGTGATTGTTCACGCAACTTTTGCTTGCACTTATAAAAGTTACCATTAAAATTAAATGTTACACCCAAGTAATTAAAGCTATCTACTTCTTCAATTATAAGGCCATTAATCTTAAAACCTTCACCAGTTTTTAACGTTTTCTTACAAAATATCATGACCTTGGTTTTCTTGACATTAACATTAAGTTTCCACTTGGTACAATACAAATGAAAGATATCCAGCGCCTTCTGTAAACCTTCAATATAGTCTGAGAGAATAACAGTATCATCAGCATAAAGCAAGACAAAAATATCCAGAAATATGTTAAGTTCATTTTGAAAGTTCTCCTTTAAATGTCTCAAAGGAACACTACTGTTTTTACGAAAGAAATCTTCAATATCATTCAAAAAGATCGCAAATAAAAACGGGGACTGATTATGTCTAAAGGTATACCAATATCTATTGAACAATATATATAACAGGTATTCATCATATCATTGTCTGCATACAGTGACTGTAAATGCCAAAAACAGGACATGTCTAAGACGTTTTTTTAAGTCTTTATGCTGTTACACATACATTCTTATTCAATATCAGTTGGAATTAGTTTTTTATTTCCAACATTACGATCCTTTCTTTCAATCAGCATTGCTACAGTTATGACGTCACAATGTTATTACAAGTAATTGTATTTATTGTCTGACAAATTTAACTTTCATCTTGCAGGTTTATATAAGGAAAATGTCGAAGCCTTTATAAGTATATCTGTAATAGGTTTTTGAATGTGGTCATAAAATACCATTACATTATAATTATGATACTTTTCCTTGAGGAGAAGCATATTGAAACACACAGAACAAATGTTGTTGTTTCTTCAGAAAAAAGGGTCTTTCTAAATAAATATTGTTGTTTCTTCAGAAAAAAGGGTCTTTCTAAACAAATATTGTTGTTTCTTCAGAAAAAAGGGTCTTTCTAAACAAATATTGTTGTTTCTTCAGAAAAAAGGGTCTTTCTAAACAAATATTGTTGATTCTTCTAAACAAATATTGTTGTTTCTTCAGAAAAAAGGGTCTTTCTAAACAAATATTGTTGATTCTTCAGAAAAAAGGGTCTTTCTAAACAAATATTGTTGATTCTTCAGAAAAAAGGGTCTTTCTAAACAAATATTGTTGATTCTTCAGAAAAAAGGGTCTTTCTAAACAAATATTGTTGATTCTTCAGAAAAAAGGGTCTTTCTAAACAAATATTGTTGTTTCTTCAGAAAAAAGGGTCTTTCTAAACAAATATTGTTGTTTCTTCAGAAAAAAGGGTCTTTCTAAACAAATATTGTTGATTCTTCAGAAAAAAGGGTCTTTCTAAACAAATATTGTTGATTCTTGCTTAAGAAGAAGAGTTTCGTTTATTTTAGGAGGAAGAGTGATTGGCCTAGAGTATTGAGGAGAGACCAAAATGATGTCAATGTTAATCAAATCCATAACTCTGACCCACAACACGACCTCAAACAAAGCAAAAACTTTTACGACAAAATCGGCATCTTAAAAAAATTCCGGTCGAAACCAAAAGAAGCAGCAAATGATGAAGAAGGTAATTTTGTATCAGGTGTTTGATTGGTTAAACTCATCCACTTACATTCTGACTTACTTAACACTGATAAATACACTGCTTTTAGCATTAAGCATGCTGTTTCATCGTGATTAAGCAAGACAATTCTTGCATAATAACATATCTAAAAAGTGATAAGATAGATGAAATACCATGAATATAAGAGATGATAGGTATCGCAAAAATCAATATAAGCTGTAGAATGGTTTTACACTAATTTTGATGCCTTGAAGTACATGTTCTTATCAGGTATCAAGGTCATTGATACACAGTCAGTAACTGAAAATTACCTGTTAAAAGTTTTAACATTTTATTGAAGTATATGAACAAATTCTTTTCTTTCAAAAACATTTCAGAAATACCTGTTAAGTATAATTTTCTTGAATCTTCTAGATCCAGGGAGTATTCATGTCAGTCTGATGGAGCTTGACGATATTGATAATGGTGTCATGGAATCCAAGATTGATAACAAACAGAAGTGGCCGACTGGTTTCCTCACCCAGTATACAAATCTTACCATTCGTACTTTCCGCCAATCAAAAACACAAATCTTCAACAAATTCAAGGTCATTGAGGCTGTCACAATGACCATCCTAGTCTGCCTGATCTGGTTCCAGCTGCCTAGGACTGAGGCCACCCTACGAGACCGAATGGGTGTGGTAAGCCACTATAATGTCTTGTTTAATGCATTCTCATCTCTCAGAGTTACTTCCCTTTGTTTCCTGATCATTTTCTAGGTGCAGCTTTGGCCAGGTTTTATATGGAAATATAAATAAAAGGCAATTGATATTTTCAAAACTGATAGGACAGTTAAAATTTTTAGGATGATATAGTAAATGTCACACTCTTGTGTTGCAAATTGATACGTTAATTATTTATGTATTTTCATTTTTATAAATATTTTGAAATTTTCGTTACATATCTTCCAAAACAGATTATTATTTTTGAAAATAGGTAGGTCAGTAGACTGAAAATTATAGTCACACAGCTGATTGATCAACATTGCGAGACCACATTTTTAAGTAGAATGTCCAGCATTACATTGACAGTAATTAAGTATAAAAACATTTTTGTTGGTGCTCACTATCATTAGCTCAGTTTTATACTGAAGTTGTTGTAGTAAATTGAAATTGTGAATTTTCGAAAAAACATATTGTTAATGAACTCTAAATGTTAATATGTTTTTTATGAGCTCAGATTTAGTTTAAACAATGTTGTATATTTGCAGATATTTTTCATGTCAATGAACTATGGATTCACTCCCCTGTTTGATACTGTCACTTCCTGTGAGTATATTTTAATACTTGTGTGTAATACATGTTGATAGCTCTTACATTGTCATTAACTATGTGCTTTCCTGATACACCTGTTACAAAGTGCAGGTATATGTAATGCTGTCTGTTAATCATGATGTGTTAGTCATTTTATGATGCATTAAAATTTCAGCTCACTTAGATATGTATGCTTACCTTATATATCCAACAGCTAGCTCATGTCTGGCGATAAGCCTATCCAAATAAATAGAAACATTAAGCTGGAAATATTAACAAAACATATAGGATAGTCCTATAATAAGCCAACCCCCTTTTCTTGAAGATGTTATGTGTTGGGCCATTAGCCTTATTATCCTATAATAAGCAGACCCTCTCTACTTTGAGTCAGATATTAAGTATTGGCCCCCTTGCCTTATTGTCCTATAATAAGCAGACCCCCTCTACTTTGAGTCAGATATTAAGTATTGATCCCTTGCCTTATTGTCTTATAATAAGCCAATCCCCTCTACTTTGAGTCAGATATTAAGTATTGGCCCCTTGCCATATTGTCCTATAATAAGCAGATCCCCTCTACTTTGAGTCAGATATTAAGTATTGGCCCCTTGCCTTATTGTCTTATAATAAGCAGATCCCCTCTACTTTGAGTCAGATATTAAGTATTGGCCCCTTGCCTTATTGTCCTATAATAAGCCGACCCCCTCTACTTTGAGTCAGATATTAAGTATTGGCCCCTTGCCTTATTGTCCTATTATAAGCAGACCCCCTCTACTTTGAGTCAGATATTAAGTATTGGCCCCTTGCCTTATTGTCCTATAATAAGCCGACCCCCTCTACTTTGAGTCAGATATTAAGTATTGGCCCCTTGCCTTATTTTCCTACTCTACTTTGAGTCAGATATTAAGTATTGGCCCCTTGCCTTATTGTCCTATAATAAGCCGACCCCCTCTACTTTGAGTCAGATATTAAGTATTGGCCCCTTGCCTTATTGTCCTATAATAAGCCGACCCCCTCTACTTTGAGTCAGATATTAAGTATTGGCCCCTTGCCTTATTGTCCTATAATAAGCCGACCCCCTCTACTTTGAGTCAGATATTAAGTATTGGCCCTCTTGCCTTATTGTCCTATAATATGTCAACCTCCTCTGCTTTGATTCAGATGTTATGTATTGGCCTCTTGGGCTTATTGCAGGATAGACTTTACACCAACATCTCCATCTTATCAAGCATTTGTACAGAGAATACTTTATTTCAGTCCCGTCTGAGCGTTTGGTGATCAACAAGGAGCGTGCATCAGGATGGTATCGTGTATCAGCCTATTACCTAGCCAAGATGACCAGTGAACTTCCATTAATCCTAGCACAACCACTCGTGTTTGGAACAATTGTATATTGGTCTGTTGGTCTTAATGGGGTGTCTGCATACTTTGCTACCATTGGCACTCTCTTCATTCATTCTATAGCAGGGCAGGTATGTAGGAAAATAATCAGAACATGCAAAGGATCTTGATCAAATTTCTTTCATAAAAATTGTTAGTTTTTATAGTAATTACAATAATTTGCTGAGTGTTTTGAAATTTTGGTTACAAGATGATGATTTTCATGATTTTTTTGTAAAAAGAAATGTTTACTACAATCTGAAGATTTTCATCATTTTACTAAACTGTGTCAATCAACAAAATTGACAATCATTAACATACCCCTATATGTATACCTACATACAGTGACATTCCAAGGTTATACACATACTGTATACCTACATACAGTGACATTCCAAGGTTATACACATACTGTATACCTACATACAGTGACATTCAAGGTTATACACATACTGTATACCTACATACAGTGACATTCAAGGTTATACACATACTGTATACCTACATACAGTGACATTCAAGGTTATACACATACTGTATACCTACATACAGTGACATTCAAGGTTATACACATACTGTATACCTACATACAGTGACATTCAAGGTTATACACATACTGTATACCTACATACAGTGACATTCAAGGTTATACACATACTGTATACCTATATACAGTGACATTCAAGGTTATACACATACTGTATACCTACATACAGTGACATTCAAGGTTATACACATACCCCTGTATGTATACCTACATACAGTGACATTCAAGGTTATACACATACCCCTGTATGTATACCTACATACAGTGACATTCAAGGTTATACACATACTGTATACCTACATACAGTGACATTCAAGGTTATACACATACCCCTGTATGTATACCTACATACAGTGACATTCCAAGGTTATACACATACCCCTATATGTATACCTACATACAGTGACATTCAAGGTTATACACATACACCTATATGTATACCTACATACAGTGACATTCCAAGGTTATACACATACCCCTATATGTATACCTACATACAGTGACATTCAAGGTTATACACATACACCTATATGTATACCTACATACAGTGACATTCAAGGTTATACACATACACCTATATGTATACCTACATACAGTGACATTCAAGGTTATACACATACACCTATATGTATACCTACATACAGTGACATTCCAAGGTTATACACATACCCCTGTATGTATACCTACATACAGTGACATTCAAGGTTATACACATACACCTATATGTATACCTACATACAGTGACATTCAAGGTTATACACATACACCTATATGTATACCTACATACAGTGACGTTCAAGGTTATACACATACACCTATATGTATACCTACATACAGTGACGTTCAAGGTTATACACATACCCCTGTATGTATACCTACATACAGTGACATTCCAAGGTTATACACATACCCCTATATGTATACCTACATACAGTGACATTCAAGGTTATACACATACCCCTATATGTATACCTACATACAGTGACATTCAAGGTTATACACATTCACAAACAAAATCATCTTTCAGATCAATAATTTCTATATACTTCATTCAATTCTGAATTTAAGATTTTAGCATAAATCTGTTTTTCTTTTTAAATTTAAATAAATATTATTCAACTGCATTAATGTCCTTCACATTGGTAATTTTATTATGTAACAATCATTAATTCTATTACAGAGTATAGGCCTGTTCCTTGGTATTGCCTGTATGGACATCAGGAGGGCAATGACCATTGCTACAGTGTGTATTATGACAACTATGCTATTAGGTATGGTATCCTGACTCATCACAAAACTTTTGATATCTTGATATATGATGGGATTAATCAAATGATGACAGTTGCATCTAGCAGCACCCAAATGTGAACAAAAATCCCTTCATATTCAACTTTTGTTTTTGACTTATTTAAAACAATGAAGCTAAGTGTTATTATCATTTAACTGATGATTCTGACCCACTCCACTAGTCACATGGTTGAATCATTTTAAAGGTAAATACAACAGATTTTTGGCATGCTACTAAAACATACAGCTACATATTTAAGTGAAAGGCCACCTTTTATTAGTCCTTTATATGGGTGTATATTGCCTGTCAAAATCAGAAGTCTCAGAAGTTTTATACCCGAAAAATAAAGCAAACATCTTATTTTAATTAAAAAACACCAATTAAAAAATGGTGGTCAGTAATTGTTGTTTTGTCTCCCACATACCTGTATCTGTAACGTGTTAACACTTTGAACTATTCAATGCCTTAATTTTTCAGGCTTAAATAACTATAACTGCTTTTATTGTGCACATGTAATGTCTGGTAGTTTGACCTACAGATCTATTGAAAAAAAAAATGAAAATTGAAAAAGAAAAAAATCATGGAACTGCTTCAAATAGTACAAAATTATAGATTGTTTTTTATAAACTATTGAAAACAAAGACTGTGACTTTTGATGACTTTGAAAAACAAAACGTTTAAAACTTTTAACATGTATACTTTGTTGAATTTTTCATTCAGGTGGTTTCTATACTCGTCATCTACCATTTTGGCTGTCTTGGTTGAAATACATATCTTTTCTCTACTACACTTTCCATTGTCTGATGTCATTAGAGTTCACAGATGCACTACCAGTTTTGTAAGTAATAGCTATTGATTCCTTTTCAATCTACAGGATGTAAACAAAACAAAGTATATTGTACCTTTATAACTGACTCTTTATGTACTAGTCATTGGACATTCATTTATAACACAACCATTTAGTCTTCAAAAGTCTACTCCTCCTGAATGGCTACACATATTCTTATATTTACAAGTATAGGGAACAAACAAGGAAATCTCCAGTTGGAGAAATTTCAGAAGAACCACCATCCGTCTAACTTTATACATATGTGGAGTCTCATCTTCTAGGCTTCAGGATATACAGAGGTCTCTTATAAGTAGTGTTGGTATACCTGTCTTCAGAAGTTTGTGCTTCTCTTTTATATTATAAGTATTGTAGATGATAGTGGAGGTTAGAGGGGTAGTTTATGCTTCTGATCTTATTCTGCTTTTGATAATATAAACTTTATTTTTATTCCATAACAACATGCGAATAATACATAGCAAAGTATACAGAGGAATTGGAATTGGAAACAAGTTAAACAACTTATATACATCCTTTTCCATTTTGCTTTTGATGAGCCTCTACAAATCCATATGAGTTCAGTCTTGCTACATGAATAAACATGACCTTGTGTTTGCTATTTCAACAAATTAGAAAGTTTTGTGAATTTTCAACTGATCTCGTGAACATTTTTTTTAATATGAGAAATTATGTTATTACAGATGTGCCTCCAGTACCAACATATCTGAATCACAATTCTCCAGTTGTCTTCACCACAATGTTACAACAATACCTTCTCAGGAAGTACTACAATTCTTCGGGATTGACTGGCCATTTTGGAAGTATCTACTACCTCTGTTCATTTTCATCATTGCATTTAGAATAGCTGGCTATTTTGTATTACGTTTTGTCCAAAGACCGCATTGACTTAGGCCGATGAAATAGTGAGGTTTTGATAGGAGTGTAAGCAGTATGTTTGTTTTGTGATGTGTATAGATTTACTTAGATGTAGTGTAATATATGTGTTGATTGTATTTTTTAACATATTTACTGATGATATATTTTATAAATAAGAGTTGGATTCTATGATTTAATTTATCATGAACTTTATCACAAGAGGCTTGGAGCCAATCACATGGTCTGTATAGATGTATAACTTATATTTATACCAGAAATACATATAGGAACCAAGGGACCAAATCCCAGTGGACGTGATGATATACTTTGTAATGAACAAAGCTTTAATCCAATAGATTGGAAACATCTTTTTACCAGATGAAATGTTGATATAGATGATAAACATGTAAGGAACTGGATTTGTGTGCAGTCAAGATGTTTTTACTATTTAACAATTTTTGTATTCAGATGACATCAAAAGTTGAAAAATAAGACAAATACAGAAAAAGATACAATAATATGTCCTGATAATAGTCGAATGATCAAAAGTGACTTTGATTTTCTATATCTCTTATTATGTATACATGTTTATACACTACATAAGGAAGATTGAATACTTACCTGTACTTTATATACAGAAAATAAATGATGTATTTTTCTATCTACTCAGATCATATTAACAAGGTCCCACAATGTGGTAGCATGCAGTTTTAAGTTATGTTATCAAATCATACCTTAATGGTTTTATTTAACATCTTATTCCTCTGTATGTTTTTTTATCTAATTTTAATGGAATTTTTTCTTTGTTCAAAGACAGTTATTGCTACATTTTCTTTTTAAGTTACTTTCTCTGTAGACAAATAAGTGGGCTCTGAGGCCTCATTGATTGATAAATTACATAGATATTTATTTCTGTCACTGTGCTGTGTTCCTAAAGAATGGAATAATTCACATAAAACCTTTGACACCCGGCATATATTGTCATCTATTCTTACATGAATTATTGTCTAGTCATTTTTGCCAATCATGTGACTATCAGCACTTCCAGTAAACACATACTAGTAAAGACTGGCTTCCCATTACAAAGTTTCTGTACATGGTTATTTCCCCTTAGCCGAAGGAGACCATAATCATTTGAGATTTTATAGACTGGGGCAAGCTTACTCCCGTGATAAGCTGATGTCAGCCATTGCCCCAGTACAACAGTATTAAGAGACATTCAATGTAATGATGATACTTTCATTGCAAGAGGTCTCCCAATGCTATTACTAGCCATGTCATGTTTTGGCTGTTTCCTCCATTGTATAACATTTCTTGCTTAATATACCTCCATGGATACCTTATTAAGATGGCCTAAAAAACGTTGTTGGTAATGACTGTATGTGAATGTAGATCATAAAGTGTTTCCTGAATATTGTAATTGCAAGATAACCCTCTGGCAGAAGGTCATTTGCAGGTATATTAACTATAATTACATTCAAAAATACATATTCAAATATTTTCTTGAATTATTAACTACACCATGATTTAATGTATGTTGTAACCACAATTTAATGTGCATATATGCAATTGTTTGCAATAGTGAAAATGAATTGAAAAATTCAAAATCAGGAAAACCTACTGATAGATTTTTGAAAAGATGTATGAGGTACCAGTATTTATTTTTGATAACATTGTAGAACTTTCAAAAAAGTCCACAATTGTTCTTGATATATAAACTTTAACTGGGAAAAACCACAAGGGTATATTTCACCTTTGTATAAAACATTTCATTTTTTCTATGTGTAAAATTTGCCCTGAAGTAGTAAGAACGTCAATTTCATCTTTACCATTAAACTCGGCAAGGGCTTTTTCCCCACTCATTTCAGAAAGGACCTTTTTATGTCGTTTTGAGAAGAAAATTGATAAATTTGGAAGGAAATTTCAAGGAATTAACTATTTATTGTGTAAATTTGGTCATATTTTGAAATGTATCTAAGGGAGAATGTGGCCCATATTTTGCCCCAAAGAATGGTCAGGAAAAGCACCATTAGCCCACCTTAAATTTTGCCTATTTGTCAAAGGGGTGAAACAAGTTAAGTGGAACAGCAGTGAATGTTTCCATATATACTGAGGCATGAGAAACTTAATATTTAACTTTGTCCTTTTAAAATTCAAAGTGACAACCAATAGGTTACCACTATCCATCATACTATCCTATAACAATTAAAACACACCTGCAGATTTTAAAAGTTCACCTGTAACGTCAGAATGCATTATGGCACCATTGTTCACAATGTCTTGGTCCACAAATTTTTTTTTCTAAACAACAGAAATTTAAATGACCTCTATACTTACAGTACATGAATATAAAAGATCAATATACATTTATCAACCCATCTTTATAACCTGGAACAATTTCACGTTTAAATATACTAGATGTAGGATTTGTGAACACAATCTAGTGTTACAACTAGGTCACGTGTTCTGTTTATATCACCGATTGCATATTTGAAATTGTTCTGTTTTCAGAAAATACATATCTGAATGAATGGGTTGCTGTAGTGTTATTTGATTGTATATTTTTCTTATTTATCAAAAGTTGTAATTTAAATGATTTTTCATTGTTATTACATATTGTTTAAATAAAAAATGCATAATAATAAACAGTAGAGACTGTTGGTTTGTGAACCATATGAATGTTATTTCTTTCATTTCATCTTAACCATGGTTGGATATTAATACATCAAAAGTATACACTATCTCTTTGATTTAGTCAATATTCCTGAAATCAGTATTAATTTTACTGCTGAACTTTGTGTGATTGGTTTCTTTATAGTTTGAAGGTATTGAATCACTTAAACTTACAAACAACAAGGCAGAGTACTGAAAAAACCCACATTTCCCTTCTTTCAGGCAAGATCAAATGAATAAAGGGCAATAACTGTGTATATAAAAGGCATGATACTTGGTATCATGTTCACAAAATCCTTCTCATAACCTTGAATGCTTGATTTCTATTCACAGAACCACTGAGAAAGTAATTAAAATCATACAACAGTCCAAAGTAGTCTTCAAGTTGAAAAAAATGGGATTTAAGGCTTAGTTTTGTGGAAAAAGCAAAACCTGAATCTTTATTAATTCAACAGCTTTATTACACTACTAGTACTTTTCAGCAGACAAGTCCAAATCTCACAGTAACAAGATTATATATGGCCTCAACACATAATTCAGATCTGATATAGATAATAATATAGATATAGATAATTTCAGTACACTACAATTTTGAAAATAAAAAGAATTTTTTCTTTTAAGAAATAAATTGAATATGAAGCTAAACAAAAATTGTCTATGTTGGAGTGTTGCTTTATTTCCACTCTACAGGGCAATGAAAAATATTTGTTGGCATTTGTGCAGAACTGTAGAGAGAAATAAATTAATTTAACTTATTACCAACTGCTTCTTGCTAGATGTAGATGTATACACAACCTGATTTCTGCACATGAGGTGCTAGCATACCTTAGTTTCTGCAGATGTTACATTAAAACAGAGTAAAGGGCCATAACTCTGTAAGTCATTACTACCACTTGTACAGTGGGTCACAAGATTTGAACATGGGATGTTATATTCTACCAACTCTGGAGATACTGAGATAGGTCAGAAATCATTAAAGGGATTGTAAATTGGACACTTGTTTTTCAAACTCAACAATTTAAAATAGTCCATACCCAAATTTCTGATGTGTCAAATTCAACAACAAATATTTATGATATTAACTGTACAATAAAAAATGGCCAACACTGAGAACAGAAGTAAGCAGAGGAAACTGTCGACTGTTCAGAAGATGATTTTTGAACCACATTTCATTGAGACATTATTCTCAAAAATCATTCAAAGCACCAGGTATTTGGCTCTAAATTTTGGGGTCAGTATGATTCTTCAAAAGTAAAAAACAGAGAAAATTTTTTTCGTGAGAGTCAATGCAAAGGCCTTTAATGTAGCCACTGTCTAATTTTATCATAAATCAATAACAGTCAAACTTCAATGTTTCCACCTGTAATGGCGAAGAAAAAAAGCAAGTGACCATTGGGCCATTACGGTCATTTGAGTTTTCAGGTCTTTGGAAAGTTTTAGAACCTGTCCATAAGTCCCAGCATTTGGACTGGCAGAACAAAACTGAAATATGCATACTTACAAAGTTTTCATTGTTTCTGATTTTGAAGGCTTCATTTTTAAACAACTGATAACATTCCCTGTTGTAGTTTAGCATATTTGAATAAAGGTCAAGGTCATTCATTTGAACAAACCTGATAGACCTTCATCCCAACATGCTACTGGCCCAATATTCGCACTCTAGGCCTTTTGGTTATTGAGAAGATGTTATAGCCATCATTTTTTTCGTCTAACGTCGCCGTCCGCCATACTTAAACGTCCCATTCAAATGACTTCTTCACAATAACTAGAAAGCTCAACACACTGTCATTAGGCCTGTGGCATGATGGGATAATGGGCTACTAAGTTTGTTCATATCAATGACCTTGAGAGCAGAAGTGAAAGTAACCCCTGGAGTGACCAGTTGTTGGAGATTGTAAATGTTTTGTTGGAAATAAGTGACTATAGGTTTCTTCACATTAAGTGTAAATGTATTACAAAATACACACAACATAGAAAAGATGAAATAATTTTGTGTTGACATGGTGCAATGTAACCTGTTGATATCCACAATAAATGAATTGGTACAAAAGAATTGTATTCTTAATCAAAATAATATTTACATGTATATCCTTTTGTCATGAACTCGGCTCTTTTGAGTCTTAATACGAACAATTAATATCTTTAGTAACCATATCCAGAATGAGCAAGAGACTTGCAACAAGAACAATATACTGAATTTTGGAAATTTCATTCTACAATGAATGACTGTCATATTGGGTTCTACTGTTTAAAGATGGAATAAAAACACATCGAAATTCATCATAATGTGTAAGTATGTATTGATAATGATGACCTTCCCCATGGAGGATGTATCTACATTTTATAATCTATAAAATCATAATCACTATGGTTACTTTTAAAATCATCCAACATGGCATCTATTTGAAAAGTTACATGATGATTTCATAAAATGAAACAATATATTGTATATATTGGTGCTAATTTTCATAAAATGTTTTAAAATTCAAAATAATCTGTTATGTTGATTGCAAGCAAGGACGATTTCAGAAATGATTTACTAAATAGAATTGTACATGTTTTGGCTAACTTGTGAATGACATGCATAAATTAAATGAAGATGTAATATTTTGATTGAACGACAGTGTGTGTTTTGTTTTGAATTGTTATCAAGAAACTTTTATATTGCACCTTGTTGATAAACCATGCACTGATGAATTTCAACTCTGAAGACAAACGATCTAAATACTTGTCAAATATATTTACTACATCAGTGATAATATTATACACATATGTACAGGTAATTGCACTTATACATTATGAAAACATCAAATTTCTAGCTAGCATAATTTTCGTAAGTCGTAATGTACATTTAAAGATGAAAAAGTAAAATAGTTTTCAAATCAATGTTATACCTGTATAAAATGAATTCATTGCACACAGCCCAGAACTCAACATTCCATATACATTATTCATAATTTGTCAGAATCCATCGGAACTTGCCACATAAGTTAAGCTGTTACACGAACAACACCATCATGTTAGAAGAAGTTACCATTAACACAACTAAGTATATGTATTTTAAGATATATATGCATCTTACTAACTGTCATTCACCCAAAATGGAATTCAAGTAGGAAACATTGCATTTCAAAACATAAACCATGAATGTCATTGTGTGGGTGGATTACATCTATGTGAAAAACCAATACTTGTACATTACAAAAGATAGTTCATTATTATGGCTTATTTACTAGTAAGACCAAAGATGCATTTTAAATTATGGAATCATGACATGAAGGACAAAACTTCATTTTAAATTTTGAGCTGATAATATAGTCTTAGGTTGATATTGTCCAGTACATTTTTGGATAAAATGTTTTCTTTATAAATCATCCAACAATGTACATAATCAAACTTAATTAGGGAGATGCATAAGAATTATAAGGAAACATGTAAGTATATCAATCACTTTTTACTGACTTTGTTGAGTTTGCATTTGAAGGAAATAATATCGATCAATCTAAGAAAAGTCTTTTTACTGGAAAAGTAAAACTTTTGGCAACAGTCACACTTTTAACTTTTCTTTCTGATCTGACACTACTTATACAAGCAGAAATATTTGAAGTTCCAAACAAGTCAGGTGACCCTGTGTCAAGAGTTATGTCCCCTGTTGGTATGTGGTTATCTCCCTTGACCTGGTCAGTAAACTCCATAAGTACAGGGCTCATGTCTTTCCTTTTACTGCTACTTGCTGTTCTCTGTGAATAATTTTCCTGTGAGCTAGGATTTTCTAATGCATGTTCTGAAGTATTTATAACATGCAATTCATTAAAGCTGTCTAGAAATAAAGAGGCAGATGTTTGAACTGTAGAATTTCCATGACTGTGTGATAAATGTTGAGACATGTGTCTAGGTAGTTCTTTATCCATAGAACACAATTTTTCACTATAACTATCAAGAGGTGTAGACACAAATGTTTGACAATGTGAAGATTTCCATGTAGGAAATTTGAACTTTTTATTCAGTCTGTTATAACTAGCACTTCCCAGTATGAAATCGGAGCTTGCACTGTCAGACATTTGCACAGGACTGGGAGTGAAGAGGTCCTGGGTTCCAGGCATTCCAGCCTCATCAGGAATGAACACATTAACCAAATGTTCAGGCATACTCAAGACAGACACTTGATTTGTGACATCACAGGATTTTTCAGATATTGCAGAACATGAAAATAAATCCTGTGACTCTGGTTTTTCTTGTTTTTTAATACTGTACACTTTTGACATTTTCGGGATTTTTTTATCATATTTCAAACATAGTGGTGAGCAAGGGGATGCCACTTGTATCTTTAGACATGGCTTTGGTTTCACAAAAAGTTTCAGCTCTGGATTTTGACGCATTGTCATTTCAATGTCAATTAACTGTATAGATTTTACAGAGCTCAATCTTCTAGCAAATTGGACACTTTTTACTTTTTCTTGTTCTTTATCCTTTACTGGGCTATTAACACCTGAGCTAGTTGTCTCCCCTTGAGCTATGTTTGGAACAATTTCAGTACTGCTATAAGTTGACAACTGTGAGTAGGTATCATTACATAGTGCAACACTATCATTGTCTGAGCTTCCGAAAAGATCTGTTGATGTATTGAAGCTTGAAGACAATCCTTCTGACACACAGCGTTGATCTTGACTCAGACAGCTGCCAGAAGAATCTTGATCATCGGGACGTTTACATGTACCGTTACCCTGAAGATCTTGACTGTGATTATCGTGAATAGGATTACTACAAGGATCTTGATCGTTAGGATCTTGACATTCTTGATAGTAAATCCAGTCCTTGGTTTCATGATGGGAGCTATCTGTTCCATGATGGGTGTTCTTTGTATTGTGATGGGTATAATTGCTAACTTTGTCCCTTAATCCAGAGGCACACTTTGATATATTAGCACTGCCACAAGAAGAATCAGCTGTTTCTTCCATGAAAAGAAACTTGTTCTTTTCTGAATAAGAATATTGCTGACAGGATTTTGAGGCAGATTGCAAAGTTTTGTTTTTGATAGAGTCAGTTTCATGTGGGTGACACTGTATATGTATGGTTTCCTGGCTGCAGGAATGTACATTTTCTTCATTTCTTGTTTCTTCTCCATCAAAAGATTCCTCAAAAATATCCTCCATCTGTTCTATAGTTTCATCACTTGACGGCAGGACACAAACATTTCCTCCTTTAGTATCCTTTTTAAATCCGGATGTCCTCACATTCTCAATTTCACCTTCAAAGTTCAAATCATTGAGATTATGACAACAATCTTTGCTGTCGTTATTGATTTGAGGAGTTGCTTTGATATCCTGGACTTTCTTTTTACTAAAATCTTCACTTATCTCTCCCTTTTCAGTTATGTGTTCACCTTTCCCTTCAGTCATTTCAGGAAGAACATAGGTAAGAGCAGTAGTCTTCAAACTTAGCTCTTCTGTCACATCACTAAATGTACTGTCCAGAAATGCATACAGATCCTCAGAATCAGGCAAAGATTCAAGTCTTCCAATTGGATTGATTACTGACTCAGGGTTGTCTAACATTGCATCGGATGGATGTTTCTCAGGGACAGATGAAATTGTTGTAAAAGTTTTCGAGGAGGTTAAAAGCACCACTCCATTTTCTTGAGAATCACTTATATCCTCATTGTTTTTTTCTTCATTACTATTAAATGTTCCTGCAGTGTGAAGTACTTCATCAGAATCATCTGTACCTGGCCTGTCTGTCTTATTGTCAATATTGCTTGTTTCTACAGAGCTGATTTCATCATAACAATTTTGTGTAACTATATTTACGTCTCCATCCGAGTTCTTGATGTCATTATTTACAACAGAGTGCCGTGAACCAGAGTAAGGGTATTCATCAGAATCATTAGTCCTTGAGTCAACTTCTTTATCATTATTGTGTTTGCCAATGTCACTCTTTTCATTGAAATTTTGTTTATCAGTATCAATCTTTTCTGTAGAATGATGTGCTTCAATGTTGACGTCTTCCCCTGAATTTTGTGGGTCTTTATTAATATAGTAATTAGAATCTAGCCTTCCTGCAGTTTCAATTTCTTCATGAGAACAGTAAGTTTTTCCACCAATGTTTTCTTTTGAATAAGAAGCCATCTTATTCGAATTGACTTCAACATCTGTAGCATAGTCAACCAAATCTAAAAATTCAGGATCAAAACATTCTGCAAATGTTTCATCGGAATCTTCCTCCGGTGAATCTGTCCTTTTGTTTTTGTAAACATTGATACTCAATTTTCCAGTGATGTAATTATCTCCCTTTGATTGTATTTTAGTTAGTGACTTTCCCATGGTTCCTACATTATCAAAGTCTTCTTCATCAGTCAGGTATGCCCACATGTCCTCAGATTCTGGAAATACTGTGCGATGATTATTATTGTGTATTTGGTCTGCAACTAAAATAGGTATCTCTTCAATTCCAACTGTATCTTGATCATCATTTGTCATGATCAGTCTGGATGTTTTTATTTTCTCTACTGACCCTACAACACTATCAGTCATTATTTGTTGATCTGAAGTGCTTTCTTTACTAAACATGCTATCTCTGTTATCACATTTCTGTTGTGTATTCCTGCTTGTTTTACTGGATGTGATTTTTTCAAATCTGTCCTTAATTCCGTTTTCTGTATTGAAGTTCCCTTGGAAACGGTCCTTGCATTTATTTGACAGATTGCTTATATTTGCTAAAGGCGACTTTGAGGTCCGATTATGATTTTTTGAGATTAGATGCATGCTTCTTGCTGATCTTCTATCATAATAATCTGATTGTACCAAAGGTTCAGTCTTGGTTGCAAAAATGTTACAGGCCAGTAAAACAGAACTGCTGTTCAGGGATCCAGTAAAAGGATCACTCTCCTTTTCTACTTCCATCTTTAAACAACTTTTTTCATCTGTGGTATTTTCTTTGTTCATCACTAACATCTCTTTGGAGTTTCCTTCCAGACTCGCTGAACTTTTTAACAATGAGCTATATCCAGAACTGTCGAGTCTATGTGATCGTAACTCTGCAAGTTCAGGAGAAGTTGATGTTCCCTGTTTACCAAATGATAATGAAAATGAAGATGATTTGTCTGTAAACAGAAAGTCTGGAGCATTTTCAGCACAAATATTTCTACCTGAAGGGCTGTGGTCAGTTTCAACTTTACCAAGAGTATCAAATTCATGATGATGACCCTTGGTTAAATTTTCATTGTATGTAGTTTTACTGTTATGCTGTGACAAGTTCGCACAAGAAATATGACTAACCGACTGCGACATATCACAACTAAGAAGTGCTGTCTCCTGGCCAAATGATGAATTACATGCCGAGATATAACTTGGAGAAAGAGTAGAAGTGTTATCACTGTGGCCAGATCTGCGACCATCCCAAGAAATTGTACATGGGTCATTCCTTGTTCCATGATATTTAACAGGAGTATTTTCTTGTTCCTTGATCAAAAGTGCCCCTCCGTATTGAAATGATGATCTTTCAGTCAAATGTGATGATTTGTTTTGTAAATCTACATGCATGAGCTCTAGAACAGTTGTCTGGGTTGCAGATGTAGATGGTAAGATCTGAAAGGCAACAATATGAGAGAGATTTTCATGAGACATCTGACATTTTGGTTCTAAATTGCCAACAATCTGTCTGAGAGTGACATTGGGACCTTGTCTGTTGATGGTACCTGTCGTCTTGAAGCCAAAGTAATAGGTGTGACCAATGAAGGACTGCTCTACAGCTTGCTTCAGCATTTGGTCAGAGCGATCACATGATGATTTAAGTCTGTCAATGTACCTAGGAAACAAAATAATAGTATATGTATTATCACTTATTCCTGTCACAATTCTACTTATTAAATGGAATTCGAAAATTTTTAAAATCCAGATTGACTCTCAGCACAAAGAATTACATAAGCACTAATTTTTTCTCATTCATCATGGATATTTAAAGTTTATTTATAAGCAAATTCGGTCTACATAAGCACTTATTTTTCCATGAAGAACAAAATGTGCAGAATAGCGTAAAATGTTTCAGTATGAAGAAAAACCTTTTAAACTGTGTAGCAGTGGTACCAAAGAACTGGTTTAACATGCTCCCAAACAAACAGACACTGGCAATGATGTCCCCATCTGTAATGGTCAGAGCTAAACGGTAACGCCATTCCACCTCGTCACTCCTGCAGGACTGCCCACATTTACAGCACAACCAGCTATTAAGTCAATAAAGAAAGAAAAAAAATATTTAAAATGATAAACTCTATTTCTTCCCCAAGGGATCCTGAAGGAATTAAAGCAACAGAATGGAAGTGAGAAGTAAGTAGTTTTGATTAGATTGAGATGGGGCTTCCCCCTCTTCCACAACAAATTGGTTAAAATTTAATACAATAGAGAAAAAGAAGACAGACTTTTGAATATTTAGTATTTTCATTCCCTTCATTCCTATGATTGTGTACCTTTATGACTCCTAAAATCTACAACAATGGTTCATTAAAGGATATCCCATGTCACATTTGGTTGGGGTTTTTTTTGCCAATACCTATACATTAAGGAAGTACAATTTCAAAAAATTGTCACCCACTGATAATTCCCTAAATTAGTTTATTCCAGTTCCAATTTGATCTGCACAACTTGAAACCTCTTTCTCTTTTTTAACTTTTTATGAAAAAACAATACTTCTTGGTAACCTTGAAATTTTTAACAAGAGGCCTGTAAGCAATGTTATTCACAAAAATATACACTTGTATCATGCATCATTGAAATTCAAAGTGTGTATATATCAAATCTATAAATTAATTTTGAAACAAGCATGCTTATACAGCAACATAGACATTTGTCAACAACTGATGGATAATGTAGTGGTTGACTTCAATCAATACAATTAATAGTTAACTGAAGCAATTAGAGTCTTTTAACAAATTACAATGTACCATGATTCTAGACCTTTCTGTTAATCTGAGCATTTTAACAGATTTGTCCTGTGACCATGGTTAAGGGTCAAGGTAGTTTCTTTTTACAAATTTGTCAGCGTTTATCCCATGGCCAGGAACTTATAAGCAATAAGTAGTTTGAGTGTTTTAACAAATCTGAATCATATATCAGATCTTAAATATAAATGCGGCTTTATGACATGTATACTTACCAATCTTTGTTTTGATCCTTCAATAGCTTCGTATAGCAACAGAGACAACAAGGGTAGATAAATTGTGTGTCAGGGAAACCAGTAACAGTAGCTAATACCAAATGTCGGCTCACTGGCATTGAATCACTGCAATCATATAAAAAAGTGAAGAGCACATGTGAAGGAAAATATTTATAGACCTACAACATACAACAGATTGCCAAGCATGAACTTACAGATTTGTCATTCTTTGCATGTTATCTATGGCAGACATTATGAATTAGAAGGTAAAAATCTCTGATATTTAATTTGGTGTTCTTTTGGATTTTTTTAAACATATCCTGGCTTGCTTCCATTCACATTAGACATACCAATACATATGAACAGCATAATTGGTGGACCTATCAAACATGAGCAAAAGGACACTGAATATATGTCACTATATAGCTAAATGAAACAGGTGTGTAACCATAATTTCCATTGGCTTTCCAAAAGACATAACTAGTTATTAGATATACGTGTTAGGGTTGTTTGATGTTAGCAAAAAGTAGAATGTCAAATATGTATATTGATAAAGAGCTATATTGAAAACGATAACCTTAATGATAAATTATCTCGTTCCTGACTTATATGTAGTTCTTTATATAATTTATAGTCAATGACTGTATGAAGTTAGTCTAGAAGATGACAATGTTGAAAAAAAGCTTTTTGTACAGAGTATGGCTCCCTAAAACAGAAACATTAATCATTACTTGTGTCACAGACTTGTATAAATGTAGAGATAGATCTATTTATCCTGCAACTGGCACTGCCACATATATTTTTGCTGTATTAGGCAGTAATGGAAAAAAACAGCTGTGCTGAAGTTACTTAAATATTACATTTAGAAATGTAAAAAGTTGTTGAAATAGGTGGTTTTTTCGTGTTGTAATGAATAAGTTGATTTATGAAAATTCATAAAACCACTGTTATATGCCTTGAAGTATGGAACCATGTTTCCACACAGAGCAATTATTTTGCATACGTCATCAGGCAAAATTCAGCATAACATAAATGTCAGGTACACACAGATTGAACAAAAATCTGTTTCAGTAGTCTGATTTTCAGAAAATGTTGCAAGATAAGTATAATACATGGTCAGTGTCTTAAAAGATCAGCTGCATTTTGGTTTGGGACCAAATACAGCTGATATTTTAAGACACTGACCATGTGGTCTCTATATCCAAGTTTGTGTTTGTATTGGGTAAATCTAACTTTATACTGGGTAAGTCGACATTTGTATGAGATTGTATTGGAGGTAATGGGTAAATCATCATTTGTATTGGGTGGTAATAGGTAAATAAACATTTGTATTGGGTGGTAATAGGTAAATAAACATTTGTATTGGGTGGTAATAGGTAAATAAACATTTGTATTGGGTGGTAATAGGTAAATAAACATTTGTATTGGGTGGTAATGGGTAAATCATCATTTGTATCATAGGTTGTATTGGGTAAATTGACGTTTGTATTGGGTTGTATTGGGTAAATTGACGAGCAGGTATAATCAGCCATTCGCGACGGATCCAAAAACAGAAATAGCTTCGAGTTCAACAATCAGTAACAGTAACAAAATTGCTAACAAACTTTAGTTGAGAGCACAGTTGGCCTTTAACTTACAGGTCACTTTGCTAGTGTCAATCGCGAAATTGAACATATTTATCTAGAGGCCACAGCTGTGTTCTACAGAACAGATTTTTTGTAACTTGTAATTCCATTTTTCATATATTCTGACGTTATTTTCATTTCAAGACCAACTATGTTTTGAAAAATTGAGTGTTTGATGTTGTACCGTTCTTGTTCAATAGACGCGTAATCCACAAACTCCAGACCTTATGAATACAACTGTACGATGAAATTACTGTTTACGAAAATCAAATCAGCCGCTCCCGGAAATACAAGCGCATTCACGACCATGCTATGTCTGGGTCATTTGAGTGTTTTAAGGACGCATGACACCATGTAAAAAACGCAAGAAAATAACGTATATAAAATGCAATAAAAACATTTCCAATGTGCATTAGGTATCTGAGAAAGGATTATTGGATTATAGGATAAATTATGGATGCAGACTTTCTAAAAAAAACTCTATATCCATATTAAATATAAACATATGCAAATAAAAGTAATAACAGTTCGGTGTAATGGCTTAAGCAAGGTTTGTGATTCATAAATTATAATAGAAACGATTATCTTTCCAGAGTTCATCAAGCAGCTTCTCAAATTCTATAATAGTGTGGACATTAATGACATATTGCGGCAAATTGTTCCAAGGATCTACCACCCTGTATGTGAAAAAATTCTTCCCGCTTTCAAGTCGACTTCGTTTTTTATAGAACTTCAAAGAATGGCCTCTGGTTCTACTGAGAGTGTCCATCTAAACAAAGTTCCCAGTTACCCTGCTGTCATATATACTTTTTACTATTTTATAAACATTTACCAAATCTCCTTTCTTCTCTGAACAAGTGTTGGAAGATTGAGTGTCTCCAAACGTTGGGAATATGTTAAGTTCTTGAAACCAGGAAGAAGCTTTGTTGCTCTTCGCTGAACATTTTCAATCAAATTGATATCCTCTATTTTGAATGGATTCCATACACGTCCAGCATATTCCAAATGGGGTCTGACGAAAGCTTTAAACAATTGTTTAAATAAACAAAATTATACTGTTCGCTTTGTTCACCATCGACTGAATATGAGTTTTCAAGTCCTCGTCTATTATGACGCCAAGGTCCTTTTCGCGTGTTATATTTTCAAACTGAATAACTCCACCTTCTGTTTCCCACATAGAATAGTTTCGTTTTTCATCTTTCTTTACTTCCATAACTTTGCACTTGTTCGGATGAAATTGTAATAGCCATTTCTTCATTTCTTCGACCAAATTTGATAATAATCTAAATCTGCTTGTAGTATTTTTACATCCCCAGGATTACTTATTTGTCGGTATAATTTAGTATCATCAGCAAACAAAGGCGATGAAGAAACAAATATTTCTGGTAGGTCATTGATATAAAGAAGAAATAGGATTGGTCCCAAAACACTTCCTTGAGGGAGACCGCTAATCACAGATTTTTAACTCTTTGGCATCTATTACTCAGACAGTCTTTGATCCAGTTGATGATTTGTAAATTTATTCCGTAGCGCGCGAGTTTTGTGATTAAACGTTGATGTGGCATCTTATAAAATGCCTCCATAAAATTCATGTATATTACACCCATCTGATCTCCATTGTCAATTACATCCGTCCATTTTTCCAGCAGTAAGTAGTTGCAAATGAGTTGACCTGCCAGAAATAAAGCCGAACTGCTTAGAACTTAATAAATCATTTTTGTTCATGTGGTTTACAATACTATCCCTGACTAATTTTTTTTCAAACTTTTTACCACAATACTAGTAAGACTAACAGGTCTATATTTTCCCGGATCCGACTTCAACCCTTTCTTTAAAATGATCGTTATATTAGCTTCTTTCCATATTTGAGGCAGCTTCCCTCCTGATAATGATTTGTTGAATATAATTGACAAAGGCTCGCTTAAATTCTTTCGTAACTCTTTGAGAACCTTGGAATGCATCAGACCCTTTGGATTTGTTTTCATTCGATTTTCTAGCAACTTTTCAACCATATTTGTATTGCAGATGATTTGAATTAAACATATTTTATTGTAAATTATTACAAAAGGATCGGGCACATGTTATTTCAACTTATAGTTGCCCTTTCCTCAATACATTACAAAACAAAAACATCACAATATTAAGTCATCAATAATTTACATAAATATTGGCTAAATATATTTTTAAAGAGAAGGGAGAGAGAGAAGGGATGACGTCATTGGGAGTAAAATTATAATAGAGTTTCATGGTTTAAAACCTGTTGCTACGTTTTATAAAATGTTGGACTCGTAAAAAAAATTCAGAGTTTGTTTCAGGGCACAGTTGATCATTTCCATTAAGGAGCAGATCTAAGTCACAGTGAACTTATAAATTCATATCATTTAAGCGTTGGAAAAGGACATTTCTGTGAACATTATAACGCTGGCATTCAAAGAAAAAGTGATAGACATTTTCACACATATTTCCACGAGGATGCGTTTCCTCAGTTCTTCCGTGATTTGAGGCTACTTCTCCATTTAAAATCAAATCTCAATAACGGATATGTTATGCGTTCATCTGCAAGGATGATAAAGGAACAATAGTTTCAAAGGTATTCATTTGAATGACTCCTTCATTGCTCCATCGTCTTTCGTGATCCAAATGTCTTTTTTTGTTTCTTCTTCTTCTTCGTCTCCTTCTTTCCCTCGGCTTGGCATGGGCTATATTGCAGTGTACAGAATGATTAAAATCATAAGTTTCCGTCAGAAGAGGATGGTCTGAGTTGTTCGGAATTCGGAATCGGCATACTATTAATTCCACTTCTCGAGTTAACAGTATCAAGCTATTGCTGTGACCCTTGTGTTATAACACCAAGAACGGCAGTCAGGAGCTTGGATATTTAAGCTTGCTTGGACAACTAGGCGAACCATCAATAAAACGATTTATTTCGGAACTCGGTGTAAATAAGGGAGGTCCTTGTGCTTGTCTTTAACTGCCACTCTGAATTACTAATACTTCCGAATCATTAGCTACACAGAGGTCTCTTGGACGATCTTAAACCGCAATTTTATACAGGCGGTGTAACAACGAGCATGTCCGAGAGGAGAATGAAGAGGATATTAATATAGAGAGGTAGATATAGATAATTAAAACTTTTTAACTACACCATTGATCCGGTATATTTTGACAATCCGGGGTGAGTCAGAGACACTTACAAAGAAATCCAATCAATTAAGTACTAGTATACATGGTTGGGGCGACCTTAGGTACCGATCTTGTAGTAGCAATTTGCACGTCTGGTCATGCCTAATAATTGTATGCGTAGCTATATGGTGGTCGGATTGCGGATGGATGATGACCTTGCCTTTCCTATAGGCAATCAGGGTTCGATTCCCGATGGAACATGAAAAAGGTATTTTGTTACCTGTCTGACAGTATGGGTTTTACCTTGGTTCTTCTGTTTCCTCCCACTGTATTGTAACCTATATCAAGTTTCCATGTCAAATAAGATTTATGAAAAATGCTAAGAAGTTTTCCTTTTACCGATCCAAAGTTCACGCGTGGCAAAAGGAAACATCGTGACGAATTTCATCAATTTTAAATACCATGATAATCAGATTCTGTTTATCTCAGGACTTAAATACTTTTCAAACCAGCCATGCATATGATGCTACGAAGGACTTGGGTATTAATGACACAACTGGAACCTCCAATCAGAATTTCGCGTTAGGTACGATCACACGTGGCTATGAAAAGATGAAGGTCCATTTAGATTTCTTTTATTAAATGAATCTTAGATTTTTCAATCTAACAAGCCTCTCACGAGCTCGGTAAAATGAAATATTCGTAACGACTTTCACTAATCTCTTGTGAAATGAAAGCGAATGTAAGATTCTGTTTATCACACAACTTTTTCAAACGTTCTTGTAAACTGCACTTTGTTAGACTGATACAAAATCAAAATTGGTGATATTGTCACTAAATACAACAATTCCTTTGATGACGTCATTACCCACAATGCATATGACACCATGAAGCTATGACGTCAAAAGAAAACGAAGGTACCTTCGACCACTCACAGCATTGCTAGATCACTGTGGTCTAAAAAATAAATTGTGTGATCATTACAATTGATGTAACACTAATACCAGAGTAGTTATGTGATAAAAATATGGTTACATAATCTATTCCTTCCTGTAATTAGAAAATTATGTAAATTTATCATTTGGAACATCTACTTGGCCCTGTCGTGTACCCAATCATTCGGCAGAAGGTTAATGAAAAGAATGATGAACGGATTGCGGCAGAAAGGTATGAAGTTTTAGTCTAGAATAGAAAGTGTATGAGCTGTTTGGCGATTGAGCGAGTCAACATACTGTTTTATATACATATATATTTGTTCTTACCAGCCATAATCACTCTCCTCGATTAAGGGTGAACGACTTCCTACAAAAAGGTGACGTCAGGTTAATGAACCCGGTCTTACTGGGTCACCCAGGGTCATGTCAGATCGACATCGAGGCTGTTTAGGACTCTAAGGTCCATTACGTATTATAGTGTAGTGATTTTGAGTGTAGTTGGTACACGAATCCGGTTCACTAGTGTATAAACACTCCGCTGACGAGTACTTAAATGGGACATCAACGATTAAATGGCGACGTCGATGCTCGATAGGAACTGTTTGTTCTCGGTAGTCCGTCATGTCAAGAGATTTGATATGTCGATAACATTATATCAGGTTAATTGATATAACTGCAAGGAATATTAAAATAACAACAAGACATAGATATTGATATCAATACTAGATTGTACCACAATAGCATGGGGGAGGTATGAATGGAGGATCAGGTCAGCAAATCAATGCTCCTCGATCAAGCCGGTGATACGCCACGACAGCAATTTCTTACTAGTAAAAAACAGCTGGATCCTTTTGAATCAATAGTCATCAGTGGAGAAAATCAATAAGGTAACATAAGGATTTGGTAGTGAAGAAAATCTGTAGCTCCACGACCTTAGTGGATATATATGAGTGATTGCAATACAGGCAAGTTAATTCACGTTCATATTTCTGCTGAAGAAGGCAATTTACCGCGACCTACACATAGCGTATAGAAACTGGCACACTGACCTGGCAAGGAATGCTGTAGTGTCTATATATACACGATAATAACTCCTCTGTCTGTGTATATGACCTCTGACCTAGTACCAATTACTATTGGACTGTACTTGAACAGAGATATTTAGATATGTTTACGTCAATACTTTATATACATTTTGATAGTAGATTTATATAATATTCGGTGTTATTAGTGGAGTTGTCAAGAAAAAAAAAGAGAAATAAAATCCTGAGCCTCTATTTGATTTTTTGAGTAGATATTTGGAATTTGTATGGTATGTAATTCAGGGGATATTATCTGCTCTGCAAAGAGTAAAACTTAATAACTTGACTGATAAGAAAAAAAATTCCATCTTAAGATATTAAATGTTCGTTTAAATTCTTATATCAAAATTAATAAGTACATTCAATATCATTATCATTAAGATAATTGAATGTCTCAAGTTATTATGGGCATAATGTTCGTTCCATATGTTGTTACACCGACGTTAGATGCTCCTCCTTGATTGAAATACACGTGTATCCACTATTGTAAGACGATAATCTGTCGATCGTGATCACATTTATCACGGTGCTTGTTTATATCCGGGACAGTTTATGTCAGAATATAAGGGAGAACGCAGGACGAATTCATTTTATTGGTTGCTCTGTGCGTGTCTGACGTAACTAAGTGATTGTATTGTACCTAAAATAGAGTTTACGTCGCAATGAGGGCACTTCTTTCCCTGTCTAACAACTGGGATCGATCTATATTTTCCAGCCTCTATATCAGCTATTCACACCGAGGCTAATGTCACCTGGTACAGAGTCTGAAGCTACTGATCCGATCAATTCCTACTATCGTGTGATGTTAAGTATATGACATCACATTCGTTTCCTAGCTACTGGCAAAGATGTTATGTATGCACTGCCCCTATATACCATTGGGGGAGGGGGAGGGCAGATACGACACAGGTTACACGTTGAACATTCGTGACTCTCAGTGATTATAGAAGCTTCGTGATTTACACAGTAGTTAGGATGGTGTAGAACCGCGATTGTTGAAATACGGGAATACCTGTATGTAAGTCATTTGTAAGTGGCTGTTTTATTTCGTTGTAAACTTTTTTCTGCGGTGTAAACATGCGTGTTGAATATTTTAAGTCAAATCGGACTAACGGGCCTTCGGACTATTGGACTTTCGGACTATCGGGTCTTCGGACTTTCGGGCCTTCGGGCTATCGGGTCTTCGGAATATAAGGCGGTCACCATTCACAAAACTGTAGGATGCAGTTGAGTACATCATATTCCTCGACTTATTAATTTGTATTGAAAGGTGCGTCACACAACTTACATGTGAAATCTTGATAATTAATAACAATACCGCAGGATATACAAAAAACCCCCTACCATATAGAACGTCATCAGGTCTAGTATAGAACGTCACCAGGTCTAGTATAGAACGTCATCAGGTCTAGTATAGAACGTCATCAGGTCTAGTATAGAACGTCATAAGGTCTAGTATAGAACGTCACCAGGTCTAGTATAGGTCTAGTATATAACGTCATCATGTCTAGTATAGAACGTCACCAGGTCAAGTGTAGAACGTCACCAGGTCTAGTATAGAACGTCGTCAGGTCTAGTATCGAACGTCATCAGGTCTAGTATAGAACGTCACCAGGTCTAGTATAGAACGTCATCATGTCTAGTATAGAACGTCATCAGGTCTAGTATAGAACGTCACCAGGTCTAGTATAGAACGTCATCAGGTCTAGTATAGAACGTCACCAGGTCTAGTATAGAACGTCACCAGGTCTAGTATAGAACGTCATCAGGTCTAGTATAGAACGTCACCAGGTCTAGTATAACACACAGAATGATATAGAACGTCACCAGGTCTAGTATAACACACAGTATGATATAGAACGTCACCGGGTCTAGTATAACACACAGTATGATATAGAACGTCACCAGGTCTAGTATAGAACGTCATCAGGTCTAATATAGAACGTCATCAGGTCTAGTATAGAACGTCATCAGGTCTAGTATGGAACGTCACCAGGTCTAGTATAACACACAGAATGATATAGAACGTCACCAGGTCTAGAATAACACACAGTATGATATAGAACGTCACCAGGTCTAGTATAACATACAGTATGATATAGATAGTCACCAGGTCTAGTATAACACATACAGTATGATATAGAACGTCACCAGGTCTAGTATAACACACAGTATGATATAGAACGTCACCAGGTCTAGTATAACACACAGTATGATATAGAACGTCACCAGGTCTAGTATAACACACAGTATGATATAGAACGTCACCAGGTCTAGTATAACACACAGTATGATATAGAACGTCACCGGGTCTAGTATAACACACAGTATGATATAGAACGTCACCAGGTCTAGTACAGAACGTCATCATGTCTAGAATAGAACGTCATCAGGTCTAGTATAGAACGTCATAAGGTCTAGTATAGAACGTCACCAGGTCTAGTATAGGTCTAGTATAGAACGTCATCATGTCTAGTATAGAACGTCACCAGGTCTAGTATAGAACGTCATCATGTCTAGTATAGAACGTCACCAGGTCTAGTATAGAACGTCATCAGGTCTAGTATAGAACGTCACCAGGTCTAGTATAGAACGTCATCAGGTCTAGTATAGAACGTCACCAGGTCTAGTATAACACACAGTATGATATAGAACGTCACCGGGTCTAGTATAACACACAGTATGATATAGAACGTCACCAGGTCTAGTATAGAACGTCATCAGGTCTAGAATAGAACGTCACCAGGTCTAGTATAGAACGTCACCAGGTCTAGTATAACACACAGAATGATATAGAACGTCACCAGGTCTAGAATAACACACAGTATGATATAGAACGTCACCAGGTCTAGTATAACATACAGTATGATATAGATCGTCACCAGGTCTAGTATAACACACAGTATGATATAGAACGTCACCAGATCTAGTATAACACACAGTATGATATAGAACGTCACCAGGTCTAGTATAACACATACAGTATGATATAGAACGTCACCGGGTCTAGTATAACATACAATATGATATAGAACGTCACCGGGTCTAGTATAACATACAGTATGATATAGAACGTCACCAGGTCTAGTATAGAACGTCATCAGGTCTAGTATAACATACAGTATGATATAGAACGTCACCAGGTCTAGTATAGAACGTCACCAGGTCTAGTATAACATACAGTATGATATAGAACGTCACCAGGTCTAGTATAACACATACGGTATGATATAGAACGTCACCAGGTCTAGTATAACATACAGTATGATATAGAACGTCACCAGGTCTAGTATAACACACAGTATGATATAGGACGTCACCAGGTCTAGTATAGAACGTCACCAGGTCTAGTATAACATACAGTATGATATAGAACGTCACCAGGTCTAGTATTACATACAGTATGATATAGAACGTCACCAGGTCTAGTATAACACACAGAATGATATAGAACGTCACCAGGTCTAGAATAACACACAGTATGATATAGAACGTCACCAGGTCTAGTATAACATACAGTATGATATAGATAGTCACCAGGTCTAGTATAACACATACAGTATGATATAGAACGTCACCAGGTCTAGTATAACACACAGTATGATATAGAACGTCACCAGGTCTAGTGTAACACATACAGTATGATATAGAACGTCACCAGGTCTAGTATAACACACAGTATGATATAGAACGTCACCAGGTCTAGTATAACACACAGTATGATATAGAACGTCACCGGGTCTAGTATAACACACAGTATGATATAGGACGTCACCAGGTCTAGTACAGAACGTCATCATGTCTAGTATAGAACGTCATCAGGTCTAGTATAGAACGTCATAAGGTCTAGTATAGAACGTCACCAGGTCTAGTATAGGTCTAGTATAGAACGTCATCATGTCTAGTATAGAACGTCACCAGGTCTAGTATAGAACGTCACCAGGTCTAGTATAACATACAGTTTGATATAGATCGTCACCAGGTCTAGTATAACACACAGTATGATATAGAACGTCACCAGATCTAGTATAACATACAGTATGATATAGGACGTCACCAGGTCTAGTATAACATACAGTATGATATAGAACGTCACCGAGTCTAGTATAACATACATTATGATATAGGACGTCACCAGGTCTAGTATAACATACAGCATAATATAGGACGTCACCAGGTCTAGTATAACATACAGTATGATATAGAACGTCACCAGGTCTATTATAACATACAGTATGATATAGAACGTCACCAGGTCTAGTATAACACACAGTATGATATAGAACGTCACCAGGTCTAGTATAACATACAGTATGATATAGAACGTCACCAGGTCTAGTATAACACATACAGTATGATATAGAACGTCACCAGGTTTGTTGTTAATGTAGTATGTAGAAGCAAATTCAACTAGTATAGGTTAACATTGATAGTTTGTAGTATAGAAATATGTTTAATTATCATTGATTCATTCCGGTAGTTTAAATCATTTCATTGTGTTTTAAAGGTTTAAAGTATACTGAATTATGTTATAACCCCTTTATATTGTATAAGAAGATGATAGAATGCATATGCATCAATATATACACAGTTTTGTTGGTTCACTGCAGTGATTCCATGTATCACGGAAGTAATTTGACACAACACACCTGCAGAGGACATCCGGGCCGGACGAAACTGCACTTGTTTATATTTCAGATTTATCTGACACCACAACGAGGCTTTCGAGTGCATATAAGTGCACGCCAGTACAGCGAGGTTAGCGACGATTAGGCAGCTATTATCAAATGGAGTGGTCCAACACACCGCACGCGTCATCGCTATTGACTGTGTTTAAAACCTCAGTGGGCGGAGTTTGTAACATTAAACAATTAGCTATGCATCATATTGATGGATGATGTTAAAAAGCATATTTATCAAATCAATAGTTCTCTTTGTATTGAAAGAGACAAATTAGAAGTGATACTTTAGTAGTTTAAATATTCTATCTGGTTGAAATAGACAAATGCGATGTTGTGTTTTACTAGAAGAAAGTTGACAAATCTGCTACTGGTAGTTCCAGTAAACAGTTTTTTGATAGAAAATAGGAAAAGTGCGTTGTTGGTAGACGATGTAAGATTAATACTGATGATAAATCACAATGAGAGACAAGCAGAGATGACGAGATGGGTTTATTGAACAGTCTAGTGATCATTAACACTGAAGTAATACATTAAAACATGATGTGTTCACTTGAAACATATGACAGTAAGGCTTATACATGATGACGTAATGCTCCTGTCTTACCGGACTATATACAAAATCATTTCTTTATTGGCCAGACACGGGTATTGCATCATGCATATTAAATCGTATCAATAGAATATTTTCCTTGTGTTTTAGTAAGTAGACAAAAATTTGATCTAGATATACAGGTTGTTTTGATTCCGTTCTTTGCAGTTATGTGATATCTTGCATGGAAAAAATAGTCATTGCAAATTTATGAGTAAAGTTAGAGGTTCAGCACTCATATCAAGCGTAAAATTTCATATAATCGAGTTTCAAATAATAAGTTACTGATTGTAAACTGTCAAAACCGAAAACATAAAGATATCGTAAATATTACTGACGTCATACAAGTTTAAATCGGACATCGATGCATGGGATTTGACACAAATAAAAAGCATTATGGTTTCAGGTAACAAAATTATCCTCCATTTGTATTTTATCTTTTGTACCATTTTGTATACAAACAAAAATTAAAAACTCTTTCAAATTAATGACAGCTGGACGTAAACAATATGTTAATATCATTTTGACCTTCTCTTCTTTACTAAATAAATGTATATATAGTTGAAAGTGTGGTCTGACCTCAGTGACCTCTAACGTTGAATGTAATGTGGGACAATTCATACACCGAGAGCTGATTTCTTTCTAGGTTAGCACACCTGTTTATTGGTCATGTATATATATGTATTGAACTGTTTTAACAACATTTTCTCTACCTGTCCTCGATATTGGACCATCTACCTCAGGTCAACCCAACAGATAATTTTGATATGATAATGAATTCTTGTTTACTAGATTATGGAAATCGGTGAGAGACTTCATGATAGAAAGCCATTTATTTGTTTTTATCGAAGGCAAACTACTAACATTCGCCAGGTCGTTGGTCGACCTATTTACCTATCCTGTATTTCATTTGAATGACACGTTTACAAACTATTTAATGAGATATTTTGTTTAGACGGCTTTCTGCCCACTGTTACAAACTTTCGGCCATTCAGCGGACGAGTGTTAAACGAGATCAAGCTAAAACATTTACAAAAACCATTTGATGTGTTTTCAGTCCTGCTATGTTGTACCATTTGATGTGTTTTCAGTCCTGCTATGTTGTACCATTTGATGTGTTTTCAGTCCTGCTATGTTGTACCATTTGATGTGTTTTCAGTCCTGCTATGTTGTACCATTTGATGTGTTTTCAGTTCTGCTATGTTGTACAATTTGATGTGTTTTCAGTCCTGTTATGTTGTACCATTTGATGTGTTTTCAGTCCTGCTATGTTGTACCATTTGATGTGTTTTCAGTCGTGCTATGTTGTACCATTTGATGTGTTTTCAGTCGTGCTATGTTGTACCATTTGATGTGTTTTCAGTCCTGCTATGTTGTACCATTTGATGTGTTTTCAGTCCTGCTATGTTGTACCATTTGATGTGTTTTCAGTCCTGCTATGTTGTACCATTTGATGTGTTTTCAGTCCTGCTATGTTGTACCATTTGATGTGTTTTCAGTCCTGCTATGTTGTACCATTTGATGTGTTTTCAGTCCTGCTATGTTGTACCATTTGATGTGTTTTCAGTTCTGCCATGTTGTACCATTTGATGTGTTTTCAGTCCTGCTATGTTGTACCATTTGATGTGTTTTCAGTCCTGCTATGTTGTACCATTTGATGTGTTTTCAGTTCTGCCATGTTGTACCATTTGATGTGTTTTCAGTCCTGCTATGTTGTACCATTTGATGTGTTTTCAGTTCTGCTATGTTGTACCATTTGATGTGTTTTCAGTTCTGCTATGTTGTACCATTTGATGTGTTTTCAGTCTTGCTATGTTGTACCATTTGATGTGTTTTCAGTCCTGCTATGTTGTACCATTTGATGTGTTTTCAGTCCTGCTATGTTGCACCATTTGAGGTGTTTTCAGTTCTGCTATGTTGTACCATTTGATGTGTTTTCAGTCCTGCTGTGATCTTGTACCATTTGATGTGTTTTCAGTCCTGCTGTGATCTTGTACCATTTGGTGTGTTTTCAGTCCTGTTGTGATCTTGTACCATTTGATGTGTTTACTGTCCTGTTGTTATCTTGTACCATTTGATCTGTGTTGAGTCATGCTGTGTTTCTGTATGTTTTTGATAGAACAGTGCATTGTGCAATATTTCTTGTTTTTTCTGTGAGTGTCTTCTCGATTTCCAACATATAAATGTCTTCTCGATTCAATTAGTTCAGGTTCCCTTTGATATAACGAAGTAAATTTCCAGGAAATAATTTTTTTCAGCAGCATGCAACACACATAAATATATGTACAATTTTTGAGATATAATGATTCATTAATTGAATGAGTTACAATAACTCTAATATGACAAGTTGTATTGTGTTCTCGTCAGTCTTAAACGACTTTGATGCTAGAATACCCGATTTTATTAATCATGGGATACATTTTGTTTTTTTAAATAATTGGAGCTAATAAAAAACAAAACTGAAATACACTGAAAGGAATCAACTTTGATATGAACATACATTTAAATTAAATCATATAAGTCAAAGACTACCGTATATTATAACTGCACGGCGTTGACATAACTAGAAATATCTGTATCTCTATCACACAATATATTGTGGTATTGTTTCAATACTGATTTGTACCAACATGTCACTGCCCTTCCACCAAGGATAATATACTAGGGCGTGATAATCATGTCTGATGTCCCTAATGCACGGCTGTAGGAGGCGATTTAACTTGGTTTCACTGATACTGCCTTATTTTAGCCTGTAGTTGGCCGTTCGTTTTTTAAAGGAAGGGTTCTGTTCTCTGGTCAAGATCGACCAGAATCTTTATAATTGTAGTTGTGATTGCCTGCTTAGTGTTCAGCATTGTGTTATACATTTATACCATTCACCAGAAACTATAGATCTATCAAAGTATGTGTGAATTAAGATTATATTGGTTTGTTTTTTAATTTACCCGAGTTCAATGTTAATTATCCCCAAACAAATAGAAGTCCGTCATTAGATACATCATGATGGTTACGGTATACTTAATTCACTATCATGTTGGATTTACATTATCGTTATTTCATGTTTAATTTTCTCATTCAGTTTCTTTGAAAAACAATTGATGTAGGGCACGTGCAAGTCTAGCTGTGCTTTGATACTGTTCATGGAGTGTGGAAGACACATAAAACTATAGCATTATTCATGTTATATCTAATTATAGGAAAACATTTTTTGTACTTACAAATTATAAATGAAAATCGTATTATTTATGTTCCCCCGTGATCATATTTTCACAATCATTGTCATTACCGAACATATATCTTTTTATAATCGATACAAGTTGCAAAAAGAACTGTACCGATATGTCAACTCTCTAAAAACCGAAAAAATATGTTAATAGACAATAATCGTGAATCTAAAAAATGTCTGTACCATCCTCTTTTCGCGTTATGATTTTTAATAAAATTCGCTACAATAAATATCTTTGATTCATTAATATTTGTATTCAAATGCCTTCTGGCTAATGACTATTTGCATGCATGCTTGTAAACACGAATTGCATGTATTGGCTGTTTCTGTAAATGCGTTCATTGTTGTGTGACTAATGGAGAACATTTCCTCCCTCACCTCCTACACAACAGCAGATCTGCATCCGAGTTGATGAGTCTAGCAGTATTGACGAAATGACTGCCACAGGAGGTTTAGGTCAACGACACACGCACGGCAGACAGGGCAACGTGACCGACAATCGTCTGGCGCACGGTCGCTTATTATCTGGGACGTTCCACTGACCCCGTTCTCGGGTCATGCAGCCCCTCGCGGCGCGTGTCGTTGGCGCGTGGCCTCGAGTAGCAGCCTCGCAATCGAGCAGCCTGGAGAGAGTGCGACCTCAGATGAACTGAGAGCACAATTCTCGGTCGAGGCGCACTGAGAGGGGGTGGTTCGGTGACACTAAACGCGATGCTGTGCTGCGTTGTGTAACCTTACGTAATCATATACTCATGTCTGGGTCACTATTAGGGGATGTTCGTTGTTGTTATGTAACTTTTTTTACCTTTTTTTTTTGCTTTGACTGAATGAAGTGGAACCTTCCATCTGCCGGATAGAATGTTGGGATGTTCCAAATTATGTGTCTGGCTCACTCCAGTGATGTAATGTAACCATTTGTAGACAGTGGCAGCATACACGTAGATTTTTTTTAGCCTGTGAATCAGAGAACATGAACAGCGTGAATGTTACAATTTTTGAGGTTACTCTACCTGTAATACTGAATCATTGTTAATTTCCACATCCATTAATTCTGACGTAAAGTAATAAACGAACAGTGTATTAATGTTTTTGAAGAAAGACATTTTTATCAGTAGCACGAGAAATCTTGATTGGAACCATGTTATTAATTATTTAGAAATACCAACAGCATTTCAGGAACTCGTTTTTCAGTTCATAGATAAAGTGGTGTCTTGTCTCATTTTTACGCGTTTGCCTTGTAGTATCAAGTTTATGTAAATGTGTGTTTAAGAGAAGATTTACATATCATGTCTGTTTACAAGTACATCATGGGCACTAACAGTTGATTGAATAAATGTTGAGAAAAAATACTGGAACCTCGATCTCCCACACTGATCTGTGATAGAACCTGGTGTATTTTTCCTTCATTTGCCGACCAAACCCAGGCAACTGTTGTGTTATTCACATGTGTTTCTTCACAGTCATAGAACATGATATTTAAGAGGTGGATGATGATGATGATGATGATGATGATGATGATGATGAATAATGATGATGATGATGTGTTTCAATAAGAGAAAACAGGAAAGACAGCTCGAATTCAAAGAATAGAAAGCAAAAGGGGGGGGGAGGGGGGAGGGGCTCTGTTCTTCACCACACGTGGCTCCCATCGGGGGACAAATTGAGGAAGATTCTTTTGTCAACCAGAATACAGGAAGGTATGTAGGTCACATGTTCCTAAAAAGGACTTAAATGACAGTTGCTGAATTACTGTTTATGCGATTCTAACAACAATAGCTAGTTGTTTTGCGGAGAGAAGATGTAAGTCTTGTACCTAAAGGAATCGTTTGGTTTATGTCGATCTGTCTTAATGCTTTTTGTGTATATATTTTCACTAGTTCACTGACAACGTGATGGATGATTTCGTCGGAAATTATACAGGGCGAGTCGATTATTTGTCTAAAATATAGACTCGTCCACTGTTCCTAATTTACAGTAAATACCGCATATTTTAAGACTAAAATGGAACATTCCATCTTGTGATTATTTTTAAACCAGCACTAGGTCTGGATACCAAAATAGATTTTAGTATGTCAGAGTACTTACAGGGCAATGGCAGCCAAGACTGCCGCTTCACACGCGACCTTACATGATTTGAAATACTAACATTATTCTGAATAGAATTCGGTGACACTTAAGACTTAAATGGTTTTTTTTGTATTTCCCGTAATGTTACTACTTATTTATACGCCACGGTCTATTTACTGTCGATATGTATTAATAATTGATATGAAAACACGGTATATTTAAAATCTTCATAACACATTCATGACCTTTTCTGTTTTGTCCACGTGTTTCAACCGTGTCTTGTTTTGTTCTAAAAAAAATGAAACATCATTCACATGTCTAATTCATGTGTTTCTAAGGTAATACGTACATACACTCTATAGAAGATATTTTATTTAACACATAGAGTACTGGACTAGTTGATTATTAACAGGGGATGGTTGATGTCCCAATTAGGACAATAAAAGAGTATCATAATTTCAGTTTTGTGGCACTACATAGTGTTTAAAAAACGTGATATTGCGTGGGAAACACGCTACAGCAATACGATACACGACAGTATTGAGCTCTAATATACATGTAATGTATGTATCCGTTTATGTGTCTCTGTGTGCGTCTACTTAAGGCATTCATGCTTCTAAAATGATTTTAGCTTCTTGTACTGAAACAGTTAGGGTACATTCTGGGGGAAAATCTATCCTATATCTGAATACTGAGTTTTATCATAGGTATGTATGTATGTATGTATGTATGTCGTTTTCATTTAGTTTATTTAATTCTCTGTTGGCATTTTTAATGTATAATCATGGAGTTAAGATTGCTGTGTTTCCATTCTGTGTAAATGGAGTCCTATCAAGCAGGAAGAAATCAGATACCGTACAAATACATTTATCAATATTTAATGTGACTACCAGTCTAGGTTATAGAAGATCCTAAAGTGAGGCCATGCACTCGCCTTTATATGGCTCCATCGATTTTACTAATGTATCTCATTTGCTTATTTATGTAATGTATTGTTTTAGCATATTTCTAGATTTGCACCGGAAGTCTATTTGTCGATATTCATTTACTTTTTTTAGGTTTTTGTTTTAACCTCCGTACCGTGTATATCAGCAAAATTAAATATTAAGGAATTTATATTCACAACATACTTAATAGAATTACATTTAATAATGATATTGATAAAAATTTCATCCAAATCCTTTTTATCCAAATTTCGATTTTTTCATATTCAACCTGGCTAACGCAAAGTCTCCAAAACTGAGTACTAAAGGTGTGTTATGCCTCTCTGACCTTTACAAATTGGACAGGATGTGACAACATTCACAGTGCTGGTTAACACCATTGTCTACCAGTGTGGATGTACTGATATGTACCGGTTAATCAATGCGACCCAGTCTGTAATTCGTCAGTCAAGCCGTACCTTTGTGTACTGGAGTCTAAGTGTGAGCGGTTCGGTGTACTCAAAGCCTAGTACACAACAAATAAGTCCAGACGAGTCCATTTAGTTTCCATCGAGTGAATTAATGGTTTACTCCGCAACGTTCTGAGGGTGTTTAACACAGAAACAAAAACTTGACACATCTACCTCACATTATAGGTATAGTCCTTCTGAATCTCAAAACCGTTCACATTAGTATCCACACAAATCTCTTTCCCTAAGGTTTCTCTCTTGATCGTGTGGGTTACCGTTGTCATGCTAACATTTTAATAATAAAAAACAACTAAATAAGATTACATCGGATTACACAAGTTTTGGCTTATTCTGGTACTAAATATTGAAAACAAATTCTGAGTAATTGTATAAATATGTTTTGGAAAGATGTTTTCAAAGCTTGGTACAAACTTAGAACAAGAGAAAATCAGTACAAACAGAATACACTTTCTGTACTTAAATAACTTTATGGTTTAATAAGAATATAATTATTGGTAAAAAACAGTTTTTTTTTTCAAAAATGATTTAAGAAAGGGATTACAATGATTAATGATCTAGTTAAGGACATCACATCCTGTTCTTTTTATTCCCTTGAGGAATTCTGTGATTTGTATGGTTACATATCCAATTATCTCCAATACCATGGGCTGTTAAAAATATTAGGACTTATCTTAAAAATTGTGACATTATAAACAAACCTCTACCTTATCCAATCATACTGTTAGACCTGGAAATCATTTTGAAAAAGAGAAAGGGATTTCAGGACTTTTATAGCATACTTAGTAGAAATAACACCACTCTTACTGCACAAAGTACATGGGAAACATTCAATTTTAATAATGATATATAGGGGAAAATATTCTCCCTCCCGTTCAGGACAACTAACAATACAAACTTTCTATGGTTACAGTTTTGTATAAACCATCACATTTTAACTACTAACTCTTATATTTACAAATAATCCTCACTGTACTTTTTGTATGACAGAAAGGGAGACAATTACTCACATTTTATGGGAATGCAATGAGGTACAAAAGTTACAAACAAGTTTTGAAACACTATTAAAAGTTCTTACTATTAACTTTCCTGAACACAAACAAACTGATTTTTGGAATATATGAACAAACAGGTCTTTACAACGGAATAGATAATGAAATTATTTTACTTATTAAACAATATATATATACAAAACCAGATGTTTTCTTAATTCCCTAAATGTTATGGTATTAGCTAACTAGATTAAGGAGTACTATAGTCCAGAAATACATTACACTTACGGTAAAGGAGAAGATTATCTTTAAAAACTTAATAATGATTGAAGACGAAATAGATGAAACTTGTTGGTCTATCCTCAATTTCAAATCTTAATTCTTGTTTTTTAATTTTAACACATCGTCGTGTACTATTCTATTACTACTTTTTACCGTTGAGTACGAATGGATGGGTGAAGATGTCTTGTTTTTGTACACTTATGTCCAAATCTTTCAAAAATAATAATAATAAAAAAACATAAAAAAAAGATTACATCAGATTTTCATACTGAAACGACTCCGAATATTTTGTTCAAAATCTGTTGATGGACTTAATGTAATTTTGAAAACACGTAAAAAATATGTTTTTTTTCAAAATCTGTTGGTGGACTTGATGAAATTTTTAAAACGCAAAAAACGTAAGAATTAGTGTCAACAGATATTGATCACACAATAAAACCGTATGTAAATCACAAGATACTTGTAAACTTAAATCGTTTAATCTCTGAAAGACGACATCAGTATCATAACGACAAGAGTCAAAGAAAACTGGATTCTCGCAGATATATCTACTAGTACAGCTGGGGGTCAGTATTGGAATAAAAGTGATTTATTTGACTTCATTCTCAATTTAAAGGAAGGTTACATTGTAGGATAATTATGTAAATGAAATTATGAAAAGGTTTCTTCACCTTTATGGATTTTACACTAAAGTATGAAGTTTCCATTTTCACTTATGTTTTGTAAACGTTATTACAAGTGTATTAAATTCGACTGCTATTTCAGAATATTAGATCTCAGAGAATATCAAAAATGTCGAATTCAACATCAAGGTGAACGTCAATTTTGGTATATTTAAGAATGGATTGTCAATTTTACACTTATGGCATGATGCTACAAACAGGAGGACCCGATAACTAAAAGGAGATTTCATTACTTATTCAAATGGTTTTTGGGTTAGCTTTTCCAGAAACTTGATCCTGGAAAATTTATCCAATGTGTTCGTCGGAATCAGGTATATATTTCCTATTATTTGTTGTGATAGAAATCGATGGAATTATAATGCCAAAGCGAAACTAGAAGTTGCCGAAGCTAAAGCAGATAATTGACAATTGTTTAAGAATTAAGTGTAGTGTATCTTAAACATCACGTGTATATACATGTTTGCGTTAGCGCACGTTATCGGAACAGATGTGGGCGTGTCTGATAGGGTAGGTACAACACGTGCTCTAAGACGCAGATTTGTACTTTGTTATTCGAAAGCAGAAAACGCCATTACCTCGTCAAATAAATATCTGGGGTCACTTGTAAAAATGTTGTAAAGCTATGGAGTCTTTCACCTAATTGTGAACTAGAATTTGCTCAGTACAACATGCTGGTAAAGGGTGCACATGCTCATTGTGATGTAGACTGTTCTGGTACTATGTTAGTACTCTACAACAGTGTTTTACCGCAGTAGTCAACGATTATCCTGTCCAGGTGTATGTTCTCCTTGTTAACTTGAGTAAAGTGAGTGAAATTGTCACTCGGCAGTCCTCCTGATGTCACGAAATGCATGTTTAAAAACGAAGTTTATCTTTTTGTCTTACTTTCAAATGATTTTCGCCGAAAAAGCCTCCGTTCTTACATTTATTTAAGGAGATAACTTTGTAGACATGTAAGCCACATATACATACTATTATCCTGACAATTTGATTTAATTTCTTGACATTCTGGCTTCATGGTCTGTAGTATTTCTTTGTATGTCACTGACTAGCTTCCCGTACATTATGTTTCATACTTAATTCCCTATATTTAAACTCTTAATTAACAATTATCTTTGTCCTTTATGTCTCTTCCTATCATGGTAAGTCAACTTTGTTTTCTCGTTGTCGTTTATAGCTTCAAATTTAAAGGAATAAAGATATGAATAAATGAATGGGTTAAAGTTTTCATCAGCTTAGCTAACGAACTAGTTAGTTAGTGACCTACATCTTTTCACTAATTAATTACGCAAAATTTCTCACCATTGAAATTGCTGTTCAGGATTTCTGATCGAGAAATACCTACCTCTGGGTCACCTGACATTCGTTGATAAAATATTTAAAGAGGTTAAGTGGTTGTATCTGTATTTACCTTTGTTATAGGAACCGTTGAATGAGACAAGGGGAGGGAACTCCGATGAGCGTAACGATACAAAGTATGAAAAGTGTTTTTATTTTCCAAATGAAAAAAATACAAAAAATCCTGATAAACTCTTTGAATTATAATTATGATCAAAACATAATGTGAATATATTGATACATGTAACAAAACCAGTTCATTTCTGCAACGATCTTTACCTTGGCGAGAGTAAGTTTTTCACCTTTAAAATCCGAGTTTTTTCTTTCACAATAATATATCCACTCTCTTTTTGTCAGACATGACACGAAACAATCGAAGACTGATCTTTAGCAGTTTGATTTTTAATTGGATCCAGTCATTCCGAAAACTGACTGAAAACGGAATATAGAATTTAGACGAGACCCTTAACGCTACAGTAAGACTTCAAGCGATGTTATTAATTAAAACCCACTGTACTCGGAGATCACAATTGTGTATGACTAGTTCATCCATAGGTAACACAGTAGATATATAATGATTAGATTTGTACCAAGTGTAACGACGCCAAGACAAATTTCGTCTGGTTTGTTATATTACAACGTACGTAACATACCGGTTTAATGAATGACAACGATGCTGAATGCTTTATGGTGTTAAAATTACATTTCCTTAACTTTTATACAAGAAGAAATATTTTGTTAGATAACATCAACATTTACGATTTATTTTCGAAAAAAAAAATTGTTGCCATTTCTGCATTTTTTAAAACTATATTATATACTTGTTGCTGTGTGTGTATATATATATATAGCAACAAATATTGTCAATAACACCGATTTGACGGTCCTAATATCTTTCTATTGACATAGTACCAGAATCCACTCAATCACTTTAGATGGTTGACAGAAGGCCTAGTTTATCGAGATCCTATGTAAATCTATGTCGAAAATCATGAAATTAACATAATTAGTTTGAAACTAGCCAGTTCTAACAAAGTGAATATTAGTCTATAGAAAGATTAGTAATCATCCAACAGAACGTAGTATATTATAAAAAATACTGTTCAATTCAACAACTATGCTGTAAGACGATATCAATATAGCACAAACATATCCATTGTATAAATGTAACATGTGTAACAAGGTTATCACTAAAGGGACAGTTTAAATATTCCAGTCTACGCGGATAAGCTTTTCGTCTTCTCTCTCAAAAGGAGACAGTCTCAACAACATCACAGACGTTTAACAATATAACACCAACAAGTTTTATATGTACAAACAATTTGATATAATATTATGCGTGTACTATAACGATAATGAAACTACAATGTAACAACAAATAGAAAAGTGCCGATAATTTCGCAAATTATCAACCTGCAATTTTCATTATCTATTATGACGTAATGGAATTTTCATTATCTATTATGACGTAACGGAATAGATATCTGGTTTAGTCAATACCTTGTTAAACTTATCTAGAAAATCAAAATACTTTTCTTGGGTATATAAATTGACCAAACTGACAATGTTCCTAGCTATACCAAACAGGAAACATTTGTTGAATTCTACAGCTTCATATGATGTTACGAGTAATAAAAGTTAATCTTTAGCAAATGTTTATGGTGTCAATACTGTAATAGTATGATTAATATAAATATGTATACAATATCACTGAGATTGGACAGAAAAGGTTTTCAAGAACTCATTTTAAAAAATATTTTTTGAAAAAGAGAGGAAAGAAAGCAGTAAAAAACAAACATTGAATGTGTATGAGTAGATGTATATTATCCCTACAGTTTAGAATGACCAAGCAAGAATAATTGCATTAACGTTTACTACGAAAAAGATCTGTCAGAAAAACCCAAATGAAGACCTCCATAACCAACATAACATCCTGTAAGACAAGAAAGCTGATGTTTTTCATGTTGTAGGATTCGGACTATTGTAATATAACAATTTCGCGACATTTAAGCATAGACAAGATAGATGATAAACGAAGAAATATTGACTTGAAATAACAAATAGAAAACAGTTTAAGCAAGTACATTATGCATTCTTGAAATTATCTTTCAGATATTTACTGTCCACACGAGTTGAAATAATATCATTGTATGACAGATAAATACAATGATACCGAGACAGTTGTCCGGTCAACATTTAGAGAGAACATTTAGAATACAATATAATTATATATATAACAAAGTTGGTCATCATTTCTTTGAACAAGAAACTATTTACGCTATATTGTCGTGCGATTTCGTAGATTGTGCCGAAATGGCGTAAATACACTTACTTATTAATTCAATGATTTAAAAAGTATCATAAATTTAGACAATGCAGACCAAGACACAAAATAAACATCAATAAAGAGAATACCAAACAAATAAAAAATGTTCGTAATTCTTAATTAACAAAGGCACATACTTATGCTACGACAAACATTGACACAACAAAAAATGGTACCCAAGTCATGTGTCTATGGCGGACATAAAAACTGTTATTTATTAGTATATTACAAAGCAAGATATCTGTATAACAGCCCTATACCAAACGATTCCCAAAAGTGCTTTCTTCCTTGAGACCTTCCTCCACTTCAAAAAATGTCCTCACCGAGACCTCCAACTCTAAAAATGCCCTCACCGAGACTTCTAGTATTAAGTAATGCCCTCACCGAGACCTCCACTACTAAGTAATGTCCTCACCGAGACCTCCACTACTAAGTACTGTCCTCACCGAGACCTCCACTACTAAGTACTGTCCTCACCGAGACCTCCACTACTAAGTACTGTCCTCACCGAGACCTCCACTACTAAGTACTGTCCTCACCGAGACCTCCACTACTAAGTACTGTCCTCACCGAGACCTCCACTACTAAGTACTGTCCTCACCGAGACCTCCACTACTAAGTACTGTCCTCACCGAGACCTCCACTACTAAGTACTGTCCTCACCGAGACCTCCACTACTAAGTACTGTCCTCACCGTCCTCACCGACCTCCACTACTAAGTACTGTCCTCACCGAGACCTCCACTACTAAGTACTGTCCTCACCGAGACCTCCACTACTAAGTACTGTCCTCACCGAGACCTCCACTACTAAGTACTGTCCTCACCGAGACCTCCACTACTAAGTACTGTCCTCACCGAGACCTCCACTACTAAGTACTGTCCTCACCGAGACCTCCACTACTAAGTACTGTCCTCACCGAGACCTCCACTACTAAGTACTGTCCTCACCGAGACCTCCACTACTAAGTACTGTCCTCACCGAGACCTCCACTACTAAGTACTGTCCTCACCGAGACCTCCACTACTAAGTACTGTCCTCACCGAGACCTCCACTACTAAGTACTGTCCTCACCGAGACCTCCACTACTAAGTACTGTCCTCACCGAGACCTCCACTACTAAGTACTGTCCTCACCGAGACCTCCACTACTAAGTACTGTCCTCACCGAGACCTCCACTACTAAGTACTGTCCTCACCGAGACCTCCACTACTAGATACTGTCCTCACCGAGACCTCCAATACTAAGTACTGTCAATACCGAGACCTCCACTACTAAGTACTGTCCTCACCGAGACCTCCACAACTAAGTACTGTCCTCACCGAGACCTCCACTACTAAGTACTGTCCTCACCGAGACCTCCACTACTAAGTACTGTCCTCACCGAGACCTCCACTACAACTAAGTACTGTCCTCACCGAGACCTCCACTACTAAGTACTGTCCTCACCGAGACCTCCACTACTAAGTACTGTCCTCACCGAGACCTCCACTACTAAGTACTGTCCTCACCGAGACCTCCACTACTAAGTACTGTCCTCACCGAGACCTCCACTACTAAGTACTGTCCTCACCGAGACCTCCACTACTAAGTACTGTCCTCACCGAGACCTCCACTACTAAGTACTGTCCTCACCGTCCTCACTGTCCTCACCGAGACCTCCACTACTAAGTACTGTCCTCACCGAGACCTCCACTACTAAGTACTGTCCTCACCGAGACCTCCACTACTAAGTACTGTCCTCACCGAGACCTCCACTACTAAGTACTGTCCTCACCGAGACCTCCACTACTAAGTACTGTCCTCACCGAGACCTCCACTACTAAGTACTGTCCTCACCGAGACCTCCACTACTAAGTACTGTCCTCACCGAGACCTCCACTACTACTACTAGTAATGTCCTCACCGAGACCTCCACTACTAAGTACTGTCCTCACCGAGACCTCCACTACTAAGTACTGTCCTCACCGAGACCTCCACTACTAAGTACTGTCCTCACCGAGACCTCCACTACTAAGTACTGTCCTCACCGAGACCTCCACTACTAAGTACTGTCCTCACCGAGACCTCCACTACTAAGTACTGTCCTCACCGAGACCTCCACTACTAAGTACTGTCCTCACCGAGACCTCCACTACTAAGTACTGTCCTCACCGAGACCTCCACTACTAAGTACTGTCCTCACCGAGACCTCCACTACTAAGTACTGTCCTCACCGAGACCTCCACTACTAAGTACTGTCCTCACCGAGACCTCCACTACTAAGTACTGTCCTCACCGAGACCTCCACTACTAAGTAATGTCCTCACCGAGACCTCCACTACTAAGTACTGTCCTCACCGAGACCTCCACTACTAAGTACTGTCCTCACCGAGACCTCCACTACTAAGTACTGTCCTCACCGAGACCTCCACTACTAAGTACTGTCCTCACCGAGACCTCCACTACTAAGTACTGTCCTCACCGAGACCTCCACTACTAAGTACTGTCCTCACCGAGACCTCCACTACTAAGTAATGTCCTCACCGAGACCTCTACTACTAAGTACTGTCCTCACCGAGACCTCCACTACTAAGTAATGTCCTCACCGAGACCTCCACTACTAAGTACTGTCCTCACCGAGACCTCCACTACTACTGTCCTCACCGAGACCTCCAAGTAATGTCCTCACCGAGACCTCCACTACTACTAAGTACTGTCCTCACCGAGACCTCCACTACTAAGTACTGTCCTCACCGAGACCTCCACTACTAAGTACTGTCCTCACCGAGACCTCCACTACTAAGTACTGTCCTCACCGAGACCTCCACTACTAAGTACTGTCCTCACCGAGACCTCCACTACTAAGTACTGTCCTCACCGAGACCTCCACTACTAAGTACTGTCCTCACCGAGACCTCCACTACTAAGTACTGTCCTCACCGAGACCTCCACTACTAAGTACTGTCCTCACCGAGACCTCCACTACTAAGTTATGTCCTCACCGAGACCTCCACTACTAAGTACTGTCCTCACCGAGACCTCCACTACTAAGTACTGTCCTCACCGAGACCTCCACTACTAAGTACTGTCCTCACCGAGACCTCCACTACTAAGTACTGTCCTCACCGAGACCTCCACAACTAAGTACTGTCCTCACCGAGACCTCCACTACTAAGTACTGTCCTCACCGAGACCTCCACTACTAAGTACTGTCCTCACCGAGACCTCCACTACTAAGTACTGTCCTCACCGAGACCTCCACTACTAAGTACTGTCCTCACCGAGACCTCCACTACTAAGTACTGTCCTCACCGAGACCTCCACTACTAAGTACTGTCCTCACCGAGACCTCCACTACTAAGTACTGTCCTCACCGAGACCTCCACTAATTAAGCTTGAATTATAGTTAAAAAGACCCCAATAATAAAACTTGTATAGATAAAAACGACATTTCTCAATGAAAATTACTCTCTCATTGGTTATTACTGCTGGACGGATAACACGCGTTTCGAATACGACTTGTTTAGTCTTCGAACAGCTAAATTATGGTCTGTATACTCGTAAAAGAATAACATTAAAACACGATAAAAAATACATATAAAAAATCCAATTGCACTTTTCCTATATCATCGATTCCAAAATTTCAAGAAAAGGTTGAGCAAGTGATTCATATTTGCAACAAACACCATTCCCATGCAATTAGGAAGTCATTTCAGCATCTCAGTGATATTAACCTCCACTTGTCAAAACGTACTGGTCATGAAAAGGAAACGTTCGGTGTCAAAAATAGTAATGACATCAAAACTCGATTTCAATTGTTACACCAGAGAAAATATTTCTAAAAATATAAGCTCCAATACAACGATTTATAAAACCCTCTTAATTAGATCAGCAATTTTGATGTGGTGTTTTTGAAAAGCTCATCGTCATTCCTCATATCTCGGTGGAGGAGAACGTATTTCCTCCCTGTCAGCGTCCTGCGGTTTCACCACGATCCGTGTTGTATGTTGAGTTCTTCTCTGATTTCGACGGTTACCTCCCCTTGTCCCATGTACGGAAGGCAACAATCGGTTTGCTGATCTTGGTGTTTCTATTGCAGGCGGAGGTACGGGGAAGCCGGGGTAAGGTGGGGGTTCGTACGACTTTGCCTCGTATGCTGGAGGTTTAAGAATTATTTCGGACTGTGACTGACTGCTATCAAACAGTGTGTTGTAAGACGGAGGCTGGACAACAGTGCCTGTAAAATTCGTCAAGGAATTTCTGCCGCTTCGACCATTCCTGTGTGTTCGACCTGAATGGGATATAGCTACAACAGTAATCGTGGTGTCATCCCTCGAACGTCGGTGCACGTGACGCCTTGATGCGCTTGTCAGCGAATCCTCGTTTTCGTTTACTTCCCTGCCAGGTCGTCTGACGTTTTCAGTTTTACGTTTTTGCCTCTCTTGACATCGCATCACCCATCGAATTATTCCAAGTGATAAGCAAAAACCACCAACTGCAACAATGACACCCACGATGATGGATTTTATGCTTCCGTCATCTAACCCGCTGTTATCTGCTGTTAAGTCTGCTGAAGAAAACGGTAAAATAGAGAACTAAACTAAATAATTACATTGACTACGGAGTTAAGTTCAGTGAACCATCTCTATTTTTAAATGCACTGAGGAGTTTTCCTGAATTGCTTTTGGAGGAAGGAAGCCTTTTACTCTTCAATGATGTTGGAAATACTTGATTAGCGAATTTATTTATATTATTGATAATGCTTTCAAAAGTGCTTTTTATGAACGTATTAGATCTTTCTTACAGTACAGATCAATGCAAGTATATAAGTAAATGGATACAGCTGACCTGTTTTCTGTTCCAGGTAGTATTTAACCATGATCCCTCGTCCATTGTTTGTAGTGTCGGCATAAAACCGAACAAGGGCAAACTTATCTCCCTTGAGCGTCACAGTTGGTGTTGCTGTTCCACAAAAAACCTTTTTCGCAGCAGTATTTGGACAGCTACCTAGAAAACGAGAGACAATACCATAGAAGCACAAAATTGAATAAACACAGAGATATTGGTTTGTATAGCTTTTAGAAGTAATACAAAAAAAATTCAAGCTTCGTGTTTGTACGTACGATCATATATGGCCACCCTATCATAGCCACAGTTGCCACTGTACTCAGTGTCGGCGTCTACAACAAGAATGGTTAAGGAGTCGTTCGCTTCCGGTTTAACGATCAGCCATTCCTCCCTAAGGTTGCTGTAACAAGTTTAAGAAATGGAACATTATGTAACAAGTTTAAGAAATGGAACATTATGTATGATGGTCATAGCAATGGAACATTACGTATGATGGTCATAGCTCCAAATGTTAGGCCTCAGCTTATAATATCCTAAATAGATATGCAATGTCAATCCAAATCGAAGGTTAAACGTTTTAATATTATAATCGTACCAGGAATTAAATGAATTTAGTCCGCAATGACTTCGAATACAGATATTAAATAGTACATACATTGGTTATGTAGTAACAACACTTTGGACCTCATTAACTGTCTCTTTTTCTGTATAGGACATGACGGAGTCGCCCATAATGTTGTTCTTATCATACGACTGCGCTTCTACCATACTAACCTTGGATATGACAATGGGTAACCACGTGATTTAAACACCTGGGCTTCCGTTGTGGCAGTCAAAATATGCTGGTTTGTGTAGTGATGAAAGCAAAACGGGATAGCTGTAAGTTAAAAACATGTTTTATATCAAATTGTTCTTTAAATATCACGCCTTTACACATAAACTTTATGTAAGAAAATTTGCATTTAGTTGAATAATGATATAAAATATTTTGCTTATTTTGGGAATATCCAATGAAATGAAAACATGAAATACGGAAACATGGGTTTTAAAAAATCAACAGTTTATTATAAATATTTTGAATAATTAAAACCATGCAAATTCATCATGTGATACCACAGCAGACATAATGCCTGAAAATAAATGAGTAATTTCATTTGGTTCGAAGTCGTTTTTTAATTTAAGAATGTGAATCGTTTACGAACTTGCATAACACTAAACAATTAACAATGTGTTCAACGGAATTATCATCCATAATAGGTCACGATGTTATAGCATTTAGAAAATAGACATTGTACATAAACTACCACAAGCAGTCTCCTTTTAACCAAAGCGAATTATGTAAGTAACACACACTCCAATTAACATTACCATATTCATTATCGTCTACCACATTCAAACGGTAACATTTATAAACAGACATTGATACAAACATAAATGATGAAATGTCAGTCATATAATGCATATTGTTGACGTTTCATTTAGATACTTTCAATTGCTTTGACCCAAAGTACAGTACCATTTGACTTTGAAGGCGATTTTTAAAATTCCATTTTTATCAAATTTATTACAAAACATTCGCGTTGACTATGACGCTATTATACGTCGTTTCGTGCTCTTTGTTTTAATTAGTGATATCGATGGTAGCCATAGTGACAAGGATTTCAACTGGTTTAACAAGACAAACGTGAATCAAGAGACAGTGTAAAGCATCAAGACTATTTATAATATATCTAATAGTAAACAGAGGAAGAAATAGGCTGACCTAAGGTAAGGTTAAACAAGCATGAATAAAGCTGAATAAGTATAAAAATAGAAATCCTGAACTTAGTATAGCGTTGCTCAGAAACACCTAAAGCATTATATACAGAAGCGACCATCCGTTATCTAAACATGTAGCAAAACCCGTAACAAAACCATCTACAGACATAATAGGTTTGATGGACAACTTTTTCTGCAAAATAATGTCATCAGTGAACGAAATAATATTCTAAAATTCAAATTTATATGACGGCTCTTTTGTATAGGACAAATGAATTAGATGTAACTCGAAACATTGGTAATGTATATTGGAAAGACAAATCAAGTCTGACTGTGTACTTAGCAGAACTCTCTAAATGCTCTGACTAGTTGTGCTATGCAAACATCTATTCGTGATTACATGTATGTTATTAATAAGAAAATGTGTTATGTTAAGTACCATATCACTCTGATAAAGGATGGGTAGTTACATTGGATGGATATAGCAATTAAAAGTGGAGACACAATATAAGGATAAGAACAACACTCTATATGAAAACAGACATGTTTTACTGGAAGCTGTATTTAAAAGGGACTACTACTGAACGAGGTGCTCTGACATACAAAGATGAGATTGATCTCCGGCTTCCATCCCTGGGTTTGAAGCTGGCGACGTAACTCCACCTATTGTTGTTAAGTCAGTGGGTACCGTCGACTTGTCAGTCGTTGTGGTAGCTATAACGCTTGTCGTTGTCAAAGTCGTTGTCGTTGGTGCTGGTGTCTGTTTTGTTGTTATAATTGTTGTCGGTAATGTTGTTGTCATTTGAGAAGTTGTTGTTGATAATGTCGTTGTTGTTGTCAGAGTTGTTGTTGATGTTGTTGCTGGTTTTGTTGTTGTGGTGGTGGGGGTCGTGGTAGTAGTGGTGGTGGTGGGGGTCGTGGTGGTGGGGGTCGTGGTGGTGGTTACTGCTGCAATATCCATATATATGTTATAAATCATATATCTTTTATGTTTATACCGTTATAAAGATGGTATTACATAACCTAACATTAAAAATACTACGTTTTTATAAATCTATTGAATGAATGCCGAAGATACATTAACCAGGTGATTTAACTGAGAAATAAAAGATTTAGTACGCTAAACACTAGAATTGTCCATAATGTTGATAATTTCAATTATGTGAACGTAACTGAGTACTTACGAAGTGCGACAGCTCGATATCTGATCTTAAAGCCTTCCCCTACAAAAGCGTCACCGTTCGAGAAGAACCTGACAGATGTAGAAGTTTCAGTCGAGTTGTAGTAACCCAATCCAATAGATGTTCCACAAAAGATATCCATACGGTCACTATAACTGTTACCTAAGACAGAAAAATGGGTTATTATCTTCCCTTTTAAGCTTTCTTGTGCGAGTTCACGTAGTCATAGTTAACATACTCTCTATCAAATGCCTATGACTTGTATCATTAGAGATTCCTGCATAGAGATTCGGATAGATAATTAACGAATTTTTAAATTACAGATCTAAATCCAGAAAGTTTCTAGTAACTTCAGATCAGGGTCTGACTATTGTTCAGAATGTCCATAGTGTTGCGATACTTCTTTTATACAGTGTAAATGAAGAGGGTAAAATAATTACATTAATATATAATACATGAATTAATTTGCCCAAGTAGCCTCAACGTACCATTGTAGAGTTGAACACTGTCGGCCTGACATCCTGGACTATCCTGTAGCTTCATATAACTCACTTCAAACATGATTATTCTACCCGGGTAAGCATTGATCGGCCAACGAATCTCTAAGTTGCTGGAATGAAGTTAAATTAACATTTATTATCATGATCCTAGTCGTCTCATTATGTTAATAATGATAATGCTTTCAATTTAAATTTAAAGTTTTCAATTTCAGCAAATTCTATTGCACAAAAGGTAGGGGCATCAGGTATTGTGTATTTAAGCCTTCTCCCATTCTGATGATGATGATGGTTAACCATCTCCATGACACTTCCCGTTGCTAAGTGTTATCTAATCGACTGAAGTCGATTATCTGGCGATGTGAATCTAGTCTCATTTCTCGATGTTTTTATGTATGCGACAAAAGGGTTAATTCTTCTTGCTACAGTATCATAGAATAAAATGTATATAGACACGAATAAATTCCAATTTTATTTCATTACAGTGATTAAAATTTCCAGCATTGAATATTTGAGAGGTCAATGAGAAATTAAATACACAGTAACATGCACATCACTACCTGCATTTAAACACACGAAGGTTTTATCTGATCCATCGCCAAAGACGATAGAATGATTGTTATCAAAGCCGTACGCTTATACAAGGAATATAATCCAAATTTATCAAGGAAGTTATTTCTAAACAAGGCTCATAATATTATCAGGCGTTGCAGTCGGTCTATCAATTAACCTCAAATTACCAATATTACCAATATTATGTAGATATATTGAACGTACCTTAAGTATCAACAGGGCGAATGACGGGCTTAATTGATAGTGTTGTATAAACATACCTGATATACTCCGACCCTTTGCTGGGAAAACGAAGAGATTTCCATCTACTAGTATACGCTGTCCGAGGTTTCATGGTAATATTCAGACGCCACATTCCGGCTGCAGTGATTTGAAATATGAAATATTAGCTTGATAACATACTAATTATGTCATACCCCTGCCTGGATAGGATGATGGATACTAAACAAATGACTGACACAGTATAGTCTTTCGTAAGTGATTTGACAATGCATATCGCTATATGAACGAACAAATATACTACCAGGAATTGGAATGAGTTACGTATTATAGAAGATAAAAACATATTGGGTTGAAATTTAGCCTGATTACACTTCCTCCGTATTAAATATAGTCCGAAGGATATTAAAAATCAGAACAAGAAAATGAAGATATAGTTTGATGTGCATTTATTATTATAAATTGGCATGAATGAGTATTATGCAATTTAATCTCACTTCCGTAGATTCAAATAGCTGGTCATTAGGACATGTTCAGGTTACAGTCGTGAAAGAGTGAACGTTGACGACTTAATCTTTGTCGTTTTAGGTGACATCAAAAGCAACATCAACGACGAAAGTAACTTGATAATACCTGTCTCTTCACAAAATATATGACACATCCTTGTAGAAGCTAAGCATTAAGCATTAAAAACAAAGGATATTTTAATTTAAAAAACCTAAACTATCTACAACAAAATTGGAAAGGTGTGCGACGTAATTGTGATATCCAGCAAATACTAACATCAAACTAAAGCTTAAAATATGGTGTGAAATTTGCTTCGTTCGAAGAAATGTTTTCTTAATTCTAGATAAAAATGAACAAAGTATTTAAATAAACTTGTTGGTTTGACCGTGCTGCTACCTGACGATTTGATAAGTAGTAATTCTTATATCATGTGAATCAATCTAGCTGCGTAATCATTCGTTTTAACTAGGGATGTCAATCGGTAGAAATTCCTATACGAATATTCGTCTGATTAAGTATAAATTATGCGAATTCATGTCGAATCCATATGGCACTCAGCTATAAGAAAGCAGCCCTTACATTCCTGGCTCACTGTACTGTAGTTTTTACCGATACAGAATAGTTTAAACAGTAGAAATTGAACTATGGATCGTAGAGAAAGTAAGGTGTTCCTATATGAAAGCAAAACCCAAGATTTTTTTTTGCTCTCTTTCTTTTTTCTTTCTCTGCTTTTCTCCTCCACTTTTCTTCTCTTCCTGTTTCTCTTAATAAGGCAATATATGTGTATCTCTTTTTATCAACTGATGCAAGTTAGCATACATGTGAGCAGTGTGATGCTTGAGTGAATATATGTTATGAATGTAATCAACACCATATATTGCTGAAAATCCTGAATAAAAAAAAGAAAATTAAAAAAAAAAAAAAAAAAATGAAAGCAAATCCCAAGTGAATATTCAGAATATACGTGACTAGGCTTTGAAGATTATTACGTAACTTAATTCTCCATGTTACCTGTTCGCGTTCGAATGATAGTATCTGCTTCCTTGCTTATGGATTTGATGAAATCTAAACACTCTTGACCGCAGCTGTCCAATAACATATCTGCATAGTTAGGAAAAATAGTGTACATAATTAAGTACAAATGTTGTCATTGATTACGCAACAGAGTGTGAATTATTGCTTACTGTATAAAATCATAAGAAAAGATAATTTCACATAAATACCACTGATTGCTTGCTTTATCATCAACAGCAATGGTCATTTTGAGCCAGAGTATCCATTGGGTAGCTAATTACTGCCCTACTCACCAGCATATGATATATGGGTGAAAATATGATATATTTTCAATATCCCCATAAATGTGCTCCTTTTGTGCATTTGTTCCGTGCAGCGACATGTGCTGAATTAAGAAAGCTTGAAAGCACTTAAAATGAAATGACTAGTGAGTTGTCTATTTTCTGCTATGTGTTTTAGTATACAAAATGAGGTAAATGAAAAAGCTAACCTGCGCAGACGAGACATCCAAACAGTGTGTAAGCAAGTATGACCCAGTTCATGCTGTCGTCAGTTCACTCCTATTTAAATGAAAAAATGAGTAAATATTGAATAAAGACCAAATTGTTCCAACCCACAAAAATATTGTTTCATTGTGTCTGTATTTTTAAAATCGAATTTAATTTCCTACTTTATTGAAAGAAATTCATCAGCGTTTTCACAAGAACTCAAAAAGTAATTTTCAAGAAGACATGAATAGTGAGTTAATACAAGTAACATGGAGGAAATATTTGTAAAACTGACAAGCAAACTTTCATCTTGTGCCAGCAGTATGTGTGGAACAACGTTCAAGTTTATATACAGTTGGTCTGACTAAATCATGTTCCTCTGTTGACACAAATCAAAATGATCTGTGCCAAAACACATGTAAATGTATCAACAAGGTCTTACTCTCCACTTAAACAAAACGGTGAACGTAGAACACAAATAAGGGTTTACATCGAAAAGTCCATATGAACAATCAATGGTTTGGACCAACTTGCGAAAATCTAGTCACCTATTATCAAATAAGAATTCAAATTCTTTAAATGTTGCTTATTATTTCATAAATATTTCTACAATAATGTCAGCAAATGATCCCTTATCAATAATGATCACGACAACGTGGCTTATGTTTAGCATCGAAAGTATTTCATGTAGTTTGCCCTTTTTTTTTTATCTTGGATTGGTAGATAATAGATAAGATTTTGATGAAATACCTTAAATAGTGTATAGTATTCTCATAACAGTGAATTAACAATATCACTAGATTTTTGTGCCTTCTTTGTGATGACTGCGTTTCAGGATTGTTTGGTTGGATGGTAAATGACACATCTTCTGTGCAACATCAGATACCTGTCATCAGTCTGAATATCGACTGGCGATATGCATGATTGATTACATACTGTTTCATTATTTATTCATACCGTTCTGGAAATGTATATTGACTTTTCTAAAAATGTTTTTGGCATATTGCGAAGGTACCACAAACCAGTCAATATAATTTATGTTTCATAGGTATCTCAGATAATTTCTTATATGTAATCCCAAAAATTACAGCTGTTTTGCTGTTATGAAAGGAAAATACTAACATTCACTAATTTTCGCGCAGTGTTGAAAGGTCAAATGTATACCTTTTTATGAGTATTCAAAACATAACGGTTGCCTCCGGACAGTGGTCATTGATATCTGTTATCTTTTCCTAAGTAGAATATGTATTTATTCAATAAGTCTGGGCAAAAGTACGTAAAAGGCTTTCAACCTTAAACCATATTGCAAAGTACCATGGTCCCTGTTCAATATCGATTTTAATTCTAAACACATAATTGTAAGCAACCTATTGTATTCATTACAACACCAATTAATCTTAATAACGTTTTTATATGGGTTTCACACACGGTAATTATAAAAAAAATTAATTAAAAAAACACCTTCACAAAACACAACATCACATTGTAATATTGTTCAAATTACTTGTGACTGCATAATTCATAAACGTGATACGAGAAAAATTCAATAGCACTCGCTGACGTATAAGCCGTTTATTATTTCAGTTGATTTAAAAATGATTTGCCCACAAATCATCTGTATGTATCCAAATGAACATTTGGTATGAAATTCAATTTCCAGATAAACTGGCAATAAATTGTTTCAGAAATTTTACCATAGAAAGATTTATTATCATACCGATTTATAAAAACAGACGTAGCAATGACACGTGAAAAAGCAGTGAAAGAACATCGATATACATGTTGTTTATGAGCATATGATCCGCGGTGAAGCCATTTTTTGTGTTTCAAATGAGCCCTGCTCTTCCATGGTTTGTGATTTGGTTAATGTCATTTTGAAGTATCCATTATAACCTAATAGCTAGTTCATAGTAGTGTTGTTCGTAAAACTATGGTAGTATATCTTTTTAAACACAATGAAAGATGTTTTGGACTATTTTATATGGTATGTCTTTACAGGTGTATTCTTTCCATCTTCACACTTTTCTTTCCACTGTTTTTTTTTTTTTTTTTCAAAAATTAGTCCGTGAATGAAAGTTGAGAAATGATCCTAGTGTTCTAGTGTGGTGACACAAGTCAGAACGACGAGTGATTCGAAGAATTGAACAATGTCATCATTCTCTTCATTAAAGATAAAACCTTGTCAAATTGACAGAAAAGATACATGTAGACCTGTCAACAAATTAGAAACCCAATGTCGATAAAGGAGTGCGCAATACATCATTAAAAAGAAACAAAAAAATAAGATTACATATCTCAGAAAGTTAACTTTCTATCTTATATTTTAATCAAAGGAAAATTTGGTTATTAAATGAGAACAATGAAAATAGTAATAAAACCATCAAACATATGCTAGCGACATTTAGCATATCGAATGCGGTAGAACGCACAATGGTATATACTCTAATGTGACCGTAAAATCTTCCCAAATTCTTCAACAGCCTGCATCTCCTGAAAACATGAATTTATTGAATAATACAATATATCGAGCTGTTGAATCCAGGTCCAAGTTACTTGTTGAGAAAAGATAATTCATTTGATAATATTTTTCTCTGATAAAACAAAAGTAACTCCCAACCAAATAAAATTAGATAAGTAAGGAAATACCGACATTCAAAAGCACAGATTCGATGAAACTATGGCAATATAAAAGAAAGATTTACACGGAGTCTCTTGATAAAGCAGAATACGACAAGGTGGTACGGAAGGGTAAACGTCTTCTGCTTCATCGACGACACCCGCCACGGACATTCCAAGTAAACAATATCACACTCTCCAAACGAGAGTAAGGTAATGATGACCGGAAACACCAGGCACTCTAACGAGCATCAAAAACTTCCAGCTATTTATCGCGCAAATCAACAAAGTACAAAATCAATGCACTAATCATACATAGAACCACGTTCTGTAGAAACTAGTTGACGTATTTTGATATAGGAAAAATAATACGTTGTATTCAATAATTTCTATATTTCGACGGATCCAAAAGTGAAGCTTTTTCCTATTAGTCTTATTTAATCGAAGGAATCGAGTCCTAAACGAATTTATCTCAAGTGTCAATAAATTATTTTACATTACATAAGTGTTGTAACAATGATAATATAGACTTGCTATCAGGTACAGTTTCATAACAATTCTAACAGCAATAACACAAGGAATGAAAAAGCCTCGGATGTTTTGGTGGGGTTACACAGTACAGTTCAGTTTAAAGGCTTAAAAGCTTCATCCAGGCACGATTCCACCGTCATAAATTATGTGACATCAAACGCAACCACTTCTTCAACGTGGCAATATTAGACGAACGGAAACATTGTTTGAGATATCAGATTACAATTACAATAAGGAAATTAAATTTTGTCGAAAATCGGGTTAGTGAGACTATTCCTGAAAATTCTTATTCTAATGTGACAATAGTGCCAATAATTGATAATACGTGTAGTGATGTTATCCCATGCGTAGCGACCTTGGTATTGATTTCCGTGCTTAGGGTTAAGATGTACGTGATAATGGTTCTCGTCACTTACAGGGCAATAGGCCAGTTGATTTCGAATATCAAGCAATTTCCTCTGTCTTTCCAAATAACCCATCTATATATTTTCCAAGAAGATGTAGATGGTGCTACTTCATATTTATTTAGTCAAGTTGAATACTTTTCCAGTGAATAAGCTAGAAAAAAAATCATCCGTCTTCCAAGCAGTTTAATCAAGTCACCCTCGTTCCCAGCAAATAAACTTGTTTTCAACAGATAAGTATAAATCTACCTTCGTCGCTCCAAGTAGACCGTGTCGTCACCGTTGTTCTCAGGAGATGATTCAGTGATCTTTGCTTTCACTAGATAAACTAGCCATTTCCGTGCCTATTACTTATATCCTCTAACACTTGTACTTTGTAGACAATTTCAGCCACACCTTTATATTTAATATCTCCTGATTCTTTGTTTGCAGTACAAACGTCCATCACCTATTCTATATAGATAACCGGGTTTACAGTAGAAAATCCAGATTCTCCCGTTCCTAGAAAATAACTCATCCCCCATCGTTCATCCGATCATTACCTTTCATTCCAAGTAAATATCTCATTTCTCCTTTCATTTCAAGTTGTAGTTCTATAGACCTTCGTTCCAATTATATATCCCATATCCCTTCTTTCTTTGACATTGACATTAAACTTGTCCTCGTCGGGAAATCCGTCCTTTTGTTCATCCATGTCGATGTTCAGCAATGTTTTTACAAAAATGTTAACTATTCATCGTCCTTCACAGTTGAAACTCCCGTTACCTTTGTAAACACATTCCGATTGGAGAGAATGTACATGAATATAATCGATGAAAAAAAACACATCATTTGGTTGATTTCTAAACTAGCTATGAATTACCTACGTCCGTGTCCGCTCCAATTATCTCTATGTTCGGTATACCATGAAAAGTGCTTAAACATGAGATTTACTGGTTGACATCGTAGTATGAACCTGTTCTTGCTTTTCAGTTGACTTTTGGTGTACCCATGAGAATTGTGACACTCTCTTGCCAGACTTAATATTGTTTCCATAGGAGGCTCTTTTACCAAACAGCGAAGTATCAAGTCGTTGAATTTCTTAATTAGATAGAAATCTATCAATGATGCCCTTGTACCGCAAACATTTTAATGACTACATGGATGTATATGTCGGTCGAACATGTAAATTAGTAACATTAAACACTCTTCTACAACGCCACCACCACTTACCACTAGCCTAATGATCAGCTTAACATTCAAAATGTCTTTTTTGTGTAAAAACAACTAGAAAATATCGACTAATCAACAGGATATCGACTAACCAACAGAACATCGACTAACCAACAGGATATCGACTAACCAACAGAATATCGACTAACCAACAAGATATCGACTTACCAACAGGATATCGACTTACCAACAGGATATCGACTAACCAACAGGATATCTACTAACCAACAGGATATCGACTAACCAACAGGATATCGACTAACCAACAGGATATCTACTAACCAACAGGATATCGACTAACCAACAGGATATCGATTCACATCCGAAATCAATGAATCACGGGAACAAAACGAACGAAAAAACCAGATATGTTATTGAAAGGTAAACGTCTTCTGTTTCATTGATGAAACAAGCCAGATTGATTTGGGTCAATCCAATTAAGTAATGTAGCATCCTCAAAGTTTTACAAAAGACATGTTAATTACTAGCACCTTTCTATACAAATGACCTTACCGGCATCACGCAGTTGATTCGTTCTACTCGGACTCCATAGTGATTTTTAGGCAATAAAGTTTGAAACCTAGAAGGTGACAGAGGGATATCCAAAGTGCTCGTGAGGTGCACTAACCCCACAATTCAATTAAGTTTGTAATTTTAATATATCTAATAATCTTATAAGAACTCAAGTACAAGTGTTTAATCTGAACTGTACCACTTTTAGAATGAATTAAAACATGACATGCTAGTTACGGCAAACCTGGTCCACCAGCAGTAACTGCCACTAGACGATTTAACTAAAGACACACAAGTTTGTAGCTCCTTTCAGTACAAACTTAGAATTAGATACAGCCAAGCCGACAATGAATTAAACTTCAGCATACATCTTTTCGTCCTTCTTAGACTCATCAGTGATGCTAAGAGCCTAAATTAAAAAAGCTTTGAGTCGACTTAGGAAAATCCAAATATAGATGTATAGATGTAAATGTAGATGGGGAGGTGAACTAGTCCGACAATGCTATAAACTTTGTAATTTTTATATGTCTGGTATTTTCGTAAGAATACTATATAAATGATTTGAACCTGAACCGTGCCACTATTCTCAAACGAAAAAGGTTTACCGCAACGAAACCGCGCGTCGAACATGTCTACCTCAATATTGCACAACAAATAGAATACTTTCCAGTGATATCATGGTGCTGACAGTTAAACTTATCTCTATAGTCTTCATCAACACGTATTCCTTGAAACCCGGTGTTGTAAGATTTCTGCCGGATGTCGAAATCACGGAATTAGTGTTGGGAACAAGCTCTTCATTATCAAATCACCTGTATATGCTATATTTATCCTAAATAGAAAATTCTCGACAAGGAAATCACCAGGTTTATCATAGAGCTTGCGGAAAGCCGTTCCAGACAATTGTAAGATGTAAAAGATTCTTTCGTAAACTTGATAAATACCTGCTTACGTCATCAGCTTTTTTTTTAATTTTTCGCAATCAAAATATCCGTGATAAATGTCGAATGTTCAGAAATGAAATCTGATGAAGATCACGAACTAATTTGTAGAAAAGTTAGAACAAGCGATTGCTGGGAGTCAAGTTGCAGAAGGTCAGACTGGCCGTTAATTTGGACTACAGATTTCAGATTATGAAAAAATTAGAAGATAATTCACGCTTAACATGCGAAACATCAAGCATTTAGTACTAAAATAGACTAGAATAGACCTTTTTTAGTTTTACATAGGTTTATGTCAATCAATTAAGTCACACACAAATTGTATGACTACATTTTCATTAATCAGTTCGCTGACAATATCAGCTGATTTTAAAACATCAGACAGTATTTGTCAAGCCACATTGAAAATGATTATTGTGCGTTAAAATGACTCGGCCATGAGGAAGTAGTCTGATAGCGTCTATAGATGTATCAGGATAATTATCAGGTGTTCAGGTGTTCGATGATAAAATAAATATGTAATTTCCATCAAATTTTCTCGGATTCATCAAAATCTTGAATTGTTTTTCAAGAGAGCCATGAAACAAACATTTTCTTTTCAATACATTTATTTTCGAAAATTTACTCAATTCATGAAAATATAATCCTTCTAAACTCAGAACCTGCTTGATAATGTTTAAACATACTACAATACATTAACCTCGTCATTATCGAACTAGTTTGTCATGAAGTAATGTTTGACAATATAATAATTGCCAATGATTCATCATATCTATGTTTTCTTACCTTATGTGTTATCGACAGTATTGAAAACTCGAATTGGTTCCAACATTTCTCTTGTCTAAAACACCGTCCTCACATGTTGTTTGTTTCCTGACTTACAATGTACGTGATACAGGTAAACAGCCAGGTGGAACGGAGACAGTAAGGCACAGGTGAATATTTCTACTGTAACAAATATCGATTTTCTGCCATCAACGCCAAGGGAGTTCGTTTCAATACAGCAACGTGATGACATCACTATGGAAACAGTGTTCTATCGTGAAAGTGAATACCTGTATATCATATTGACTAGTATGTGGTAGACGAAGCGTCTTATTTCATTAACATCCGAGTATCACGCTAAACTCATTAGTAATTAGTTAAAAATAGCATATCCGAGCTAAGTCTTCTGTTGTCGTTATATTATTGCGAGCCAAGAAGATATCTATACATTATTTATTCCAACTTTAAGGTCAACAAAATTTTACAATGTCTCTAAAAGATATCATTGTTATATTTAGTTTAGACAAGCGGAAAATGGACGCCAGTGCGAAATGAAAAAGGGTTCGTTTTCAACATTGAAAATGAAAGCGGGTAGCCGTGGACATCTGACATTCGACAGACCCATGAGAGCCCTTGTTTGATTACTGATCTCTGACCTGGGACCTGTCAAAAATTCTCTAAGTACAGTTGACTCAATGATTTGGCCTAAATATGTCAGATTGGGATCGCATCTCTCACATATACATATCAAATTTGATAACGTTTTCTTCGCTTGTGCTTATTCGGAAAATTTTACAGACTTGATGGGATTCTCCACACTAAGCATTCTGGTGGTTCACTACTCTCAGATAGAAGTCAGTAAGCTTAACTCCAGGAAACGATATGACTTCAAATGCTTCTTCTGATCTGTGATTTCATCACAACCTCTGCAGCAAAGTTGCCTTCTCTCCACTATTGCTAACAGTTCTTCACACACCCAATGTTTATTTGCATCTACTAACGATGTTTTATGCTATGGCGATTTTAAAGATTAGCAATTTTTTGGAATTCATTAATGATGTCTTATTTGCACAGTTAGATTTGACTGCGCTTTTGTTGTTGTTTACTGCGTGTTCTCATTTAGAAATGTGACATGTCTTATTCGAATTCACCAAAGATTTACATGGCAAGTGTCGTCAGTGAACCAGAATACCTGGCCCCATTTGTATAAAACATCTCAACTTGAGATTTCCTCAAGTCGAGATTTTCCTCAGCTGATATCTCCTAAAAAACGGCTTGTATAAAATTTTCTCAAGGAACAGGAGGAAGGCATCGGCTAGGATGTCCTGAAATTCCTTGAGGAATTTTCATACAAGATATTTTCAAGGAGATATCAGCTGAGGAAAATCTCGACTTGAGGAAATCTCCCGTTGAGATGTTTTATACAAGTGGGGCCTGGTCTTTACTCCTTGTACCGGTTCTTGAGTCTTCATGTGAATAACATTTTGCCCTAGTTTAAATGAATTTTAGTTTGGATTAGGATTTTAATGACATATCGGTACAACAATTTTAGCGTGATTCTTCCCTTTAATCCTTTGTTTCTCCATAGAGATTACTTTCACTTTTGACTTCACTGGCCTTCTCTTAAATACATTTCGCTCGTTTTTATCTCTGTTGTTTCCCTATTTACTCCAGATATCACTCATCATCCGTATCTGTCTGATAGTAGCATCCCTTCTATAATTCTATAAATAAAATATCCTTGAATTTGTCGTCGCCACTTCAGAATATTTTCCTCTAATGACCCAAGGATAAACGATGGAACATGAAGAACATAGATATTATCTTTGGCAGTTCTTAAGATTTAAAACATTAAGGATATCTTATAGATCGTGAAACATGAAAAATGAGAGAGAGAGAGAGAGAGAGAGAGAGAGAGAGAGAGAGAGAGAGAGAGAGAGAGAGACAGACAAAGAGAGACAGAGAGAGACAGAGAGAGAGACAGGGAGAGAGAGAGAGAGAGAGAGAGAATGAGAGAGAGAGAGACTGGCGTTTTTTGTGATTGGAGACGATGTAAAAATTATTACATTGATATTGAAACTCATCTAACATGTCAAACAACCAACGATTTCATTGTTTCATATTATTTTTTTCCTTCCGAAACAAAATAGAAAATACCACGTGGCTCCTTTCAGTAAAAGGTAGGAGCATTTGCTCCGAGAACTTTGGAGGTAAGAGTAGTGATCTTGGCATTGTGCTACCAGTATGTTAATTGATTATCGATTTATTAACTGTAGAGCTTGAAATACCAATGTTTCTTTGAAACTTATTATTGATGCTAATAAAATATATCCTGAAATGTTGAACACAATGACCAAGCGTCCAGTGTCTTTCAAACACTTTGGATTTGCTTTAGTCCAATCCCTTGTGGAAAGGAATATGGCTCGACTAACACCGAGTATTCACTTGTATTTTTGTGTATGTTTAGTAGGGTTGTTCCGGTGATAATGGAGCCTAGGACACGCCCCACCATCCACCCTTTTGTATATTTCTTATATCGGGTCCATAAAGCTGTCTGTATGGGTAAAGACTCATTTGCATACATGGTACACAGTTTCACTTAAAATCCATTGCACTTAATAAAACCAATCTGTCAAGAGATAGTCGTGTTTTAAATAATAAATTACGTGGTAATATTTTCACGAAAAAGCTGAAATATGGTAAGATTTTGAAGCTATTTGGTTCATTTTCAACTGTATTTATTTCTACGGGATACCATGGGTTACGTCCCCTTAGCGCTTATCGCGTTATAGGCACGTGCTCGCACAGGTAGAATGGGGTCAGTCATGGATTAGTGATTTTATCAGATTTCGACTCTGAGACCCGTGCAGTCATGGTTATATAGGTATCTGAGATATAGAGGTTACACATCTAATACGTCGTAATAATGCGGTCCATAACATGTCGGACTTATTTCGAATTTGAATCCGTGATAGCATAAATATTAATGCTCAAAATCACAAACAAATATAACCACGTTCAATGATAATTATAAAAATCCGAGTGTTACAATTCAGGTCAACAATATCTGTTGAATAAAACCTCACATCTTATTATATGAATGCATATGGTCACTTATTTCAAAGGACGCGCCGTAAAACCCCAACTGAGAACCCTGTGGTTTACCTGGACAGGTGTGAACTATAGCCATCTCTTTAGTGGACTAATTTCTCATCGACCCTATGTCCTATATGATTGCACATCACTACAGTCAATATACGAAGCAATCATCTAATTTGGTCAGGGGCGTATGTTAAAGACACCCCTGGATTTGGTTTAAAACACATAAAATTGCGAATCTAGAATTTGAAAATACATTTGAACAGAACAATTGATTATTACTGTAGCAATTTCAATTTGAAGATTAACAATTGAAAACTCTTTATCAAGCACTCGGATCGGAAGGAATCTACATCTACTGTTAACTATATCTTAAATAATCTATTACACTAAGGAAAGAAGGACAATGATTAGAAAGTGATAAATACAGCATTTTTAAAAGACATTTTATTTCTCTACTGTGGCAATGCTTCTATCCAATATAAATACGTAGTACAGAGCAAATCTCGAATTCATTGAACTCCTACAGTTTATTTATGATTTATATTTATAAATAGCGATCATGTTCTTAATTTTCAAGCAACAAGGACGTGATTTTTTTGCATGTCCAATATAATGATATACAATCTACTAAATGCGATACTAATACACCAATACAATTAAATTTTCTTTTAACAAAGTCTTGAAAGTCAACTATGTCAGGTAAAACCAGAAACGTATTTCTACTTTTCCTAGTTGTTTCAAATGCTAGAAAATGCATTTTTGTATCTATTTGGGTTTCTCATTATTATGATTGTGAAGAAAAATGCCAATCATAACGTATAAAATTATATTTTCTGTACAATGATTGTATTATGGAATATTTTGAATTGAAATACTGTATCAATTATTGTTAATTAGCTGTCTTTATATACCATTTTTCTAAAAAAAAAAAAAACAAAAAACAAAAAAAACAAATCTTTTCAAAACAAACAGCATAGTACAAATCTCAGTTTTCAAATTGATCTCGCTAACTTTTGTAACAAATAGTTTCTGTTTAATTGATAGTATCAATGCATGAAACTTAAAGACCCAACCAAAAAAAAAAAAAAAATCTCTATAAACAGCAATATCAATGTATGACTCCATACGAATTCCAACAGCCTTTTGGCTCTTTTGTGTTTTTTATCAGTCTCAAAGGGTGTAGCGGACAATACTAGGGAAATTTCAAAAATTCTATCCATGTATCGAATCTAGTTTGACTTGCCGTGTATATTGCGCGGTATGAGATACATTCACCAAAAATGTCTTCTTTTGACCTTTCCAGACCTATCAACAATCAAACAAGACAGATATATCGAAACATACGTGGTAATTTAGAGCGACATCTCGTTGTATCTTTATGTTGGTGTTGTGTTACCTATTTCCGTGTCAAATTTATTAGAGTTATTTCCCATGCGCTAGCGTACGTCACCAGGGACGCCACATGTCCTTTTCATTTGTGCATTTGAGGCCATGTCTTTCGATTCACAGGGTTGTATACATTACAAAAGAAGATATATTTAAGGGTGACGATAGCTGATTTGATCACCATAAATCCATATCATCAATGCCTTATTCCTCCAGATGTACACGCAAGACGCGAATTTCCAAGACAGTGACTTGTCAGAGGTGCGTTCTACATCCTGCACTCTGTCAGGGTTGTAGTTTACTAATCGGTACATACAGATTCCTTTTTTTCCATGATGTGTCTTATAATCCTTATAAAACCGCTGTTTATCAGCCTTTGTATATCTTTCACAATTATAATAAAGTTATAATATAATGTTATACAGTCACGATAATGCTATGGAGAAAGGCGTGCTTAATGTTGATGGAAACTTCTAGAGTTGAAATATATTGATCAACGTGTCAAAAGCATAAGTTGGTAATGATACATAAACTGAAAAAGGAGTACTAAAAAATTTTCTGTTTTCTTTGAAAAATATGTTATTTTATTCCAGGTGCATGAAAGTCTACATCGGGCCTACAGGACAGAATAGCAATCCTATAAAGATGATAAAATGGTGTTGGAGGGCCTGTATTGTCAGTGTACAAAAAAAATCCATTTATGAATATTTGCAACTGTCTGATTGGATCCAGCATGCCAATCACAATTTTTTAAAAAATAAAGCAAACAAGTTAATATATTTTAGATTGAATAACAAAATTTAATGGTTATAAGTAACAAAATTTGATAATTTTGACCAAAGAAGCATTACAGAAACCATCAACAACTATGGAAGACAAGATCTGTGATAGTGATAATGAGGTAATTAGTCATAAACATCATTCTGCACTTAGGAATGGATTGTCGACTTTCCTCTTAGAGGGCCAATTCTGTGATGTAACACTGGTCACCAAACATCACCGATTTCCATGCCACAAAGTCATTCTAAGTGCATTTTCTTCATTCTTTAAATCAATGTTCACAATTGGAATGAAAGAAACTGTGCAAGATGACATTAATTTGGAAATTTTTGAAGATAACCTTATCAAAAAAATGCTTGATTTTGTCTACAATGGAAAAGTGATGAGTGTGAGCGATACATTTGATTTGTTGCCATTGGCTGTGTACTTCCAAATGGAATCTTTACAAGAAATTTGTGAACAAACTTTAAGCAAAGCAGTCAATCTGGATAATGTGTGCAGTTTATGGAAAACCACAGTGGAGGATTTCCCTCAGCTTACAGATTTACAAAGCACATGCCACAACTATATACTACAAAACTTCTGTAAATTTACAAAAACACACGACTTTCTTGAACTTAAATGTCAAGACTTGATATTTCTTCTTTCTAACAAAAGGCTGCAAGCAACCACAGAAGAATTTGTTTGTATTGCTGTGACTAATTGGTTTCAGCACAACATAACAGAGAGAGAGGAACTTTTATATGAAGTTTTCTGTCATGTTCATTTTCCTTTGTTGAGAATGCAGTTCATTGAGGAAAGTTTTCCATTCTTAAAGGAACCAGCATTACAAAGTATATTGGAAGAAACTAGATTGTTTGCAGAAAATCTGGGCCTTCAAGCTGACTTTGATTCCAAACGATGCGAGTTCCGTCCATGTTATGACCGTGAGAAAGTACTAGTAGTGTTAGGTTATTTTCAGAATTATTCTAACAGTATGGAATTTTGGTGCTATCATTATGGTGACAAAACATGGCAGTTACTGATTCCACCTGGACAGCTGACAGTGGGCTATCAGACTTGTACCTACACACAAACACGCCTACTCCTGACAGCGGGCAACGATTTCCTACAGTTTGATGGCACAAAGAATGACTGGACTGCACTTCCTGATATGGACGAGGCAAGAAAACACCACAGTATGGCTGTAGTAGGTCAGAGCGTGTATGTCCTTGGGGGATATCGAGAGGCTGATATTTGGGGAGGTGGCAATGTCACATTGAAATCTGTGATCAGGTACTCTTTCTCCTGCAGTGAAAATGAGACCTGGGTTGAGTGTGGTTCTCTGGGTCAGCCTGTTGCTAAGGCAGCTACTGCAATCACTCACACAAATATCTACCTCTTTAGTGGTATCTGCTGTGAAAACCCAGACAATGTGTATGATATTGTACAATGTTTTGATACAACTACAAATGAATGTACAGTGATAGACTGTGTCCTGCCAATAGGACAGAGCTTTAACTGGCTACATGCTTATGGCTCTGGAGATAACATATATCTCACAAATGCAAGAAAAATATGGAGATTTTTTGGGGAGAGTGGAGAAAAAAATGGAGAGTATCTTGAGGAAATACACACTTTTGAAAGGGAGGGAACTCTAGCAGGTTTTGTGTCCAGAAGTAACTCGCTGTATTTGTTAGGTATGATGGTTAGGGATTCTGACTCCTTGGAATCTGTTCTTACTAAAGGTATAGCAGAGTTTGACTTATCTACCAAGGAAGTATCCACTTTAGTAGATAAAGCCCTGTTCCTTCCACATGCTTGTCGATGTCACAATCTCATCATCTCTAAAAACATCATGGACAACAACAGGCAGTCCAACTTCTTATGGTGACACAATCAAGTTCTGTCTTACATGCTGATATTGTTCATACATAACATTTTCACAAACACAACTTCATTTGTATCTTTGTATGAAATGATTTGTATTGTCTGACATTCATTACTGTGACCTGATACAGATACCCACATTTAGGACCTGACACAAATACCCATATTTCGGATATGATAATGGTACTCATATTTGGAATCTGCTATAGATACCAATATTTAGGATCTGATATAGACACCCATATTTAGGATCTGACAAAAATACCTACCACATTTTGGATATGAAAGATCTTTCAGATTTAGGATCTGACCAGAACAACTGTCCTATTTAGTATGACAAAGATCCTCACATCTAGGATCCGACAAAAACACCTGTCATATTTAGCATCCGACACAGATTCACATGTTAGGATCAACTGCCCCAAATCCTTACATTTAGGATTGCATAAAAAACACCTGCCCTATTCAGCATCTGACATAGATCCTTACATTAAGGATCTGACAAACTACCAAAAGTTAGGGTATGACACATGTATTCATACATATATTTAGGATCTGACATAAATACCTTCCTATGCATGAGTTTAGGATCTTACACTTATTAAAGATCTGATGTAGATGTAATTAACTTATCAGGGTATGGCAAAGACATCTTATTTTGAACTTGGCAGATGATCTGACATCTGAAACATTGACAAAGACAGATTTTGGGGGGAATTTTGTCTATTTCTCTACATCACCAAAATAAATACAAGTACAAATGCAGTAGGACAAAGTCACTTCAATGAGCTAATATATTGTCTTCAACACTGGCTAAAATCATTATAGATGTACATATGTTGCCTAAACCAATGTGACAATGTCATACATAATGAGTTTAAAGCCTCTTCAAACACTAGCTGGATAATAGGGCAAAGTCAGGTTTATACAGAATGTGACACAGTTGTACAGTGGGAAAAGTTAATTTTATATAAATGGTTTTACCTATCAGACATCGCCTAACACAGTTGCTAAATAGTGTGAAAGATTAAATTAGGTCAGATTAATGAATATATTGTACCATAGGAGATATTTAATAACACTGAAATTATGAATGTGATATTAAAACCTTTTAACTTCACACCAGAAATAAAGATATGCTAACACAAAATGTAAAAATATTTTTATTTTAATCATTTGTACATGGTCGACAATCTAGATCAAGCACTAGATGGTCAATGTGTGGAGCATAGGATTTGACATGCTCAATGTGAATAATTTTGGCTGTCCATAAAATATGATTTTTGTGTATCACAGTGCACAACTCTGATATTTTACTGGCTACATTCTCAGCCCAGCTAAGCCAGTCTTTCCTTCTAACGTCAGAGGTAGAATGTTGTCCATATTTATTCTTGCATGTTTTTTCCACAGATGGATGACTTTCATCAGTACCTACCATAGTAGATTCTCCTAAAGTGTCTTGGTCTTTCCTAGTTCTTTCACTGAACAGATTGCTACCATCAGAAGCATAACCATTGTTTATCAAATTGACATTAACTGCAGTTCCACCTTTCATACATACTGAAGATTCAGATTTATCTCCGGTATCTTCAAAACTAACACTGTAATCAGCATTATGGGCATGCTTGGACGTGACATTACTATGGATATGAAGAAAGCCTCCAGAAGACTTTAGAGCCCTACAGGCCACAGGCCATCCCTCCTCAGAGGAAGGTATCAATCCCAGGTTAACTCTGTCAGCAATGTCCTGTGGACAGGTCTGTCATGAAAAGAAAATCAATAATCAATTCTGGAGTTTTGTCCTGAATGTGTAATCTTAAGTTAGCTTTTTAAAACTAAAGGACAATTCAAATGTTACTAGTCTTGCATCAGAAATTATATTGGTTTACTGTAAATTTGTGTCTGTTCTAGTATGACGTTTTCCAGCTGTCAACTCCAAATAACACAACCACTTGAAAGGATTCCTGTACAGATATTACTAATCCATTTTCTCTGCTATAAGAAGTGCACATCATCAGATATTTAGAAAACTGACACAAAACTTTTTAAATGTTATTTATAGATACATGTAGATAGAAGGTAAAGGTTATTTCATTTCAATTTTGCATCTACCCACAAGGACTTTGTCTCAAATTCTTAACCAATGGTCCATATATACCAACCCTTGTCACTTTGATGCATATATATATAAATACCATGGGTTGGGGATTCCTGCCAAGTTTCCTTGCAGTGACCTAACATAAGTTGTGTACAAGTTGATATGTAAATCAATTTTTCACAAGAACGCTGTTCCATGTTCTTGTTAATTTGCAATGACTATCATATATATCAAAATAACAACAGGAAATGGTATTCTTTTCAGTACATATAAACCATAAACATAAGACAACAACAAGAGGCCCAAGGGGCCTTAACGGTCACCTGAGGAATATATGTCAATAATCTGGGGATTTTAAAATGTTGCAAAAATGTAACAACACTTGTGCAGGACCATGTGTAAAACATCTGTACCAAGTTTGAACATGACCCACCCAATGGTTCTTGAGAGGAAGTCCATAATGTCTTAGCCAAACAGAGGCCAGGGTGGCCATCTTGGATTTTGAATCGCCCTAAAAAGTTAAAACACTTGCCAGGACCTTGTGTAGAACATTCATATCAAGTTTCCCCTTTTCCCCCCTCCTGGGGCCCCTATTGGGGCCGCGCCCTTTTTCTTCGCAAACTTGAAGCGGCTTCCCATTGGGATGCTTTGTGCCAAGTTTGGTCAAAATCCATCTACTGGTTCTTGAGAAGTAGTCATTTAATGAAGGTTTTTACATATGGCCCCTTTTACACCCCTTATGGGCCCCAAAGAGGACATAATCACTTTTTTCAACGTAAATTCATATGTCCTTCACTAAGGGATGCTTTCTATCAAATTTGGTTGAAATCGGTCAAAGTTGAATTTTTGACCCTTTTTAGTGCCCCCTCGTGGAGCTGTTTTTGACCCAATTTTTTTTTTCATTCGCAAACTTTGTAGACCATGCCATAAGGACCCTAAATATCAAATATGAACTTAATCTGACCGTTTGTTCATGACAAGAAGATTTTTTAAAGATTTACCTAATTTTACACCCTTTTCCCCCCTCCTGGGGCCCCTATTGGGGCCATGCCCTTTTTCTTCGCAAATTTGCCAAGTTTGGTCAAAATCTATTCAGTGGTTCTTGAGAAGAAGTCGAATATGTGAAAAGTTAACGACGCACGACGAAAGACAAATCATGATGGCAATAGGTCACCATGAGTCTTCGGCTCAGGCAACCTAAAAATCTGTAGTGATACGTTATTTGCACAAACAGAACCTGAAAAGAATAAATGAAAACTTACAAACAAATGATTTTAGATAACTGTGAAACATTAAGACTGACCTTTCTGTTATCTCCTTGATAAATGGTACATCTATCAGATACATTGTTCAGAACAAGAGTATTCTTCAGGGCATCAATAGCATCTGGGTTCCACTCACAGGCATGGACATGTGCAGCCTTGGCATGGACCAAATAAGGCAATGTGAAATAGCCAATGCCTGAGAAGTTGACAAAAGTCCAGTTTAAAAAAAACTCCATAAACACAGTAGTTCTGAAGATCTTGTCAAGTACATGAATCCTAAAACATCTTAGGATTTTAAGCCAATAAAATACTGACAACTTTCTTGTGTTTATAAGATATAAGATGTCTATGACCTTGGATTTCTCTAGAAGCTGTCAGGATATAATCTTGCACTTCCTACATTTTGACAGCTCTCCATCCCAGTTTCCTACTTTTATAATACATGAAGATGTCGTAACTCTTAGCATTGAAAAAGGCATTATGTACTCTGTCTGATGAGTATCTCTGATCTTACCAGAGGCTTTATCCTTATTCCATTGCTTGCCTCTTCTTGTAATTTCATTTTGCAAACACTCCTGATTTCTATCAAAATAACTTTCCGACAAAACATGGCAATGTACACTTACGAGTTGTGTTTTTAAAGCACAAACAAATAATTCATAATTCTACTTTCTGTATTGTGTACCTTTAATGCACAGAAACGAAACTTGTAAACATTCAAGTTTTGTTGACTTTTGTTTGGAAGTTTGAAAATCATCCATATTATCATTAGTAGCCAAAAGCGATGATAGCATAAGGTAGCCAAACAACCTACAAGAACAAGCTAATTTAAAGGAGTCAAATTTATACTGAAAATTGTTATCGCCACTCTCATAGAAACATATACCTGCATAGAGATCAACAACTGTTTCTCCAGCACAGTTAAAAGCTGCAACTCTCAATTTCTCTGTGATATTGCCTGCACTGAACATACATTTGGTCAGGTCGTAAGTGTACCTGTAAAGGGCAATTGAAAGACACCTATTATGAATGAAAATAAACCATTTCTAAAATTATTACACTATACTTAAAAGTACTTGTTGCATGTTGTATGTGATTAAACAAAATATAATTTCAAGCTGTTCCTAAGTATGGTTGATGAGTTAAAATTACTCAAATATAATTTCAGGAATATCTATCGATCATTGTTTACATGAAACATTATATTACACCAACCTTTTTAAGATGTAATACTTCATTTCCTTCATGAAATTTATTTTTGACAGTGTAGTTAAGATAAACCATCACATTTGCATATTTAGGCCAGATGACTTGGTTATGTCAGTTACCTTAAAACATCAATAAAATGATACTGAGTGCTAACAACATGACCCCATAAAGTCACTGAAATTTTCATTAATTTTGAATGTAACTGGTGTCATATATCTGGAATTACTAAGGTAACCCTGAAATCATGCACAAAATTATTACATTATTGCTTGAAAGCTGAGATAACCCTTTAGATCGATTAAGTTTGTAGTCATATATAAAGATTATACTGTCACCACTTTTACTGCCTATGCATATGTCACTAGTAAAACTCATTTATGACATTATAATCATGATATACTACCACAATTTTCTAAACACTATGGGAAAATTTTGATAGCAGAATACTGAACAAATGAAAAGTTGTACAACTGATGGATTAAATGAATGGTTACCAGTATATCAAAACTTTTACAAAGTTTTACAAATAGATTTAATATCAGCAGTATATAAACAAAAAAGAATATTTTAAAAATGCATCCAACGAAAGTCTCGTTCTGTATAATTGATTGTAATACAGATAGAAAACACTATCAAGAGGACTGTACAACAAATTGCTGTTCAGGGAGACACAATGTAATGTCATGGAGATAAAGCCTACCAATTTTGAAAAACGCCAGTTTAAAACTGTCGGAGGGAATCTCCAGACAAATAAGCTATATCATAATATGTCCCATTAAAATTTTTACTAGATTGTGGCATTACCTGATACCATTGTCTACATGTTCCACCCATCCACTGTCACCAAGCAGTAACATAACTTGTGGTGACCGATATCCATTTGAACTGATGGTTCCCTTTTTTGCTAGTCTGGAGCATCCAAGACTTGTAGCTACAACCTTCCACAGTCCAGGTCCTAAATCTTTCATTAAGTAAATATCAAAACATTTTTCAGTTTTCATGTGAGAATTAAGAGGTACATGTAGCATATCGTAAATACACCAGCTCTAAATGGTCCAAAGTCTACAATATTGTATATTTATCTCAGACTTCTAAATCAGGGATTTTGAAAATTGTTTATCTACCAAGTGGCATTGATTCATTTCTGAAAGAATTGATTTTTTTTTATTTATGTAATTAATGGTGCATGTCTTATATGTATAACTGAGTTCTACTTTAATGTGTTTTAAGCTAAAAGTAGAGCAGAGGACTACAGCACTGTCAAACCCAGGGCACTGTATATCGTGGTCAAACCTGACTCAGCATCATGTAGATGTTAAAAGACATATATCATATGTTTCCCAACCTCGAAAGTTACTTAAGTCTTCTAGAATATAATTATTTTGTCTTAATTCTATACCTGTATATATATATGGGTTGTAAAGACTGTATAATAAATCCAACACACAGTGCTGAAATTCATGAGAGACTGAGGATATTGATGTAACTGAGGTAACTTTTTAGGAGTGTTTCTTCTTGTTGCAAATGTCAAACAAGACATCACAAACAATACCAATCCCTTCACAATTCTAACTGACTCATGTGCAATAACAGATGGTTGATTGCATGAAGTTTTATCTTAATCCGCAAAGAATGAATCTGAAGCTAATAGAGTGCTGACAAGGATTTTCAACAAAACAGTAAATGTAAACTTCACCCTACAACCATGAAATTTTAACTCATTTATGACATTATAGACACTGTGTTAAATACTGTGATTGTTAGATAACATCCCCTTCAGGTGAGAGAAAATTATTACTTCAAGCTGTGTTACCATATTCATCTGGAACTACATGGCTCACAACTGAGACAAACACATATCCTGTGTTACTGAGGAATACATTAAAGCCTGTTGAAAGTGTTTAAATAAAACCAACAGCCAAACATTCCCTATCAGGATTATCAACTGAATGAAAAATTAGAGTTAACATCTCAGTAAGCAAAATCTGCGAAAAGTTACATCTTTTTAAAGAAATGGTTTACATAGTTTACCTTGCCATGTATTAAGTGTGAAAGAGTTTGCTGGAAACACTATCAGATCACCATGTCTTTCCCAATGGGTTGGTATATCCTTTACCAAATTTTGGAAATTTACATCATCTTTTCCCAATAAGTCATGGATCGATGCAACCATACAATCATATGGTATTTGTGCAAGAGCACATTTTGACAAGGGTAACTCCAAACAACCCTTTTCAATGTTAATACCAGTTTTACAAAGAGCGTCAGCAACTGATTCAAAGTTCCCCAAGTCTTTAAATGGTATCGCAATCCTTCCTTTTGAAATTTTCTTTAATCTTCGGCGGCTGTCAAATATTTTGTTCTCTTCTAAAATTTCTCTGAAATAAATATATTCACATGATGTTTGTATTGGCTAATAGTACTATATTAAATATCAAAGAATACATAAATATTTTGAAAAAATGTATGTGCTTTGTGATGGATTTTGATTACATGACTGTCCATATAAGAATAGAATAAATAAACTGTTGTTGACTTATTCTGTTTCCCACCTTACTCTCTGTGCATCACTGGCATTCGATATGAGAACATTATTACTCCTCCCCGGTTTGATCTCTTCCACACTGGCCGCGGCCATTTTGAATCTCGAGTATTCTCGCTGTATTTGGGATTTAAACGAGAAGAAACCGAAGACATTTTGTTTTGCGTCCGAGATATTTCTACCGTAAAAGATCACTATTCCCTAAATATTCGATCATCTCAAAATGTCCAGTCAGATCCAAAGCTTGCAAAAACAACTGGGACAGCTTCGTCTTGAGGCTAATGTGCAACGAATTCCAGTTTCACAAGCAATCGAAGAGTAAGTGAAACCGTTTGGTCGAAAATATCAGGAAACGATATGTAATCGATTCTAATTTGATTATTATGCTTGTATATAGTATCATTAAAGGGTTGGTATTTGAATCGGGGCACTCTTTTGTATGCTACAGTTAAAATCCGATGAAAGTAATCTTTATCTATAGTCGTAAACGGTGTCTTGATTGTAAGTTGGCATCTTTTGGGGAAGACATGTCATTCATATCATTATGATTCATACGGTCTTTGTTCAACGGATCAAGTTGCATGGCATGCATATATAGAAGGGGCGTGGTCATATAAGTTATATATTTTCTTACAAGCGATCTGAAAATACATGGAAAATAATCATTGCCCTGCTTTTCTATACAATTATCCCCGTTTAATTAGGAGGCACACTTATGAAAATGTCATGCTTTGTAATGAATTACATTGGAACTAAGTATAAACTTCTATATTTTTTTTGCTTGATTTCCACTTGTACATGAAACTCCGAAAAAGAACACAAAAGCTAGATAGTGATTTTTGGGACTTGGATATTTAAATCTGAGACTACACTACTGCTTTTCCAGCTGTTGAACTCAACCAGATTTTGAGAACCAACTATATGAGCAAGTCTTTGGTGTCATAAAATATTTATTAGAAAAATTCCTTTCTGTTTAAATAATGTATTGTCATGAATATCCAGTTTGAAAATATACAAAACCTTAATCTACAGATGAAAGATGAATACAATTTATATTTTAATTAAAAGAAAATTAATAAAAAAAATAAAACAAGACAATCCAAACACAAGATAAAGCTTTGGTAAAAACATTTGAACAAAACTACTGCGGTCTTTGACATAGGCTGCTTTATGTTGTATTCTACCATTTTATGCTGTTATGTGGCAAGAATCGCTTACATAGAAGTCTTATATACAAAATTAAAGAAAAACAGAAGGAAGGGGGCTTAATGAGTGGAACAGCCATTGATGACTCTTCACAACAAATAGAAAATTTTCCTCTGCAGCAATACAAATTTCCCTATGAAAGAAAAATTAAACAGAAACCTTTTCACAGATTATCATATTTTATCTGATTGCAAATTTATTCTGTGTCTTGTCTGATTAATATAATAAACAAAATGTAATTATGTATCCATGTGCTTGGCAGTTACTGTAACATTTTCATGCACAAGTTCAAAGGACAATGTTTCCATGTTAGTATGGTAAACATTTATTTAGTAATGTGGTATAGTGATGAAACTTTGCAAGTGTAAATATATATATATATATATATATAGCAAATAGAATGTCAGCTGATGGTCACGATTGGTATTATTTTTATGTTTTTTTATTCCAGAATAATGAACTACACTAACCAACATGCCCCTGAAGATGGCTTGGTGAACGGAGTGATACAGTCTGTGAATCCATTCAGAGACCAGAAAAGTTGCATCATAGTCTGATTTAGGTAGGGTTGGAACATTAACTTCAGTTCCAGATATGGGTTCGTAATCTATTCTAGGTTTCTGACTGTCTTTCAAAATCTACCAACATCATTACCTTACATTATGTTAGCATGTGTGCATGTACACCAGGACAGCCAACCTTAATTTTAAAATGATAAGCTGTTTCATACAGGTGTCTTTATCTAGTAGTAACCCCAGGTATGGTTATAAACCTATCCATTTATATTACTGTTCTAATGATTAACAAATCACTAAAGTTCAAATTCCAGTTCAAACATACTTGATTCATTGCAGGATAAATACAAATACATTTGTTTATGATATTGCTACAAGCTTTCCTACTTTACACATTTTCAACATATGATATATATTTATAATTTGAAGTTGGGAACTATAAAAAAGGTATTGAAAGCATCAGTAGAATTTTGATATCCAGAAATTTAACATTTATATATTAATATAAAAAGTCATTTTGGATGGATTGCAGAAGTGTTAGAAGTATTAAAATGATTTGATACTTTATATAATAACTTGATGTCAATAACTTAACTATTGTAACAGATGTTCTATGTTTGTTCAAAAAAGGTTATTTTAATGAAGTTAAAATATGCTGTGATATTGTGTTACTTGTTATAAATAATTTTAGATTTGAAATTAACTATATGTTGTTTTGATTTTTATAGATATACCAGTATTGCTGATCATCCATTAGTGTTCAGACCTCTAAAAATCCAGGAAATGAAACAATCTGCAGCTGTTGAAGAAAATTTGGGCATCGTGCAACAATTTGTGTTAAAACATTTTTTTAAAGAAGACTTTTGTTCATCTCACAACATTTTACCATTTGACTACAAATAACTGTCTTATGTTGGACTGTATGCGAGTCAGTTGAGATGGTCTTGCAACACTTTTACTATGAGACTCTTATGTCTTTTTTAAATCATTTATTCTAATTATAAATTTCGTATTTCTTTGTATTTTAGATTTATGATAATCTGCATATTAAATACATTGTAACATGTTTTGCTAAGATTCTCCCTCTCTTGCTAAGTGTTTCATAATGAGATTTTTTCACTAGTTCTTTATGCCTTAGATTGATCTGCTAAAATTAAACAAAGCATTTTTTGTTGTCATTTACACATGATAGTATGATACTCAAATTTCACTTTCATTCAAATTTTGACTGATGTCTGTTTTTATGAAGAAATCTCTGTATCTATAGAACATATATATTTTCTTTTCTATTTATTCTGGTAAGCTGACAATTGAAGAAACTGCTGCATTGAAATTAGATGTACAAGTATAATGCTACTGTATCCTCCTGTGTTCATGGACATATCTACAATGATATGTATCAAACCATGACCACTGAGACACATTTTGCTGAACCAACTAGACATTTATTTCTACAACAACGTTGAATCAGAGTGAAGCTTTAAATTGTCGAACTCTAACATTTGATTAAGGAGAGATAATTTAGACAGAATTTCTGTCTTTCTAAACTGGAAATTCACTGTTGCACATGTACAGGGCATATCCATTATATTAAATCCAGGAACCAAACAAGGAACCAAAATATATTATCAAATCTATAAATCAACAGTTGTACAGTACTTGTTGAATCAAATTTTTCTTCGAATATCATAGACATCTCTCTTGTATCATGGGATTTAAATCTTATATTTGGGAGTTAAAAATAATGTTTCGGGGTAATAGGGATGCAATTCATATGAAACTCTATCCTTGTAGTTTTCATCCTTTTATAATGTGTGTGTGCCTGTTTCAGCTATTTTTTTCAAAATTGAATGGGTCCAAAGAAGACAAAACTGTATTAAAGTAGAGAACAAGTGATAATGAAATTAGGTTAATGACCACCGTTCAGATCTGTATTCAAGTAATGTCTGTCTCATGTTATCCTTTTATAGCAAATGGAATGTAATGAAAAGTATTTTAACATCAAAATTGAGAAGAATTTACAGCAAAATACCTCTGTCTGATGTATTTGTGTAGTGTCCATTCATTTGCTTTCTAAGCTGAAGTACATATGTTTTGTTGTGCATACTGCATCATATTTAACTTATATGTTTTACTGTGGATAATGTATTTGTTTTAGTACAATAATAAAATAAAACGGGAAAAAAGATTATTGTTCATTTAGTCTTTGAAATGATTTTGTTAAACTGCACTAGTCAGCTCTGGAATGTATATTCAAAGCCTGTCTTCCTTTGTCCACTAACTACCTAGTTCAGCTGAATTTTGGTTTTGAGGATAGATCCTGATGGATATGCAGATGTTAATACAGGACATGACAGTTTTTGTATTTCCAGAAAGTCTGTCCTTATTTCATAAACAACTCTGGTCCAACAGGTCAAACCACTCTGACTGATAAACAGAAACAGCCCTGGTAATGCACACAGAAAGCAAGTCAGGGTCAAAATTGTGATGATGATGATGATGAAGTCCGCACTTGTAACATGTTAATAATAAAGATCTCTCAGTTGTCAACATACTGGGGCAATATTAGAAATCTAATCACATTTTCCCTGAAATCTGAAGGATCAAAGATAGGTAGATATGAAATGTCAGACCAAAATGTCAGAACTTGTCACAGTGTCAAATAGGCATCAAGACCACTGATTGACACAATATCTGTTCATCCTCAGCCAAATAAGAAAAATAATGATACACTGTAATGAAATGAATACAAATGTGAAAATTAATAAGAAAATAGGTCTTGTCAAGATGCCACTAAGAAAGCATTTTTACCTAAGTTCACCAAATTAAAATGAAATTGGTCGAAACGTGATTGAGGTTATCTGATCAAGTAAAAAATGCTGGAAGGAACAAAGGGCAATAACTCAACCGAAATTGTTGAGACCAGAATACCACAGAAGAAAAATTCCTGTTTCGGTGATAAAACATAAAGTCAAACGTGATCAGTAGACAAAGAAAAATGATACCTCTTGATAAAATTAACTTTTGAAATGGTTGAATCAAATTGTTAGACTCGATTAACACAATTTTATGGTGTTTTTTTACCCTATGGTCATAAAGCTATAGCTTGAAGAAAAACCGGGAATACCAGTATATAAGATTGAGGTCTATTTTAGATATGGAAAAATGTAGGACAGTACCTCCTTCAAAAGATAAATTGGATGCAATCATGAAAACAAGTTCATGTCATCCAGAGGAACTTGTTTCTATCAGTTAGCAATAGTATTTGTGTCCAGCATTACTGCGGTTTACTGATACATAAAAACAAGCTCTTATGATTTAACATGTTCTCAGTTTGCTGTGCACAGATTTTCACCTTGGGTTGTGGAGTCCAATGCCCTAGCAACTGATCTAGCTTACAGTCTTCTATAAAGTCTACCAATTTGGAAGAGAACTTTTGTACACTGTGGAAGCTGATCTCACACAAGTGGATGATCTGTGTACTAATTAGTATTCCATTGGTTAACCAAAACACCTGTTACTTAAGGGGATTTAAGCTAGATGCAATTCTTTTGACAGTCACATCAGCAGGGTATTCTATTGTTTGAGAGCTTAATTATATTAATGGTAGTACAGCCACACCCACTCATTTAGATGTTTACAATATGTAGTACAGCCACACCCACTCATTTAGATGTTTACAATATGTAGTACAGCCACACTCACTCATTTAGATGTTTACAATATATAGTACAGCCACACCCACTCATTAAGATGTTAACAATATGTACTTCTATAATTATCCTGAAATAAGCAGCATGGATTGGGCTTAATCTTGGAAAAAGCTAATGCTGAAGTCATCTGGTTGGTCATCACTAATTGCAGTAATCGTGGTGACCTTTTTTGATTGTGTGTTCTCTAAAGTAACTATAGTAACTATATTAAGTTTCTCCACCAGTAAACTGCTGCAAAGTAATTGTATTTCAGCTGAAATAATGTTGCACAAGGCTGAGATCGAAATAACCAATGGGTACTTGACAAGAGAATAATCCCACACAGATAGGACAACAAGTTGATGCCAAAAAGGGTTAAATCATACAGTTTTGCCAAACGAGGCCTAAGAATCTTCTCAATACAAAATAGGGATAAGGATCTACACATGGCAATTACATGGCAAATTAATTTTTTTTTATAGGATTTTTCCCAAATCTGGCAGAAATGAGACATTCAAAATCTTGGCTGGACAAATTACTGACCACCTAATGGGGTTTTATCATCTGGATGGAATGATCCATAAAGGTTACAAAATGAAGGTGAGAATTTTTGGTAAAAGTCTTCTCAGCGTTTTGCTATTTCGCTAAAAAGAGGAGAGCCAGAATTACTGATATGGATAGAAAGCACTGATCGGCAAAATTAAGCTCATCATGACAATGATTCTTAGAAAATGGTGTAAGTTTGAAGTAATTCCTGTGACATTAAAAGGCCGTGGTAGTTTTAGATTAAGAAATTATCCTAAATGTCATGGTCTTTTATTAAAGAAATTTTTAACACTTTATCCTATCCGAGGAAATTGCCTTGTCTATATATGAATGGACAAACTGGTTCAGCCACAATTGGTATACACTAAAAGACAATACTGGTCAGTAAGAGTAGGTCCGCCCTTATTTCATCAACAAACAACCCTGGTCCAACTGGTCAAACCTGAAAAAGGAAAGCCTATTTTAATGCCCCCGCATTCTGACTTATCAGAGTTACTGCTCTTCATTTCAATCTATCTGATTGAATAGCAGTATGCTTGACAGCCGAAGGGGGTGACCCTGCCCAGAAGCAGAGAAGATTCTTAGATTCTTTAATTCTTTGATATGCTTGACCCCGGTTGCTTTAACAAAGGGTCATGGTCAATTACTTAAACTTTATTGTACTCTATTTCATGTTCCTGCTGACCATATACCCCCACTTTAGGATACTCTTAAAAATTCATTATACATATTTGACCCATGTGAGCTTCAACAAAAGCCAAAGATATTTACATGAGACCTCATAGCACATCAATATCCCAGGTACCTACGAAAGTTCTTCATAGTAAAGTTGACAAGAGACAGAGGAATATGTCACTATACCGTAGCTCACTTCATAACATGTGAGCTAAATAAACAATATGAAAATTTTGATTTTGCTGATTGTAGCAATCATCTACAAGTTCCAAAATATACCCTTCTCCCCTTAAAGCACATTATTCATTCGAAGTTTAGTCTGCTTTCCCCAAGACTGCTTAAGCTGTGATAGAATTTTTATGATTATCCATCATGGAATCCTTGATAGCATACGATCCTGACAGAATGACGGTGCATTCCAATAATCAGTAATCCAGTATATACCTTTGCTTCTGACTTAAATCCTCAATTGCACCTGGTACGTACCTCAATCAAAATGAGAGGAGCCTTTCGCATGTCATCCACAGCAATAAGGGGAAAACATCTCGACTAAAGTCAAGACATTGAAAGCACAAAATAGTCCATTTCTAAGCACCTTCAAAACAAATACTACCACACAGGAAGGGTACATCAAACTATTCACCTAGTATCCTTGTCTAAGGATATGTAGGCCAACACTGTAATTGAATGAGATGTGGTTGCCTTTTTACATCAAGGATACATATCTAACCATACACCATGCACCATTTGCATAATTATGAAAAACAGAAAACATTTCTTTTTGTAATAAAATGTATGTTTTTATTCATTGAACATATTCTTACATGTTTCCTTTATCTGTATCAAGTATTCTGTATTTGCATAATAATTGTGAGGCTATTTACAGTACCATTTCTCATGTGCACTTAACCATTATGATCCACGTAGGCAGATTCACCTTTAGTAGTTAATTAGAATTCCACACTAGTTGTAGTGAAAACCATCCTACAGCATGCAAGTAAACCACCCATCCATGCAAATGGACTTTCATTTGTTTATGTAACATAAGTTAAGAGGCTGTTTGACATGCAAATGAGGGGGAAGTAACTCCTGAAAGGGTAGGAAGAAAGCAATGTGGAATGTTTTGTAATGAAAAATAAAAGTAAACTACAAAAGGTCATACCAAGGTTTAAGAAGCATGAAAAGCATTTCAACAAAGTTCATTAATAAAGAGTGATATCTGATACAGGTGTGAAGTCCATTAATACCACATAAAGAGGATTACCTATCGACATTCACCCAAGCTGCTTTTTTTTTAAATTCATAAATCCCCCATGAACATCTAGTATGAGATGTATATATTTCTGATAATGATCTCCACCAAAATACTCTGTTTATGGTTATATGTATAAATGATTGGGTTTATGTTTCTAGCAGTGTTCTCCATAGAGTGACAGTTTCATTTCATTTGCTTAATAACATAAAGAAAAAAAAATCAACATACATCAACAAACAAAACAAATGTATTTCTATTCCACCAAGCACATATGACAGGGTCTTCAGGAGATTACTAACATCTGATGATGATTTTCTATCTGGACCTTTAAGCATGAATACTCACTTTGAATGTTATAAAATAAATTGGATCATACATTCCTGCCAGGTATTTCAAAACTTCACAGGCGTATCCTACAGTAGATTCTTGCCAACGATAAACAAACCTGATCTACTTCCTCAATTAAATACATTCAAGAGATTATCTGAATTGATTCACCCTTAGGAAGGAAGTTTCCAATTTTAGATGAATGTTCAAATTTGAGATAAAACTACTAGCAACCAGCAAGGGTATACATTATCTTGTATGTATGATATTGCAGAATAATCACCAGAGAACAAATTACTTATGTGGAGAATTCAGGTGACATTCTCCAGACAAGAGCACTGCATGACAAATATTTCTGTATTAATTCTGAAACTAAATAGGGGACAGTAGGAATCAGCTTTCAGGGGACTTGTCACCACTGTAAATTTATTATGGTACTTCCATCCAATTGACTTAACTTTCTTCAATTTATTTTTCTCTAAACTTGTTTAGTATCGTAAAATACTTCAATTTTGACGTTGCAGAAATGCATGTTCCAAAGTTTAAGGGTATAATTAAACTTTCCATCCCTGTTATACATTGAACCAGTTTGGCATACTTTATGATATCTAAATCAAGAAAACTGCCTTATTGTGAACAAAAACAAACTAACCCCATCCTTGCAAAGGGGGAATAACTGGTAAGAAGACTGAAGCATTCAATCACAAGCCTAAAAATAGCCATGTGATGTGCAGAAATATATGGTTTTCTGTGGTAATAGATAGAAACTTTAAATATATAGTGTATACCAGTTATCATTTTTTACAACAAAAGAAAACACTGCTTTTCAAACAATTAACTTGCTACCTTAAATGGTGGAGAAAATAAAACCGAGTGAAGAAAATACAAATAAAATTTTTCTATGAAGTAATGTTTATAAATTGGGAAAGAGTTCATGCGTGTGATGTACTCTATCGGCTAATTGTAACCTATTGACTTGATACTGGCGCAATGTTTTCAGTTTTATATATCATATATATACATTGCAACATAATATTTCTAACAAAGGAGAAAAAAAAATTAACTTAAGACTGTGGATTACATTTCTAAATACCTGTATATTTCATAATATGTTAATGGCACATAAAAAAATGAAGTTGAGATTAACAGAGTTCCAATGCTAAAACATTATTAATTCTGTAAAGGTCAATTTTAAATCACGATTCTTCTAACACCAGAACAGAGAAAAATTATACACATTTTTCATTAATCAATTACAATAATTGGGGAATACTTTGAGACAACACTATGACTTCATACAAGAGAGTAACATATTAACATATATGATATTACATAAGAATACTGGTGAGGAATTGGGTTGTACACAGGAAATACATTGTACTCATGTTCACTGAAAGCATGCATAAAAGTAATGAAGTGAAAATTACTTAGTAGGTGATTTTTCCCCCCGATTATTTTTAAAAAAATTATTTGACTTGTATGTTCTGAAATTATTGATTCAAGCAGCATAAAAAAACCTGCATCTTTGTAAGGTGAAATTACATTCAACTCCTAAACTAATTACAAAATGTTTACATACAGAAAATTAATCATATGACATATTAACACAGCTACATATGCTAAATGTCTTTAACAAGTAACATTGTAACTTTGTAGGATTTATATAAATTCAACTACTATACACATATATCATTAAGGATAAGCATTTCAAATCATACTTGGCTCATGTACATTAACAATGGAAAATAAGAACATATATAACAGTTGATAAGACGGAAAAGCAAGGACCTTCAACAATCTGAAAGTCAAAGCAACGACCTTAAACTTACATTTAAAGACTTGTCCAAGCATGTGTAATGCATGTGCATCACTAAAATAAATTCATTGCAGGCTTCCCCTTTTACTCTGACAGAAATATGACTAGATCACTAGTCCCCAATCACACACAAAAACTCCCCAAAACAGTGTTATATGCACATAAATAAATTAAATAAAGAAAATAATATATTACATGAGCACTCTTAATATTCCAAATGCCTATAGCTAGCTAGGATTTTCTGACAATTGAGTTGACAAAATCCTTTCAAATCTCATTAATAAAACCTGTTCGTTTTCCTTCTTGCACTCTGAAGGCACTTTGTATGAACCATCAGAAAATCATAAATTTATACTGTAGGCTGTTCTATAATTATATATAAATCAATTTCCTACTAAATCGGAGTTAAAGTTAGTGTTGGTATTACAAAGTAACATATTTTCCTCATGAAACCTAACTAAATCTTTAATTATATTTCATACTACTGTGCTATGAATGGAGTTCAATTTCTCAAATTTCAACGTTAATGTGTTGCCTTGATTTCCTGTCATTCAGACAAACTTGTTTTCAGATTTTGTTTTTGATTACTGGTAAAGTGGTTCAGTTTTTATTAACACGTAATGTTTTCATTGATATAAAAAGTTACCTAAATCATAATTATTAATCAACATAAGCTGCCATTTCAATAAGCCATTCATTATGGTAAAACACCAGCAAACATTTGCACAAAGCAGAGGGCATCTCCAAACCTTTCTCCAGTGTTCTATTCCAGGATATAATCATTTAAACTTTAACTCTAATGCTATTTTTATTATTTTATATTTCTTTAAAATTGTGAAGCAATGAAAAATTTGCCTACTTTGAAATGTCACATTTTCTGAGGTAAACAACAAATACAAGAACTGTTCCACTTACACTTTCCAGGTACCTGAAGAATGATCTGACAGATGGGTTATTTGTAAAATAGAATCCAGAATCATGTTTACCTTTAACTACTACCCTTGCTTTTGCAACATGTTCTGCTTTAGGACAAATGTAGCATAAAGTGATAGAAATTCCTCATAAACACTTCTTATCCAGGACAAATTGTTTTCATTCATCAAAAACATAAAGACTTCAGGAACACTTGGAGAGATTCTATTTCTATGTATGTCCTTGGATTTTCTTTTTGAATTTTCTTTCGGCTTTTAAAACAGTATTGCATACCAATCTCATATATCATATACACTGTTAGTGTATTAGAGCTGTAAGAATTTGTTTAAATCTAAAAGTGTTTAATATAAAAAAATATCTATTGATTACCTGGAATATGATTATTGAATTTTTTTTTCATGTTCTGCTTGTTTATTTGTTTATTCAGCATGTTCCTTGGATATTTTTTGAAGTTGCAACCTGTTGGAAACTGGGAATGTTTGTGTGTCAAAAAGTAGGAGTAAAACTGGGAACAGATACTGCTGTATTTTGTGTCAACACATAAAAATATCGGATTTTAAGATTTTGGGAAGAAAAATAAACATCTTGCACAATTCAGGATGGGGCCTAAATACATAGGCAGAAAAACGGAGTTTTATATTACTCAGGTAGATTATAACACAAATAATGTGAAGAAAAGATACCCAGAATGCTTACAGAGTGATCTGAAGTGTTTACTGGCAGCAATCCACAGTATCATTTTCCAATGAAAACATTCAATGTAGTATTTGCAATAAGAATGAAAATTGCACTAGAATCCATCAGAAAATGAATACACAAAAACAAACACCAAGATACAGGGGTAGGTCAATATGAGGCAATCAGACTTATAAAAATTGTTAACTTAATAGTATTTAGATTGCCAAGCTTAAAGTGCAGCACAATTTTTTTCAAGGTACCAATTTTTTTTAATTTCATTTTTACTGTACTTCTAGTATTGAATCAATATTAATGATTACTACAATCGAACAAGAAATTCTAAGTTTTGGACATCTCTCATCATCATTTAAACAGACAAATGATAATTGATTTAGTATTATTACTAACAGTGCAGCAAGCATTTCTCTACCATTGATGATATATATTTAAGCGTTAATACTTTTCTAAAAAAAGAATTCTGCCCTTAGACTAAAAATAAGGAAAGATTTTAAAATATTAAGATAAAACCAGACAGTATGTGAATTTTATTACATTAGGTTAGCCAAAGAATGAAAGGAAACCAAAAAACCAGCTGTTTCATTTTAAAATGCTTCTATGTTACGTTCCGTCAATTAGATCCTTAAGAGTTTTTCTATAAAGTTTGTTTCATTACTGGATACTCGTCACAGAGTAATGTTTGTGAACCAGTAACTGTAATTCAGATTTTGAACACATCAAAGTTTGATGATTAAAACAAGGTTAGATGAATGATTTATCACTTGTCTCCCTGGCTACTCTAGATAAAAAATTTAATGATTTTTTTTTGAAGTGGCAACAGCAGCATTTAGTTAACAAAATTTTCATCTCAAAGTTACAAAATGAGAAAACAACATCATGAAACCATATTAAATTTTTAGGTAAGTCTAGTTTTCTAACACATATTCAAAATGTTTAACTTAGAAGACACCATTGTATTAAACTAACAATCACAAAGCCTGACCGACATGTCTTGGAGTAAGCGTTAATGAAAATGAAAGACTTTATGTGAAAAACACAAGGGTTATGCTACACATGACCTAACCTAAACATTATAAAAATGTTATATCAAAGTTACACCACACAAGTGCTTTTTTCCCTAAAGTTTTTTAGACTACAAGCATACAATACAATCCTTATGCTCCAAACATATTCCATAATAGTTAATATATGTACATCATATAATCAATTATTTTCAGAGAGGTCTTACACCCAACGCGAGTGAAGATCTTTAAATGACATAACTAAATGTTTAAAATACAACATCAGAGTAAGCACCAAGATTTTTTTTAATCTCGAAGCCTGGAACACAATCATCCCCTTAATACCAAGAGCAACCTATATGTCACAGGAGAAATGTTTAACAAACAGGCATAATGGAAACAAGAATTGGGGTATATTCCTTAATCAGCACTAGAATGCAATTAACAATTCCACACCAAAGGAGTAAAAGTAAGCATATCTAAATTCCTTCCTTGTCTTTTCTTCCCTGTTAATCTAATTCCACTTTTATTTTCTTATATTACAAACTTGCAAGGTCTCCTTTTGATGCAACCAACATCTGAAGATGTCATTGTGTAAGACTCCTCTGAATGGGTTTATAGAGAAATCCTACATTACATCGGTTGCCTTATCAACGGGAACTAGACCGGTAGACTTAGTATGAGAGGATATGGATGAGGCTGACCGAATATTCACCTTACAGTGTTCATTTGCTTGTTGTAAGGTTGCCTTGTATCACGGATGGAAGGTATTAATATATAGATTTCTCTTAACAAAAGCTTGTACATGTATTCCCATATGGAAATTCTCCTAAAATAACAATAAAAATATACCCACATTAACAAAATTCTGATTAAAAAACACAATCTCTCTCTTCTCATATACACATGCTCTCTCATGCACAAGCATCATTACTAGAGGTAACAGTCAGCCACATTCATCAAAGTGTGCCAGTTCTTCAAAACAGAAAAGAGGAAAAAAACTAGACTTGTATGTATACATGTTCATATAATGAAGTACAATGCAGTTACAGTAGTTTTCTTTAGAAGGTATTTATGGTGGAAACTTCTACTTGTTCTGGTCAACTTGAGCTCTTCTTAACACCGATCTCAATGTGCATTGTATGTATCTATATTTTTCCTCTGGTGTTTACAAAGTTTTGTTTGTGGTCTAAACACCTCCATGTCACATCATGTGTCCAATACATACATCTCCAAATCTTTCTTGCCAAGACAATACACCACTTGATCTGATTCTATTGGCAAAGCAGACTCCACACAGCTTATATTTCCTCATCATGAATATCGTAGTAAAAACATTTTTGTATTAAAAATGTCTCCTTCTGATCAGTTCTCTTAGGTCACGACTTGTGGTTGGATTTGAGCCACAAAAGCCCTTCATACAGTCCTTCACCGGTGGTGGCACATGAAGGTTGAACATACCAATTCCTGTCTCGCATCCTTGTCAGTCCAAGCTTTTCTTGTATTTCGTGGGGTTTCATCGCTAACAAATTCAACCATATATAATTTTTACAATAAACATTTGAAACTTAACAACTTTTTTATGTCACATTAACTTTTGCTATATAAATACTTCACAAGAGGGGTTCTAATTATCATTTACTGCTATGTCTAATGATAGAATAAAATAGTGTGAAATAGTTACACAAGATGTAACTTTAAAATAAAATAGAGTACATCATAGCCAATTTCATAAAAACAGAAAACCAAATTTTAGAACAATTAAAAAAAAGAAAATCTTAACGAAAATTACAGTAGTAAACAGTTTTTAAAGCAATTCTCCAAAACTGAGAAGAATACAGGTACATGACGTTGAACTATGATACTAACCATCAGGTAAATCTTGTTTATTAGCAAATACTAATATAATGGCTTCCTTCATCTCCCGGTCATTTATGATTTTGTGCAGCTCCTGGCGTGCCTCATCTACTCTATCCCGGTCAGCACAGTCAACTACAAATATGAGCCCCTGGGTACCGGCATAGTAGTGACGCCATAATGGCCGTATCTTGTCCTGACCACCTACATCCTATCAAGAAAATAAGAGAATATAATTTACGAAACACTTTATAAATAAGTGAATAGTTTTCTTTATGTCAATATAGGTCTCGCAAATAAATTCTTTATAGGACTGGCCTTTGAATTTCAAGGACTGCACTGAACAATTGCATCCCTAATTAAGCCCAATCACTTACTACCACAGAGTCTATTTCATGTTACCAATATACATATACACTAAACATGAAGCAGGCATTTATTTAAAGAAAAATCATGATTGGGGAAAATGTAATATTACCAGTTATAATGCAATAAAGTTATACACAAGTTGATAGTCTTCCATTCCTGGAAACATTTGACTACCAACAATATACACGTGTATTTGACAACTGACCTTCAATGAGTTGGAAAATATTGTGTGCTATATACCTGGCTATTAAGCATAAAAGTGGTAACAACATGTATTCTCATGTATGGCATTTCACACTTCAATTTAAAGGAGGACAGAATTAGTATTTCTCTCGACTATGCTTAGGACCAATTTTCACTCTTCTGTCTCCCAGAAGTTTTGTGAAGTATAAGCTTTCCTGAAAACAGCTTTTGTTTAAAATGTTGGAAATAGGAATGTAATAAGACATTCTTTTTGTGATTAATTAAAATATACAAATCTGAGGCGTTAAGTGGATGACGTAGACTAACACATAATAAAAGATTGTAAAATTTACAAAGCATGCACTGTCAACCACTTAAAACAGCTGAATCATGTACAAACACCGGTACTTGATTCATTGTGTATGTGTATAGAAATACATCTCGACACTGTCACTCCCTGAAATTTCGTGTTAAGACTCAATTGGCTTGTATCATTATTGGTATCCAGAGTTATTTCAATTGATAGATCAGTCCATTAATAACAGCTAAATGCCAGACATTCACACAAATATCCACAACAGATAAATTATACAATGATAATCCATGTTGCTGTTCAGATCAGTGTTAATGCAGAAGAACAAATTTTCACCTGTCAATCTGCATTATGTGATTGATAATTGTAGTTACAGATTCTTCAAAATTAGCATTTCAGTTCTGCTTTATAGGCAATATGTATACATAGCTCAAGGTTAGCACTTCGTATTTCATAAATGGCATCTTTATAGATTAAAACAAGAGCAATCACTGAATACCAAGCTTACTTGTAGCAGTCTGCGTTGCAAAAATACTTCAATTTAGTATCATTGACTTTTTCCCTATAAATGATCTTTATACACTTCATGTTTTATTAGAAAAAAAATGTAAATTTTTTGTGTTACAACATATATGTCAGTTAACTGTGAGATTAAGAAGATGAAATAACCTTTGACAGAGGCACTTTGACAAGCGTATACACCACAACACACATGTATAGTAGAGTACTCAAAATAAATTTCATAAAATAATCCTGGTTCAACGAAAAAAATCTAAAGGTGAAAACACAATATGACAGGTAGCAATACGTTTGAAAATCTAACCAACCTCTTAATATATAATGTACACACAATACATACAACCCTTAACTTAAACCCTAATTCTTATTTCATAGAGATAACCTCATCAGTTGTAATGACCTTCAAATTATGGAATTTTCAATTTGACTTTAAACATGAGCTCTTTATCTGAAGATGTCTCCAGCACCAGGACTGTGTACATGTATTACAAAATGTTTTCAAAATCAAAACACTGAGCTCCATCTACCATTTTTGGTAACTAAATATCAGTGTCCTGTTTTTTCCTTCAGTAAAATAGATTTTGATTCATCAGAGAACATCACTGTCAACTTTTAAGTGGCATAAAAGAATATGCAAAACAAAACATTGATAAAATCTTCGATAAAGTTTCATAACTGAATAATACAATTATATTTTAGAAACAAAGAAAAATATGGAAACAGTAAAACTGCAAGTTGTTCCAATTTGGTTTGGGAAGACATATGTATTATACCAAGTTTACAACATTCAAGGATAATAGTCTCAGAGTTACTAATTAGGGCTGTCACTGACTCATCTTTAATTAATCTGGAACAGCATTATTAAATTTTTCACTTCCATGATCAGTGATGTGTATCATTCATTTCAATTTTTTTTTTGAACATTGTACACTTTTTATAATGGAAGTAATAATTAAGCTATGATGATATTGTGAAGGGAGCTGCACAGTTAGAAATGGAGGACAATTGCCCTATTGGCACAAAAAGTGGCCAACATATACATCAGTTTACTGGTAAAATGATGAAACATCACACCAGCCTTAATCTTGTTTTTCAACCTCATGACTGATACTTGTTCTATGTATTTCATAATTTTTTTTAAAAATATGAACAAGGAATTTATCGATGAAACACTGACAGTCCTAAAACAGCCATTAATACTTACCCATACACAGAATTTGACATTATTAAACCTTACTGTCTCCACATTAAAGCCCACTGTTGGTATAGTTGTTACATTCGAATCTAATTTTAATTTATATAAGACAGCTGGAAAGATGTTAAGGATGGAAATACATTACGCTCAGATATATGAACAGATCTGGTAAAATATTAATCATCAAGTTTAGCAATCACGGAATTTACACTAACAGTGTGATGTTTCATCATTATTACTAGATTATCTATCATTAGTCAATGTATTGCATTATTTTCCCGTCAATACACCATATCCATTAATGGAAGCCCTAGTGCAAACCAAAAACACATACCCATACAGAAAACTTGACATTTTTATAGGCGACTGTCTCCACGTTAAAGCCCACTGTTGGTATAGTCGTTACATTCTGGCCTAATTTTATCTTATATAGAACAGCTGAAAACAGGTTAAGGATGACAATACATCACACTCAGATGAACATGGAAAAACTGTTATCAATTATGGAATTCTTGCTGTTATAAAAATGTTTGACAGAGTAACAAGTTTTTTATTATTATTTTCAGCTCATATCAAACAGACTGTATCGCACACATGTTTTACTTTAAACAAAATTAAAAGACAAATTCAATGAAAATAGAATAAATAACTTTTCATAACATTTCAAGAGCTTAGCCCAAACATACAACTAGAAAAACATTTTGGCTCTACATGAGCCTTTTGGAATACAGAAAACTAAAAAGTCTAAATTCTGATAGCTGATGTTCAACATATTATCGTCATAATGTTGGAAGTCTAGAAGGATACTTGTTTTCCCTGCTGCATCTAGACCAAGCATCAGTATCCTCATTTCTTTATTGCCAAAGACCTTTGACATTAACTTTCCCATCTTGAAATTCTATCTGGAAAAAAAAATCAAAATAACGTTTTTATGCATTTTGAATAACATGCATTAAATAAGTACAAAATGTTCTGACCATCTACTTTTGATTCAATTTTTATTGTCTTGTTTGCAGTACCCACATTCATCTGTGACCAGACATAAAATTGAAGCATACATAAATAGTCTGATTCCTTAAGACATTAAACATTCAAAGAAAGTGAAAATAATAATAGATTGTAAACTGGAAACACTATTGAAGACTATGATAATATGGCTTCAGTCAGTAGCACACACAGTGAATACACTGGGAAAAGTCTTAAAATGTCTGGTTGGATTCAGGAATGACTAAATGATGGACAAACTTAAACAAGCTCTGTTTATCCATGAGTCTCATTGTTGTGTTAATTATTCTGAAGAAGAAAGATGACTTGCATATTCATTGCCATGCAACCCAAAATATTGGTGAAATATGTGCGTCATTAAAATATATCTCCAAACAAAGATCTGTCAACTTTTACTCTGCATTTTCAGCCTTCTGGGTATATTCACGTCAGTTGAAGAAACAAAACCTTCATATTATATCCTTATTTGCAAATTTAGAATGTAAAATCTGGACCCCAAGGTATACAAGTCAAAATATGAGTACACTGTCTGCTGAAAAGAAACAATATCATCTTTATACTTTAACCTGAATTTAAATTCCAGAATTCTACTGCAAATTTTCACAACTACCAGACCATGAAAATGAAATTTGGAGGACTTGAATTGTACATCCCTTCAAGACCATTATTTGTACAACCACTAATTATATACCTGATGTGGTAGCATTAGTCAATATATTAACCAATATCACCTGATATAACAGTTTAAATCATTATTTAGAATTAATACCATGTAGACAGACTTGAGATATTTTGTAAGGCAAGACTAAAGACACAAAACAAATGGGCCTTGTATGCGTGATGATGTCATAATTAGTAAAGGTAAGGCAAATGAAATTTATCAGTTAGAGTAACATTCGACATCGCAAAGGTCTGACAGAAAAGACAGGATGTTGTTAAACATGTAACGTTGCACACAATTCAACCTAGACAGAAGACGAAAATCTGACTAGACCATTTGATTTGACAGAAAATGGGTGTAGGCCAGAAGTGTCATTTGTCGACTTACAGAAGTGTACAGGACTAATTCGCATATCATAGAATAAATAGATACCATTTGTAACCGGTATATATTTATCTTAAGCGACATTGATACAGATTCACATATACCAAGATATCAAATTTCAGAAGTCAAACTAAAAGCGGAAGCTACGAGATAAGTCGAGCTGAGATTTGAACGTTTTGTTATTTTTGTGATCACACCTACCTGGTATACACGTAAAGTTGCGGATATCTACGAGCCTAATGACGGCTCAACTTTGAGAATAGGGTAACACAGTGACCTAATTATTCATGAGCAATTATTACACGTCTTATTAAACAACAAGTGATGAATATACAGCAGGTGCATATCTATTTGGGTCCATCTCTCATTTTAGCAGCGATGGCGTGAATGACCTCAATGATATTCCGCAAAATGGCGGACAAAAGTAGTGCAGATAAACCGAACACCAAGTTAGAATTGATACTTCCTAAATAACTTTTGAAATATAAAGGCAAGATATAGCAATGAGGTATTACTTCAATATATTGAATATTAATTCAAATTACTTATAAGTTAAGATGTCTAAAATGCAGCGGAAGAATACACAGATTCTGAACCGGTCTGCATAACAATCTCGCGAGATTTCGATGACAAATCAGCGGCTATTTTGAATGTTTTTAGCCCGAGGCAATATTTTGTTAAAGCCTAGAGGCGATGCACACAGATCCAACTTTACACAAAGAAAACGCACTTTAATTATTTCAATAGCAAGTCATGACTGAATAAGTTCTTTTTAATGAAGCAAATTTGGCTTTGAGCATTTAGAAACAGACTAGTAAATCTCCCTTCTGGCATTTTTCCACTGTTCATCGCTAGCTGGACCCATAAACTATTTCATATTAGCGACTACCGGTATTTCCGATGGACCTCGTTTCTTTGAGTCCTAGAAAAAGTTCTTTGTGAATGCCAAAGTTTTATCGTTCTGAATTTCACGGTGATTCTTATATCTCATAATAAAACATCATGAAGATGCTCAGTAAGCAATGTGTTAGGTGAGTTTCCAATCTAGTTAATGTCAATTCGCCGTTATTAATTATAGAACGTCATTCCAGAGACTTTACACAAAAGTAAATATGACAATGTGTTAGGTGAATTTCCAATTTAGTTAAAGTCAAGGTCGACGTTGTAATTTATGGGACTATCACACTTATGACCAAACAGCTCAGTATAAAACAAAATCATGGAAATTCCAAAGTCACCTCTATCATGAATAGATATTAGCCGAACAATAAAATGTGTAGATGTATGGAAGCGGAGGAATTTAATTCTAAGGACAGAACTTTACAGAAATGTCTTATCAATGGAGAAATACAGAGTAGATAGAGAGATCCATTAAGCGACGCAACCATTTACAACATGTTAGACATAAGGAAAAAGAACATTCACACAGGTTTTTGTTGACCATTAGCTTTAAGTTTGTTTTCCCACCACAAATGTTATGTATGTATTTAAGGAGTAAAGTCAATGTCACATGGAATTATTTAAGATATTAACGACAAATGTACAAGTTAACATTTATTATATATAAATGTCGTCATTTTATATGTAATAGATATGAACTGTATTGCCACAGGGGTCGCCTACCCGACCTCGTTGGGCTTTCTCCGAGTAATCTGGTCAACTGTCATAATAATTCATCTTACGTGGTAACCCTTGACCGGATGCAATCAATACCCGGATGGTCACGGAAAATGAAACCACAATCATCTTTGTATGAACACTACCATGCTTTAATCTTGATTTAAATGTCATTTTGTTATTCTTGTCATTGATGCTATATACATTATATACATGAACTTGTATTGTTGAATTTACTTACTTGATAAGTGCGTGTGAATTTGCCGTTGATATGCGATTATACAAGTTAAATGCCTGTTTTTTTCGCCATTGACATGTAGGACTTAAAAATTATTTACAACATTTCGATAAATACAAAAAACGGCTTTTCACCTATGATTGCCAAACTGGTAAAGAAATGACTACCAGCTAATGACATGATTTATTTACTTATCTACTGTGGACTTCTGTCTTCTAAGGTCTGTCCTCCCTGACACACGTCTCTAGGTCCTGGATAGAATATGAGAATATAACATCAATATTTTGAAAATGAAAGGAGCGTGAAGGCTATGGAATCACATATATATCTAGCAGTAAGCAGCATATACCAAGCAAGTGTGTTCGGTTCTATTTTGTTTGTAGACTATCTAATAAATTACCTGAAATTTCAAAATCCCAATCCCAAGCATTTACGGAAGATACGGAACTTGATAGGGGAATTAGAAGTAACAATGGTATAAATATATGCAAAATGATTTGAATAAAACCCTACAGTGGTCAGCAAAATGACTACTTCAATATCGGCCAACCTAATTTCTATCAATTAGATAATTAGATCATTCTTTTCTTATTCAACGACTTCCAATTTGTACATCAAAGCAACATCCTCACCTTAGGAGATACTGTCCTCATATAGGTAGGTGGAAGAGAGAAGACGAAAATATTATTCTGCTGACGCTATTGAGATAGTAAGTTTATGTGAACATTTAATAAAAGTGGTTTTCTTGGCATTTCATGCATTTTCAGTGTGTTGTGAGATGTCAGTGATACAAGTCGGAAAACTATCTATTAATTATTGTTAGTTAAGCTGTATTAAATACAAAACATGATTACATCGTGTTCTAGTTTGTAATAGATGATTATTGCTGTTGTTTAATGGTATACCTGTATTTAAATAAAGGTAAAACTTACTGGCCAATACTTTTGACATATAATATGACAATACCTTATGTTTAAACTTCAAATAGTACTTAAGTCTTGTTTCCGCCTAATTTCTCAGTTTTTGTAATTATGAAGATTTTTTTACTCTCTTGTAAAGTTTTACCTTTTTATGATTTCTTTCAGCTTGGAGTACTGAAAAGGCGGACCACATTTTGGAAATTATTTGAAAGTTGTTAACACTTAACATACGGGTGAAAATATTGAAACTACTATTCAAAATATCTAACTATTAAATTTCAATTCTAAAGTTACGCTCTTTTTTAAGTTTTGTTTTTCTATTATCTAAAATTGGTGTTGTGAAAAGGCTGGTCGCAGATGAATGAAAAATATTGAAACTACTTTTTTCAGGCACTTGCAAGACCACAAATGTGAGATATCTTTTGTCATGTCATAACATGTCAAAGACGTAACTGATATACCAAAACAATTTTGAAATACTACTGGAAGCCTCTAATCATAAGTAAGCTAATAATTATATATTACAGTATAATTAATTGATATGAACATGTGTGCTTATAGCCTTCGTCCTTTATTAGTCAATTTCCAATCCATTCAATATTATGCGCCTCTGACTCGAACAACCCTGAACCACAGGTACCAGCTCCTCTGTGAAGACACTCCTTTGAACTCAAGCAAGACTATTTCAAAGCGTGACTGCAACTCTGATACTATCAACCAATCAAACGCCTGTGTGTTTAACAGAGAAGAAGCCATTTTGCCTGCGTCGAGACACGTAAGCCTTCGAAAGTAAATAACATGCGTTTAATTTTTGATAAAGCATTAATATAAATTCTTTACAGTTTAGCATTGAAAGCATTATCAAATTGCTTGTAAGTTGTTGGTAACATTGCATTGGCAAATGCACCGCGCGAGTTTTACAAACGATCAAAAATAGCAAATCGAACATGGCTGCCCGACTCAAGATTTTGATCAATCAATACTGATCTCAACGAACGGTTGAACATTCGGTGGGACAAAATTATTATGATGATTTATGAATGTTTTTATCGTAGGCGTGTATTTGTGTATGTAATAAATGTCGCATTGTATATTCTATATATAGATAAATTTACTTATTCGTCACGTTGTCTCGCCATCCCCACTTCATTAGGGAACTGAAATACCGGCAATTATTCAAGGCATCAGTCCCAGGAGTTGTATATGCTGTATTTGGAAAGCACCTTTTTATCTAAGTTAAGAAAATGAATTGATCAGCTGTTTGGTTAAATTTTAAGGATTTCGGTATATTTTGGGAATTGGGCCATATAAGTTGTATTTTGCGAGAATGAAGAAAGACAAAAGTGAATTATTTTTATCCTGCAACACTTCTCAGGTCTGGGAAAACTGATAATTTTTCGTAAGAAAGCCACACGCCAATTTGTGCAGAAAAAGCTAGTTTGTGTATTATACACAAATTTGTGGTTTTCCCGCGAGCTGCTTATTGTCCAATGGTTTGTAAGGGCTATTCAGTCTTCATCTACCAGACATTGAAGTGCTGAGTCTTGCCTGAAGAGGCACATCAAAATAACTGCTATGCTCAGAAATACAGTTCTTAACTTCAATGGATTTAAACAGTTTTCTTATTTTTTGAATGAATTTTTTTAAGTAAATCAGAAAGTTATTCTGTACAGATGTTTTCAGTGGTTTGCAAATGCAGCAAAATATGTGTGACAGGTGTAGTACAGAATCAATATTTATATATTGTACAAAGCTGAATGTAAATCTTGAGGCTAACCAATCATGTTGTACAAAGTCTGTAAACCTGTTTCATGATATCAAAAACTTTAAAAGTTAGTCCAGAAGACAGGTGATTGGGATAAACCCTACCTAACAAGCCATTTGCTGCGCTAGACAAGAGTATGAATAAATTAAGTAATGGTTGAGATATCGTATTAAAGTTATAAAAAGGTCTCATGCCTGTGAAAAGACCATTGGAAAATAATATACAATATAGTATTCACATTGTAATTGTATATCTGCTTGCCCCACTCCAGAAGAACTAATAGTGTTGCACAGGTCCCACTAGGCATATTCTCTACCATTATGTAAATTAGCTGAATTGGTCTAAGAGAAAGCTTGATGAAGTAAATTGTAAATTTAATTTTGCAGGAAAATTTACAATGAGTGGTCGGTCAAAAGAATGGACACTGTCCTGCAAGGTATATGTAGGTGAATTGGGGAATAACGCCAACAAACAGGAATTAGAAGATGCATTTGGTCAGTATGGAAGACTAAAAAATGTCTGGATTGCCAGGAATCCTCCAGGGTTTGCTTTTGTAGAGTTTGAAGATGCCAGAGATGCAGAAGATGCATGCAAAGAATTACATGGAAAGTAAGAAAGTTTATTTGATTTCATAAAAAAAGGGTCACTAATTGTACTGATATTACTATCATTTCCACCAATAACAGGAGCATTGCCTGACTCTAAATGGCTTCACTGATTAAATCAAATTCTGTAGTACATGTACACAAGTGTGTATCATGTAAAACCTTGATAAAATACTTCATGCAAACCTTTCAGAAAACATTTATGTGACTCCTGTATTTTGTCTTTGAGACCTTTTCACAAAAATATCTGCTTACTTAAAAGTATTACATTCTCTCATTAGAAATCAATCATCCTCACAACTGTATTTAATAATGCAAAGGAATTTGTATCAATCGTTAATGCAGATATTTTTACAATTTAGGCGACTTTGTCGATCAAAGGTGAGAGTTGAGATGTCACATGGAAAGTCCCGTTGGGGTAAGGGTGGCCCCCCTGTACGTCAATATGGAGGTGGTGGCAGCAGAGGAGGACGAGATAGCAGAGATAGCTACTGGCGACCAGGAACAAGTCGGGGACGATCTAGGTACAAATTCACATTTCAGAAATAACTGAACTCTTACCTCATTTCCTGTGAACAAGTCATCTATCCTTCATCTCACATACCATATTTGTTTTGTGTTTTGTCCTAAATGTGTTCTTGGTAGGAAGTTGGTGCGTCTGTACAATCCTCTTCATTTTCTGTTCATTTAAGACTTGTTGTGTAGATATTTTTCAAAAGTAATTTATTGATCAAAAGTATTTAAAATTCTGACTTGTGATTAACACCTGTCTTTCCTGCATCTAGAAGACCTGATTTTTAATATCTTTTTTTTTTCATTTTCTTGAATTTGTTACATCAATTTTATCAATCAGATTGAAACTCGATGTGAGAAAGAACAATCAATTTTTTTGTTAGAATTTTAAGGTATGCCTTTTCAGTTGTTTTCTCCTGTTGTGTTATAGGCATGTATCATATATATATATATATTTGATCATCAGTTGTTAGTCTGTTATCATGTCAGAAACACACAGATAGCATAGGTGGGACCTGCAACAGAAATAATTGTACATTAAATCTAAATTTTTGCTTCTTACCATACTTATTGGAAATTATTTATTTATGAAAGACTATTAGTTTTCAGTTTTAATTGTAAACATGGAGAAAAAAGAATAAACAACATATAAATGATAGGGTTTGATAACTGATGAACAGAAGTAGAAAAAAATGGCATGGGTGGTGAGAGAAAGATTCTATAAAACAAAAAATTGGCACTTAAATTGGCCCTTTTTTTGGTGAGTCATTTAACAAGTCCAGATTGTCAAAGTGAACCTATGGCATGGTAGAATGTTCGTCTGTCTCCTTTTAATAAACATTGTTATGATTCTTTGTTCAGAAGTGCTGGGTTATGATGAAATCATGCTTCAATAGGACATGATAAAAGGTATCGTATTATTAACAGGTATTCCTCCTTCAAATACCTATGCAATTTGCAAAAAAATTTTTTAGATACTTCTACACAACTTCCAGGTAAATTTGTTTTAGGAAAGTTTACTTTTGTGAACTTTTGTATACAGATTAGGGGCTGATTACTTTTGCAGGTATATTTTGAACTTGTATGTTTTATAAGAAATAATGAGAATGCTACAGGCACATTCATATTTGATTAACTCATTTTTCTCTGGTTCTCAGGATTGTGAACTTGTAATTTCTCCTGTTTTTTTTTTTTTTTTTTCTATATTTAATGAAGATATCAATACAAACTAGGTGAGCTATTCAAGCCCATAAAGGGGGCTTTAGATTTATAGTTTATCAAAGTGACCTCATGGGAAGATACCAAGTGTGTCATGTTTAACTGTCCACCTCATATTTTTTATTTTTGTTTTGGTAAATCATGCTATTAATCCCGATATTCTGAATATTTTCCCCTTACTTGAAAGAAGTTCTTACATTTTGTGATTTATCTATTTGAGATATATAAGATATTAATTTAACGGAACAATTTACAGGCCTTTCCCCATTGATGCCATTGGACAGCTTCACCTGCCAACAGCATCAGTGCAGTGTTTTACACTTACAAATCAACTCTCCTCCCACCTTCGCCGCCCAGCCTAGCTCAGGCACACACCTTAGGCATCTCGCCAAGAAACAACGTTTTGTTTCAATTCTTCAACGTACTACGGCACAGCAAATCAGCAATCTCTCTGACAAGCCACGTCGTAAATATCATCAGGTGCTACAGTACAGTAAGACAACAAAGTCTTCCAAAATCCCGGGGAGTTGTCTTCAGCATTCTGCCCATCATCAATCCGCCTCTGCATAGTTCGACTCTGTCACCACACGATTAACACAACTGATTGACTATTGTGCAGCGGCACCAATATGACAATTGTCAATCATACGTGTAGGTTCCTTCCACCATCAATCAACTTATCTACAGCCCTCTCTTCGCTGTTCGGCTTCGGTCCTCGTTCGCTCCATCATTACCACAACAAACAACACTTTTGTTCACCCTCAACTTTAAGGCCTACAGGGCAAACCACTTTTCCCAAATCTGTCCAAAATCTGCAGTCACCGTGCGTCCGTTCACCAGGGCTACAACCGTCAGTAGACATCATCGATTGATGACAGCGCAATGGTATTGGGTACAAATCCAGTATTATATGTCATTCATGTTTTGTTCTAACTCATCATTCCACGCTTTTTTTTCTACTAACCTTTATCTTGCTGCATTTGTATTTGTCATTTTCATTCCTTTTTATATATCTATTATTTTATTGAATTATTACCATTTATGTGTTTAATTTATTGCTTATTAGTTATAAAGTGATATGAATATATTGGTGTGGGAAAGTAGAATTGGAATTTGCTCTTAAAACTGTAATCAGCTTTATTAGTTTTGTTTTGCTGAAACTGACATTCTGGATTTTTAATGTACTATTTCAGTATTGGTACTGTATTTATTGCTTAATTTAGTTTTGGGATAATGTTTTCCTGCAAAAATTGTTTTGTTGATATCCTACATTATTGCTATCTCACATAGACTACACTCATTTTGGGGTTTGAGGTTATTTACAATGGCATCCACATTTCCTTTTCAGTGGTTTTTAGTACTGAGTAGAAAAATTAAATATGGAGTGCTTATTTTTGTGGAAAAAAGTTATAATTGCCAGTGATCACTTAGAAGGTAGTGCTACTGATTACCAAAAAAGAACAACCAAAATGAATGGCCTATTTTGTATAACTGAAGCAAACATTCTGATTTTTCAAGAATTCTATGAAAATAGTGAGACAATAGATCATGTAGTTAGTTTTTTCCAGAAATTGTAGTCCTTTGTATTTATCCTATCTTTCCTTGGATATGGTTTTATTTACAGATGGTTAATTAACTGCTAACACATACCCTCCCACTGTTCAGGTTTTTTTTCTTGCTCATATGTTATTTCAATTCTTGCTATGTTGATTCAAATTCAGATCTTAGAGCATTTTGGAATAGTTTTGTTTAATTTATAAGCAGTTAAATATGTCATATGTTTCATAATAGAAAGAAATAAGGCAGATAAGAAACGTGACAGTAGACGTTTAATGCTGGACTTGATATTGTCTTAAAATATAAGAATTATGAAATCTGAATTATCTAACAGTGGATTTCCTTGTTTTGACTAACAAAATCCTCTTTTTACACAATTCATTACTTCAGTCACATCAATAACACAATGTTAACTGCGGTTGGAGAAAGGGAGTGTTACCTTCTCAGATGCACTGTGTGATGTTTTCCTGGATTTACCTGCTTTTTTTTTTACTTGTGAATATTTAAATGAAGATTTTGGAAATTGACTATAATTTTCATTACAGGTCAAGATCTCGATCTCCACCCCCACGTAGGAGGTATTCCAGAAGCAGAAGCCGCAGCAGGTAAAGTTAACAAATTAGAGAATTCTTATATGACTGCTAAAACTTCTAGAGATAACATTAACTGTTTATGTCTTATGAGTAAAAATATCTGTTTCATCTTGGGATAAAGATGCCAGGTTGTAAATGTTTATGAAGTTGTAATTTTGAATATACAAAAATGTATTACTTTTAAAGAGTTGGTCAAAACTCTAAAAAAAAAATCATGTTCATTGTTGATAGTTAAACCTGAAAGTATTTCCTAAAGTGTCTGAAATATTTTCTTTGTCAGATTCAACTGTGTTGGTACATACAATTAATGTGGCAGATAAATTCAAAAGTAGAAGCTTTAAAACAACACAAGGGAGATCACTAGTTTGTAAAAAGAATTTTACAGATTTCAGGATTTTGTTTAATTTTTAGATTAGTTTTTTATCAACTTTGACTATTAGAAGGGAATAGTGGTTTCTTTTGATATCGGCAAAAAGTTGATTAAGATTTTCTACTTGGATTTGGTTTAAGTTATATCTAGGTAGAAAACATTTTTTGATGTATTTTAGTTTGCCTATGACAAAACTTTTATCAAAGCACTTTGGTTTGCAGAAAATATTCTAGAAGCAGTAGCAGCAGGTAGGCTTAGTTACAATCACCTTTGTTTGCTGGAACAGTTAGCTATCAAATGTTTGCTGGTTTCCCTAGAACATCGTACCTTGTCTTGTGGTCAGCTGGGATTCTTCAATCAGTCATTTCTTGTGATGTTCTTACAATACTGAATGGAACCAACTACAAATTTATTATGAAATATTGACAAATAACAGTTTCTTATCCATGTGTTGATGCAGATGGCTGAACAAATTACCTGCCATTTGTTTTTGTATTAAAAAAAAAAAGATTGATGCCACTTTATGATGCCACTTAATGATACCACTTTATGATGCCACTTATGGCTTGAAAATGTTCCAGTTTCATTGTTAATGGTACAATGTGACTAATGCCAACAGGTTGGACTATTCTGCTTATGATGTTGTATAATGTGAAATGTGTTGTGCTAGAAAGCTTTACGGGATATGGATTTGCCAAGATTAAATTTTCACAGTTATTTTTTTATGGAGACTGGTTAAATATGTAATTGTTTTTTTTTTTTACTTTTCAGTTTGTCTTTTAAATGTTTAAGATCAAAAACTTCCAACCAATTAATAATAATATTAATTAATTTCAACATAGTTTGGCTAAACTGAAACAGAAACAAAAAAAATCTTGTTTTACACAGATACACAACTGTACTGCTACATGGTGCAGAAATTGATCACCTGGTACATTTAAAGAATCAATTGTTCACACATCTAATTCCAGTCAATTTTGAAAGTTGATAATACATAGATATTGTATGTAATTTTCTATTTTGCTCTAATTAATCACTTGTAACAAATGATATTCAGGCTTAATTTATGAACTAGTTTGATTTCTATGAACTAATTTTCTGGTAAGAAAAGATAAAATATTATCTCTGCATGTAATTAGTGTTTTACCTGCTGTCCCTAATACACAAATTACAAATGAATTGATGATCTTTTATCTCCTAACATGGTCATGCCTTGCATCCGACTATAGTCTGAGAATCTAGGCAAGGTAATGGGTCTGTCCCCAGACTGTGACACACAAATTTATCAACATCTAGCAGGGGCTGAAACCAAACAAGCAAAGTCTTAATGATGAAAATGTTTCAGGCAACTGGCATTTTAAAATTATTTTATTTTATTTTTTTGGTTTCTTGATCATAAAATGCAGCTGATCCCAAGCACAGATATAAATAGTACTGTATTAAAGAAATTTTCATAGAATGTTTTGGTTAGGAACCCCATGCACCCATTTACTAGGGGAAAAGATAAACCGTCCCATCATTCTTTATTTGTGAATTAAACTTGTAAAAAAAAAATGACATTTGTATTTTCTTTGCAGGTCCAATTCTCCATACAGACGCTAATTGGTGCCAAGAGGAGGATAGGGACACTCAGAGTTAACAGAGTGATTGAATTGTAATGTCGCATTTTCTAAGTCATGGAGCAGTTTGTTATCAAGGACAAGGAATATAAACATTTGACAAGTAAATGTCAGCATTTGAACATTGTTTTGAAGACTTGTGAAGTAATACACTGCTAAAGCATACATTTCCCACCTGTGATGTAGGCCAGGCTGAATAACACATCACATTACTGGGGCTGCTCCAACAATACCTGGCATGTGTACCACCTGGAGTTTTTAGTCCATTGGATGTTTTAAATATTACATTGTAATAATTGCTGATAGTTGTGTATTTTACCGTAATCCAGTAATATCATTTATCATCAAAATTAATGGGCTACTGTTGTACTTAATTGAAAAATCAATCAAAATATTTCAGGATTGTGTGCTTTGTTAACATCTGCAGTTGGGTTTTTTTCTCTTTGCTTTGCAGATGATCAAGAGATTTATAGTATCATTGTTATCTTTGTTGCTAACTTTGGGTTCTGATACATAGAAGTGAAGTACAACCATCAGTGTAAACCTTTTTGTATAAGCTAGAATTGGCATATTAGTGTATGTTAACTATCATCATGTTTCATCTCCAAATGTTAAAATATCATATAAACCCACGATAAGATGTACAAAGCAAGGGTTTGTGTCTTTATGTGGATCATGCATCAAAAGCCTGCTGTACTAGGGACCTGTATTGAAACTGATTTTTTTGTTTTAGTATATTGTAATGTAAGCTGGAGTGAATGCAGTTGTTTTGTAAAGTCTAGTGTTGGAGGTACTATATATTTATGATATTTGTTTTTAACCCTATCATTATGTACTTTTGTCATTCTAACATGTTTTTGTCAAGTATTTTAATTGAGAAGTAAACTAGATTATGTATTTCTCAAATCTGTCTATTTATTTCATTGATTAAAAGTATTGAAGGAAAGATTTTAACCTAGGGATTTATATACATGGACACATAATAAAAAGGAAATTAGTTTGGTTAGTTTAAATTGCTGTTATTTTAGATACAAATAAAATCAAGAATTGCTCATGCTTCTTGGTTAAAGGGAGAACCTTGTATTTTCAGTTGTTTCTGTTCCAAAAAATAAGATATTTTGTTTTAAATTTATATTGAAAAAGCTGGACTTCAAATTTTGATTAAAATTTGGATACACAAGGAAAACAAAACGTCATCTGAATCTTGAACTTAAGGTATCTCTTTGAAATGGCTGATTCCAATGAATATTATACAGTGTCATGAGCGTATCCTGCAAGTTGTTGTGCAATAGGATAATGGTATTGGTAAGGTTGAATTTGTGCCTTGGATTTCGATGGGTTGGTCAGTACATAATGATCATAGGACATCTCGCCTACTTATTTAGCAGTTAGAAAATTTCATTCCAAAATTTAAACCAAAGTAATTTGTTGATTGTCAGTATTTTTGGGTGATTTCATTAGAGATGGTAACCCCTAATAGACTCTCTACTGTATGTTTAAAACTAGGGTATATATTGTTTAATCCTCTTAACATAATAGGATCTTATTTAGTTGATATCAAACTAAATAACTGTTGGTTTAAACAGGTGCCAAACCCCAACTTCCATGTGTGTATATCAAATGACCATTGTAAAAAAAGTTGTGTAGTGGCAATGTAATGGCTCTAAAATTACACCACATATAAGGACACTGATAAAAAGAATGTTCTATTGTTAAGATGTGTTGAAGTAATGTGTCCTTTTCCTGATTCTACAGTATATATATATATTGAATGACAGATGCTTACATTGTATATAAATCCTCATAATCAGTTCATATTTTACCAAGAGATCTTTAATTTGAACTTGAAATCTTTATTCAGTAATTGTTTGAATAAAAGTCGTGTATTAATATTAATCCGTGTGAATTTTTGTTCAACTTGTTTTAGTAAATGGAATTTAATTTAAGTTTGGAATTAGACTTTTTAAAAAAGAAATCTAACCCACTGAAGATCAAGCCAAGTTAAGGTAATTACAAGAGACCCAACAGGCCTGCATTGCTCACCAAGTAGTCAATTCTTTCCACAAGTACATTAACATTTTATAACCAAATATCATAATTCTAAAAGTAGTTTCAATGGAAAAATTACTGCCAGATGAACAATGAACATTGCACCATAGGATAAACTCACTTTGCCCTTCAGACCAGGTTAGCTCTAACAAGGTCTTTATATAAAGCTAACAAAGTTTAAATGGAATTGCCATTTGACCTTTGTTTACAGAGACATCGATTCATAGTGAAGGCTGGAACACATTTCGTTCTTTGCTAAATTGGATTCTTCCCCATATCACTTCAGGATCTGGCACTTCAATGTGGATCAAGTTTGTTTTCAACTTGTCTGCAGATTCTTTACTTGAAATCAAGCAAACCCTGGGTATTATGCTTGCTGTGAAGGCGAGCATTTATTGTGGAACCACTAATATACCTACAGACATTTCATCCTGGTACCTACCAAGTGCTGGACATTTATGTCTGGTACATATATGTGACATACAGTGTAAAGTGGTGTCATAATTAAACCTCTTGAAGTGTCTTCCTAATCAGATGAGTTGGTTTTGTTAAACAAGAATTTCGAGTTGAAAATCGTTTATATGATTTATGCAATTTTGACTGATCATGTATGAGAATGAGACCATATGACCACTCTGTGCAAATCCTAGTCTTTACTCTAGCTGCTTTATTTTTTTCAAGAATTTAAATCACACATCACACATGCAAAAAAAAACAAGAGGCCCAAGGGGCCTTAATGGTCACCTGAGGAATATATGTCAATAATCTGGAGATTTTAAAATGTTGCAAAAATGTAACAACATTTGTGCAAGACCGTGTGTAAAACATCTGTACCAAGTTTGAACATGATCCACCCAGTGGTTCTTGAGAGGAAATCCAAAATGTCTTAGCCAAACAGAGGCCAGGTTGGCCATCTTGGATTTTGAATCGCCCCAAAAAGTTAAAACACTTGCCAGGATCTTGTGTAGAACATTCATATCAAGTTTAGACATGATCAACCCAGTGGTTCTTGAGTCTTGACAAGAAGTTGAAAATGTCTCAGCCAATCAGAGGCCATGGCAGCCATCTTGGATTTTGAATCAAACCAAAAAGTAACAACACTTATGCAGGACATTGTGTTGAACATCTGTATCAAGTTTAGACATCATCAACTTGGTGGTTCTTGAGAAGAAAATCCATCCACTGGTTCTTGAGAAGAAGTCATTTAAAGAAGGTTTTTACATATGGCCCCTTTTACACCCCTTATGGGCCCCAAAGGGGACATTATCACTTTTTTCAACTTAATATCATAAGGGATGCTGTCTCCCAAATTTGGTTAAAATCGGTCAAAGTTGAATTTTCAACCCATTGAGCGCCCCCTAGTGGGGCCGTTTTTGACCCGATTTTTTTTTCATTCACAAACTTTGTAGACCTTGCCATAAGGACCCTAAATATCAAATATGAATTTAATCTGACTGTTGGTTCATGAGAAGAAGATTTTTAAAGATTTATCTAATTTTACCCCCTTTTTCCCCCCTCCTACGTGCAGTATTGTGGCCACACCCTTTTTCTTTGCAAACTTGAAGCGGCTTCCCATGGTTCTTGAGAAGAAGTCGAATATGTGAAAAGTTAACGACACACAACGACAGACAAATCATGATGGCAATAGTTCACCATAAGCCTTCGGCTCAAGTGACCTAAAAACCTTGGACAAGCTGGAGTTTGGGAATTATTTCAAAGTCACTGTGACAGTTTGTCATGGTACTTATTTTACAAAAAATGTTTTTCCTGAATGAAAGACCATAATATAGCAGAAAAAAGTTGTAGAGTGAAGGTGAAGGTCACTTGTACAAAGTTAAGCAAATCTCTCGGTTCTCTTGTGACTTCATTCATTGAGGAGTTTGGAGGTTCGGTGGATTTTGCTGGGGATTTGTATTGTTTTGAGATGTTGTGGCTAAATCATGGTAGCCTCTGTCCTGAGTGCTGTGGACAGAAACGAATATTTAAAAGTGTTGATTATTATTTTCTTTCTTTAAATTGGCAAAATACCAATGTTGTTTGACCTTCACTTTGATGTCAGCTCTCTGAAATGATAACAAAATTCACAAATCCTACCCTGTGACTTTTTAACCTCATTCTACTTCTGCCTAGAATATGGATCCTTATTTATATGAAATGAGGTATATAGTTCAAAGTGAAATGAGAGATCTGATCCAAATTAGATTAAGATTTAACCATTTACCAGAATTTCTTTATCAACACTTGAAAAAAGAAAAAGAAAGTGCACCAAGGTAGATGCAGATTTTCATAACATAGTAGAGTGGCATAACTTTTGTTTCAGACGTGAAAATCACCCTTTGTTTATTTCAGCTGTCCTAAGTAGGTATGAAACAACACAAATCAGGTTTAAGTAGATGTGAAACAACACCAGTTAGGTTTGAGTAGGTATGAAACAACATCAGTCAAGTTTAATTAGACGTGAAACAACACCAGTCAGGTTTAAGTAGGTGTAAAACAACACAAGTCAGGTTTAAATAGGTATGAAACAACACAAATCAGGTCTAAGTAGGTATGAAACAACACAAGTCAGGTTTAAATAGGTATATAACAACACAAGTCAGGTTTAAATAGGTATAAAACAACACAAGTCAGGTTTAAATAGGTATAAAACAACACAAGTCTGGTTTAAATAGGTATAAAACAACACAAGTCAGGTTTAAAGAGGTATAAAACAACACAAGCCAGGTTTGAGTAGGTATGAAACAACACCAGTCATGTTTAAATAGGTATAAAACAACACAAGTCAGGTTTGAGTAGGTATGAAACAACACCAGTCAGGTTTGAGTATAAGTATTAAATAACAACACAGACCTTAAAATTGAATAAAACCAAAAGGCTAAATTTAACATTTCAAACTTTATTTTCAATGAAGTAATGGAATGAGATGATATCATACAAGATTTAAAAGCCATACAAGTTCATCAACTGATGCAAGTCCGGATTTAAAATGGATTGAGAACTACATCTGGATGACCAAGTATCCTGAATATCCCTACAGTTACTAACAAAAAAACCCTAAGATATTTGTAAATCTGTCTTCAATAATGATTACATATACTCACAAACTAAAAACAGACACATATATCCCGTATAAAATCTAATCCAAAGCATGAAATTTCTGATTACTTTTGATTGATACCGTATAGCTGCTTATTTTAGCAGAGATGATATTTTTGTGATTTTGAGTCATTTTTTAAAATTTAACAGTGAAATATTAAGACACATGAAAATACTGTCCGCAATATAAAACATTTGTTTGAATGAAGTAACCAGTACTAACCTGCTTTAGCTTCTTCCATAATGATGGTATGATTTGACAAATGGTATATACACATTTTGATAACAGTTTAGGTAGCATTCTTATATATACGTGTTATAAACAAACACTTGTGAGCACAACAATGTAACACTGCAGAGCTGTACAGAAAATTTCACGCACACAGCTTGTCTATTCATGAAAATTTGATTTCAAATTTATGCCACGTTGCAAAAATTTTAATTCGTGAAAATTCATTTTCTTGATTTATGTGGAAATCACAAAAATTTTGCCTGTGAAAATAACCGACCATACAGTATACTATTTTATTTGAAAGCAATGCATGTATACTAATATCTTAACCTCTTGTAATCACAAGATGTATACTAATATGCCATGTTAACTTCTTGTAATCACAAGATGTATACTAATATGTCAACTTAACCTCTTGTTATCACAAGATGCGACAAACTAAAATTGACACAAAAAAAATTGTTATGAATCAAGAAATTGCTTTTACTCAGTAAGACCTCTATTAAAGTGTAGTAGCAATAAAATACTGTGTTTCCTTTTATCTTTTTTGAATGGGATAATTTCAGAAGACCAAGGTTATGTAAACTCATGAATATCATGTTTAAGGCAAAGATTGGATAACAGGATAATCCAAAATATCCTGTAGTACTGTAGTAGGTTGGTAAATCATCATCTGCTGCTTCTCAATAAATTATTAAAATGTAAATTGACTTAGAATTTTCATTGAAAGTAATAAATGATTTAAAAAAAATCCCTTTCAAACTTCAGTTATGTAATCAAATATCCTTATTTTGTAATTATTAAATTTTCTCCTTAAACAAATACAAAATTGCTCAGTAGGCAGTGCATCAACAGTCAATAAAATAATGAATAGTGTTTGAGACAAGGATGTAGGTCAAGGACCTCAAAATATCAATAATAACCAGTAAATTTTAAATAAAAGCCAGACTTTTCACATCACAAAATTAAAAATTTGTACTCTCCCAACTGTATTTGCATTCTGACAATTCAATTCAACTTGTTTCTTAAATCCATTATCTATTTTTAGTACAAATTATTTTTATCATGCTCGTGTGATCACAGCAGCTTTATCTATAGGTTGACTTATTTTTTGGTAGGGAAGGTTTCATAAAAGAAACATCAGTATATCGGTACTTCTTACCAGTAATTGTATTTCAATCCATCACTTCAATCAATGTAGAATTTCCTCTAAGACAAAGTACAAATGCATGTTCTATTTGATATACTCTAAAACAGTTCCAATATAAAAGTAGTAGTCCTTATCAAACTAGGGAATCTTCTGGTCACTTACAGAACAAAAATCAGTTATCTCCCTTACATAATGTAATCCATACTACGCGATCCTGGCTACTGTCATCTAGATTTATGTATGTGGTGTGGTTTTAGTTCTCTTATCAGATATACAATACTGAAATTTATGAACGCTAACTGAAGCAACTGTAAACTGATCCAACTGTTACCTCTGACAGCCTTTTATGACAAGGGTCAGTTGTGTCAAAATTTATAGACCAATGCTTAGCCTATAATTGTCAGTAAGGTGCTGTTAATCCATTGTAAATTTAGCACATCTAGAGATGTTCAATTTTCGTTACTTCAGCAAACAAACCATCCAACATTCAAATCATAACTCTCACTTTTTCTTTTGTGTAGTGACCCCAACTTAAGCCAAAATTACTACAGATTGGTTTCCTTCAAGCATATAGATTAATCTTATATGAGAAAAAGCAGTGACATTTTTACAATACCTTTCTAAAATGGCAAGAGAACAGCACAGGAATCTGGTATGAATTTCTAATCCCAAGTTTCATAGTATCATAAAATACATATTTACAAACAGTGAGCTTAGGATTTTTAGTTTCAAGACCCTGTGGTTTAATTGGTACATTCTGTAATATGTAAAATACCTAAATAAACTCTCTGTATTAATGTACTCATATTTCTTTTAAACATTCCTGTACAACTATCAAGAATTTATATTTGGGACAACCAAAAGATGGAGTCATGCCACAATTAAATCTTTTCAATATCAAAATCCTTTTAACAATTGTCAAATCTTGATTCTAAATATATATGTAGTGAACTAATATGACTATGTATACAGATTGAAGGTTTTTCTAAATTTTAATTGAGAGGAAAGAAAACATAATTTGCTAAGACACACGTGGCTTTGTTAAAATTGTAAAACAATGAATCAAATTCAAAATGATGTCTAACAAGATTGAAGTGAATTTCACTGATGATGCCGTCAAGGTCACAATTGATGAAGTTGAAGGTCACAGACAGACAGCTGTTGATAGTTGAAGTGATAAGATTTCCACAGACAGTGTACAGTTGAGCGTAGATGCACTTCTGAACTGTTGGTACTTTTGAAGTTTGTTGTTTGTATTGAAGTATAATGTACAGCATTACAAATCTTTAAACCACAACAAAAAGTCTTCTGTTATGTCACTTCAACATGGAAACACAATAATAATCAGGTGTCAAGATTTCCTTAAACACGATCTAGGTTGTGTGTGATGTCCCTTCTTAAAAATTCTGGTATCCAAAATTACAGAATTATGTACAGTACCAACCCCACCTCACCCAAGTTAACATGGTGAAGATGAAATATTTTCTTGTCACAAACTTCAAGCAATATGAACTGTCACATGATCATAAGGGGGTGAAGATTTCTTTCGATAGTTTTTTCAGGAGGGTATCACATTCCAAAATGTGTTACTTTCTCACATATCTGCCTGTAACACCTAAATGTTGATAGAATCTTGGGCATTGCTTGTTATTCTGTGTAAATATGTAGTCCTCAAACACTCTAACACTAAATGCATCACCGTCTTTCCCGATAGATGTTTTCAAATGGGGATTTCGACCTGGAAAAAAAAAATAAATGAAAAAATCAGAATAAAGAGAAATACATCTGAATTTCAATAGCAACTACAAATAAAATTCACACACAAGAGCTAGGAATTATACTGAGATACAAGCACATTTACAAAAGTGTACGTAATATAATACATGTATTTAATACTATCAATTTACATGACCCAGATTAGCAATTGAAATGCCTGTTGTTTAATGTCTTATTAATGAAAAAGTTTAAATACTACATATTTGTGATATTTCCAGAATAATACAAAACAATTAATTCACAAAGTCAAAATTGTAGATATTGGTTATTGTACATTGGTGAGATGACAGTTACAAACATGATAATGTGTGTTACTGATACATGTATCTTAAACAATATTCTTAAAACCAACAGTTTTTTTTCTAAAAATCAGATAAGCTTGTGCAACTGAGCGAGAATTAATGGACTTTAAACAATTACCTGGTACATGTAAAACCAGTTCAAAGAACCAGTACATTGTCAATGAAAAAATAGATTGACTTATGTCAGTATCAGCTATTTTAATACTTTCCCACAGCGAAGAATGCTGTCACTTAAGTCACTGAACCTTTTTATATGCAAATTTGAAACCTTTGAAGTTAGGAAATGGCCAGAAAGGGAAAATTTTTTAACAAATTGTGATAATACACAGATAAATTACCAATGTACTCGCATGTTAAATTAGTCAAAGGTTGTTACCATCTGAGGACCAAGAAGGAAGGTATTTGGGATTAACATTGGCTAATCTAAAAAAAAAACGACAACCGGCTCTAGTGGAGCCAAAGTATCTGCTAAAAAGTATCAAATTTGCCAAAATACCTGCTTAACAAATTACCAACTATACATTTACAAACTGACCAACTGTCATTGGTAGCGACATGACCATATCAACTGAACAGTACTTTCTGATAAAAAAGGCTAAAAAACTACATTCATATATAATTTTTGTCATTAAAAACAAAATTTGTGTTTGAATAGATACAAACAAGTTCAGATCCAACAGACAAAATAACAGGGTTCCTTTTGTCATCATAAATAAATAATCCTATGAAATATTATTATTCAAAATTTACATATCAGTATATTGACACCAAAAGTCTCATATACTGAAATCTGGTACACTAATGACATATTGTCGAATATATAAAAATATTGAGGGATACCTCTATAACTTAAAAGCCAATTGACCAGCCACATATACAAAATTTTGGCAGTATGAATTTCAATTACATTATTACTTCACTTGTCTCTGCAATGGCTCACTGTTTAGTGGAGTTGTTCCTCAAGTATCGTGTATCATTGAGTGATGTGTTTAGTTCACTTGTCTCTGCAATGGCTCACTGTTTAGTGGAGTTGTTCCCCAAGTACTGTGTATCATTGAGTGATGTGTTTAGTTCACTTGTCTCTGCAATGGCTCACTGTTTAGTGGAGTTGTTTTCCAAGTACTGTGTATCATTGAGTGATGTGTTTAGTTCACTTGTCTCTGCAATGGCTCACTGTTTAGTGGAGTTGTTCCCCAAGTATTGTGTATCACTGAGTGATGTGTTTAGTTCACTTGTCTCTGCAATGGCTCTCTGTTAGTGGAGTTGTTCCCCAAGTATTGTGTATCATTGAGTTATGTGTTTAGTTCACTTGTCTCTACAATGGCTCAGTTTTTATTGGAGTTGTTCCCCAAGTATTGTGTATCATTGAGTTATGTGTTTAGTTCACTTGTCTCTGCAATGGCTCACTGTTTAGTGGAGTTGTTCCCCAAGTATTGTGTATAATTGAGTTATGTGTTTAGTTCACTTGTCTCTACAATGGCACTCTGTTTAGTGGAGTTGTTTCTCAAGTATTGTGTATCATTGAGTGATGTGTTTAGTTCACTTGTCTCTGCAATGGCTCACTGTTTAGTGGAGTTGTTTTCCAAGTATTGTGTATCATTGAGTGATGTGTTTAGTTCACTTGTCTCTACAATGGCTCAGTTTTTATTGGAGTTGTTCCCCAAGTATTGTGTATCATTGAGTTATGTGTTTAGTTCACTTGTCTCTGCAATGGCTCACTGTTTAGTGGAGTTGTTCCCCAAGTATTGTGTATCATTGAGTTATGTGTTTAGTTCACTTGTCTCTGCAATGGCTCACTGTTAGTGGAGTTGTTCCCCAAGTATTGTGTATCATTGAGTGATGTGTTTATTTCACTTGTCTCTACAATGGCACTCTGTTTAGTGGAGTTGTTTCTCAAGTATTGTGTATCATTGAGTGATGTGTTTAGTTCACTTGTCTCTGCAATGGCTCACTGTTTAGTGGAGTTGTTCCCCAAGTATTGTGTATCATTGAGTGATGTGTTTAGTTCACTTGTCTCTACAATGGCTCACTGTTTAGTGGAGTTGTTCCCCAAGTATTGTGTATCATTGAGTGATGTGTTTAGTTCACTTGTCTCTACAATGGCTCACTGTTAGTGGAGTTGTTCCCCAAGTATTGTGTATCATTGAGTTATGTGTTTAGTTCACTTGTCTCTACAATGGCACTCTGTTTAGTGGAGTTGTTTCTCAAGTATTGTGTATCATTGAGTGATGTGTTTAGTTCACTTGTCTCTGCAATGGCTCACTGTTAGTGGAGTTGTTCCCCAAGTATTGTGTATCATTGAGTGATGTGTTTAGTTCACTTGTCTCTACAATGGCTCACTGTTAGTGGAGTTGTTTCTCAAGTATTGTGTATCATTGAGTGATGTGTTTAGTTCACTTGTCTCTACAATGGCTCACTGTTAGTGGAGTTGTTTCTCAAGTATTGTGTATCATTGAGTGATGTGTTTAGTTCACTTGTCTCTGCAATGGCTCACTGTTTAGTGGAGTTGTTCCCCAAGTATTGTGTATCATTGAGTTATGTGTTTAGTTCACTTGTCTCTACAATGGCTCACTGTTAGTGGAGTTGTTCCCCAAGTATTGTGTATCATTGAGTGATGTGTTTAGTTCACTTGTCTCTACAATGGCTCACTGTTAGTGGAGTTGTTTCTCAAGTATTGTGTATCATTGAGTTATGTGTTTAGTTTATTTGTCTCTGTAGTGTTATGCTGTTTAGTTCATTTGTCTTTGTAGCATTGTGATGTCATCCTATGTGTTTAGTTCACTTGTCCCTGATTGTCAGGTTGTTTAGTAGAACTGTCACTGTAAAATTGGAATGTTGTTGTGTTTAGTTCACTTATTGTAGTGTTTCTGTATTGTTAGGTTGTTAGCAAGTTATATGTGAAGTTGGCATTGTAGTATTGGGTTGTGTGGTGAATAGAGATTAGTTTTTTATGGTTATGTCAGGACGTGTGGAAGTACTTCAATCTGTTGTTTGATCCTTTTCAGGCTTCCTTACCTGCTTCTGCTGCGAGAGTACTTCCTGTACCTATCATATCTTGGTGGTGAACGAGACCTTGATCTGAAAATATATACAAATGTAAATACTTTGGAAAAAAAATTGAAACTGCCCTGTTTGCCCTATGTAATGAATTTCATGTTATTGAGAGAAACTGCAAGCTTTGACATAAACAGGAAACAAGTGGCTACCAGACTGTTTTCTGACATAATGTCATTCATTTGATGGTTATTCAGTACTCATGCTCTTGATTTTCAATTAATAATTGTGAGACTGATGGCAGATTAAATGTCATACATTTGACATATCACACACATTTTTAAAGCAATATATATCACTCAGATCACCATATTCAGGTCAATATATATAAAATAGCAAGATTGTCAAACTAGTTTATAAACATTTTAAAAACTCTCCTATGTAAACTAACCCTGAAATCCTCTTTTCTTTACTGGTTTATCATTATGTGCAACAGTAAAGAGAATTTGTAACTAATATTCTGCTATAGTGGGACAACATACCTCGAAAAACCTCCATTGTACATATGCTGCCTTCGACTATCACGACCATCTCTGCTATCCCTCCTACGGGTGGGTGGACCAGCGCTACCCCACCTCGACTTCCCACTTGACATCTCTACACGTGCTCTTCTGTGGTTGATGATTCTATCAAATGACAAATTATGTCTAAATATGTACACAACAATAGTGTTCATAGAACAAAATACAAAACATTGGAAATCAGCACAGACGTTGTTTGACATCATTTATAAATTAGAACTTTTAGTTATTGGGAAATGTTGCTTTTGAAAATCAATATCACTCAGAAATATTCTTGTAATAAGGATTTCATTTATTTGGTACAATGATGCTCCCTTCTGAAATCATCAAATACCAGGTACCAAACCATAGATAATACCAAAGATGAATCCTAGAGCAAAATACTAAATAAACAAACTTACTCGCCATCCATTTCATCAGCTGCATGTTCAGCATCTTTAATGTTGTAGAATACTACAAATGCGAATCCTGGCGGATTGCGAGCTATCCAGACACTCTTTATGCGTCCAAAGCGACCAAATTTGTCCTCTAACTCTTCTTTCACAGCTCCTCGTCCAATTTGTCCCACATATACCTTACAGTCCAAGTCCCCAGCAGATGAACTGCCACGACTGCTCATACTGTCACTCTCAAGGGGCCAGCCAATGCTAGAAGGCAAAGTAAACATATCAGCATCAATTATGTTCTGAATGTTTTACTGATGCATAAGTATAGCTACAATGTATGTATTCTGACGGCTTATATATGAAGTATGTAACATATGGAAACAAACTTCTATATCAGTTTTGAATTATCTTTATTACAGAATTACTGGCTTACAGCTAAACTGTTTAATCAATTAATGCAGTTAACGACAACAAACACAGGTAGATCACAAGAATAATTTTTTACTTTGAACAAAGACCTGGTTTGATTTTAATTGGTTAAAGTTGGTCTATTGACTCATATAAACTGCTATTGCTTCACTTACTTTGAATGAAAAGTTAAAGTAATTTTTGTACAATTTATTTTTGTGGAGTCCATGATTCAAAAATATAGATAATGATCCTAGTGTGTATTATTATGTTGTTTATATATGTGTGAAATGTCTACATTGTCACAGGTATATCATTTAAATTAACATCTTGATTTTGACAAATGGTACAAGTTATTTCATCAATTAATACTACATTTATCAAGACAGTATTGCTTTGCATTTATAAGTCACAAAACAATGTAAGAATTTTCGAATGCTACCAAGCTACCAGAAATCTATCACAGTGACAAAATAATGTCTGTTTATCACACTTATACAATTAATACAAAGAGAATTAGTTCTTGAGATTGTCCATAATGTGAACTATATATGTGAATAGTACATTGTATAACACTTTGACAATGTGCTCTCTCTCTTTATTATTTCTAAATATTGGTTTTTGGGTAACCTTAACCAGGGTTTGTGTGGGGTGTTTCATAAATAGTGTCATTTTCAGATTTCCTGAAAATAACTTGGGTCCTTAATGGTTGTAGCTATATGGCTGAATTCTGTATAGAGTTTGGTAAACCCGAATATATAGACACACTGTAAGTGTTATGGATTCATTCTGTGAACCGTGTATATATAAATAGGTTATTATCACAGTCAAGGTAACAAGTGGATGAACTATTAAGTCTTCTGATCCACAGTGCATTATTGTACCTAATTAAAATGTGCAGGCACATACTTTAAAAGTTCCTAACCAAGCATGATGTCAGCAAATTTTACTGTGTATATTATATCATCTACTTGTTTAATCCTTAGGTTTAAAGTGAAGCATGTATATGTCCTCATTTTTTTTTAAAGGGTACTCCAACAGTGTTCTCCATAGTCAGCTTGTATCATTTATGATAAATACATGTACATGCAAGTCAAGTAATATAAATAAGATCTGACACTTGTAAGCTATATAATCATATCAATTTACACCTATTGTGAAAGTTTTTTTGTATACCTCTGTTTGTGACTGTGTATGAAAATATGTTAACAATTTGATCTTTGACAGTGAACTTTTATAGGGTGTCAAACATTTGTTGTTTCTATGGTCAAAGTTTAATGAAGAAAGCTATGACAGTCTATACAGATTACTGGAAATCAATGGCAGCACTTGGGGATTGGGTATTCTTTTATGCCCATTAATCACTTCAGTATCTTGTTATTATCATACTCCAGTTATTACCTGACATGGCCATGAGTGGCGATGCCATTAATAAATGCACAGTATAAATAATTTTACAAGACATTTGTTTTGGACAGCAGAAGAAATTTGCATTGACAACAGCAAGGCTAATAAAGATTGTAAACATGTTTTGTGAAATGAATGTGACAAAAGATTTATAACATTATATTGAAAAAATCATTTGATTTCATTTGTAACAAGCAATTTCATTGGATCAAATGGAAAATACCAGAAATTGTATATTAGAGTCCTTTGTGTATCTGAGGAGACAAAAGAAATGACTTATATGAAATGAATAGGGCAAGGCACATCTGTTACTAAGTGATAGAAACACCTCAATGGCTATTATTTCCAAACAAATTATTTTTCAGGCAAGTCAAGTTCTATAAAGTAGTAACAATAAAGTCTCCATCATCATTTACTGAATGTCTGTATAAGTGGAAGTAAAGCCTGTTAAATAAATAAAAAAGTCTCCATCTATCACACAAACATAACTTTAAGAGAGATGTTTATTGATGATTGATTGAAACTCTGTCAGCATACACAACTTTGTGCCAAATTGTCAGATCAATTTTGGTGCTTGCAAAACTGGTGATTTCTTATTAAATCATGCACCAACACTAATAGTGTGATAGCTGAAAAACATTGTACCTAAATTTCATCAAGTGGACAAAGTACTCAATTTTGCATATAATTTGAATGGAGAATTTTTCTAAAATAATCCATGCTTAGCAGATGAACATGGAAACATTTACTCCACAAATAAATCAGATTTATGATCAAGTCAACAAACACATTGTAATTGGCTCTTGGTATAACTAGTGGTTTTAAATGATATCAGAAGTATGAAACTGTTTAGTGCATTTTGAAAATCTATGTGTGCACGTGTAATTCAGTAATTGTGTGTTATTTCCTATTTCCATGCAACATTTTATCGACTTTAAAAAAAATAGAGTACGCAGGTAAATCACGGAACAAATTCACAAACATGGAAAGGAAGTCTTTGTGTATAACCAAGCCGGCGATAACCGCGTAATATCCCATTTCAAGTTCAAATTTTCAGAGAGTCCACATTGAAACATCGACATAATAAATAAAAGCTTCTGCTGAGAAGTAAAATATCTAAAAGTTTTAAGTAGCCAGAGTTGCAGTGGATCAAACACACTACTCCACAATGTTGTACTTGCCCCACGCTTGGGTAAGCCTGGTCGCCAGCATGTATGTTTCAACATGTGGCGTGGAGGAGCCGAGGTGAAATCGGCATACTAGCAAAAATGAAGTATTTTTGGCCGATTTGTGGATCCTATCTGTTATCTAAACATACCAGAACCAAGTAAGGATAACTTATAAAGAAAATGAGTGGCAATATGTACTCAAAAATGCGAGAAATTGCAATCCAAATACATACCAACAAATCTAGTCCGGAAATGATAGGTACTGACTAAAATTGAAAGTCGCCGTAATCCGGATTCTGAGGAAGACGGACATTATAAAATGACAAGGCCGAAAACGAATCACCAGAATTTTAAGTTTAAACATTGAAGTTATATGGAAACCATGTAAAATAACTTCAAGTTTATTTTAATACTGCAAGAACTATAGATTACATAACAACGTGAATACTAAAAAATTCATTGAGTTACCTCCCCTAGGACGCAAACACAAATTTCTGTCTGTACCTCCACAAATAGTGGTTTAGCATTATTCTGAAGAAGGATGATTAAAAAAAAAATACAAAAACCTAGAAAGATAAATATATATTGACGATCAAAAATAATAAAGCTCTATGTATATGGGTCAAGTGAAAACCCACACAATTGCTTAAATGAGATAAACTTGTGTTCCGTGTTATCTCTATAATTTAGACTGGCTAGGAATTCCTATGATATACACACTACGCATACAGCCATGCGCAAATTCGCATAGATAAACATTAATTAAAGTGCTGATTGGGACATGAAACCCATGTATACATCTTTATATACAGGTGTTTGTAATATACCGATGACCTTTAAGAATTGAATAAGCATTTTTTTATTATGGAAACTTAAATGGTTGGATTTATTTTTAAAGAAATGCCATAGGTAAAACAGGAAAGGGTTCAATTCTGGGAAGAATTTCACCTAATTTTCATTATCATAGTATTGTTTCGTGTCTGGAAAAAATATGGAGATTATCAAAAATGATTTTAAACATGATTATAAATGTAACATGTTTCGGTACAAATTTGATAGCTGTCTTTGCGAACTCATTCGTGGCTACTAATTACAAAAGTTACCCCTATGTCTGTCATCATCAACATTGTGATACCCGGCCACCCATTAACATCCTAGCTGTTCCTCACTTGTCAAACATTATATAAAGCTTTCAGCGTTATACTACACTGATCAGGTTGGCTATTGCATGTCTTCTCTTTCTTGTATCATATGGCGGTTTTCATATCTGTGTGTATCCGATTTTCTCCTCATTTCTTTTCGTTTTTTAGTGTTCGACGAACCATGTAATGATTTTAGGTCCTATGGAGATCGCATTTCATGTAAAAGTATACTTTTAATACGTATTTTAACAGATAAGCATTTTGTTCCGATAAAAAGGCAATATCCAGTGAAAAAATGCGATTTTGATTACAGCAAGTGGCTTTTATTTATCGGAAACATGAGAAACGGACCAGATTTATTTGCCAAAAATAAAACGACTCCTTTCAGCAAAGATAGGAAACAGATTCACAGTATCTGCTAAGCTTGGTGCTTATTCTCCCGAATACAGATGGCATAGCATTACTGGATATTACACCTGATTAAAGTTCTATACAATACACGTTGCATCAACTTGATAATTAATGTTAAAACGAAAATCATACATCACAACGATTTGTAAAGTATCTAAATAAAAGTTTTCGGGTGTATTGTTCCAGGAGTCTTTTTAATTACAGTTTGCTGTTCAAGAATTTTGCTACGAATTTATTGTAAATCAAATAGGAATTTGTGGACCTAATAAACATAAAGAAGTGGTCATGGTCATGTCTATTTCCTTGGAGCAGCTAGACATGCAAGAAATATAGCCCTCCAGGGTGATATGGGATGAATTCGTGTGGAGTTAGTCAGTATACACAGTTAGCTTCGTTATATTTACGTAATAACTTGTGCCCAATTCCCTTGTTCAAATTTATTTTGGCAATAAAATATGTTTAAACTAACAAAATAAAAACTATGAAAAGGGTAGATTAAGGCATTCCGAATTCATAGGTGATCACGCGACCTTAGAAAATCCGGACGCTCGTGTGTTATGGGTCTTAATACAGATAAAAGACTAAAATTTTGAAGTAAATGTATCGCCCTATCAATAAACAGAAGAAATTAAAATGTTTTAATTATAAAAGAGACTGATGTGACAAATATCCATGTCTGATGATGGTATTAATATAAATTATTACGAACAACCTATATATACAGGAGCTACAGACTACTGAGTCTGTCGTTTACTCTGTTGAAGTTAAATGTAAGAGAAACATGTTTAGATGTGATTCTTTGCTCTTGAAATCGAAATGGACAGACAAGAATGACCTGCAAGTCCTGTTAACAATACATTATGTCAATTATGTAAGTGGCGATGAAGGGCAAATTAAATATTTATCGCTACAGATTCATTCAGACCTGTTTGTCTAGACACATTTGTGTTTTACACCATGTGATATAACATTAAATCAACATATTATAAAGGTATGCTTGAAAAAAACTTATTGGCCATCTTTATAGTCTTTGAACTGTTCAATAAAGACTTGTTCAAGATCACAGCCAGACGTCGTAAAATTTACAACATCAGTTCAAAGTCGTTACTGTACACATCGATGTATATCATTGTACTGTGACATTATTGATCAACATTGTTCAAATTATGATTTTAGCTTCGTAACAGGTGCAAGATTGAAGGTTTATGGTGCTTTGCGATTTCACATTTCCCCCTGAAATTCATTCATTTATTCGTTCATTCATTCATTCATTCGTTCGTTCGTTCGTTCAATCATATGTCCTCGATTTTTCAGGGACGTTACCGGATTTGGTGATCTCTTTGATTATAAAGACGAAAGTGAAGCTGTTGAGAAAATACATATAGTGAATAAAGAACTCAAACATTATCAGTCGTGCGGGAGCGTAATTAGTTGATTACAATGTAAATGAAATGATCTCTATTCCCGTTTTCCTATTTCCCAAGAGTTTGACACATTTAACTTGTGCTGTAATGATAACTGATGTTTATTTTTCTCTTTTATACATCGATGTCTATTATGTCTGCATTAAAAAAAAATGCGATAAATAATTTCGGTGACATTTATAAAGACTGAGTCCTGAGAACTTCAATATATTACATTATTAATACTTAGATATTGATATGACGACATATATTCTACAATATCGTGCACGTGGAATAGAGATTAGATAATCAAATATTCTTCTAAAATATCTCTACAAGCCTTGAAAAATATCATAAGATCACTTAAAACAGCAATAGAAACCAGTTCACCTATTCATTGATAACATCTATAATAAGCCAAATGGGACGTGCTACTATTTCTCTCGACCTCCAGAAAGCTCTTCGTCTCAGTCCTAGGCTTGTGTGTTGGTTACCTGTAGAATACCGTCTCCAGTCCACACAATGTGTACACAGTCAAGCCTCGCTATCAAATAAAACTGCTTTGGACAGAGTCTGGCATGTTGTTAGGGTTTCTTAAAGCTGTTACTTTTAACGTACGAGAGTAATATTCCATCACCTGTTGACCTTCAGTTAAAATTAGTTGCTCCAATAGTAGTACCTATACTTCTTTATGCATTAGAGGTATGGGGCTTTGAAAACTTCACCTCTATGGAGAAACTCCATTTGCAATTTTGGTAAAAGAATTTTAGGTGTTAGAAGAAGCAAGCCAAATTTTATGATCTATGGAGAGATTGACAGATTTCCTTTGTCTATTGAAGTAAAAAGTAGAATAATTGTGTATTGGCATAAGTTAATAACATGTAATAAATTGTCCAGTCATATGTACAAATTTATGTACAATTTACAAATCAGTAGTAATATGAAATTTAGGTTGTTTAATAACGTACGCAAAATATTGATAGAAACTGGTATAAATTTTCTCTGGGATTATGAAAATAATAAATTAAAAGATCAGTTTATTACTTCTTCAGTGACGACAATGACTGATTTTTAAAGCGTGTACTTAGTTTTATTACTTCATTTTAATATAGTGCGATGATTGTGGTTCCATGTATGGAAATCCGGATGATATTTTGATATACGCTTACCGAACATATATTTACAATAACGATGGTCTATTCTTAAGATGCTATAACATATAAATTTCCTTTTGTTTTCGGAGTGATACAGCTGTTGACGAACTGTTAATGGGGGCTTATTAAAATTAACTTAAGTAATTTTTATAGAGTAAATACAATATCAGTGGATAACCATGTATTTGTAATTTAATATGATTGAAAGTAATGTACTGAAAAAAAGTTTATCAAATCGAAACATCTTTATGGGATGAACTTTAGATAGTCAGCATGTTTACAAAAAGGTATATCTATTCAGTTTTTGTTATGGAAAGCTTGAAGTTACTGAACTTTTGTCGACCTCTGTGTAATGTGATAGATTAGTTTGAAAAGAATGAACTATCACCTAACCCTCTAGTGGATAGGGTGTCATGTAGCGTGACGGTCAAGAATGGTGGCCCGTCTATATGGGTGGATGAGGGGCGCGAGGATGCGACCTGTCTTCAATTTTCATTCCTAAGATTCTTTCACTTGTAATAAAATGTTTACAAAACACCAAACATGTAGGTTCAATTTCGATAATAGGCTTGTATTAGAAATGTATTCCTCATTTGATGTTGTATGGTATTAGAAACAAAATGTAAATCAGTCAGGTATCCCGAGCTATCTCACCATAATTTGGTACTGGATGTGATATTCTGTTTTTCCCTTTAAACAAAAAGAAATGTAAAGGAATTGTCAAGTGGGAGTTACTGCATTGGAAGAGAACTGCAACGTTACAACTGTGCTGACGTACACTTTTAAAATTATATTAACATCAACTTGATTACACTAATCCTCGACATTAGCCTGGTTATTGTCCTCACTATTCATAACATTTTAGTTTATAAACACACGGAATTAAAGCACTCCTGTAGTTGTATTTAAAGCTTTGTGATACGCGTATACAATAACTATAGTATTGAGTGAAAGCTGTAGGTTTGAAATCCTTTGGTATTATATTTAAAACCCTTAGATGAATTTGATTTACGTCGATATGACGTAGACTTTTCCGTTTTTGTTGCACACAAATGTAATTCTATGATATCTCTTTCTATTCATGTTTAAAATTGTGCATAAGATTGCATGATTCATTTTCAGAACAAAAAAACCATGTATATTATTTTCGTAATCTGATTGCAGAAATACACCCAAAATCACACATGTCTATAGATATTGATATATCTGTTCATATCACACTGTGGGTATTCATGGATGAAAAAAGCCCAACATTTCAATATATATTTCAATCGCCTTACTTAATGGTATGAAAGCACGCTTTCCATCCGTTTATATTTTGTTGTGTGTTGATGTCAAGTAAGTAAGTAAGTAAAACACAGGTGAACATAAGAGATGATCACATTTTATACCGATTGAGGTCTTAATTAAAATGAAATTGATGTCATTGACACGGCGAGCTATCATTCTGATAGATGATGTAATATAACATTTAATTATTCCGTTTAATCTTGAAACAGCGACATCAAATTAGTAGTTATACGAAAGATATGAAACAGTGTTATTTTATTAAATTCCCTTCCATTATTATAGATTATGTTCATTGAACCAATAAAACACATTTACTTTTTAAATTCATCGTATGGTTTGCTATGTTACGTATTTAAGAGAAAAGTTGTTTGCGTGCTACATGAATTGCTGGATGACAAACATAATTTCGATGTCGTTCTACCTTACGTTTCAGTTCAAGAACATGTTGTAACGTTCATTCATAAAAGACACCGTAGTACAAATTTCTGTTCAGTCAAACTTATAAAATTTTATTGTCTTTGTTTCATCAATAAAATATATGTAATGGAAACAAGAAAACATGTATACAAACTGAACCATGCATGTAGGGCCATGGTCGATTGGTTGGTTTATGAAAGCGAATTTGAATATATTTGTCACGCGGGCAAGAATATGTTTCTCACGCGAGAAGTTGTGATGAGTGAACTGCTTTTAAATATCCTGTGTAGGAGAAAAATGTTATGTCTCTGTACAAGTGAAATTTATGTATTTTGATAAGAGTTTCCCTAGTTTTGAATCATGAAACATCCACTTTTTGTACTTTAAAAATAAAACGGCATTTATATTGCTGGTATAAATAATGTTACCAATATTTGGTAATGATTTGTCCTTTGAATCTCTCGAGTAGCCTTCCTTCGCTGCTGACAATTTGTAGTTGTTGAAGGTTTTGTTGTATACTACAGAAACGGGAACAATGTTTCTTCCTTGGAGACCCTAGATTGTTCTATAGTCTTCTATTACGTACCTTGTAATTTCATTCTAGTTCCGCGCTGACATTATCCAAGTTACCTGGATTGACCGAAATTTACATGACAAATGTCAAAGAAGATGCTTAACATTCCAGAACATATGGTCTTATTCTATTGTACTTTTTCAAGGGACTCAGTGTACGTGCTAATACACCTCACACTGGTAATTCATCTGATGAAGGTAACAATGTAGTCATTGAAACGTCACACATGCTTTTTGAACTGGTTTTGATGTAAGAAGTTCTATTCTATGTCTTTCCTGGTCATATTTTGCTCTTGTGTTACCAAGCCCGAGTTTGAAGTAAGATTTTGGGTACGTGTATGCATGGTTTCGATGTAAACGCAATTTAAAACTGAAAGAATACCTCTATTTTTGAGAACTTTCTTTTTGAAGTACCACCAAAGAGAATACATTGTTGTATATTATTCTGGAGCATGTACTAGCAAAAATCAGAACAATGTACAGGATAAGAAGAATAATGGCGATGACGTCACTGAGAAATGGGATTCCTTGTTGACGATAAAATGTTTGTCCAATGAAAAGAATTTCCAACGAAAAGTTGATGGGAATGGACTGTGCTTTCGTGTCCGTCAATTTTGATGTTCTTCAGCGAGGTTTGTTGTTTTGCCGTCACGACTTCCGTTCTCACTTTACTTTGCTACATTTTCTTTTAGTTTGGCACCAAAATCAACCATACAAATTTAAATAGAAGCGATGTATCTATGTTTTCATGTTTTGCACCAGTTCGAGCTGAGTTCGAATTAAGTTCTGCTTACACTTGGATATTGTCTTGGTTTCACAACTGTGAGTCTTCATGGTAAAAACTATACCATTGTTGACTGTGGTATCTGCGTTGTTCTTGTCAATATAAACCTTTATCACTGCTGATATATTCGTTTCTGCTGCTCAAGTTTAATCTTCTGCATTTACCTTGAACAGACTGGTTCCATTCATAGCACGACGTCAAATGTAACACGCGCAATCTGGAGTGTTTCCTTTCTGTTAGTATCTTTGATTTCTTCTTTTGTTTAAATATGAGATGGTCATCAAAAGAATCTAAGTGGAGAACACTCTATTGTAGGTCAGCAAGATTGGCTAAAATCATTTCTTGCCTATTTGTTGCGTTTGTGTAAGGAAAACGAACTGTAAAGAAATATGCTACCAAAATGTGTACTAATGCCCGGACATCTAATTTTGGTGTTTCTGGTTTTGCATTTGTGTTTGTCAAGGAGCTTTCGATTGGTTGTTTTTCTCATAATGGTTCCAAATCATTGGTGAGTGTTGCTATTGGCTAGCGTGGTATAAAGGTCGGTGTGTCCGGTTGGTTGGCTTTGTGATCCCCTTGTAACGGTCCCGGTCATCACTTTGATAGGGCATTGTTTTAGTTAACATGTCGAGTGTCGTCCATTAAGCAGATGTTGTCTCCAATGAATAAATATTTTTGAAAAGAATGAAACTTTGAAAATAAATATATAATATTTTGTCAGAATAGATTCAATAGAAAAGCAAAGACCGGAGAAGGTACCAAATGAAAATGACTCACCAAGGGAAAACTAAATGGGAGTGAATAACATCAATCTAAAGAAAATAAACTCCAAGGGGATACCGAATGGAGAAGGAGAACAACATGCGACCGAAACACCCAAATGGAGGAAAGACGGGAAAAAGTGATTATCTCGCCGGATACAAGCGTTGCGTGACAGATTTATTTGAGTTTTGACACATGTCCATACAGTTGTGGCTGTTTTTATGACTCCCAAGTAATATTCAGCTTCTCACACAGTTTTATGAAGTGTCAATTAAAAGAAATGAGTTATCACCAGAATACATTATCAACTGAACCTTTGTACCAGGTACGTAGGTAAGACGATACGTTGATAACAAATAGGAGTATTTCTTTTCTTTCGAATGTTTCAACGCGTGTTATTTAAATCCAATGATGCAAATAGAATAGATAATTTGCTACATTTCATTGCATGAAAAGTAGTCAGGATAAATGGAAAAAATGTAAAGGCTCACTGAAGAAAAACAAGCAAATAAAATGTTACCGTAAGTGTCTTCTGACAAGCGGAATCCTTTGTCCCAGATATTTAGGTATCATCATGCTATTTTCACCTGAAAATATAAGTTACGGGAAATTTGTCGACTGATGACGTAAAACGTACGCTTGTGAATAGAGCCAGGACAACTTTTAGACGGGGTTGTTTGGTAGGAGGTTGTGACTACCGCACTAATCATCACGAAGGATGCAGCCGTCAAAACCAACGGACATCAGATGGTTTTTAGGAACGTACGATGATGAACAGTATGGCCATCCTCAATGGTCGGCATCGTGATTTGATAGGAAAATATCCTCTATCTTTCCATGAAACCAATGCATGTGCTTCTCACTCTTCTTAACCATAGAATTTGATTTCCCTGTTATATATTTATCAAGTCCTGTTCCTCACTTCGAAGATATGACATTACCGATGGGTGTCTTCGATGAAGCAGGAACTGCTTACTCTTGTAAAACTCTTTTCATATAACGCTTTTGATTCTTTCAATGCTTATTGCTTCTACTTTGTCATTTAGACATGTGGTTAAAATTTGTAGAATCATTCACTTTAGTGTTCCATTCATGTTGTACTCCACCCATACATAACGGTACATGAACGATAAATTGTGAATTCGCGTCATAGTGAAAACGACGCTATATTGATATACCTTAGTGCAAGAACAACTGCCAATAATGAAGCATGCATATTGCGGTGTTTGTGTATTGCCATGGTGATATCGTCGTTTATTGTAATGTTTTATGTTGTCTCTTGGAACGTTGGAAATTAAGCATTACATTCTCACGAATGTATGTCCAATAATGCTCAGCGCACCATCACGTTGTAGATTTGTTGTTTATTCAACGAAATCGTTTGTAAAGTGCGATATCGTGTTAGAGATTGATAGTAAACCCACATCACAAAGAAAAGGGTCACATTGTAGAACTGTCGAACTTCTGTTGTACTTTAATCCATGGTGTCCCCCTTCAATATGAAGATTTGCATCGTCGTAGTTTCATGTAGAATGACGTAATTTCTGGTATGATGTGTTCTACCTATCATATCAATGATATTCAACAATGGAAATTTATCATACATTTATAACGATAAGTCACATGTACCATTATTGTATAATATATAAACAATTGAATATTGTAGTCGAATTAAAGTGTGGGCAACTTTTCTTATGTAGAAATGTCACGTGATGACAGGCGGCGATCCACTTTCATTTTAACGAAGCTTATTGACGAATAAAGCCTCGATATCTCATAGGTACTCAAAACACGACGAATTCAAACGTCTTATCCATTTATGTTGTATCCATAAAGATGGAGCATATACTTACCAGCTTACTAAAATGCAACAAAGCTATATACAGCATATATATATACTTATACGTAGATAATTTCAGGAGAGGCAAAAGGGTATACATGCATATTTATGGCATCATAACTTAATAACCTAAAGTTGATACACAGTGCAATAGATTAAGCAATATAACGCCCATTATGATATTTTTAACAGACAACTATGACAATGACACTATTCAATTATAAGGACGAACAGGCACGAATAACTTCATAGAAAGAAACCACTTTGATATTTTTCACTTTTGTGAATTTCGTATAGCAAATTCTACCGAGGAATGAAAGTTGAAGTGCATTTAGTCATTAGTTGACAAAACTACACAAGCAATAAAACATGGTGTCTTGGTTGCTTGTTTACTTGATATCGAGGGCAAGAGTAATAGGGTACGGAAAATGGCCACACCCTTCTTTGTTGCCAAAAGACGCATCGACTATGATAAAACGACTTATTTACATAATTGGATAATAATGCTCGTGGTATACCTATCCTGAAATATTAAGAGAGTTATAGTTTGATTGAAGTAGTTTTATTTCTCCTATATAAAATGTTTTAAGGGAAGATTCTGAATTAGTTATACCTAGATAACTATACAGAAGCTATGACAAAGAAACACACGCATTAAGTTTAGATATCTAGATCTTTAGCACGGATGACGAACCCTGGAACGATGAAACAACTAGATAACGCAGTCAAGTTTACTTTTATTTCTATATAATTCTACATTTGTATAAAATGTTGCTAATGCGTCTTACGTACAATCTATACACAGGAATGCAATATTGAATACATACAGGGTTAATTGTAAAGAAATGGGTGTTAGCATACTAGCATTATATGACATACATTCCTACTAGTAAACCTGGTGTAAGACAGAATGGTTATCTTCACGTAAGTTATTCCTTTGTTTCGCGCCGGATTAAGCATGAACAGTAAGCTAGATTTTCATTATTCAGGTAGCTATCACCTGTTGTTAAACCAATTAGGTTTCTCATTCGAGGACATAATGGTCAGCGATATGATTGTCAATACTCATAGACTGTGAAGGGGAAAGACACGTAAAAAGATAGCTTCATAGAGATTGTGCCTCAGAATTTTAGGAGTTCATGAGCTATAGTTGCAAAATGTTGCATTTGACATTGGGAATTACTTCAAAAGTATTGTACTTTTTATATAACCTTTATCAATCAATCAATCAATCAATCAATCAATCAATCAATCAATCAATCAATCAATCAGTCAATCATTTGTTTACTAGAATACTAGAACACCGAACACGTCATTCCCGTCGTCATATTCTTTATCGTATGGGGCAGATAAGGCACGCGGACTAACCACAGGTACATGGCGGACGTGTTACCAGGTCAAGGCCATCAATAGCTGGAAGCAAAGATTATTGTACCGTGACATTCCTTTCTAACGTCCGCGTTAATCTCTTCATTTTTAAAGTTAGTACACAGGAGTATAGGATCCCGTACATAAATATAGACCATAAACTGATAAATGAATTGGAATTTCGACGTCATTCATTTATTCATTTGTACGGAAATAAAGAAAAAATCCTTCAAATATTTTACCCTTATATCCACAATAAGAGTTTATCCTTTTCAATCTCAAAAAATTGCACAACAGGCACAAATAATTCATGTATTAACTAATTAATGTAGAAACCATATCCCTTCCAGGATGATCATGTATACAGACCTATAGTTGTAAATTGAAACTGCTTAACCACAGATTTTTCACAAGAGCGAGAAAATGTGAGAATGATTCATAATATGTATTGGATAAAATACATACCCCCCTTTAAAGCATAATTAAAGAAGGAAGGGTGAAAACATATCTATTATTAACAATAAAGATGTTTATACCACGTTTACAACATTATTGATAACGTCTTTCATCAGAAAAACCATTACCATAAAATGCAAAGTAATTCGAACAATGATAATGGTATGCTAACTAAGTTAAGAATATTTTCATATACAAATGTACTCATACATGTACAAATACACCATACAGCATTACAGATTCGGATTCGATTCGATTTTGCTGTTTTTTCGCCTGAGTATGATTCTTAATAGATGTATTACATTAACGAAATCACACATACAAGAAGGTACCGGAGTTTGGTAACTGTTTCACCATTAGAAAGGTCTTATTTCATAAACTTTCCCATGAAACAAGTTGCTTGGTTACATGAATTCAGGGATAGTATTCTCACCATGAAAAGGTCATGAGAACATTTAAATGTTCCTGACATCAATATCTTCATGAATGTTCAAACATTCGATATATATGTAACACCGGTTGCCGAGAGGATTTCTGTTACAGAAACAGATTCAGAGTACTTCCTCTACATAAATTCACAATAGAGACCGAATTATTATAGCATTGATAGCAAGCCAAATCCAATCATTAAGTCGTATTAATTGATACGATGATAAAAATGTAAAAAAAAACCCTCTCTATTTTTATTTAGTTTTCATTCTTCATCAAAGTGAAATTTGAATTTTCAGTCTATGATAACAATAAACTGTGTACTCTTATGTAAGCAGATTCGAGTTAGATAAAAAGCATTGTCACAACACCCCAAAACACTGATTTTTCCTTTTTATTTCATCATCCATATCTTAATTTCTCAACATTTTCTTTTACAAAAGGAGCGACAATGAAAGTACAAGTTTACCACTCATCGATGAAGAAATGAGGTTTTCCTTAGCCTTTTATATGAAATTGAACAGACATGAAACATTTAATGTGTAGAAAAACGAACAACCTATAATGTAGATTTCATTGTTATTGACCTATACATGTCACAGAAGTGACTCGCTTCAGTGGTTTTCTTTACACTTCTCAGCTGGAGGAAACATACTCCACCAATAGGTATAATTGGGACAATATCGTATGTATGAAGACTTCCCGCAGTGAACTGAGATTAGTGATAGTAAATCTAGCGAATCGGGGGTAACGTGGCGTATAAACACCCATGGTTCTAACAGACGATACTGGACATTGTCATTAACCTCGGTATTTACTTTGAATATTTTATACACCTTCAGCGAGCTTCATCCAAGCTCGTTCTCGATGTCAGGTGGAAAACACTTTCATGCTATCTGATGAGGACGGAAAGTCAATTCTCAGTATTTAACAAGGACTCATCAAACATAAAACATATATCAGACAATAATGTGAAGATGAGATAATAATCACGATCAGAAAATATCGCTGCGAATGTTTTACCATAGCAGATGAAGATATATCCTAGTCATGTGGCTTCAAACGTCTGGAGGGTGGGCAAGTACGAATGGGGAAAAAAGGGGAAATAAATTGAAGAATAACAAGATGTTTGTACTGAAGCCCAGTCTCTTTTCTTTCACCGCTGTGTTTGTTAGTCGTCATAATACCATGTTTTACAGTGCTGTATTATTTGGAACGCGACGAAATAAGTAGTCAGAATCTTAGATTCAAAGAAATGATCGTGAAGTGGAAAATATGTAAATACCATTCAACAAAACCTATACAATTTTAGATTGCTTTGGCAAGGCGTGGTTACATTAAAAAGTATCTTGATCCCAATATAGAATTGCAGACGTGATCTAAAATAAAAATGAATTTGTAATTTATAATACACGTCATAGATATGGCCCACCTATGTCAGAATGTCATCCTGTCATCATATCAGACTATAGTAAGTCAGAGGCGTCTGGCTAAAATAGTTTTCTCTGTAGTTGGGTTCTTTACTATCGTTATATCTTTCATAATTGTAGCTTCATACAAATGTCTGGTTTAAACTAAATATTGTACATTTGGTTACAATATTAGACTTCCAAACACCTTCTGTTCTACAATACAACTCCTGGTTTACAGGCAGTCGATACTTCCAACATCAAAACAACTCCTGGTTTACAGGAAGTCGATACTTCCATCATCAAAACATCTCCTGTTTTACAGGAAGTCGATACATCTACATCAATACAACTACCGGTTTACAGGAAGTCGATACTTCCATCATCAAGACATATCCTGTTTTACAGGAAGTCGATACATCTACAACAATACAACTCCCGGTTTACAGGAAGTCGATACTTCCATGAACAAGGCAAATCCTGATTTACAGGAAGTCTAAACATCTATCATGAAGATATCTCCTTTTTACAGGAAGTCGATATTTCCATCATCAAGACATCTCCTGTTTTACAGGAAGCCGATACTTCCATCATCAAGATATCTCCTTGTTTACAGGAAGTCGATACTTCCATGGACAAGGCAATTCCTGATTTACAGGAAGTCTAAATATCTATCATGAAGACATCTCCTTGTTTACAGGAAGTCGATACTTCCATCATCAAGACATATCCTGTTTTACAGGAAGTCGATACATCTACATCAATACAACTCCCGGTTTACAGGAAGTCGATACTTCCATGAACAAGGCAAATCCTGATTTACAGGAAGTCTAAACATCTATCATGAAGATATCTCCTTTTTACAGGAAGTCGATATTTCCATCATCAAGACATCTCCTGTTTTACAGGAAGTCGATACATCTACACCAATACAACTCCCGGTCTACAGGAAGTCGATACTTCCATCATCAAGACATCTTCTGGTTTACAGGAAGTCGAATTATTCCTGCACCGAGGCTTCCCATGTTTAACAGGAAGTCGAACTATTCTATTCTATGGGACATTCTTCTACTCTTCTTATCTCAGTTTTATTCCTACAACGAAACCAACATAGATGAAGGTTGATGCAAAATAATGGGAAGTTTTACGGTAGTCCTTGTGATCTCATTGAGAAATCTAATATTGAGGTTGGTCCGTTGTTGAGTACGCGACATTACTTACTTGGATTTACACGGCAGGTGTCGTCGATGTAGCAGAAGACACTTACTACGCCGGGACTTTTATTGAATTTGGATTTGAATTGTAATTGACATGTTGGTAATTTCTTGTTGTTTCTGTATCGAGATATGTAATAATTTCCTACACCATGACAAAGACCTAATAGATGGGAAATATTTCTACAATGACAGCGAAAAAACTCCACGACTTTGACTTACAGTATAAAGATGAAACAAATCATGCAGAATATGTTGATTGAAGACATTTTAAATGTCATTTCTGTCATCTCTACACCTTTTTTTTTATCTCTTGTAAATAAATGTTAACTTGTTTATTCTTGTTTTCTTTACCTAAGGGTATCCTTTGTATGTTTTATGGCATACTGATTCGACGATAGAATTTATTCAGATTTGTGATGTAGTTAAAGGAAAAATGAACAGGTAGCCACGTTCTCTATGCCATTTGTTATAGCCCCAAGACTTTATGAACTTGTTTGTGTCTTAATTTGCAAGGCTGGTTTTATTTCATTCATCTGTAAAGCTTTATGGCAACATTATTAATAGGATCAAACTATATTTTTCTTTTCATTTCAGAATATTTTATTATCTTGATATACAAATGGAACTGGGCAACAGGCAAAAACCTTTTAAAGCCCTTACCATAAATATATAAACTAGAACACTGACACATGTATGAAATTATAGGTATGAAAATAACATGAATCATCAAAACATGCAAAGCGTAAAAGGAAACACTGCCATCAGTTATCAAATTACATATTGGAAAGGTAACAATGCCAATAATGCAGCGGTCTCAAGGTTAGGTCCAGCTGTATTTAAGGATGAAGACAGCCACCAACTGTCCATACATACAAAATTATGTGACTGATAAACAAGGATGGAGAGTGGATCCAAATATGGGATAAGGTTTACAGTAAGACAAATTTAGACAATGCGACCGGTATCTGTAATGAAATTCTGAATCAGACTGAGAGTAGATTTGTTTGTATTTATATCATGTGTGTGTGAGTACTATTAAGAAATGTTTGGGTATTATGTGGTATAAACCACTTAGTTCAGAGTTTAGGAGCTGTTGTCTTTGGTTAGTGAAGAGAGGACAATGGAGGAGATAGTGTGTATAATCCTCAAAAGGGTGACCACAGTTACAGGCAGGGCTATCAATCAAGGGAGAGTTATATAAACCTGAATTCAAATTACTATCAAAATTTCTAAGTTGACTCAAAATTCAGTACATTAATTCTCAGTATCAGTCACTGAAGGTAAAAATGATTTCTTTAAAGCATTTATTGATGTCAGAGAATGAAATAGACAAGATGGCTATTCCATTCAGACATTATATGTGGAAAGAAACAATATTGTTGGGTTCTTGCTCGAGGTATATCAAAAAGTTATTTCGAAGTGAATAATGATCGGTATTATTGATACATATGTCATCGTTTGACTAGTGCAATAAGGTCAGACTCATTATATAACAGCATGACTAGTGCCCCGCCTTAAGCCAGTAATTAGATGTATTGCATCTATTTGGATTGACTGCTGCACTCCCTCTCTATACAATTTTCCCATACCATGTCAGCATATTCTGAAATAGGACGAATAATTGTAGTGTAAATTAACTCAAGAGTCTTTCTATCACTTTTAAGTTTTAACATCTTAAGAATATTTATACGCTATGTTTTCTCATATATAGTTTAAATGGTTAGACAAATTATCATGACTGTTTAAATATAAACCAAAGTATTTATGACATCTGACATTTTGAATATCTAAATTGTTAAAATACAAGTTAGGATGCAAATTCAGTTTTTCTGGATTGAAAATTATACCCCACCTTTCAGCCCAGAGAGATTTTTCTAAGGTTATCGTTTAGCAGGTCAGCAATGTGGTGTCTGTTTCCCTCAATTAGATCATATTAAGATGCGTCATCGGCAAATAACTTAACATTTGATTGTAATTATTCACCAATATCATTTATATATAGTAAAAATAAATATGGTCCGAGAACTGAACCATGTGGTACCCCTGCTTGTAATATTTTCTGTTTGGACTTTAACAATATTATATAATTTAGGGTAAGGAAATAGCCTTAAAGTTTAAATTAATTCCTTTCTTAAGTTTCACTATACAAGATACTGAGTAATATACTTGGTATTCAGGGTGCCTTTCAAAAGTCTCATAATGCATTTGCTAGCTGTAGTTTGATTCGTTATGTGCGTGCACAGCTACACAGGTAAGTGCGTACCCTCAGTAGTGGTTACCGGATGCAGCTGTTAAATAAAATAAGTTTACCTTGGCGCATTATGTATTATTTTGTTTTTTGCTGTGTCAAGCAGAGGCGTCAATGAATTGAAACTTTATTGTCTGTAGAGAGTATTTAGTTCTATCTGATATGCCGTATTTTACATCAAAAGTGTTTTTTCGAATTTCGTAACACATAATTACAAGTAACAAGTCATAAATGTTTTTAGTTATGAGAATACAGATGACTGACTATAGTTTCCTCTTATCTATCATGCACCATGTAAAGTATATGAATATTGAAAGTTTATCACTTCTATATATACCGCTGATGATAGTCTGGAATACATATTTTTCCAAGGTTGATAAAAAAAACTGTATAGATGGTCTTTAATCTTAAGAAATACTATTCAATATCATATGTATACCATTTATAAAATCATAAATAAGAAGTCATGAATCACGAATTATTCACTGCACGTCAGTACACGTCGTACAGCAATGGTAATTAGGATTCAACTCATCTTTACCTAACAATTGAACCCTTCGACTGTATCGTTTCCTATATGGTTATCTTTGTCTGAAAATTTCAAAAGTTTATATCACGTTTATGTGTAATTTCTACTTTCTCAGGATTCGACAGTCAGCATTAAAGGCATGGTTATTTTTTTTCTCCAACTCAGTTTTATATTTCAGGTCGAACTTCTAGCAACTAATTAAATAGGGTAATATCGAGTAAATGAAACACATTCCAATGATTTGTATCAATTGGTGGAACAAAATAGCTCATTTTTGCCTTTTGCTTGTAATGTAGCATATATTTGTTGACTGAACCGCAAATATTCATAGATGACCGTGTCGTAGCTTAAAAAACTTTTTTCTACATTATTCTGGTGTACACAATTAGCACGTAATAGTATATATGTAAAATAATGAGAACTGTCTACAAAATGTTTTGAAGTATTTATGAAACGATGCTAGAATGCATTACTCACTAATACATTGGGTTTCATACCAAAACTGAAAAACGAACCATGAAAGCAAAATAGGGAACTTCTTATACAAATATAAATTGTTTTGATGCCTCTGTACATACTAAAATCCTTACTGGTGACTTAATTAATAATTTCGAGGTTTTGTTTTTATTATTTGATAGGGAAAATGGATTTTAAAAATGTTTTTTATGCAGTGTGATAAATGTCATCAAATTAATGTGATTTAAATGACAATGGATAACTTGTGCCTAATCCTTTAATGTAGAGATTGACATTACAAATGTTAATTCAAAACCACGCGTGAATGAAATATACACGAAAACAATCAACATTTTACAAAAATAGATATGGATCTTAAACGAAACGTCAGCATGTCCTGGAGTCTATTTTTCCGGTGTTATATATTCTTTATATTTAAATTATCGAGCTGCCTGATGAAATAGAAGACGCTAACATATACGGAATAAAAATTGTTTTCAAGGTCTTTGCGTAGATCTTTATTTTTCATTTTTTTTTTTTTTTGATATACAAAGGTTGAATTAAAATACTAAAACTGCAGTAACGATTTGGCGTTGTCAATATCATTTATGTCAAATAAAGGATTTGAAAATACATAAAGATCCAATGTTAGCTGTGTCAATAATGCAAGCGTCGTTTGAGAAAAAACTACTTTGTCAAATCAGTACTCGTTATTTCGATAGAAAAGAAAATGTGCATAATATTGGTTGGGATTTCCTGAATTTGTCTATATTTCTTATATCTTTATAAAGTTGAGACGATGTTTACAGAGAACGTGAGTTGTACTGGCTGTGTTTTCCTATCACTTCATCAGTAACACTAGAAGTCCGACGAATACTATAAAAGAAGTATAATTGTTGAACGATTATTATGAACACGCATGTCTGGTTTTTTTAACACAGCTGGGTCTAAATGAAAAGAACAAAGACCGAAAACACAAACACACAGCGCCTGTATGACACTGGAATAGTCCCTGAGTAACAATAGAACTTATTATCGGTAACAAGATAAAAAAGAATAATACATGTAGAAATCAGACAAAAAAGCTACAATAGATAAACACAATGATAAAAATTAGACTGTGTCTTAGGAAAGGAAATAGATACGAAATTAGAGCACAGCAATACTGATAATAATCTTAACATGAATAAGTTGTGGTCTAAAGACAGAAACGTGATCAATGACCCGCTTTAAACACATCGATATAACCGGTTATAAGAGAATGGTGTTATAGTCGCTAACGTTCCATTATCACTGCATTGTCTTATGTCATTATCAATCAGATAACAACTGTGTTTATTTATTTAAAAATTCAGGGCTTGTGAAATTAACAAGACAGACGTTTTCTTAGCATTTTATATACCCTGTTATTAGGTCTCTAATGTATAGATGATAACAAGTTGATGATGATATCGGAAATTTGTATGGACTGTCCTACCTATAAACTGTATGCTATGATATGACATATGTTTTTATGCTACAGCATGATATGCTATGTAACCAGGCAATTTTCAATCATCTACCAATCAACAACATGCCATTTCGGAAAGTTGCAATGCGAATACGTAGGAGACTATCAGGAATAGATATTTAAAAATCAAGTGTGAAATATTGAGGGTAATTTTGTTTATCTTGACAAAGATGGGTTTGAGATGGAAGATCGTGAAGACAGAAATACATATGGGTATTTATGTAATTAGCAAATACAAATGTTTTACAAGTTGTAATTAACTTTATTGACAACTAAAACTGCAAAGGCAAGGAAAACAAAACACTACAGAAACAATGGAGATAAAGGAGATAGATATTTAGCTCAGGACAACAAAAAGTATAGAAAGCTGGGAGATGAAGGAAAAAGATATATAGGTAAGGACAAAAACTACAGAAACATTAATATTAAGGAGATAGATATTCAGGTATGGACAAAACAAACTACAGAAACATTGGTATTAATGAGATAGATATTCAGGTAAGGACAATAAAAACTACAGAAACATGGGAAATAGAGATGATAGATATTCCGACAGGGACAACTGCACAACTAGCCATGGCGCAAAGAAACCGAAGGTTGACAAGAAAAAACATCTCCAGAGCCAAGGAGACACTGACATTAAAAGAAAAAATGGCAAATACCGGGACACAATCAACAAAGACAAGAACGACAAATATTAGGTAGTCAATGACACATCCTATTCATTAGTCATTATAAATAGAGGCAAAGGGTTCTTGTATAGTATTTGGTATGCCCTTGTGCATTATCATTTTATTCTATAGATGCAGTTGCGACTCTCAGTGTACACTGAAAAACTCATTCCCTTCAGCTCATTGTATTTCAGGTTCTAGTCATTCATACAACAAATAACAGTTGTTTTTTAATATCTTCACTGCAAGTTATTTATATTGATACGTGTTCTCCGCGTGTAGGTTGTCATTTAAATCATTCACCGATTATCATCAGTCCCAAACCCCACCTTTTAACATACGCTAAATTATGACATAATCATGTTTATAATCTACTCCAAAGCGAATCATGTCATTTAGAATTACTCAGCACAAAATTGAATAAGTCGTATTCAGTAGAGGAGCATTAAATTCGCTGTTATAAAGATGTACGGGAATGTGTGTTTAAATATCGGTAATCATTACGTCAGCGTGGGCGTCAACCCTCTTAACATTTAAATTCTTAATAAATTTGCACCCATTTGAAAACAAAATTGTCTTATTTGATCGCTATGTGTTTGATGTGTAAATATTATATTTGTCTACGAAAGCAAATGGATTGTGTATATCATGGTTTTATATGGCTCATAACATGACCATGAATAATTATTAATGTAGCTAAGGTAAAATCAAAGAGTTGCACTTCTGAGTTACTTTAACTAGTCATTGAATTCTTAAAACAATATACTGTCGAATCTCGTTAATTCGAATCGGCGAGACCGTTGGAAAACTTTTCAAGTTCAGCCGGGACCAACGAAACGCTTCGAATCAAACAAGGTCTTTGAGTTGTAGGGGTTCGAAATAACGACGTTTGACTGCACATGAACTACTGAAGGATGATTGCGTCATAACCAGAAGTTCGCTCAATTAAAACATTAGTAAATTGGATGTAATTGTAATTCAGCACTTCGCAAGTAGATAACTGAGGAAGAACACATCTTAGTAAGTCTTCATCTCTGATAACATATCCAATTTTCATCAAGTTGGACTCCGTGAAATTAACAATAAATGTTAAATTTCTTTGCTCCTGTGTGTATAAGATTAACACTATCATCATGCTTTATGTTGTTTTTGAAAATTCTGTATCAAATCAAATCAAATATATATCGAAATGTAGCACATTTAATTGACGTGATTGAACCACAACGCCGCAAATATCAAAACACAGCAGAGTATCACCGATTCATTCCCAAACAACAGGGTCAGTGAAGATATAACAAATATTATAAGATTTTATGGTGATTGAAAGTTTTACGAAAATATACACAAGTTGTTATATCTTTACTAATACGTTCTTGGGCTCCTTGTGAAAGTATTTGAAATATCAACGCTGAAATTTACTCTAATCAGTATATTTTGGTAATTGATTTAGTTATTCAAGAAGAAACGTGGAAATTTGAACATATAACCATTTAAAAATTTAATCTTCGCTTTCCATGCTACTCATTTTCAAATCTTTTTGCTGTGCCCAAATTAATATACTGCAAGCACTCATACATTTGTTGTAGAAATGAGTTTTCATATTTTACATAGTTGTAAGCTAGAGATGATCTAGTGGAAGTGCATTTAAAATCTCAAACTAAACATTACTCGGTTGTCCCAGGAGAAATAACTATTTAGACAAAATATCGGGATATACAATAGGCTATTGCAGCCAATGTTCGCTATCAAATCCCTACCTGAATCCACTCAACATGCTGAGGATATGGTACACTCTTGAGGGTATAGAGTGAGATTCTTCGAAGTCTAGCGGGGATTTGTTTATCCCGACAGTTGGAAACTGTTTTCTTAGCTGGTAGGCGGATCTTTAGTGTGTGTCAGATGCTAGTTTTCAATCGATGGAAGCTCACAGTCTTGCAGAACCCGCAGAGATATATATATATATATATAATTTTTTTTTCAAATTTCAACTGCTGCCCTCTAGCTCGGAAAAAATAGAAAAGATACAGGAAAGGGCAGTCAGATTTATAGAGAACGATTTTACTACTACTCTATATACTATTTTAGGAAGAAATAATGGATCTATCCTTCATGTTAGACGCCTACAATGTATGACTATAGAAGGCCTTAAGGTTCTACACGGTATCAGCCCTTAGTAATTTCAAATAATGATTTTATGAGCAACCTCATTGCTAATAATCCGCAAGCAAGACCACTAGTTGTTGTAAGAAATCCGTTGGATTCGAGGCGACCCTGGTGTGGAACAGTCTGAATCCTGTCCCATCTTCCGGATTCTGTTACACACCTAGGAAGCCTCCATATGTAGGTGTAGATGAAAATGTATGCGGGAACCTTTAGCATGTGTTATCGCTTAATTCCTTATTATTACTATACCGCTGTTTTTGAGGTGTTTTTGTATTTGTAATTATTTCTAAATTGCCATTTCTAAAATGTTTTTTTTTTTAATATTAATGCATTGTTGAATTTTCATTTTTTGCCATAACGACATATAAATACATTAGATACATGTCTTTTAATATATAATCTATTTGCTACATGAACATTATAATCAATAATTAGAAGTTTTGTTTATTACTCCATATATTCAGCTCTCTGTGATGCTGATTTCATTGTGATATTTTGTTGTGTTAACTGTTGTACTAATGCTAAGTCGTAAGAATAATTGTATCAAGCAGAAGTTACCTACTAAGACTTTAAATCGATATTCTTGTATCTAGCATTGTCTTGTGTTCCGTTTGTTAATGAGATAAAGACTATATCATTGTATCATTGTCTACAACAAGACCAAATTTACATAATGAACTCATTCTATAAAGTGTAGCTTGAATTAGGATTTAATTCAGCTGTTGTGATCAGATTAGAAGTAGTACGGAATCAGTTCACTGACAGGAGTGTTACAAACTAGACCATAAAGTAGATTTACAATACATGGAACAGATATGTTAATAGTGTTACATACATGAGGCTATTCGAGATGAACGTACGTGTTGGCTTACCTTGAAAATCATTTGTTCAAATAAGAATTTACCAGTCTGAAATATTGTTTCATGAATGCCTTTTGTAAATAGGCCAGATTAAAGATACGTCAACCTATACGTGTGAAGGCTGTTCTGACAGCTATTTACGATATAAATATTATGTATACCATTACTAAGCTAGACTTTATATAGAAATAAAATTAATTTCCACTTGTAAATAATAAAAGTGCCCGGCCGTACCTAATGTCTTTGCTTAACACGTTTCTTTTCTTGTCAAATTGACCAGACTTAACAAATATTTACTAGACCTAATGAAACCTGTCAGATGTGACGACTGCATTGGAAATAAGACTCGTGATTTTATGTTATTGATTAAGTCTCGAACTTTGACCTATCGAGTTTTTCCATGGCCTCCATCATATTTGATTACACCATGAACTATTTTAGTAACACTATATTTATTAACATTAGCTTGTTTCTTTTCGTTCGGAGTTTTAGGATGGACGTTTTGAAGTTAATGTTTTGATCTTGATCCATCACCGATATAAACAGATACGGTCTATCGACACGCGAGGTCACGACGATGAAATTAAGGGAAGTAAAAAAAACATATATATGTACGGATATATGTAAAAACAAACTCAGATAACTGACTTTAATTGGTAAAAAAATGGTAATCGACATATAGATTTTGTTTTCATTTGGGTCTTATTATTCAGAAGTCTTTCCATCATTGATCTCATCTCATTTGCCCTGCAAACAGATTATTGACGAAACAATTAACGCCGTGCGCAAGCTGTTTACCGGCCGGAAACTATCGCACCATATGGTTTTGACTGAGTTCGCTTACCTTCTATAATACTGGATTTTTTAAAAACATAGATAAATTGTGGTAAATGATATGATTTAGATCCAACGTTTTCAATACCTATGAATCATACCTGTATCTGTGCCGGATTAGCCGTATATGTCAGTATTACTTGAGGACAATTATTGACCTGTTCGGATAGCATAATTGACGGTAATTCTAATAGCTTTATCAGATAAACAGAACACAATGGGCGTTAAAATTGAAAATAACTATCAATTTGTTGAAATTATCTTATAGGTTTATTAGTAGTTTTATCAGGTAAAAAGCGTCAGGTATTATTACTGGAAGATAACTATCAATTTGTTGATCGATCCTATAGTATACCAGTAGCTTTATCACATAAACAGATAGGGCCAAGTTTTGTCACTCGATGTTAATCATCAATTTGTGTGTTTATCATATGGTACACCAGTAGTTATATCAGATAAACATATCATGCCATGTGTTGTTACTCGAAGTTAATATGATTTTGTGTATTTATCATATAATGTACAATTAATTTTATGATAAAAGTTGGTACCAGGTGATATAACCTTTCAGTAGTTATACATGAAGTCGGTAATCATTCGATATACTAGCATCTCTATCAGATTAACAATGTAAGCAAGGTGTGGGGGTAGTGATATTAAGTTAATAATTTACCAGATACATAGCGCGGTCCGGGTGGTTCAAGAATGTATATATTTAGTGGTGTTTTATATACGGGTACCACGTGTTGTCGATATCGGTCTACAACCAGTACATGTTAAACCAATGAGTTCCAGTTAATAGCTGGGGTTATACGGCCTTACTGCCGGATTATAGAATTCAATAACTTTCTTGTGTTATCACAGAGTAGACTTGTGTTAACTTGAAGTAAACCTGGAAATAAGCCTGGTGCCACCTGCAGTTCATATAGTGTACTAAATATTTACATACATCAGTGTGTGTGCTTACCTGTGGGGAAGGACTGTCGCTTCTTATAAACGTTTTCTGTGGTACTTTAAACGAATGGTTTTAGTAGTAAATTATAACAATGGCATGCGTGTAAATGCTGATTATACAAAATAATAAACAAAAACAAACCTGTCTGTCGTTATGTAAACTGGTTCATCTTCTGATACGAGCTCTTTGTCGTTTGAGTATGTATAGTAATCTCCTGACGAGAAATCGTAGTTATCGCGATAATCGCCAATATTATCGCTGTAGCTATCTTCGCGAGATTGGTCGGAGAAAACGTCACTTCGACGTTTTGAACTATCGTTGCTTCGACGATCAGAGGAATTGTCGCGTCGATGTGATGATTGTTCCCTCCTTTGATGTTTGGAACTAACGTTGTTTCGATGATCGGAGTGGTCGTTGTGTCGATGTGATGATGAGTCGTTACGTTGATGTTTGCAGCAATTATTGTTTCGATAATCGTAGTAGCCATTTTCGCGAGTAGATGAATGGTCGCTCCTTTGCTGATTAGATTTGGTGTCGTTGCGATGATCGTTGTAGGTATCCGAACGGCGTGATGAGTTTGCATTCCTTCGAGGAGTGAATTTATCGTCGTCCCGATGATTTTCGTTGTTGTTCTTTCGAAGTGGAGAATATGTGTCCCTTTGATGCTTCAAACTATCGTCAATTCGATGCTCGGAATATTTCTTTTTTCGATGTGGTGAGTTACTGTCCCTTGCGTGTCTATATTTATCGTCGCTTTGATGGTGAGAGTAACTGTTCTGTCGGCGTGATGGATAATCATCCCTGTGATGTTTGGATTTATCATCGGTCTTGGGTGGTAAGTGGTCATTCCTTCGATGTCTGGATGTATCTTCTCGTCGCTGATTGCAGTAACTGTCTTGTTTATGTGATGAAACACCATCCCTGCGATGTTTTGAAGAGTCATCGCTTCGATGATCGCTGTATTGATCTTGTCGATGTGATGAAGTCCCATTCCTCTGGTATATTATGACATCATCACTGCGATAATCAGAGGAGCATCCTCCATCACTTTGATTCGCTTGGTTGTCTCTGGTGCGATTTCCTGACTCCGGTTTGCCCCGTCTGTTGGCTTTAGGGTATGGTTCGTACTCGTTCTTTCTAGTCTTGTGGATACCTCCTTTGTCATATTCTGAATTAAAGTCCTTTGGAAATTGTTGACTTCCTTGTGTGGAATTGTCAACGTTCGGTTTGTCTGGACAGTCATCTCTTATCAATTCTGGATAACATTCCACAGGTTGTTTTGAATAATCGTTGCCATTGATGCCAACTAATTGATCGGTCTGAAGTGGTAGGTACTGTTCTAATGGTGGAGGGGCGATTCCCTTATGGTAGTATTCTTGAGGATAAGTCACAAAGGGAGTGTACACTGGAATCACATTTTGTTGTGGGAATTGTTCTTTCCGAGTATGAGATGGAGGCAGAGGTAAAAGCGGTTTTTTAGTATACATACGCTGAGGTTGATCAGGCGAATACCCTGGCTCTTTTAAAGGCACTGGTTGATATGCCATATTCTTAGTTCTGTCCTTCCTCTCTCATCCAAATAGTGTGAAAAATAGCGTCCAAGAGATGTAAACACAAAGTACACAACAGTTATAATCCTTCTTCTATACTTGTGTCGTTAGAAATCCACGTGTTGTGTAGGTAGTAAAATGGTAGTTATACCTAAAATAAATGTAAACAAAGCGTTCTGTCGTGTAAGTTCATGTTAAAAAAACGCACCAGCATTTGTAATCCTTTCTCCTTCCGGCAGTAAAATACATAATGAACTAGCGAGGTATGAGAAACCGCTGTTTACTGGTAAAACTGTCCCGTGACTTCAGGTGTAAATGGGGTGTAGGGTTTTAACTACGTAGCCACTCGTGTATGCACACACACTTACTGGAACATTTGCTATTATACACTAGTGGGTGTGTCGCTCTGTGTAGTCAACGTAGCGTGAATACCAGCTAGGGCTATTTAATTCAAAATACCAAATGCATTTGTAAACACAGTTTTTCATTAAAAACTTCAAATAGATGCACTGAAAACATGTCATATCCGTGTAACATCGTAAAATCTTATATATCTGTTAAACAGGTTTTCACCGAAGCAGTTTAGAAGGACCAATGTTGTTTTTTTAAAAACAACTGTATCTATATGATTTTATGTTAGAAATGATCCGTCGATATTTGTACTATGTATAGGAACATATAGAATGTTCTCCTGTGTGATATTTAATTCTATGTTTTCTTAAACATGTTTTGATGATAAGTTTTGTTAACCTTAATTTTCAAGGCTCTGAAGAATTTGTAACAGTAACAACAAATGTAATGTATTAATGCATCTGTATGGAATACTTATGGCAGAATATTCCTTCATAGTTAATCATCCTTATAAAAGAATTGACATCCTTTGATAACATCTATGATATGATATTCTTTCTTTTGTCAAGTATTCATCACAGTTGATCACACTCTATAGAATAAAAAAAATACATAATAGATGTTATACAATAGTTATTCATAAATAAATTCATAGTTTTATAGAATAATGGACAGATCGTTTTAGCCTTCCGATCTTTATAATAGAATATATCACATCTGACCACACTTTTTCGGCTGTTTTATTAGAATATACCACATCTGGCCACAGTTTTTCGACCTTTTGTATTAGAATATACCACATCTGGCCACAGTTTTTCGACCTTTTGTATTAGAATATACCACATCTGGCCACAGTTTTTCGACCACATCTGGCCACAGTTTTTCGACCTTTTGTATTAGAATATACCACATCTGGCCACAGTTTTTCGACCTTTTGTATTAGAATATACCACATCTGGCCACAGTTTTTCGACCTTTTGTATGAGAATATACCACATCTGACCACAGTTTTTCGGCTGTTTTATTAGAATATACCACATCTGGCCACAGTTTTTCGACCTTTTGTATTAGAATATACCACATCTGGCCACAGTTTTTCGACCTTTTGTATTAGAATATACCACATCTGGCCACAGTTTTTCGACCTTTCGTATAAGAATATACCACATCTGGACACAGTTTTTCGACCTTTTGTATTAGAATATACCACATCTGGCCACAGTTTTTCGACCTTTTGTATTAGAATATACCACATCTGGCCACAGTTTTTCGACCTTTTGTATTAGAATATACCACATCTGGCCACAGTTTTTCGACCTTTTGTATTAGAATATACCACATCTGGACACAGTTTTTCGACCTTTTGTATTAGAATATACCACATCTGGCCACAGTTTTTCGACCTTTTGTATTAGAATATACCACATCTGGCCACAGTTTTTCGACCTTTTGTATTAGAATATACCACATCTGGCCACAGTTTTTCGACCTTTTGTATTAGAATATACCACATCTGGCCACAGTTTTTCGACCTTTTGTATTAGAATATACCACATCTGGCCACAGTTTTTCGACCTTTTTTATTAGAATATACCACATCTGGCCACAGTTTCTCGGCTGTTTTATTAGAATATACCACATCTGGCCACAGTTTTTCGACCTTTTGTATTAGAATATACCACATCTGGCCACAGTTTTTCGACCTTTTGTATTAGAATATACCACATCTGGCCACAGTTTTTCGACCTTTTGTATTAAAATATACCACGTCTGGACAGTTTTTCGACCTTTTGTATTAGAATATACCACATCTGGCCACAGTTTTTCGGCTGTTTTATTAGAATATACCACATCTGGCCACAGTTTTTCGACCTTTTGTATTAGAATATACCACATCTGGCCACAGTTTTTCGACCTTTTGTATAAGAATATACCACATCTGACCACAGTTTTTCGGCTGTTTTATTAGAATATACCACATCTGGCCACAGTTTTTCGGCTGTTTTATTAGAATATACCACATCTGGCCACAGTTTTTCGGCTGTTTTATTAGAATATACCACACCTGGTAACAGTTTTTCTACCCCTTTTATTAGAATATACCACATCTGGCCACAGTTTTTCGGCTGTTTTATTAGAATATACCACACCTGGTAACAGTTTTTCTACCCCTTTTATTAGAATATACCACATCTGGCCACAGTTTTTCTACCTTTTGTATTAGAATATACCACATCTGGCTACAGTTTTTGGAACTTTTGTATTAAAATATACCACATCTGACCACAGTTTTTCGGCCTTTTGTATTAGAATATACCACATCTGGCCACAGTTTTTCGGCTGTTTTATTAGAATATACCACATCTGGCCACAGTTTTTCGACCTTTTGTATTAGAATATACCACATCTGGCCACAGTTTTTCGACCTTTTGTATTAGAATATACCACATCTGGCCACAGTTTTTCGACCTTTTGTATTAGAATATACCACATCTGGCCACAGTTTTTCGACCTTTTGTATTAGAATATACCACATCTGGCCACAGTTTTTCGGCTGTTTTATTAGAATATACCACATCTGGCCACAGTTTTTCGACCCTTTTTATTAGTATATACCACATCTGGCCACAGTTTTTCGACCTTTTGTATTAGAATATACCACATCTGGCCACAGGTTTTCGACCTTTTGTATTAGAATATACCACATCTGGCCACAGTTTTTCGACCTTTTGTATTAGAATATACCACATCTGGCCACAGTTTTTCGACCTTTTTTATTAGAATATACCACATCTGGCCACAGTTTCTCGGCTGTTTTATTAGAATATACCACATCTGGCCACAGTTTTTCGACCTTTTGTATTAGAATATACCACATCTGGCCACAGTTTTTCGACCTTTTGTATTAGAAGATACCACAAATGGCCACAGTTTTTCTACCCTTTTTATTAGAATATACCACATCTGGCCACAGTTTTTCGGCTGTTTTATTAGAATATACCACACCTAGTAACAGTTTTTCTACCCCTTTTATTAGAATATACCACATCTGGCCACAGTTTTTCGACCTTTTGTATTAGAATATACCACATCTGGCCACAGTTTTTCTACCCTTTTTTATTAGTATATACCACATCTGGCCACAGTTTTTCTACCCTTTTTTATTATTATATACCACATCTGGCCACAGTTTTTCGACCCTTTTTATTAGTATATACCACATCTGGCCACAGTTTTTCGGCTGTTTTATTAGAATATACCACATCTGGCCACAGTTTTTCGACCTTTTGTATTAGAAGATACCACAAATGGCCACAGTTTTTCTACCCTTTTTATTAGAATATACCACATCTGGCCACAGTTTTTCGGCTGTTTTATTAGAATATACCACACCTGGTAACAGTTTTTCTACCCCTTTTATTAGAATATACCACATCTGGCCACAGTTTTTCGACCTTTTGTATTAGAAGATACCACATCTGGCCACAGTTTTTCTACCCTTTTTTATTAGTATATACCACATCTGGCCACAGTTTTTCTACCCTTTTTTATTAGTATATACCACATCTGGCCACAGTTTTTCGGCTGTTTTATTAGAATATACCACACCTGGTAACAGTTTTTCTACCCCTTTTATTAGAATATACCACATCTGGCCACAGTTTTTCGACCTTTTGTATTAGAAGATACCACATCTGGCCACAGTTTTTCTACCCTTTTTTATTAGTATATACCACATCTGGCCACAGTTTTTCGGCTGTTTTATTAGTATATACCACATCTGGCCACAGTTTTTCGGCTGTTTTATTAGTATATACCACATCTGGCCACAGTTTTTCGACCCTTTTTATTAGTATATACCACATCTGACCACAGTTTTTCGGCTGTTTTATTAGTATATACCACATCTGGCCACAGTTTTTCGGCTGTTTTATTAGTATATACCACATCTGGCCACAATTGTTCGGCTGTTTTATTAGTATATACCACATCTAGCCTTAGTACTTCGGTCTTTTTCTTCAGAAGGGTGAATATGTTTATTTTTTTTCAGTTTAATAGGCTGTGTAAAATTATTATTTCGTTAATAGGTCGCCTTTTTTAAGAATAGTAATATCTTTTTATAGTTTATCGGTATCTTTAACGCGATTCAGTGCCTATGACAACAAGAACACCGGTATACTGACTAACATGTTTGACTGAGGCCAAGCTTTTCTTTTGAACAGAATGAGTACAAATTCCAAGGCGACATATTTGTACTCTTGTACGTGTACAACGAAGAAAGAATTGGATGAAAGTACAAGGACAATTGTACAAAGGAAAGTAGACGAGGCTATTGTAATGTTTACCCTATTGGTAGACAATGGAGCACATTCCATCTACATTACATTGTTAAAAGAAATCAACGAAGCCTAAATCCCTATTGTTACCAGGTATTATAAATACGAGTCGTTCTCCATCTACGTAACTAAGTACGGCATTATAACATGTATGACGTAAGAAATGATAATCTCTATAGAATACTAAACCAGATCCCTGAATCGGAAAACCTTTCGGGCCTTTCCGTCAGTTTTTGGTAAAACACCTTTCCGGTGAATGACGGAAAAGACCGAGAGGTTTTCCGATTCAGTGATCCGTGCGAGCTGTGCACTAGGTCATTGACATGTTTATAGCTTGCTTTTAAAAACATAAAATTTTAGTGTCGTAGCGATCGATGTAATCATGAAAATCTCTATTATATTACATACCAGGTGATCTAGGACTACCGTAGGTGTGCCGGGTTTACTTTTATAAGTTGATGTAAATAAAGCTGCCATATAAGAGGGGTGGGTACCTTAAAATCATCTAACATCGAAAACATATTCACGATAAATATATTATGATCTCTGTTATGATAAGAATATTATAAAAATGAACAAAAATTCGCTAAGAAAATCATATCCTTACTGCAAGAATATTACGAGAAAGGGGGTCAATACTTAAAGTTCTGATGTTTGAAGAAATTAATTTTATCGCAGATACAAATTAATAACTCGAAATTAATATCTGATTAAACATTCATAAAATTAGACTCCACTGAGGAAACCAAATAATAATAAAAATAAAAAATCCAAAAATTTTGCTGGAGTTATCTCCCATCACAAGTTCAAAACATTTTTTTTGCAGTCCTTATGGCATTACTTTCCTCATAAATATTCTTTTGACGGTAGTACGTGGTACCGTATAATTACAGAATCAATAAAACAAAACTAGAGTCTACCATATTCAGACAGAAAATTTAGAGCAATATTTACTAAATCTTATGAAACAAATATATGAATTTTATTTATTTCACAGCAATTACACAACAAGTTTTAACAACTTACATGAAGCATTCCAGGTGGCTCAAATTAGAGCACGCTAAGGATGGTATTGTAAATACGGAGTAAACAAAACACCCACGTGGTTAGGAAGATGACTTCTGATACCAGGAAATCGAAAACCGTCGCTAGAGTTAAGAAAGGAGTATAAATTCACGTGTTTCCGTTTGCATTAATAATCTTCTGTAAACATCATGTACATGTTATGTCGTCTGTATATTCGTCAAGATCAATCATTTGCTTGATTTGTATTTGAATAAATGTGTATGTGTCTGTATATTCACGTAATGTATTTGGCATTAGATTTATTTTGTTGAAGGTAAGTGCGCTATATAATTATATTTATAATTCTTATTTAAAAGAAATTGGCACAGCACAAAAGCAGAGGGAAAATAAGGTGACCTTATATATATACACACATATTTACCTGCCTGTTTCGTGGCTTCATTAAACAGTTTAAAGAAATGTTCATAAGTCAGGTATAATTAAATCAAATAATTACGTTTAATTACCTGCATATCAACACATGGATTTCTTTATGTGAATGTTTTTGCCTGTTCGGGACCGTTCGGCATCTTCCGTATAAGTGACGCTACCTTTTCTCATTGACGGAAAGTGGCAAAGGTTTCAGAATCATAAACTGGAAATAAGATGATCAGAAAATATGCGCTGTTCTGCGCTTTCTAAAATTATTACATCTACTGATGTCCGATCGGGAAATCGAACACAGGACGCTAAGGTGAAAGGCGAGTGCGTTAACACCGCGCCAACCAAGCCAAGTATCCCACCTCTAGATTCTAGCTTTGATGGTCAGAGTTAGATGCTATTCAAACATGACACAGAATGTAGTCATAGATCTTTTTTTTTATTTTGTTGCACCGACTTAAAGAATATTCATGATTGTTCGGTTTTCTTTGAAGGGGATTTTAAAAAAAATCATGGAAACATATAACTGTAGCCCTATATTGTACCATGTGTCCTCGTGGTAAAGTAACTTACGCCCAGCATGTCATTGTATATAACAATGACGGTTTAAGTATCTATGTACAGATAAATCAATTTAAAAAGTTATTTTTTATGAAGCACATCGCCACCAACAAGAGAACTTCATGACAAAGTTGTTATAACATATCTTCTGGGATAAAGAACCAATAAAATGCAGCATGATTGTATGGAAGAACGTGTAAATGGACTTAACCTCTCCAACATTGCGAATGGACGCAATGCCAAATTTAGATATGGTCTGATATTGATAAAAATGGTGAATATGCATTCGTTTAGGGGAGACATTGTTTTTGGTGTTCATTTGTCAGCTTTGTTTTCAGTGTGATATGTCATCTCTGTTCTTCTCGACCAATCATACCCATATTTGATATTAGGTTATTTCTATGGAAGGAATGCATGGAAATAATTATCAAGTTCGTAAATTAAAACGATTACAAATTTTTCACGCGGGGGAGATATTGATAATAAAGATAATACTCCGAACATGTTTCTGACAATACCACATCTATGTAGTGCTAGATTTTTACTCCATTAGATTCCGTGGCAAATATTGAACTGCTTTAATTCCACCAAGAAAGTACATCCTTTAGTCTGAGTTCCTGATCTTCAAATAGTGAAAATAAGACACGGACGATCTCTCTCTCTCTCTCTCTCTCTCTCTCTCTCTCTCTCTCTCTCTCTCTCTCTCTCTCTCTCTCTCTCTCTCTCTCTCTCTTGTTAAACTGCATCATACCCTTGCGAGTATTATATGCAATGCGCGTGCTTGTGCAAGTAAAATGGTTAAAGTATGTAAATTCAAGATCAGGCTTTTAACAGTAAAGAAGAGAAAAGCTGAGTCCAGTGGATAGAGACACGATTGAAAATTGGGTTAAATAAGTAGAAAAAATAAGTAAATACGCATGTATGTAACAAAGGTCACTAATCATTCCAAGGCATCCATTAAGATTCAGATCAAGGAATCTGGCTTACTAATCTGACGCTCAACCAATCGAGCTTAAGAGAAGATCTCTCTAGCCGAGTGGTATATTGCGACTGGAATTTACCAGAGTTACATATAGAAGGTTACAAATGGTTTCGGGAGATGGAGAGCAGTGATGGCTGTTGGCGTAAGACTTGTCAATGTTGCAGCTGGAAGAGAGTTCCAACTGAACGACAGGCAGAGAAAAGTATAGATACTCGTTGTCATCTGTCCATTAACGATATTATAAAACAGACATAGACGGGTTACTGAGCATCTGTATTCCAGTGTAATCAAAGTCAGCCTATCCACACAAGCTCCATCTCGGAGCTCTGCGCTGAACTTCCTCGACCTGGTTAGAGTGATGCTGGGTATATGGGCCCCAGACGGAAGCTGTGTAGTCTAATTTAGGCCTATCTACAGCTTTACACGTAACACTTTTGGTCCCGTTGTGTTGGTCCTTTAAGGAAACTTTCACTACAGTGTGTGACCTCTGACGTCATACAGATGGCGTTTGTGGATCACGTTTTCGTTACAAACCTTGTCCAATGCCTTACTGAAATTTAACAGGATGGGGTCTCCTTACTTACCTGAGCGTGCGGCAGTTTTTTTTTAGGTCGAAATAACCCCGTAAGGCAGTATTCCAGAAACATTTTTTTTTGTCGAAACTGCCTTAAATGCCAGAAGATATTGGCGAATACCTCAGGTACCGGTTTTTTGGAGATGTTAGTTTTATATAGATTAATAGAATCGTTCACCCTCAGGGGAAGAGAAAAGTTTGTCAAGACAGACATAATATTTACAACGGATTCCATGTAGTATTAGATCGGTGTATTAGCGTGGCAGACGGTAAACTACGGTAAATAACATCTTTGTAAAGAAATAAGGTATGTCATAAGTCTAGTTCTTCCTGATGTGACTTAATATCTTCATGAATACTTCTAGTTCAAGTTAACTTTGGATATGTTATTATATAGTGATACCGGAAGTGACCGGCGGCCATATTTGTTTGCCTGGAATACATCTAGCTGTATTCCTACAGAGACTGAATAACTGTAAATTGTAGTATATAATCTCATAAGCAACAATTTGGTATACTAATGGCCAATACAACACAGAATGTGAATATATGACTGTTGTATAGAAGTTAAATTTCAAGCAAGACAAACCACTTTGTTTGATTTACAATCTATTTTTAAAGATGCTGATATTTCAACATGATAAAACAGTCATATCCAGGTTTTACGGTAAGTCATATGAACAAGTGAATTCATCACATTGGATATTCTTGTCATTAAAATGAACTATATGGTTATTTCTATCTTCCGGATCTTATTCTCTAATAAGCATTATACAGCCACTATCATAATTTTAGAAACGAGATAACATCACTATAAACAAACGTAACCTTTACTCAACTAATTTCGCTCATACACCGAGCAAATATAGGCACAGATAACAAGTAGGTGAAACCTTTTAATTTCCCTATTATCATTTATCGTCAGTCATACTCATCGCTACTGTCTTGAGATCGTCCTCGACGGTATTCCCCACTTTCATTGCTGGAATTGTCATCAAACCTGCCCCGACGTCTATGCGAGGGCCTCCGGCCATGGTTTCTTTCATTGCTCCTGTCATCACTCCTGTCATCGCTTCGATTATCGCTTCTGTCATCGCTTCGATCATCGCTTCTGTCGTCACTTCGATCATCGCTTCTGTCATCATTCCAGTCATCACTTCGATCATCACTTCTGTCGTCGCTCCTGTCATCCGACTTAGAATAGTATCTGTTGAGGTATGAACTGTGCTGTCTCTCCTGAAACTTGGGGTATCCAAGACTTCGGTCGACAAAGTAATGATCTTGTTCAGGCATGCGTGTTCCACCATACGAGGTCCGAGAATTTTGACCACCGTATCTTGTTTTTGACCTAAATCGTGAATCTGACGAATGGGACCTGATCATCGTATCGGACCAAATCAATGGGTCATTTGGGTACGGATCACTTGGTTGTATTTCCGGTGGCAGCATCCGGGAACGAGCTCGCGAATCCTTGTAATCTGACATCCTGCCACTTAATTGTCCAGTATTCGAAGAAGGCACAATCGGGGACACTTCATCATGCGGAGACTGACCGTACATCATTTGTACTTGTGGGTCCTGCATCACGATTGGCTGTGTATGACGCGATTGTTTTTCAACCACAGCTGCATGGTTTTTAGTCTTGTCTTTTTTTGGTTTCGACCTTCGCGAAGCTTTCTTGCTCTTAGTTCTCCTCGTAGATCTACGTCTGGATTTAGTTTTAGTCCCCGTCTTTTTGGCAGTATTTGATTTCGTCCCTGAAGATTTCTTTTTAGATTTGGTTTTTGCCTTTTTGACAATTTTTGTACTCGTTTTAGATGATCGCGTTCCTGCCTTTTCCGATTTCGGTTTAGATTTAGGGATTATCTTGCGGACCTTCCTTGGAACTGTTGGTGGACACAGATTGATACAGTACGGACACATTTCTCCTGTCCTGGGGTTAGGAGCCATGACCTTGTAGATACAATCTGCATGTACGTCCTCTGGATAGTTACAAGGAGGACAGCTGGAGGAGACCGCTGCAGCGCCATGATCCCGACTCGAGACGGGAACGCCTGCTGTAGATAAAAATGTAATGAACATGAATTCTACACATAACGAACTTATCGTAAAAATCATATTTATTCGTGGGACTTAATTTTTGTGGTTTATAAAAATACTTTTTCAATGAGACTTGGTGTCTTAAATAAATACAATTCTATAAATCTACCTATTTAACAGTGCGTGGACATACTTTGTGATTTGAAAGTACCCACAAAACAACGCAATGAAAATAAATACCCAAGAAAATCGGATTTTACTTTTTTCAATCCGTGTCAGGCCGAGCTAAAGATATACTAAGACTTTTAGGAGGCTCTCAAATTTCGATCACTTTTGAGAATTAGGATAAGTAGATAAAAATTATTTAAAATGAAATCATTAAAGGATTTCCGATGGAAAAAGATACTTGAAATATATTCACAATATTTAAATCAACAAACATTATAAGAGAAAAGTTGGCACCTTAGTGAAGTTAGCTCAGCTCGCAATAACTTTACAATGTACTAATTAGAGTAATTATGATACCATTGTTATCAAACAATCTGTGATACCATTGTTATCTGTCTGTGATAGAATTGTTATCAGTCTTTGATACCATTGTTATCTGTCTGTGATACCATTGTTATCAGACAATCTGTGATAGCATTGTTATCAGTCTGTGATACCATTGTTATCTGACAATCTGTGATACCATTGTTATCAGTCTGTGATACCATTGTTATCAGACAATCTGTGATACCATTGTTATCAGACAATCTGTGATACCATTGTTATCAGACAATCTGTGATACCATTGTTATCAGACAATCTGTGATACCATTGTTATCAGACAATCTGTGATACCATTGTTATCAGACAATCTGTGATACCATTGTTATCTGACAATCTGTGATACCATTGTCATCAGTCTGTGATATAATTGTTATCAGTCTGTGATACCATTGTCATCTGACAGTCTGTGATACCATTGTTATCAGTCTGTGATAGCATTGTTATCAGACAATCTGTGATAGCATTGTTATCAGTCTGTGATACCATTGTTATCTGACAATCTGTGATACCATTGTTATCAGTCTGTGATACCATTGTTATCAGACAATCTGTGATACCATTGTTATCAGACAATCTGTGATAGCATTGTTATCAGTCTGTGATACCATTGTTATCTGACAATCTGTGATACCATTGTTATCAGTCTGTGATACCATTGTTATCAGACAATCTGTGATACCATTGTTATCAGACAATCTGTGATACCATTGTTATCAGACAATCTGTGATACCATTGTTATCAGACAATCTGTGATACCATTGTTATCAGACAATCTGTGATACCATTGTTATCAGACAATCTGTGATACCATTGTTATCAGACAATCTGTGATACCATTGTTATCAGACAATCTGTGATACTATTGTTATCAGACAATCTGTGATACCATTGTTATCAGTCTGTGATACCATTGTTATCAGTCTGTGATACCATTGTTATCAGACAATCTGTGATACTATTGTTATCAGACAATCTGTGATACCATTGTTATCAGACAATCTGTGATACCATTGTTATCAGTCTGTGATACCATTGTTATCAGACAATCTGTGATACCATTGTTATCAGACAATCTGTGATACCATTGTTATCAGACAATCTGTGATACCATTGTTATCAGACAATCTGTGATACCATTGTTATCAGACAATCTGTGATACTATTGTTATCAGACAATCTGTGATACCATTGTTATCAGACAATCTGTGATACCATTGTTATCTGTCTGTGATAGAATTGTTATCAGTCTGTGATACCATTGTTATCAGACAATCTGTGATACTATTGTTATCAGACAATCTGTGATACCATTGCTATCAGACAATCTGTGATACCATTGTTATCAGTCTGTGATACCATTGTTATCAGACAATCTGTGATACCATTGTTATCAGACAATCTGTGATACCATTGTTATCAGACAATCTGTGATACCATTGTTATCAGTCTGTGATACCATTGTTATCAGACAATCTGTGATATCATTGTTATCTGACAATCTGTGAAACCATTGTTATCAGTCTGTGATACCATTGTTATCAGACAATCTGTGATATCATTGTTATCTGTCTGTGATACCATTGTTATCTGTCTGTGATACCATTGTTATCTGTCTGTGATACCATTGTTATCTGACAATCTGTGAAACCATTGTTATCTGTCTGTGATACCATTGTTATCTGTCTGTGATACCATTGTTATCTGACAATCTGTGATACCATTGTTATCTGTCTGTGATACCATTTTTATCAGTCTGTGATAGCATTGTTATCAGACAATCTGTGATACCATTGTTATCAGACAATCTGTGATATCATTGTTATCAGACAATCTGTGATACCATTGTTATCAGACAATCTGTGATACCATTGTTATCAGTCTGTGATACCATTGTTATCAGACAATCTGTGATACCATTGTTATCAGACAATCTGTGATATCATTGTTATCAGACAATCTGTGATACCATTGTTATCAGACAATCTGTGACTTCATAGCTATCACACATTCTGTTATACCATTGTCATCTTGTTTGCACACAGTCTTGATAAGTCATCATCTGCAAGTCATACCTGTAAGGTAAGCATAGACGAGTTGATTGATAGCAGAACCAGCTGTTAAATTAGTTCGTATGTTTTTTTTCTTATTACGAAATCTGTGGTGAGTTGTTGAGAATCATACATCCCCTCTCGATTAACTGTCAAATCAAAGTCGGCTGATGATTGAATGACAATGGTTATTGGCTAAACAATGATGGACAGATGTCATTTGTATCAGTATTCACTACAAAGCATGATGCTGGCAATGCTTAATCCGCTCGGTAAGATATTACATTAATTTGAATTTGTATAAGAGCCGCGTACTTCATTTTTGGAATGTTTTCCTGTACTTCCATGGCAGTTTTGTCATCACAATGTAAATAATTAACAGTTTTCAAAAAATGCTGTCATTCTAATACATTAACTCCTTAATACATTTATTGACTTTATTTAAACTTAAACATATTTATATTTATTTCAATTTAAAATTTCTATTATTTCGTAATTGAAATGAATATAAATAAACAGTGAACATAACATTGATGAAATACTTATCTACTCACAAACAAAATAATCACTGGTTTATATGGTGTGTATATATGTAACTTTGATAAATACTACAAATCATACACCGCTCGGCTAGAGAGATCTTCCTTTGAGTTAGGTTGGTTGAGCGTCAGAGGTCCCGGGTTCGAGACCTACCGGAGGTATTGAATTAGATAATGACCCCTGTTACATTGACGCACATGTAGGGTTTGGGAAAGAATCTGGAAATTCGAGGACGAGTAAACTTGTGGCGGGGAGTATGTAACCTGGTAAATACTAGCCTCAATTTACCGCTCGGCTTGGAGAACATCTCTTCATCTCGATGGGTCGAACCTCAGACCACTTAGCTAAATTCCCTAGTTTGAGTCCTAGTGTAGGCATTGAAAACATAATGATCTTTTTTACATATAAGAATCCTGTTGCATAGATTTTAGTGTTTTGAGTAGTTTAAAAAACCATCATCAGATAAAGTATTTGATGACACTTTTTAAGATTCCATTGTAAAACATCAGAAGAAATTACCTAAGACAAGGAAAAGGACATTTACAATCATTCTAAACATCTCATCTAAACAAGTCAGCCGGTTTTTTTTCGTTCCCATAGATGAATTGCTTCGTAACAAATTTTCTAACATAAGTAAGATTCATCTGGCAGAGTTTAACTTCAGTATATCACAGACATCTAAATAGTCACTTAACTTGGAATATAACAAAGTTCGCAAAACGTATGACTCAGCACAGGTATATTATTGTAAGACATCGGCCTATTCCTTGACAAGGAAACGTATTATAATAGAAGTTACACGGAAGCATTTATTTATCTATTTAAGGGGCGTTACGTCCATTCAACTGCCGAAACGGGAACATAGCAACTTAACAGTAACCTTTTACACGAGATGACAGAACTATGATCCAATAGAAACAAGGCGGGTACGAACTGGACAGTCGATACCATTACGGCTGTGTCGTATTTACATTACGTACGGATAGTCAGTGATTTGTAATTAATTATTTATAGAATACTACCAGTGAAGAAAAGTACTACCTGAACACCTCTCTTTACTCCATTACATCCAAGTTATGTTCTAATCACTATCATGTCTAATGTTGTCAGGTGTGATAGTTTAACGTCGACTACTGACACACCAAGCTTCATGAGACACCCCCTCCCCCTCCCCCTTTTTCTTGTTGTCAATGTACCTTTTGTGCGGATTTACAAGCAATTTTCTAAATACTGCTCTAACAGATGATAAATGTCCCCTGTTACGCGAAACGCACTTTCACGACTCGGTGAATCTTTGTCCTCCTGAAACTTTACCATTCACTTCAAGGAAGAGATTTGCTTTTAAACTGTGAAATTAAAATGTTTAATTATGTGATAAATAATGGCTTGGTGCGTTAGCTGTATGGAATCCTTTCTCACAGCGAGGTTAAAAACTAGTCAAACTTACTAATCAATTTCACATCCCACGAAACTGAATGCTGCAAAGTAGTGTTTCATGACAACTTCAATAAGAAACCTGTTGCTATTCTTTTCCATTAGAAAATTTAATACATAAATTATGTACATTTTAATAACTTCTACTTACGATTGATTTTTTTCGTCTGTAATAAAATCTCAATAAATTTATTTTTCAGAGTCATTTTCTCTAAGCATAAATACGAAATGAACATGTCTGCCTTGTTTGCAAACACGTAACAGATTGATAGGTTTAATGTTAAAAAATTATAGCCCGGTCAGTATCTATGTCAGCCACGATGACACCAAGGAGACCTTTTCATATTCTTTTCTTGAACTTTCAAGCGTTTAAGGAGATAAAACGAAGCAAAAACGTATGGAAGTCCTGAACATGTTAGTAGTTTCCTTCTAAAGGTTACAAACCTGTAATTTAGATATCATCTGTTCTCTTTTATTATCAGAAGTTGGGCGTTCATTATATACACAACCAAAACGTTACACCACTATCGGTGTTACTAACAAGGCCGTTGAGTAGTGCATCCATCATTTACATCAGAAGAAGGACGCCTCAGAGTGACATATCTTACCACTTATACAGGATTAACGTCACCTCTTGTCTAGTGAATATGTCAGGCGTCCTTTTTGTATACCATTTACATGTACTGTCATCTATGTTTGCTATTATACCTCTCATATACACCGTGATACTACACATACCTACTATCATGTAAAGTGTTTTTCCCATAAAATGATGAACTGACATACGATTAGACTCATCTGCTCACATATTTACCAATACTTAATCATATTTTCTGAAATCCGATACTCTTAAAGGTATTTATTTGCACTCTAATTTATAATATTCTAACTTGGAGAATGTCACATCATTGTAAATAAATATATTCGGATGATGATCATACAGAAACTTCTTCCTTTGTTTTGCACTTTGTATTATTAAATTTTCAGAGGTAGTCATGAAAATCAATCTTTGTTCCTATGGTTACTCTGTTAAGAATGGTTTTAACATTGAATTGCAATTTTGATAACAGTATTTTGATGACATGACAGAATATTACCATTAAATAGGTCAGTATTTTTAGTGATAAATGATAAATATTTTTCTATTTTGAAGGAAACATGTACAACATGTACTACATACTAGCCATGAAACTTAACTACTCATTTCAGGAAAATGGTTTGACTGTAAATAACAACATTTGATCATGCACTAAATAATATTGGTTTGTTCACGGGCTGTCTGGGTTCATCTTTCACGGATTGGTTAAAAGTCTGGTCAAACGTAGACCGTCAGTTCCAATCAAGTGTATCAAATGCAACTGAATTGTGTTACATGTCAACAAACTGTTGACGTTCTCATTGAAAACAAGAAATATATCATCTGTAAAAAGACACAGGGTCTACACATTGATATGGCTACAATTTGATGGGACGTCTAGATACTGACTTCAATAAATATGTTTCCGACCAGGAATTAAGATCTTCCACGATGCCATCTTAATAGAAGAGATTTACTTTTACTTTTTTTTATGATTTCGCGAATTTTTTTTAAAGAGAACAGAAATTGTTTGACTGAATGATGGATAACCCGCGATGTCTGATAACAATATCTAAATATAGCAACATTTTTCTTTCTTTTATTTAAAGCAATAGAACCACATACTCTTTTTACAGAACCTTGCGCCTGTTTGTTCATTAATAAAACCGTGATGGATGCAGGGAGCAGATTATTCAAAGTGACGAAAGAAAAATAGTTTGCAGTATATCAGAATGAAGTACTTGTACAATTAGTATATTCTATTAAACTATCATTCCATTAATAACGAGTAAAAAATATTGGACTTCAAAATGACTGGCATTTTTACAAATATGAAGTTGTTTGGGATGTATTCTGTTAAACTGAATACTCAGTCTCAGTCGTAGTGGAAAGAGGAACAACGGATATACTTTATAAACGCGTCTCATATCGATTGTCTATAACATTTCATCTTAAGCCTGCAAGCCATGGCGAACAATCAATGAGCTTTATTATAATTATATTACCTAATGATGGTATTAAATTTTGAAGAGTCGCATAATAAAACCCACATATGTTACAGATCAATAAATAACATGATCTGTGCTAATAAGCGGCATCCTGGAGCAATGAACAAAGTAAATATAAAGGAATAAAAATCTCCACGAAAAAAGAGTTTTAAACGTCAACCACACACTTATTACCTGAAAAGAATGGTTCGAGTTGATGAAAAAAGAGTTCATTTTCCTCACATAAATAATACTTGTGTTGTGTGTGATAGAAAAGGTAAATTTCAATGTTTGATATGGATGCCAGCTGTTCAAATGTGCCACGTTATTTAATACACAAACATTAAAAATGATAATAAAAAGATTAAAAATCAAGATAATCATAAGATCTATTGTAAGTTGACTATATTAAACGATATTTCACACAACATCAAATATTTTTCAAAATATCACAAGAACAATGTTCGATCTAATTTATGTATTATAAATATATTTAAACAAAAAAGACGACATCACAGTAAGTAAGAGTACCTGTAGGACCTGTATACGATATCATGAACTTTTCAGTATTTAACGACGGGTATTTTTAACAAACCGGTTTGCTGGTATCTGTTCCGACACGCCATACAGGTTACACTACTTCATTCTACATCAAGAACCATGTCAATTTTAATGTGTGTTTATTGCTAATGTAACAACAGATGAAAAGCAACTAAAAATGATGTAATTTGTTAAATTAACAAGAAAATAGCAATTACTAGCTATCAGTGAGGCCGATTTTCAAAACCGGGTTAGTTTTATAAGAAAAATTAAAATGTGTTACCGAACATAAAATGTTGTTCAAAAGGTTTTGATTTTGGTAAAAAAATAAACTTCATTGAACAGAATAAATTGTATCCCTTTACACATATAATTTCAAAAGTCAGAGACCCTGGTGTTTTATTATATAAACTATGAATTAATGTTCTTCACATCTCTCAAATGTAACGTGAGAAAGAGTTCCTGTTTCCTAAATTGAACAACACAATAGTTATGCATTCCATGCATTTAACGGACATTTTTATAAGCAAAAGTTCTTTTAAATATTAACAGTTTCCCATTCACTCATTCCACCCATGACAATGACATTTAAGAAAGTATATTAAAAACATTCAAACTTTTATATTAATTGAAGCGTTGTAAATCTCCTTGAACTGTCCTATTTCCATTTTCTTTCTTTCAAATGTAGGTAGCATCTTTTTATAAAGAAACTTACCTGTAATTGCCATAAAGACCAATAACAATACACTACAATGCGTTTGAAAGGCCATGTCGAAAGACAGCGGTACTCCTTACAATTTTGTTCTCACTGGAAATAACGCCGAAAACACCGACGTCGTACGGCGTTTACTAGGCCGGATAGAAAATAACTATCCTTATATAGGCAGGCCATCTTTCCTTTAAAGATGGTTTAATCGTATACATTGTGATTATTCATGAAATGAAAACTGATCAAGACAAATTATGCATAATTATAGTTAAAGCGGTAGAGACGCCTTAATATAAGGTATTAGTTTGTTTTTTGCTATGAAATTTACATCTGATTGACATCGCGTTCATTAACGATTATGAATGATTATACATCACATTCAGTCTAGTCAGCGGTAGTGTTACGTACTTACAACGTATTCAGATTTAAGGTTAAATGAGTGTTTCGTTAATTTAATGTTTATATGACATACAATTGTTTCTTATCAATAAATACCTGATGACATTTGTAATAATCTCGTTACGTACCGAAATGACTCAACGACATAAAATACATTTGATGGAGAAACGAGAACGTTACAAGTATATCTGTCAACTTCAACATGAACGACCAAGATATGCAAGATATGCTTATATAACGAAAAACGAAACGGATGCGTATTTATAAAAACATTAATAGGTACATTTCACTAACGAATTCCTCACTGCCGACGACTGTTCAGTGTCAGATCGCAATGGCAAAGATCTGTGAACCTTTTTAAATCTTGCGAGTGCTGAAGGTGTGTTGTTTACTTGTACAAACAGTTTTACTATAGGTATGCCACACATAAATGTGAGAAGGCGTCTCTCCCTTTTATCAAATAAATAAAATGGACATAAAAGTTTCATGTTGTATGAATTCTGATATACAGACAAGAAATAAAAAAGGTGAGTAGACGTACGCGAGCTATCTTCGCTTTTCATGCAGAGGTGTTTAAAACATTTTCGAAATCTTTGTTCTGGAATACAAAAGTTAAATAAGGTTGATGATGATGTAGCTTTTACCGTGATCAATTCTAATGTCTAACGACTGACAATCCGAGTGATACACACACATACTACTCGTGAATGAACTGGAAGGAACTGCTATTCGGTGTATGACTGTAAACATTATCCACATTTCTCTAATGTCAAGAAACTATTTTCTCTTCCTGGTTCTAGTTTTTGGAATTTTTTCGAACTCAGTGTTGCACTTTCGCCAAATCGAGGTACTTTATCTCTCATACGTTCAACAATATTTTGTTGTTGATGGTGTTGTCCTAAGTCGCCTCTCGGAATCTAGCTCTTAGGTTTACCTATTATAAGGACGTAATATCCTAAATAAAGAAACAAAAAATCACCAACAAAATAAAGCTATAAAAAAGTGATTCCAGGACATCATAAGACATGGTAATATTTTCCACCATATCATTTTCTACAGACTTGTGACAAATTGGCGCCACTAGAAAGTACCCGTGTTATTGCGGGTTTTTTTTTATTCTTATTTGTTTTACTGAATTCTGTTCTGGCCCATGTTTGTTTGGTTTTTTTTTACTTTTTTCATAAATATAGAGAAAATGTGATATTTGAGGACGTGCATGGGGTGGAACATGAAGGAACGAGTGGTACTAAATGATGGACACCTACCATTTTCGAATTCCATTAGGCGTCCGGATTCGTTGTTAATGAATTCTGGGGATGGGCTTGTGGTGTGGAGTAGGTATACCTTTACGAATTTCGAAATTTATAGGATTGTGTTTTACCAAAAGAGTCTGGTAAACACACATTATAATCTGTTTTGATAGTAAACTGAGAATCACACTTGCCTCGTGAATCCCATAGGATGGAGGTAAAAAAAAGATTATTATTTGAATTAGAATAAATTTATACAGAATATTAAGTGTAATATTACGCAATATGTGTCAAGGACATACCTCTTAAGTGTGGCGGTCCCTTGTAGTTCTTACTGCTTTAACAAAGCAGGTGTGTGCAAGGTTTACCCTGAGGTGGATACTTGATAAGTATGTAGGTGGTTTCTAAAACCATCGTGGAAAATATTACGTAATACTGAACCAGACGTGTTGTGGATGTTGTAGAGCTTATATGCTATACTATAAGGTACCTCTGACAAATTTGACCAAGGTTTAGCCTGTGTAAGGGCAGTAGCTGATGTGGTAGATACCAGTGTGTTATCTACTCAGGTTGGGATACTTATCGTTGCTGGTACCTATAATAACCCAACTTGCTTTGGCGAACCCATAAGGAGGAAATTACAAGTCAGTGTGAAAATTCCGTTTAATTAAAGTACAATCAAATAGGCTGCGGCGTGTTTACTTTAACCTTGAAAGTTTGTTGTTATACAATAATATAAAACCTGATCAATTTTCAACGATTGCGAAACGAACTGCAAACTTATACTAATCACCACCCTTGGTCAGGATTCCAATTTCATGCAATCTTCATCCCACAACAAAGGCGTTGAATTATCTTAAGTTAACTTACAGCTATGACAATATTTACGTGCGTGATGAGTACAGGTTTCGGTTTTTGGTGCGTTACGGTGATGTTTTATCTAAACCAATTTGATGTACCAAGTTACCTTTGTCAGAACATTCTACCACCAACTTGACTACACAAGGACAATGAAGAATTGAGACTTTTTTTGTTAAGATCACATAGGAATATATAGATATCAAATTTCCAAGAGAGGCTTATGTTATCTGTCTTGTTTCTGGAGCACCTCCCCATCTTGATTTTTACTTTTCTTTCGTCACTTTGGATTTTTCTTCCTTGACTTCAACAAAGAAAGGACGTATCAGCTTGTGAATCAGTTTACGTCATTGTTTGGCACTTCTGTATCTAACTTGTATTTGTATTAAAAGGTGCTATTTACTTGTGTGTCTTTTGTACAATCTCTAAGCTTAACTTACATCATCTCATCAACTTCCTGGTTTGAGCTATGCGTGTCTATTACTTAAGCATCGCGGTATTTGTTTATTACCTGTTGCTACCAGTTATCAACTATAATATATATTTTTATAGGGGATACATTAATTTTAACGTCAGTGGAGCGACAAAACCTTCAATGATAAATATTTATTTCCAGTAAAGAGATGTTTGTGGATATATAGATTCTCAGAGCGATATTGTTTATCTTTCAGACAATTAGGATCTTAGCTTAAGATAAGTTTATATCTGCTGTGAAAATTTATATAAACCAATGGCCATATATTGATAAAAAGAGAATATCTAGTTTCCATTAACTTTATATTTTCTGTTATTGACGTAAATCAAGTAACAGTATGTATCTAAATTCATTCCAGTGATTTTTTAAAAATATTTCTCCTGAAACTCATCTTACCGTCTCTGAGCTTACCTAGATAACCATGTGCCATAAAATTGGAAGATGAAAATGTATATAATTATCACAACTACCATGTCGTGAACCATGACCTTTTAATCAATCCAGATTTCTGGGTACATTTTGCTGTTTTACTCACTATGGATAATTATAATGAACATGACAAGTGAAATCACCCGAATATGTCACTTAACATTACTACACTATCGAACAGCGCCATAGCATCCATAATAATACCAAATTTCTACCTACCAAAGATCAATAAAATTGGAAAATACGATAAAAAAATATTGTTGAAATTTACATTATGTCATAAAAGTTCATGTTAAAATTATAATAGCTCTATCCTTTCATTGAATACATTTCTGGAATAGTTCTTCACTGGACTTGTCACATGACACGTGTTGTTTCATCACCTATTGTAACCCATTTGCTTCCTTGATTAGGTATTGTCTTTAGATGTAAACATATTTTATAGGTATATCTTAACATCCATATTTATTATATAACAGCGCTGGTAATATCAGTGGATGAAATTGTTACAATGATTTTAGATATCAAATATAAGCAACTATTTTTTTCTTCACCGTAGATATCTAAAATTGTTTTCTCTTGGCGCGCATTCCACGACTTGTTTTTGCTTTCTGTTTTTTCTTCAACTTCAGTGATCAGTGATGGCTACGATGCATTATTACCGGTTAAAATGAGAGCATGTATAATCAACATATGGTCCATTCTAATTTAATGGTGAGATGTTCTTGTATTCGTTTGTTTGCAGACATCCTAAAACGATTTGAATCCGCATTAAAAAATTGGCTTAAAAGGCTGTGTATATTATTTTCTAGTACTTTGGCTTATGTTGTTTTCTAGTACTTTGGCTTATGTTGTTTTCTAGTACTTTGGCTTATGTTGTTTTCTAGTACTTTGGCTTATGTTGTTTACTAGTACTTTGGCTTATGTTGTTTTCTAGTACTTTGGCTTATGTTGTTTTCTAGTACTTTGGCTTATGTTGTTTACTAGTACTTTGGCTTATGTTGTTTTCTAGTACTTTGGCTTATGTTGTTTTCTAGTACTTTGGCTTACGTTGTTTACTAATGTACGTGATAGCCAAGTATTGCTATCGTCAGTGACAATGCATCCTGTATATTCTGTGTTTCCAGTAACAAAATGAGAAAGATATTTTGATCATCGTAACAAATAGTGTCGTAAGGTTGCCAGTGTCACAAACTTAACAGTGTCACATATCATCCAGTTATGATTCATTGACACCTGACTAACACGTGTCCAGGATGACACAACCTACTTTATGGGTGGAAGGAACATAATGATATATATTCTCGGCTGTTTCAATAAGAGAACTTCAACTTTGGTTTCTTTATTTGGCACTACAGTTGGAGACATTTAATGATATTCCTTGAATCTACCTGATCTTTAACTTCTTTAACTTTAACATGATGCATTCTTTTCACAATTTTGATTTATACGCGATAGATATATGAAGTTAGGGATTTTCGATACATACATTGTACCGATCCTGCAGTTCTCAATATATACTTGGCCCTTTACATGCACCCCCCTGACCGGTCATTATCTTTGTAGCAGATTTTCACATTATGGATGTTAAACTTTTAATGGCCGTTACCTAATACATGACTTAATTTACTCCTTGTAGGTGACCTCGAGTGCTGCCTTAACTTTACATACAAAAAATAAGAAAAATAGTATCTTATACTTTGTATGAATTTTCTCAGTTTATGATAATATATGAGGATAGAACAACGAAAAAAGTCTAATGATTTGACACTGAAGACACAAAATGAGATTATTGTACAGAAGATAACCAAGTGAGTAACACTTGCAATACAAATATAGAATCAGCTACTTAGATGACTTAGATGCAGTAGAGTCAACTAATGAGTTAAACAGCACCATACAGCTGTTTCGTCCTTCTAGGACTCGTCAGCATTGCTGGGAAACCTAAATTGATCGAAAGAATAAATCAGTTATGACAGTTGATGGTCGCTGAACTCTAATCAATAACAGTTTTACGATATATAAACAGCATAAGTTTTGGCAGCAGAAATTAGTCAGTATTTCAAGATAACCTACTTTCGTACGATACCAACACTGTTCATTTCGTATAAGGTAACAGTGTAAATCGGCTAACACAGCTGTCCAAGACGATATGTTTAACTTAAATTTAGGGGAAGATGAGGGAGAAAAATAATTCATGAAGCATATAGATATATATATATTATTTTACAATTTGGTTTGACGTTTACCGATATTTCCGTACACCATCGAGTTTCGAACTTGAAACTGGTCATCTAATTGGATAAATTAGCTCGTCACTTGATGTTATTTTTCCGTTGGCTTAATCCATAAAAGAACAAAAGATATTCCACATAATCAATGTCAATCCAAGCTCGAGATCATATGACCAAATCGTATATACACATACCCTTCAAATCCATCATGATGTGTTGCACCCTTATCACAGCCATGTCTAGCTTAATGGTCGGTTATTTCCCGCATAGCATATGTTACATCTTCATTTCGATATCAACTTTAGTTCAGCCTTTATCAGACATTAAAAACAATTTTTTTCGCCTAAAAACCACAAAAACAAAATCAATTTGACACGGGACACGTTGATGTAAATCAATTATGATAGATGATGATAGCTCATGTCAGTAATTGATATCGTCAACAAGGTTTGCAACGGTATCACATCGTATACGTTTTAAAATCTGAGCTGAAGTCTGTATATCTAATGCTGAATTCTGTGATGATACGTTGTACAGTGGTATTGCGCCTTCCTTTCGCACAAATTCTACAACTGAAGGAAGTGTTTGACAATTTGATACACATACAGGCGACCCGATTCCGTATAAGCGACTTAACAAATTATCGCCTGAATTCAATTTAGAGATTGATCAATAGTTACATTGCAGGTATTGTCGATGAAACAGAAGGAGCCTGGAAGATACTTTCCCGATACCTGGTCTATTATCATTATTCATGTGTTTTTCGAAGGGACTTCTTATGAATCGTTCCTTCATTGAAATATTTTCTTCACATTTTATCGACTTTGTATTTTAATTACGATTTTATTAACATGTTGGCACTATCTTCTACTTGTTGAGTAGGGAAAGGTGAATGGTTCCCATCCTTCCTAACGAACAGTATACACGTGAATGGTTCCCATCCTTCCTAACGAACAGTATACACGTGAATGGTTCCCATCCTTCCTAACGAACAGTATACACGTGAATGGTTCCCATCCTTCCTAAAGAACAGTATACACGTGAATGGTTCCCATCCTTTCTAAAGAACAGTACACACGTGAATGGTTCCCATCCTTCCTAACGAACAGTATACACGTGAATGGTTCCCATCCTTAATAAAGAACAGTACACACGTGAATGGTTCCCATCCTTCCTAACGAACAGTATACACGTGAATGGTTCCCATCCTTAATAAAGAACAGTACACACGTGAATGGTTCCCATCCTTCCTAACGAACAGTATACACGTGAATGGTTCCCATCCTTAATAAAGAACAGTACACACGTGAATGGTTCCCATCCTTTCTAAAGAACAGTACACACGTGAATGGTTCCCATCCTTCCTAACGAACAGTATACACGTGAATGGTTCCCAAATAAATAACAGTACACACGTGAATGGTTCCCATCCTTCCTAACGAACAGTAAACGTGTACACCTTCCTAACGAACAGTATACACGTGAATGGTTACCATCCTTAATAAAAAACAGTACACACGTGAATGGTTCCCATCCTTCCTAACGAACAGTATACACGTGAATGGTTCCCATCCTTAATGAAGAACAGTACACACGTGAATGGTTCCCATCCTTCCTAGAGAAAAGTGTACACGTGAATGGTTACCATCCTTTCTAAAGAACAGTACACACGTGAATGGTTCCCATCCTTTCTAAAGAACAGTACACACGTGAATGGTTCCCATCCTTAATAAAGAACAGTACACACGTGAATGGTTCCCATCCTTAATAAAGAACAGTACACACGTGAATGGTTCCCATCCTTTCTAAAGAACAGTGTACACGTGAATGGTTTCATCCTTCCTAAAGAACAGTGTTCACGTGAATGGTTCCCATCCTTCCTAGAGAAAAGTGTACACGTGAATGGTTCCCATCCTTCCTAAAGAACAGTGTACACGTGAATGGTTCCCATCCTTTCTAGAGAAAAGTGTACACGTGAATGGTTCCCATCCTTCCTAAAGAACAGTGTACACGTGAATGGTTCCCATCCTTCCTAACGAACAGTGTACACGTGAATGGTTCCCATCCTTCCTAAAGAACAGTATACACGAGCATTCCCTTATTGGTAGAGCTGACGTACTCCTTATTCTTTTATAGTTCTGAGTGTTGTTTTTTATAAATCTTATCATCATAGCTGTCAGTGTTCCAGTTCAATGTCTTTTCTATCAATCTGGAACACGCGTTACCTTAAAATATGTCTTCTGCAGCCAATTCAAAACTTTAATTATTCCTCCATTTCTTGTTTTAATATTCTTTTCCAAACAAAATTAGCGGCACTAAAGTATATTGTTATTCTGGAAAGTATTTCAGGATATTAACCAAATTGTACAAGTTGATAGTGATAGAGTTGATTTCACTATCATTCCTAGTTGGTGAGTTTTATCTCTATCAGTTCTGTTACAATGCTTGGCTTGTCCGATGCTCGGTAAAATTCCTGTTAATACCTTAGTCATTATCTGAGCTCCAAATTCAAGCACTTTGCATTATTTTGATTAACCTAAAATGTTGATGTCACGGATGAAAATCTGGAATTTCTTTGTTCTATTCCACAAGGTCTGAGAATCAATGTCTGAGTTAATAGTAAGTGATTTAGAATTAAAAACATGTTTTGTGTTCATGTTTAAATCATCTAATTATTCCTGGTGTGCTTATGAAAATCACAATTATTTTTTTATGTTGATACAGTTACAAAAAAAAAAATAAATAAAAAAAATTGAAAGGCTTTTGTGACAAGTCCGGTATAAAAAACAGGCGCCAGATCCTTACGATTAATTGGCGCTCTGAATGATTGTGATCCTGTAGCGTGATTAGCCAGTATTACCCAGATTAGATAATGTATAGGTACGGTTTGATCAGTTATTGAGGAAACCTAGCGCTTTTATTATACAGGCAATGTAATTATGTCTGCAACCAATGATCAACTTGTTAGATACATTTTCTACATAAGTACATACCTGTCACGTAAATCTTGATGTGTTGATTTAACATCAGGATCAAGGAATATAGACTTGTGGTTTACTTACATTCAATATAGTTGTCGATGTAAAGAGTGCATGTCAACTTGTGAGTGAAAGAGATTTTCCCTCTGAGTCATGGATTGTTCATTCAAAATTAAATAATGCAAGCATCTAAATAACAGAAAAAAAAATGTACAGATTGTCTGACAAAGGTCTTTACTAAATATTTACACCATCTTGCACATCCTGAGAGAGATTGAAATTCACTGCCATTTAAGAATTTCCACTTTAGATACTTGGTGAATCACTCCAGTAAGTTATGCTTTTCAAACATCAGTGGAGAAAAAATATATGTACACATTCAATTTACACTGTCCATCCAGGTCTATTAATTAATGACACAATTCACAAATGACTATCATTATATGTAAATTAATCAAACATTGACCTACATATATAGAACAAATATTTATCATATTTGTTTTTTCTGTTGATTTTTACATAGTATTATTGAATTAATTATTTATAATTTATATTAATGCTGACGGTAAACATGTTATTGATGAAACCCATGCGTCAGACAGGTATATTGAAGTCATACGCTGATGAAAGGTGACGTAGGTGTAAATATACATGAATAAATTTGAATAGTAGACACGTTATTAACATAAATTAACTGTATTTGATAGACCAGGAAGTGTCCATCCGTTATAATCATCAAAGAAATTAACACGTGTTCACAACTACACTCTTAAACTGATCTTCACGGATCATAACTCACATTAAAATCTGATGAAATCAGAAAATAGTTCACTGTACGGTTTCTCAGACTTCTTTAACACTTGAAAATAAAGGTATTACATGTTTCCTTGTATTATCATTTACCTGTATAATATGTACCTATCAATGACCTAAATTACTATATTTAGATACTCTATTGCTTTGGGTATACTATAATTTGTTTGGTTGAAAATGTGACAGTTTGTGACACAGGTAGCTGAGAAATGGACCTGTCCGTGTTGGTTTGGTTGTATACTTTATCAAGACACTCTACCTTACATTTCTCTGTTTGAAATACGACGGGCCTCCCGTATGTTGTTCAGATAGCCACTAGCTATTACTAGGCGACCGTGCCCTAAAAAAGACAGAGGCTGTTCACGGGGCGATAAAGTCAAAATCACAAAATATGAACGGAGGGGAAAATTCGCGGAAAACCTCGGAAAGTAAAAGGAAAATATGTTCCTGAAGGATTTTTGTCTCCTGTTTCATAAACAATATCAGTTAATGTCATATTAGAATAATTCAAATGATGTCAATCTTTAGAATATAAGAACGGTGTGTAAAAAAAGTACTCATGGATTAACATTTTCTATGATCAATTCCTAACGATATGGCTGAGTCTATAGTAACCACTAATCAATGATTTGTTAATCAAAAGTCTTACAACGCTACAGTGATATAACACTGTGTTAATCAACAGTGTTACAACACTACAGTGTTACAACGCTACAGTGATATAACACTGTGTTAATCAACAGTGTTACAACACTACAGTGATATAACACTGTGTTAATCAAAAGTGTTACAACACTACAGTGTTACAACGCTACAGTGATATAACACTGTGTTAATCAACAGTGTTACAACGCTACAGTGATATAACACTGTGTTAATCAACAGTGTTACAACACTACAGTGATATAACACTGTGTTAATCAAAAGTGTTACAACACTACAGTGTTACAACGCTACAGTGATATAACACTGTGTTAATCAAAAGTGTTACAACGCTACAGTGATATAACACTGTGTTAATCAACAGTGTTACAACGCTACAGTGATATAACACCGTGTTAATCAAAAGTGTTACAACGCTACAGTGTTATAACACTGTGTTAATCAAAAGTCTTACAACGCTACAGTGTTACAATGCTACAGTGATATAACACTGTGTTAATCAACAGTGTTACAACGCTACAGTGATATAACACTGTGTTAATCAACAGTGTTACAACGCTACAGTGATATAACACTGTGTTAATCAACAGTGTTACAACGCTACAGTGATATAACACTGTGTTAATCAACAGTGTTACAACGCTACAGTGTTATAACACTGTGTTAATCAACAGTCTTACAACGCTACAGTGATATAACACTGTGTTAATCAACAGTGTTACAACACTACAGTGATATAACACTGTGTTAATCAACAGTGTTACAACACTACAGTGTTACAACGCTACAGTGATATAACACTGTGTTAATCAACAGTGTTACAACACTACAGTGTTACAACGCTACAGTGATATAACACTGTGTTAATCAACAGTGTTACAACACTACAGTGTTACAACGCTACAGTGATATAACACTGTGTTAATCAACAGTGTTACAACGCTACAGCGATATAACACCGATTTTATCAACAGTGTTACAACGCTGCAGTGATATAACACTGTGTTAATCAACAGTGTTACAACGCTACAGTGATATAACACTGTGTTAATCTACAGTGTTACAACACTAAAGTGTTACAACATTACAGTGATATAACACTATGTTAATCAAGTGTTACAACGCTACAGTGTTACAACGCTACAGTGATATAACACCGTAATAATCAACAGTGTTACAACGCTACAGTGATATAACACCGTGTTAATCAACAGTGTTACAACGCTTCAGTGATATAACACCGTGTTAATCAACAGTGTTACAACGCTACAGTGATATAACACTGTGTTTATCAACAGTGTTACAACACTACAGTGATACAACGCTACAGTGATATAACACCGTGTTAATTAACAGTGTTACAACACTTCAGTGTTACAACGCTACAGTGATATAACACTGTGTTAATCAACAGTGTTACAACACTACAGTGATATAACACCGTGTTAATCTATAACGCTACAGTGATATAACACCGTGTTAATCAACAGTGTTACAACGCTACAGTGATATAACACTGTGTTAATCAACAGTGTTACAACGCTACAGTGATATAACACTGTGTTAATCAACAGTGTTACAACACTACAATGATATAACACCGTGTTAATCAATAGTGTTACAACGCTACAGTGATATAACACCGTGTTAATCAACAGTGTTACAACGCTACATTGATATAACACCGTGTTAATCAACAGTGTTACAACACTAAAGTGTTACAACACTACAGTGATATAACGCTGTGTTAATCAAGTGTTACAACGCTACAGTGTTACAATGCTACAGTGTTACAACGCTACAGTGATATAACACCGTGTTAATCAACAGTGTTACAACACTACAATGATATAACACCGTGTTAATCAACAGTGTTACAACGCTACAGTGATATAACACCGTGTTAATCAACAGTGTTACAACGCTACATTGATATAACACCGTTTCAATCAACAGTGTTACAACGCTACAGTGATATAACACTGTGTTAATCAACAGTGTTACAACGCTACAGTGATATAACACCGTGTTAATCTACAGTGTTACAACGCTACAGTGATATAACACTGTGTTAATCAACAGTGTTACAACACTACAGTGATATAACACTGTGTTAATCTATAACGCTACAGTGATATAACACCGTGTTAATCAACAGTGTTACAATGCTACAGTGATATAACACTGTGTTAATCAACAGTGTTACAACGCTACTGTGATATAACACTGTGTTAATCAAAAGTGTTACAACGCTACAGTGATATAACACTGTGTTAATCAACAGTATTACAACGGATAGAAACTTTCTTATTTTGTCAAATATGTATATATATATCCTAAATAGATATTCATTCTATAGAAAGGTCCAATAGGCGATCAACATTTCAGTAAACATGTATTTGTTATATGTTTCTTTCTTCATAAAATAATTGATAACATATATATACATATATATATATATATATATATATATATATCAACGTATAAATTATTTCACGAAAAATACGTATCTCTATGTAGAAGTCTGAATGGCCATTGAAATTATCAACGTTTACATCCTGTTAACGATTATGAACTATATGTTTGAATAGAGAAGCAAACTTGTCATCAGAAATGTTTTCTTCCAGGTGACTACAGCAATATTCAATGACGGAGATCACACCGGAGATTATGTAAAAGATAGACTAGTCATATCTTAGGAACAAAGCAGAATATTTTAATTAATTTTTCGCCTCTTATTCTACCACTTATCAGAGGAAATGTGATATTTAATCTGACTGTTCTACCTATCTTTGTAATGAGCTCCTGATTGTTGTCGCTTTACCTACTTGTCACTATCGGAATATTCGTTTAACCTGTGATGATCAAGATAATTGTCTGTATAGTAAATGCCCATGTACAGACTAGACAGATACTCTAACAATGAATTCTTTCTCGGTTATGAAATTCTAGACTATAGATCTTTATCACGTAGACTGACGTCATGGCCATGTCAGTTCTAACTTAAGTAATTAATTGGTTGTAAGTGACCTGCATTTTGTCTGTTTAACAAAGTGTCTTACCATCTCACAATAGGTGGAAGGCAATTTAGTTCGTTACAAATATATGACACATGCTTCCGTATCTGACCCATCGAACTATTTCATGAAAATTCATTTTGTATTCAACGTTCTATCGGTCGTTCTAATGCATAATGGACAAAAACTCTGTATTTATTTGGTAGCATTACAGATACGGCGTAGAAAGATTGATATTTCAATGACTTTACTGACACCAAAACTAATCACATTCACCTATATATCTAGTTGAAAATATAAGCATGGCCTTAAGGTGGCATCCTAGGTGTAGAATTTCGTGACTTTGATTGTGATGAGCGTAGCGAAACGGCGAAAATACAAATCGTCACAGCTGATTGACTTCAGGTATGAAAAGGAGCCATTTCAGACTAATTTCACTATCAAACCATAGTGTTATAATAGGGTGTGTGACAGGGAATCGTATTTCTTAAAGATTTAAAACGTCGTGTCCTTCCCTGAAGCAGAAGAAAAAAATCATCTTTATATCTATTTTATGGCTGTACAATGATCAACAATAATATGTTTGATAATATGTCTTGTTGTACGACTAATATTAGGACAATGGCGTACAGCTTTCCTGCACTTTATCACATAAGAGGAGTGTTAAGTAAGCTTACAAATGTAAGTAAACATATGGTATTTTGGAACATTTTCTTCAGATTGGTTAGGTCTATAGAATAGAAGTTCTTATCACACAACCAGTCAAAGAATAGTGTGATGTTTCGATGACACACATCAGTGTTAGTACGCTCCACACTGGTCATTGTGTGATGAAGGTGACATCGAGACGTCACACTCTAATCTTCTACAGGTTGTGTTCTAAGAACTTGCTCGAACATCCATGGACAAGTTAGGGCTGGTGACTTTTGTTGATTCCTTATTGCTGAATGACAAATATTGCATGGTTGCTTAATAGAAATACAAAACATCAAACAATTTAAGTATTCGTTGTTTTTAATGGCTTGTAATAATTTTAACCTTCGTTGTTTAGTGGTGTTTACCGCGCTTTCTGGTAATATAAGATTTGTTTTCTACGTTACTTAATGGTAGTACTGTAAACTTCGTTCAGAAACATTTGTGACTGTTTTTTACAGCGTTGAATAACTAAAAAATCCTCAAGAGTATCACAGAATATCTTCTTTTTCACCTGTGTTTCGCAATAGTGAACAAAATCAACATATTCTGGCATACGATTAAAGTATGACTTTTAATGGAAAACCGTTATCTTTTTATAATAATTTAATAGGAAAAGCAAATAAAAAAAATATATCCATAAATAAAGTGGGTATTCAGAAGGTTCGGGAAATATAACGCGTTCTTTGAAGTAGGACAGTTTGACGTTACGCTTGACAACAAGTTATTTCTATTGACAGCTTTACGTTGAATTTTACCGTTTTATCCTGTGATCTGGTAAAAATAGCTTGCAAAACTGATTTATATACCGAAATGGAGAAAACCAGAAATTTATACGTGATGTTTGATGGGAAATCATCTTATTCAACCTTCACTTCATTTGCGTCCGAACAGGGAAATTGGCAAATTTCAATGCAGTGACTAAAAATAACCATTCTGATTGGATAAAATTACGAAAGTTATATCTCCTCATGAAATGGTATATCATCACTAATATCAGCTTTTATTACATTTTTGTTTTTTATCTACATTTTCATTTGTCGATACACGGTCACGTGTTCTACGATTTTTATTGATATCGCGCTGTAAACCTGATAATTTATCATATTGCAGCGCTTTGCTCCATTTTTAATCAAAGGAAATTTCTATTTACATCACGCATCTTTTTTAATTATTAAAAAATAGCATTTCTTCAGCGCCCATATGAGATGAATGGTTAAAAAGAAAGTTCCTTAAATTCTCATATCGAACCTATAACAGTACAGTAATTGTAAGATATAAGTTCTCTTTTATCAGTGAAAGGTGATGATATAAGTTTTGGTCAAATTGATAGGGTCCTGTACTTCACAAATGTAATGAATACTTGTAAATCTGATTTCCCATCTGTTTAAATATCAGGGGTTAGAGATTTACCAGTCTCAATAAAGAAAAAAACCTATGGTATGATTAACACCTAAATTAACCTAAATTATCACCGACAAACATGAACCGAGAGCAACACAGAAAATTTAGGCGCATCTAATGGATCAAAGCTAGCACATGTTCATCCAGAAAAGTGATTGTCTTTGACTTCATCAACAACACTTCAGTGAAGGTCAACTCAAACTCACTGCTAGGTTTTCAAACTGCGAACGAGGTAGGCACAACGTTCTACCATCAGGATATAGCGGACTGGGTCAGCAGTCGATATGGTTTTGTGTTGAAACCATATGGAGGATTGACACGATCACAACTGCTAAACTATTTTAAGCTATGTTTGGTATTATCTTACTCAATATTTGTCGATCAGAGTAGGGATTGATTATGCTTTAAATTGCACTTCGGGCACGTATAATTTATTCATAACAATTGCATGTACATATTTTGTCAATACTATGGAAAGACGTAGAATTACAATGGTATATAGAATCTGTATATATTTCTACTTAATCATCGATTCGAACAACCTCGAGTATTATTCAGTCTTTGAACCGCTGTCGTCTTTATCATCGTTATCGATTTGCAGACAAACATCACATCGCGTAACGACTTTTAATGTCATGATTAGCTTATTTTTACATGTTTTACATGTCTTGCTGCCTAAATAAGCAACAACATGCCTTGTTATTGTACCTTAGGTCGCTGTTAATTAAACACAGATATTTGCATTTTGCGCGTTAATAATAGAACGGCTGAAAATCACATAACACGACAGCTTATTGTTTCCGTTCACACGCTCTACGCATAATGCTGTCTTACGCAGATTATAAACTTATCTTAATTACAATCTATTGATTAGATCAGTCATGTTAACGATGTCTCATCTCCTTTTCAATGTCAACACAATGACTCAATGGCGTTTTGTTCTCGTATATATAACTCTAAGACGTAAATTTTGAATGTAAATGCATGAACCTTTCATGTTCTCCTCCTCGGAAAATGTTTCATCTTTCATGTTATTCATATTCAGTTATTTCATCATGTCAAAATCCCTTACAATTGACCGCCGCTGATGATATATTTCAGCTAATCCTTCACACCTGTCAGGCTGATTACCAATCTGCAGCCAGTGACCCAGATTTCCACCTGTTGCAATGCGATGCCCCGATGGATCGGGTAACGAAAAAGAACAGTGAATAAGGCTTAAGTGTCATTACATGCATTATAATAATAAAAGCACACAAATGTTATCGCATTATGAAACCGGATACCAAGAATATTGGCTATGTTTAGATATCGAAGGTAGGATACTGGTGTCAGACAGGAAACATGTCCAAATATCAACATCGAGGGTAGAACACTGGCGTCAGACAGGAAAATATGTCTAAATATCAGCATCGAGAGTAGAACACTGGCGTCAGACAGGAAAATATGTCTAAATATTAACATCGAGGGTAGAACACTGGCGTCAGACAGGAAAATATGTCTAAATATTCACATCGAGGGTAGAACACTGGCGTCAGACAGGAAATATGTCTAAATATCAACATCGAGAGTAGAACACTGGCGACAGACAGGAAAATATGTCTAAATATTAACATCGAGGGTAGAACACTGGCGTCAGACAGGAAATATGTCTAAATATCAACATCGAGAGTAGAACACTGGCGACAGACAGGAAAATATGTCTAAATATCAGCATCGAGAGTAGAACACTGGCGTCAGACAGGAAAATATGTCTAAATATTAACATCGAGGGTAGAACACTGGCGTCAGACAGGAAATATGTCTAAATATCAACATCGAGAGTAGAACACTGGCGTCAGACAGGAAACAGGTCTAAATATCAACATCGAGGGTAGAACACTGGCGTCAGACAGGAAAATAGGTCTAAATATCAACATCGAGAGTAGAACACTGGCGTCAGACAGGAAACAGGTCTAAATATCAACATCGAGGGTAGAACACTGGCGTCAGACAGGAAAATATGTCTAAATATCAACATCGAGGGTAGAACACTGGCGTCAGACAGGAAACAGGTCTAAATATCAACATCGAGGGTAGAACACTGGCGTCAGACAGGAAACAGGTCTAAATATCAACATCGAGGGTAGAACACTGGCGTCAGACAGGAAAATATGTCTAAATATCAACATCGAGGGTAGAACACTGGCGACAGACAGGAAAATATGTCTAAATATCAACATCGAGGGTAGAACACTGGCGACAGACAGGAAAATATGTCTAAATATCAAAGTATACCAACACTGAGTGTAGGATGCTGACGTATTGTAATCAAAATTAAACCGGATTAGCATCGCCTCTCCTGTCCACTGAGTGTTTGACATATCCCTGTCATTTATTAAAACTTTTGTTTTAAACAGACTTGCCAGCACTTACTGAGTTAGACAAGGTGTCTAGGAGTCAATTTACATGATTTATTCAGTGATCTACTGTCATGATAAACTTTAGGAAAGAGTCATTCCCATTATACATGTTTTAGTACTTACGTATGTATACATTCTCGTTTTCTAAGTCACTTCTCTTTACATCACTAAGACGTGATTTTCATTTTATCAAAAAAAAAAAAAAAAAAATCATTTCAATGTAACAAACATTTAAACAGTTACTCTAACGACCAGTGCTTCCCCAACTGTAACCGATAGATTTACTATCTCACACTAAATATATCATTTATCTTTCGCCGATGTATCTTATTATATGAGTCAGACGATAAACGAGGGTTACTATAGCTCACTAACGACTATAGTTAGCAGAGCAGCAAACTAAAGCTACCTCAGGAGAAACGGATATCAAGGACAGCCCAGAAATGTCGCTGTGTCTGCGAGTAAAACGCTGTCCTAAAATTACTTTGGGTAAAATACAACGGGCCTTCCGCATGATGCTCAGTGAGGTTGTCATCAGCTACTACAAGGAGGTTCCGCCAGAAAAATGATCCTGGCTGTTTACGGGACAATAAGATTAATAAACCGACTAAGCATTTTCTACCAGCAATACAGTTATACTGAAGATTGCTGTTTTTGCCGTGTTTCTTTAAAAGTCCCCTGTTCCTTTGTTAGGAAATCGGTAGTTTTTAAAGTACATCCAGCTATTCAAAGTAACATTTCTGCCAAAACCTCTATCGATAGAGAAACGACACAAAATATCCCTCTCGAGTTTAAGCAATGCTAAATGGAACCACTGTTCTGGCCATGCGCTTGTGGTTCGTTCATCTTTTTTTCTTTTTTTTTTATATACATAATCAGTACTGAACACTAGATATGTTTAGTTCCTGTATATCAATATCGGTTGTGGTTTTAGAATTGGAATCATGATCTTGTATATATTTTCTAATAACCAGAATGTGAAGAGAGGTAGTTGGTTTGGTTTTTAGCTTTGTTTTAAAGGACACAAGTTTTTAAACACATTTAGTCATATCCTAAACGAATACATACGGCAATATATTTTACGTATCAATCTCATGGGAACAAGGAAAACCAGTCACCAATGACTGCAGAGATGATGCTACAAATATAGAGTGTGAGAGAAGAAAACTGGAAGAGGGTGATGGGAAGGTGAGACAGGAAAAAGACGCCAATATGTTACACAGGCATGGGGTATCATTTATATTTGGTAGGTCATAACGAAACAAACATTTGGAAATAGAATTTATGCATAAAATGATGTTAAAGACTTTTAAGGAAAATATTAAATACAAAACAAGCAATTAGTTTACGGTTTGACTGTTTTAATTAGTTTACGATTTGACTGTTTTAATTAGTTTACGATTTGACTATGTTTTAATTAGTTTACGATTTGACTGTTTTAATTAGTTTACGATTTGACTGTTTTAATTAGTTTACGATTTGACTGTTTTAATTAGTTTACGATTTGACTATGTTTTAATTAGTTTACGATTTGACTGTTTTAATTAGTTTACGATTTGACTGTTTTAATTAGTTTACGATTTGACTATGTTTTAATTAGTTTACGATTTGACTGTTTTAATTAGTTTACGATTTGACTGTTTTAATTAGTTTACGATTTGACTGTTTTAATTAGTTTACGATTTGACTATGTTTTAATTAGTTTACGATTTGACTATTTTTTAATTATTTTAATATTTGACTGTTTTAATTAGTTTACGATTTGACTATGTTTTAATTAGTTTACGATTTGACTATGTTTTAATTAGTTTACGATTTGACTATGTTTTAATTAGTTTACGATTTGACTATGTTTTAATTAGTTTACGATTTGACTATGTTTTAATTAGTTTACGATTTGACTGTTTTAATTAGTTTACAATTTGACTATGTTTTAATTAGTTTACGATTTGACTGTTTTAATTAGTTTACGATTTGACTGTTTTAATTAGTTTACGATTTGACTGTTTTAATTTTACGATTTGACTATGTTTTAATTTTTACGATTTGACTGTTTTAATTAGTTTACGATTTGACTGTTTTAATTAGTTTACGATTTAATTAGACTGTTTTAATTAGTTTACAATTTGACTATGTTTTAATTAGTTTACGATTTGACTGTTTTAATTAGTTTACGATTTGACTATGTTTTAATCAGTTTACGATTTGACTGTTTTAATTAGTTTATGATTTGACTGTTTTAATTAGTTTACGATTTGACTATGTTTTAATTAGTTTACGATTTGACTGTTTTAATTAGTTTACGATTTGACTGTTTTAATTAGTTTACGATTTGACTATGTTTTAATTAGTTTACGGTTTGACTGTTTTAATTAGTTTACGATTTGACTGTTTTAATTAGTTTACGATTTGACTATGTTTTAATTAGTTTACGATTTGACTGTTTTAATTAGTTTACGATTTGACTGTTTTAATTAGTTTACGATTTGACTGTTTTAATTAGTTTACGATTTGACTGTTTTAATTAGTTTACGATTTGACTATGTTTTAATTAGTTTACGATTTGACTGTTTTAATTAGTTTACGATTTGACTATGTTTTAATTAGTTTACGATTTGACTGTTTTAATTAGTTTACGATTTGACTGTTTTAATTAGTTTACGATTTGACTATGTTTTAATTAGTTTACGATTTGACTGTTTTAATTAGTTTACGATTTGACTGTTTTAATTAGTTTACGATTTGACTGTTTTAATTAGTTTACGATTTGACTATGTTTTAATTAGTTTACGATTTGACTATGTTTTAATTAGTTTACGATTTGACTGTTTTAATTAGTTTACGATTTGACTATGTTTTAATTAGTTTACGATTTGACTGTTTTAATTAGTTTACGATTTGACTGTTTTAATTAGTTTAAGATTTGACTATGTTTTAATTAGTTTACGATTTGACTTTTTAATGTTTTAAATTAGTTTACGATTTGACTATGTTTTAATTAGTTTACGATTTGACTATGTTTTAATTAGTTTACGATTTGACTATGTTTTAATTAGTTTACGATTTGACTATGTTTTAATTAGTTTACGATTTGACTGTTTTAATTAGTTTACAATTTGACTATGTTTTAATTAGTTTACGATTTGACTATGTTTTAATTAGTTTACGATTTGACTTTTTAATTAGTTTTTTGACTTTTTAATTAGTTTACGATTTGACTATGTTTTAATTAGTTTACGATTTGACTTTTTAATTAGTTTTAAATTAGTTTACGATTTGACTGTTTTAATTAGTTTACGATTTGACTATGTTTTAATTAGTTTACGATTTGACTGTTTTAATTAGTTTACGATTTGACTATGTTTTAATTAGTTTACGATTTGACTTTTTAATTTGTTTACGATTTGACTATGTTTTAATTAGTTTACGATTTGACTATGTTTTAATTAGTTTACGATTTGACTATGTTTTAATTAGTTTACGATTTGACTTTTTAATTAGTTTTTTGACTTTTTAATTAGTTTACGATTTGACTATGTTTTAATTAGTTTACGATTTGACTGTTTTAATTAGTTTACGATTTGACTATGTTTTAATTAGTTTACGATTTGACTTTTTAATTAGTTTACGATTTGACTATGTTTTAATTAGTTTACGATTTGACTATGTTTTAATTAGTTTACGATTTGACTATGTTTTAATTAGTTTACGATTTGACTTTTTAATTAGTTTACGATTTGACTTTTTAATTAGTTTACGATTTGACTATGTTTTAATTAGTTTACGATTTGACTATGTTTTAATTAGTTTACGATTTGACTTTTTAATTAGTTTACGATTTGACTGTTTTAATTAGTTTACGATTTGACTTTTTAATTAGTTTACGATTTGACTGTTTTAATTAGTTTACGATTTGACTATGTTTTAATTAGTTTACGATTTGACTATGTTTTAATTAGTTTACGATTTGACTGTTTTAATTAGTTTACGATTTGACTATGTTTTAATTAGTTTACGATTTGACTGTTTTAATTAGTTTACGATTTGACTATGTTTTAATTTTTACGATTTGAAATTAGTTTACGATTTGACTATGTTTTAATTAGTTTACGATTTGACTGTTTTAATTAGTTTACGATTTGACTATGTTTTAATTAGTTTACGATTTGACTGTTTTAATTAGTTTACGATTTGACTGTTTTAATTAGTTTACGATTTGACTATGTTTTAATTAGTTTACGATTTGACTTTTTAATTAGTTTACGATTTGACTGTTTTAATTAGTTTACGATTTGACTATGTTTTAATTAGTTTACGATTTGACTATGTTTTAATTAGTTTACGATTTGACTGTTTTAATTAGTTTACGATTTGACTGTTTTAATTAGTTTACGATTTGACTGTTTTAATTAGTTTACGATTTGACTTTTTAATTAGTTTACGATTTGACTGTTTTAATTAGTTTACGATTTGACTATGTTTTAATTAGTTTACGATTTGACTGTTTTAATTAGTTTACGATTTGACTATGTTTTAATTAGTTTACGATTTGACTGTTTTAATTAGTTTACGATTTGACTGTTTTAATTAGTTTACGATTTGACTGTTTTAATTAGTGTACGATTTGACTATGTTTTAATTAGTTTACGATTTGACTTTTTAATTAGTTTACGATTTGACTTTTTAATTAGTTTACGATTTGACTGTTTTAATTAGTTTACGATTTGACTATGTTTTAATTAGTTTACGATTTGACTTTTTAATTAGTTTACGATTGGACTATGTTTTAATTAGTTTACGATTTGACTATGTTTTAATTAGTTTACGATTTGACTTTTTAATTAGTTTATGATTTGACTTTTTAATTAGTTTACGATTTGACTATGTTTTAATTAGTTTACGATTTGACTGTTTTAATTAGTTTACGATTTGACTATGTTTTAATTAGTTTACGATTTGACTGTTTTAATTAGTTTACGATTTGACTATGTTTTAATTAGTTTACGATTTGACTTTTTAATTAGTTTACGATTTGACTTTTTAATTAGTTTACGATTTGACTATGTTTTAATTAGTTTACGATTTGACTGTTTTAATTAGTTTACGATTTGACTATGTTTTAATTAGTTTACGATTTGACTGTTTTAATTAGTTTACGATTTGACTATGTTTTAATTAGTTTACGATTTGACTGTTTTAATTAGTTTACGATTTGACTGTTTTAATTAGTGTACGATTTGACTATGTTTTAATTAGTTTACGATTTGACTGTTTTAATTAGTTTACGATTTGACTATGTTTTAATTAGTTTACGATTTGACTGTTTTAATTAGTTTACGATTTGACTATGTTTTAATAAGTTTACGATTTGACTGTTTTAATTAGTTTACGATTTGACTATGTTTTAATTAGTTTACGATTTGACTGTTTTAATTAGTTTACGATTTGACTGTTTTAATTAGTTTACGATTTGACTATGTTTTAATTAGTTTACGATTTGACTGTTTTAATTAGTTTACGATTTGACTATGTTTTAATTAGTTTACGATTTGACTGTTTTAATTAGTTTACGATTTGACTGTTTTAATTAGTTTACGATTTGACTTTTTAATTAGTTTACGATTTGACTTTTTAATTAGTTTACTATTTGACTATGTTTTAATTAGTTTACTCAATGTCGACCAGAAGTCTCCAATATACACATACAGGTACTACCTGATAGCGAACAAGTCCCGTACCTCACTTACACAGTTATAAATTTGCACCAGTTTTTATTAAAAACTATGATAAAATTATCAGTTGGCATTTTACATTTTCATTAATGGTGCGGGTCTAATTAGATTAACCATATTAATTATAATGAATATACGTATTTGAACTACTTTTTTCTGTATTTTTTTCTTTTTTGCATTCATATTTTTGTGTTTTGAATTTTTTTCATAAACAAATTTATGAGAAAGATAAATAAATCAATAAATAAATATAGAACCCTTTCGGTTAAAGTTTCCTTTTTACTGTCTGATAAGAATTTTAAAAAACCCAGAGTCGCACTGACGCGAGGTTTCTTGCAGTAGATAGTAACTACCTCAGTGAACATCGTGTGGGGGCACGTCGTATGAAATCAGCGTATGGTGGCTTGTCAAAAGACGTAACCATGTCTATACATGATGAATTTCAGCATAGTAAGATAACTTAAGCTTTTATGTACTTTATCTGGATTATTCTGGATTCCCATCAATAATGCACAGACACCATCGATCAATTCCTTTCAATGAAATATGCGATGTAGATTAGTATAAATCATAGAATGCGATGATCACGGATATAAGTCTGATGCATTTTGGAAGGTCTTGTAATCACACCTATGTTAAAGTATGGGAGCTGTCATCCCGTTGATAGATATAATGATCACGACATGTTACAAGGCTTTAGGCCACTGCGTTAGCATTATACGTACAAATGATGTTAGAAACATGGAAGATCAAAACATTTTCTTTTTTTTTTTTTTTTAGTATTTTTTGTTTTATATTTTTGTTTTGTTTTGTTTTTTTTTGGTCTTCGGATTTTTTAACATATGACATGAACGACTGCAAGTGAATAGTATATTGTGACCTTGACCTAAGGTTATTCCGTAACCTTACAGAATCATTGACGGAGGAATCTGCTATATCTTGTACTATTTACTATTTAAAAAAAACATTTTGAATACATATATGGATTTCATAATAACTAACGTTGACTTATTTCTCTGTCTACAGAATGTATTGATGACGTCAGATAGTTAGGGAATTATGTATATATTTCTCTGTCTACAGAATATATTGATGACGTCAGATAGTTAGGGAATTATGTATATACAATAACAACAACAACTTTGCATCGATTTCCATCTCATAAACTTCCGTTCCCATTACAATCCCTTTCACCGCATGTTAATCTTCACATTCTGTTCCCTTACCATCCTACCACCTCATGTTCAATTTTCACATTCCGTTCCCCTTACCATCCTACCACATCATGTTCGATTTTCACATTCCGTTCCCCTTGCCATCCTACCACATCATGTTAGATCTTCACATTCCGTTCCCCTTACCATCCTACCACCTCATGTTAGATCTTCACATTCCGTTCCCTAACCATCCTACTACCTCATGTTCAATTTTCACATTCCGTTCCCCTTACCATCCTACCACCTCATGTTAATCTTCACATTCCGTTCCCTTACCGTCCTACCACCTCATGTTCGATTTTCACATTCCGTTCCCCTTACCATCCTACCACCTCATGTTCGATTTTCACATTCGTTTCCTTACCGTCCTACCACCTCATGTTCGATTTTCACATTCCGTTCCCCTTACCATCCTACCACCTCATGTTAATCTTCACATTCCGTTCCCTTACCGTCCTACCACCTCATGTTCGATTTTCACATTCCGTTCCCCTTACCATCCTACCACCTCATGTTAGATCTTCACATTCCGTTCCCCTTACCATCCTACCACCTCATGTTAGATCTTCTCATTCCGTTCCCCTTACCATCCTACCACCTCATGTTCGATTTTCACATTCCGTTCCCCTTACCATCCTACCACCTCATGTTAGATCTTCACATTCCGTTCCCCTTACCATCCTACCACCTCATGTTAGATCTTCACATTCCGTTCCCCTTACCATCCTACCACCTCATGTTAGATCTTCTCATTCCGTTCCCCTTACCATCCTACTTCCTCATGTTCGATTTTCACATTCGTTCCCTTACCGTCCTACCACCTCATGTTCGATTTTCACATTCCGTTCCCCGTACCACCCCTTTTACCGTATATGAATAATATCAAATTATAAAACGAGGACAAGGTGTGAAAAACAACCAGAAGCACCTGGTAAACTAGCAAACATTGAATCTAATTTCATATTTCACAGGAAATGTAATATTATAATAACGTCCATAAAACTTCCGCATATTTTTGTTTAACAATCTGTATCTCTTGGAACCTTGTATTGTTAGTTTATCTGTTAGCTGTCGACATTATCAGCAGCTGTCAATGGGACAATGCAATTGCTTTTTTGTCCAAAGCGTCATACACTCATCAAACCATCACAGAACGTCTCAATGCTGATTTTGTAGGGTTGAAGCCAGACATTAAGAACAATGGAAAGATTACCAGTATTGGCCAAATAAAACGTAGCAAGCCTTTTTTTTTGTTTGTGTTTATGACATTTGACGATGATAAGAATCCTTTATGGCCTCAATTTTCAAGAAAACATAAGAAGAAACATTTAAACCTCCCAGTAAATACAATAAGGGACGTATTGTTAATTCCATTGTCTCTGGAATGCTCCACACCTGATGTAAGCAGCATCTCTTCGACGGTAGCAATTCAAAATGGCTTCTTTTATAGACGGCATTCAGAAAACTGGAATCGAATTCCTGAGATAGTGATTGGCAGGAAAGAAACGAAAATGATACGTGTGATTCAAATTCTATTCATTTTTAGTTTTAAGTGATCGTCCTAAAACAATATCAGTGCAATATTACGAAGAAAATCACCATATAAAAGTACATTTGCTTTAGATATGAAAACGTTACAAGTTTGCTTACCTCCGGGAACATTTAATTCTACCTGGTATTCACAGTTTGAAAAAAACAAAATTAAAGTAAATCTAGTTTCCTTTAAATCAGATAAATAACATTAACATTATAATCATAAGAGCGCCATTGAATTTGATTCAAACATACAGTTTTCATAGAAAGAAGGGTAAGAATGTTGATGTTTCGGGATATCAATGAATACATTATAGAACTTAGGTCTAGCATCAATCTTCCTACAAGTGAAATAGAAAGTAGAAGATATATTAGAGGATAAAAACGGTTAAACGCCAAATGGAACACTTATTCTGTTTCTGATTTTAAAAGGGTTGAATAAGTATATATACAATATAGGTAAAAACAGGTACAGTATTACAACGGTAAATAGCTACCAAAGTAAAGAGGGTAAAAAGGGATCACAACGGTAAATAGCTACCAAAGTAAAGAGGGTAAAAAGGGATCACAACGGTAAATAGTTACCAATGTAAAGAGGGTAAAAAGGGATCACAACGGTAAATAGTTACCAATGTAAAGAGGGTAAAAAGGTATCACAACGGTAAATAGTTACCAATGTAAAGAGGGTTAAAAGGGATCACAACGGTAAATAGTTACCAATGTAAAGAGGGTAAAAAGGGATCACAACGGTAAATAGTTACCAATGTAAAGAGGGTAAAAAGGGATCACAACGGTAAATAGTTACCAATGTAAAGAGGGTAAAAAGGGATCACAACGGTAAATAGTTACCAATGTAAAGAGGGTAAAAAGGGATCACAACGGTAAATAGTTACCAAAGTAAAGAGGGTAAAAAGGTATCACAACGGTAAATAGTTACCAATGTAAAGAGGGTAAAAAGGTATCACAACGGTAAATAGTTACCAATGTAAAGAGGGTAAAAAGGGATCACAACGGTAAATAGTTACCAAAGTAAAGAGGATAAAAAGGGATCACAACGGTAAATAGTTACCAAAGTAAAGAGGGTAAAAAGGGTTAAACGCCAAATGGAACACTTATTCTGTTTCTGATTTTAAAAGGGTTGAATAAGTATATATACAATATAGGTAAAAACAGGTACAGTATTACAACGGTAAATAGCTACCAAAGTAAAGAGGGTAAAAAGGGATCACAACGGTAAATAGCTACCAATGTAAAGAGGGTAAAAAGGGTTAAACGCCAAATGGAACACTTATTCTGTTTCTGATTTTAAAAGGGTTGAATAAGTATATATACAATATAGGTAAAAACAGGTACAGCATTACAACGGTAAATAGCTACCAAAGTAAAGAGGGTAAAAAGGGATCACAACGGTAAATAGTTACCAAAGTAAAGAGGGTAAAAATGGATCACAACGGTAAATAGTTACCAAGGTAAAGAGGGTAAAAAGGTGTCACAACGGTAAATAGTTACCAAAGTAAAGAGGGTAAAAAGGGATCACAACGGTAAATAGTTACCAATGTAAAGAGGGTAAAAAGGTATCACAACGGTAAATAGTTACCAATGTAAAGAGGGTAAAAAGGGATCACAACGGTAAATAGTTACCAATGTAAAGAGGGTAAAAAGGGATCACAACGGTAAATAGTTACCAATGTAAAGAGGGTAAAAAGGGATCACAACGGTAAATAGTTACCAAAGTAAAGAGGGTAAAAAGGTATCACAACGGTAAATAGTTACCAAAGTAAAGAGGGTAAAAAGGTATCACAACGGTAAATAGTTACCAATGTAAAGAGGGTAAAAAGGTATCACAACGGTAAATAGTTACCAATGTAAAGAGGGTAAAAAGGTATCACAACGGTAAATAGTTACCAATGTAAAGAGGGTAAAAAGGGACCACAACGGTAAATAGTTACCAATGTAAAGAGGGTAAAAAGGGATAACAACGGTAAATATTTACCCAAGTAAAGAGGGTAAAAAGGGATCACAACGGTAAATAGTACCAAATGGGGTAAAAAGGTATCACAACGGTAAATAGTTACCAATGTAAAGAGGGTAAAAAGGTATCACAACGGTAAATAGTTACCAATGTAAAGAGGGTAAAAAGGTATCACAACGGTAAATAGTTACCAATGTATCAAAAAGGTATACAACGGTAAATAGCTACCAAAGTAAAGAGGGTAAAAAGGGATCACAACGGTAAATAGTTACCAATGTAAAGAGGGTAAAAAGGGATCACAACGGTAAATAGTTACCAATGTAAAGAGGGTAAAAACAAGTACCACAACGGTAAATAGCTACCAATGTAAAGAGGGTAAAAAGGGATCACAACGGTAAATAGTTACACAACGGTAAATAGTTACCAATGTAAAGAGGGTAAAAAGGGATCACAACGGTAAATAGTTACCAAAGTAAAGAGGGTAAAAAGGGATCACAACGGTAAATAGTTACCAATGTAAAGAGGGTAAAAAGGTATCACAACGGTAAATAGTTACCAAAGTAAAGAGGGTAAAAAGGGATCACAACGGTAAATAGTTACCAAAGTAAAGAGGGTAAAAAGGGATCACAACGGTAAATAGTTACCAAAGTAAAGAGGGTAAAAAGGGATCACAACGGTAAATAGTTACCAAAGTAAAGAGGGTAAAAAGGGATCACAACGGTAAATAGTTACCAATGTAAAGAGGGTAAAAAGGTATCACAACGGTAAATAGTTACCAAAGTAAAGAGGGTAAAAAGGGATCACAACGGTAAATAGCTACCAAAGTAAAGAGGGTAAAAAGGTATCACAACGGTAAATAGTTACCAAAGTAAAGAGGGTAAAAAGGTATCACAACGGTAAATAGTTACCAATGTAAAGAGGGTAAAAAGGGATCACAACGGTAAATAGTTACCAATGTAAAGAGGGTAAAAAGGTATCACAACGGTAAATAGTTACCAAAGTAAAGAGGGTAAAAAGGGATCACAACGGTAAATAGTTACCAATGTAAAGAGGGTAAAAAGGGATCACAACGGTAAATAGTTACCAATGTAAAGAGGGTAAAAAGGTATCACAACGGTAAATAGTAAAAAGGTATACCAAATAGTAAAGAGGGTAAAAAGGGATCACAACGGTAAATAGTTACCAAAGTAAAGAGGGTAAAAAGGGATCACAACGGTAAATAGTTACCAATGTAAAGAGGGTAAAAAGGTATCACAACGGTAAATAGTTACCAAAGTAAAGAGGGTAAAAACAAGTACCACAACGGTAAATAGTTACCAATGTAAAGAGGGTAAAAAGGTATCACAACGGTAAATAGTTACCAATGTAAAGAGGGTAAAAAGGGATCACAACGGTAAATAGTTACCAATGTAAAGAGGGTAAAAAGGTATCACAACGGTAAATAGTTACCAAAGTAAAGAGGGTAAAAAGGTATCACAACGGTAAATAGTTACCAATGTAAAGAGGGTAAAAAGGTATCACAACGGTAAATAGTTACCAATGTAAAGAGGGTAAAAAGGGATCACAACGGTAAATAGTTACCAATGTAAAGAGGGTAAAAAGGGATCACAACGGTAAATAGTTACCAAAGTAAAGAGGGTAAAAAGGGATCACAACGGTAAATAGTTACCAAAGTAAAGAGGGTAAAAAGGGATCACAACGGTAAATAGTTACCAAAGTAAAGAGGGTAAAAAGGTATCACAACGGTAAATAGTTACCAAAGTAAAGAGGGTAAAAAGGTATCACAACGGTAAATAGTTACCAAAGTAAAGAGGGTAAAAAGGTATCACAACGGTAAATAGTTACCAAAGTAAAGAGGGTAAAAAGGTATCACAACGGTAAATAGTTACCAAAGTAAAGAGGGTAAAAAGGGATCACAACGGTAAATAGTTACCAAAGTAAAGAGGGTAAAAAGGTATCACAACGGTAAATAGTTACCAATGTAAAGAGGGTAAAAAGGTATCACAACGGTAAATAGTTACCAATGTAAAGAGGGTAAAAAGGGATCACAACGGTAAATAGTTACCAATGTAAAGAGGGTAAAAAGGTATCACAACGGTAAATAGTTACCAATGTAAAGAGGGTAAAAAGGTATCACAACGGTAAATAGTTACCAATGTAAAGAGGGTAAAAAGGGACCACAACGGTAAATAGTTACCAATGTAAAGAGGGTAAAAAGGTATCACAACGGTAAATAGTTACCAATGTAAAGAGGGTAAAATCAAGTACCACAACGGTAAATAGTTACCAAAGTAAAGAGGGTAAAAAGGTATCACAACGGTAAATAGTTACCAATGTAAAGAGGGTAAAAAGGGATCACAACGGTAAATAGTTACCAATGTAAAGAGGGTAAAAAGGGATCACAACGGTAAATAGTTACCAATGTAAAGAGGGTAAAAACGGTAAATAGGTATCACAACGGTAAATAGTTACCAATGTAAAGAGGGTAAAAAGGGATCACAACGGTAAATAGTTACCAATGTAAAGAGGGTAAAAAGGGATCACAACGGTAAATAGTTACCAATGTAAAGAGGGTAAAAAGGTATCACAACGGTAAATAGTTACCAAAGTAAAGAGGGTAAAAAGGTATCACAACGGTAAATAGTTACCAATGTAAAGAGGGTAAAAAGGGATCACAACGGTAAATAGTTACCAATGTAAAGAGGGTAAAAAGGGATCACAACGGTAAATAGTTACCAATGTAAAGAGGGTAAAAAGGTATCACAACGGTAAATAGTTACCAAAGTAAAGAGGGTAAAAAGGTATCACAACGGTAAATAGTTACCAAAGTAAAGAGGGTAAAAAGGGATCACAACGGTAAATAGTTACCAAAGTAAAGAGGGTAAAAAGGGATCACAACGGTAAATAGTTACCAAAGTAAAGAGGGTAAAAAGAGGTAAATAGTACCAAAAAGGGGTAAAAAGGTATCACAACGGTAAATAGTTACCAATGTAAAGAGGGTAAAAAGGGATCACAACGGTAAATACCAATGTAAAGAGGGTACACAAAAATAGTAAAGAAAGGGGTAAAAAGGGATCACAACGGTAAATAGTTACCAATGTAAAGAGGGTAAAAAGGGATCACAACGGTAAATAGGTAAAGAGGGTAAAAAGGGATCACAACGGTAAATAGTTACCAATGTAAAGAGGGTAAAAAGGGATCACAACGGTAAATAGTTACCAATGTAAAGAGGGTAAAAAGGGATCACAACGGTAAATAGTTACCAATGTAAAGAGGGTAAAAAGGTATCACAACGGTAAATAGTTACCAATGTAAAGAGGGTAAAAAGGGATCACAACGGTAAATAGGGGATAAATAGTTACCAAGTAAAGAGGGTAAAAAGGTATCACAACGGTAAATAGTTACCAATGTAAAGAGGGTAAAAAGGTATCACAACGGTAAACAGTTACCAAAGTAAAGAGGGTAAAAAGGGATCACAACGGTAAATAGTTACCAATGTAAAGAGGGTAAAAAAGGTATCACAACGGTAAATAGTTACCAAAGTAAAGAGGGTAAAAAGGTATCACAACGGTAAATAGTTACCAAAGTAAAGAGGGTAAAAAGGGATCACAACGGTAAATAGTTACCAAAGTAAAGAGGGTAAAAAGGTATCACAACGGTAAATAGTTACCAATGTAAAGAGGGTAAAAAGGTATCACAACGGTAAATAGTTACCAATGTAAAGAGGGTAAAATCAAGTACCACAACGGTAAATAGTTACCAAAGTAAAGAGGGTAAAAAAAGGGTAAATAGTTACCAAAGTAAAGAGGGTAAAAAGGGATCACAACGGTAAATAGTTACCAAAGTAAAGAGGGTAAAAAGGTATCACAACGGTAAATAGTTACCAAAGTAAAGAGGGTAAAAAGGGATCACAACAGTAAATAGTACCAATGTAAAGAGGGTAAAGGGATCACAACGGTAAATAGTTACCAATGTAGTAAAGAGGGTAAAAACAACGGTAAATAGTATCACAACAGTAAATAGTTACCAATGTAAAGAGGGTAAAAAGGGACCACAACGGTAAATAGTTACCAATGTAAAGAGGGTAAAAAGGTATCACAACGGTAAATAGTTACCAATGTAAAGAGGGTAAAAAGGGATCACAACGGTAAATAGTTACCAATGTAAAGAGGGTAAAAAGGGATCACAACGGTAAATAGTTACCAATGTAAAGAGTGTAAAAAGGGATCACAACGGTAAATAGTTACCAATGTAAAGAGTGTAAAAAGGGATCACAACGGTAAATAGTTACCAAAGTAAAGAGGGTAAAAAGGTATCACAACGGTAAATAGTTACCAATGTAAAGAGGGTAAAAAGGGATCACAACGGTAAATAGTTACCAATGTAAAGAGGGTAAAAAGGGATCACAACGGTAAATAGTTACCAATGTAAAGAGGGTAAAAAGGGATCACAACGGTAAATAGTTACCAAAGTAAAGAGGGTAAAAAGGTATCACAACGGTAAATAGTTACCAATCACAACGGTAAATAGTTACCAATGTAAAGAGGGTAAAAAGGTATCACAACGGTAAATAGTTACCAAAGTAAAGAGGGTAAAAAGGGATCACAACGGTAAATAGTTACCAATGTAAAGAGGGTAAAAAGGTATCACAACGGTAAATAGTTACCAAAGTAAAGAGGGTAAAAAGGTAAATAGTTACCAAAGTCACAACGGTAAATAGTTACCAATGTAAAGAGGGTAAAAAGGAGGTAAATAGTAAAAAAAAGGTATCACAACGGTAAATAGTTACCAATGTAAAGAGGGTAAAAAGGTATCACAACGGTAAATAGTTACCAATGTAAAGAGGGTAAAAAGGGATCACAACGGTAAATAGTTACCAAAGTAAAGAGGGTAAAAAGGTATCACAACGGTAAATAGTTACCAATGTAAAGAGGGTAAAAAGGGATCACAACGGTAAATAGTTACCAATGTAAAGAGGGTAAAAAGGTATCACAACGGTAAATAGTTACCAACACAACGGTAAATAGTTACCAAAGTAAAGAGGGTAAAAAGGGATCACAACGGTAAATAGTTACCAATGTAAAGAGGGTAAAAAGGTATCACAACGGTAAATAGTTACCAAAGTAAAGAGGGTAAAAAGGTATCACAACGGTAAATAGTTACCAATGTAAAGAGGGTAAAAACAAGTACCACAACGGTAAATAGTTACCAATGTAAAGAGGGTAAAAAGGTATCACAACGGTAAATAGTTACCAAAGTAAAGAGGGTAAAAAGGTATCACAACGGTAAATAGTTACCAAAGTAAAGAGGGTAAAAAGGTATCACAACGGTAAATAGTTACCAAAGTAAAGAGGGTAAAAAGGGATCACAACGGGGTAAGGGTAAAAAACAACGGTAAATAGTTACCAATGTAAAGAGGGTAAAAAGGTATCACAACGGTAAATAGTTACCAATGTAAAGAGGGTAAAAAGGGGTAAATAGTTACCAAAGTAGTAAAATCACAACGGTAAATAGTTACCAAAGTAAAGAGGGTAAAAAGGGATCACAACGGTAAATAGTTACCAATGTAAAGAGGGTAAAAAGGTTTCACAACGGTAAATAGCTACCAATGTAAAGAGGGTAAAAAGGGATCACAACGGTAAATAGCTACCAAAGTAAAGAGGGTAAAAAGGTGTCACAACGGTAAATAGTTACCAATGTAAAGAGGGTAAAAAGGGATCACAACGGTAAATAGTTACCAATGGAGGGTAAAAAGGGATCACAACGGTAAATAGTTACCAATGTAAAGAGGGTAAAAAGGGATCACAACGGTAAATAGTTACCAAAGTAAAGAGGGTAAAAAGGTATCACAACGGTAAATAGTTACCAATGTAAAGAGGGTAAAAAGGTTTCACAACGGTAAATAGCTACCAATGTAAAGAGGGTAAAAACAAGTACCACAACGGTAAATAGCTACCAAAGTAAAGAGGGTAAAAAGGTATCACAACGATCACAACGGTAAATAGTTACCAATGTAAAGAGGGTAAAAAGGGATCACAACGGTAAATAGTTACCAAAGTAAAGAGGGTAAAAAGGGATCACAACGGTAAATAGTTACCAATGTAAAGAGGGTAAAAAGGGATCACAACGGTAAATAGTTACCAAAGTAAAGAGGGTAAAAAGGTATCACAACGGTAAATAGTTACCAAAGTAAAGAGGGTAAAAACAAGTACCACAACGGTAAATAGTTACCAAAGTAAAGAGGGTAAAAAGGGATCACAACGGTAAATAGTTACCAATGTAAAGAGGGTAAAAAGGGATCACAACGGTAAATAGTTACCAAAGTAAAGAGGGTAAAAAGGTATCACAACGGTAAATAGTTACCAATGTAAAGAGGGTAAAAAGGGATCACAACGGTAAATAGTTACCAAAGTAAAGAGGGTAAAAAGGGATCACAACGGTAAATAGTTACCAATGTACCAATGTAAAGAGGGTAAAAAGGGATCACAACGGTAAATAGTTACCAATGTAAAGAGGGTAAAAACAAGTACCACAACGGTAAATAGTTACCAAAGTAAAGAGGGTAAAAAGGGATCACAACGGTAAATAGTTACCAAAGTAAAGAGGGTAAAAAGGGATCACAACGGTAAATAGTTACCAAAGTAAAGAGGGTAAAAAGGTATCACAACGGTAAATAGTTACCAAAGTAAAGAGGGTAAAAAGGGATCACAACGGTAAATAGTTACCAAAGTAAAGAGGGTAAAAGGTACTGTATCACAACGGTAAATAGTTACCAATGTAAAGAGGGTAAAAAGGGATCACAACGGTAAATAGTTACCAAAGTAAAGAGGGTAAAAAGGGATCACAACGGTAAATAGTTACCAAAGTAAAGAGGGTAAAAAGATGTCACAACGGTAAATAGCTACCAAGGTTAGGACGGTTAAAGGTTATGGAGAGAGAGGAAAGGACAAAAAGTACAAAATGTGATAAAGGTTACGGGGAGAGAGAGAGAGGAAAGGAGAAACAGTACAAAGTATGATAAAGGTTACGGAGGGAGAGGAGAGGACAAATAGTACAAAGTGTGATAAAGGTTACGGAGAGAGAGAAAAGGAGAAACAGTACAAAGTGTGATAAAGGTTACGGAAAGAGAGAGGAAAGGAGAAACAGTACAAAGTATGATAAAGGTTACGGAGGGAGAGGAAAGGAAAAACAGTACAAAGTGTGATAAAGGTTACGGAGAGAGAGGAAAGGACAAACAGTAAAAAGTGTGATAAAGGTTACGGAAAGAGAGAGGAAAGGAGAAACAGTACAAAGTATGATAAAGGTTACGGAGAGAGAGAGGAAAGGACAAACAGTACAAAGTGTGATAAAGGTTACGGAGAGAGAGGAAAGGACAAACAGTACAAAGTGTGATAAAGGTTACGGAGAGAGAGGAAAGGACAAACGGTACAAAGTGTGAGAAAGGTTACGGAGAGAGAGGAAAGGAGAAACAGTACAAAGTGTGATAAAGGTTACGGAGAGAGAGGAAAGGAGAAAGTGTGATAAAGGTTACGGAGAGAGAGGAAAGGACAAACAGTACAAAGCGTGATAAAGGCTACGGAGAGAGAGGAAATGACAAATAGTACAAAGTGTGATAAAGGTTACGGAGAGAGAGGAAAGGAGAAAGTGTGATAAAGGTTACGGAGAGAGAGGAAAGGACAAACAGTACAAAGTGTGATAAAGGTTACGGAGAGAGAAGAAAGGACAAACAGTAAAAAGTGTGATAAAGGTTACGGAAAGAGAGAGGAAAGGAGAAACAGTACAAAGTATGATAAAGGTTACGGAGAGAGAGGAAAGGACAAACAGTACAAAGTGTGATAAAGGTTACGGAAAGAGAGAGGAAAGGACAAACAGTACAAAGTGTGATAAAGGTTACGGAGAGAGAGAGGAAAGGACAAACAGTACAAAGTGTGATAAAGGTTACGGAGAGAGAGGAAAGGGCAAACATTACGAAGTGTGATAAAGGTTACGGAGAGAGAGATGAAAGGACAAATGGTACAAAGTGCGAAAAAGGTTACGGAGAGAGAGGAAAGGACAAACAGTACAAAGTGTGATAAAGGTTACGGAGAGAGAGGAAAGGACAAACAGTACAAAGTGTGATAAAGGTTACGGAGAGAGAGATGAAAGGACAAACAGTACAAAGTGTGATAAAGGTTACGGAGAGAGAGGAAAGGAGAAAGTGTGATAAAGGTTACGGAGAGAGAGGAAAGGACAAACAGTACAAAGTGTGATAAAGGTTACGGAGAGAGAGGAAAGGAACAAACAGTACAAAGTGTGATAACGGTTACGGAGAGAGAGGAAAGGAACAAACAGTACAAAGTGTGATAACGGTTACGGAGAGAGAGATGAAAGGAGAAACAGTACAAAGTATGATAAAGGTTACGGAGAGAGAGGAAAGGAACAAATAGTACAAAGTGTGATAACGGTTACGGAGAGAGAGATGAAAGGAGAAACAGTACAAAGTATGATAAAGGTTACGGAGAGAGAGGAAAGGAACAAATAGTACAAAGTGTGATAACGGTTACGGAGAGAGAGATGAAAGGAGAAACAGTACAAAGTATGATAAAGGTTACGGAGAGAGAGTGGAAAGGACAAACAGTACAAAGTGTGATAAAGGTTACGGAGAGAGAGAGAGAGAGGAAAGGAGAAACAGTACAAAGTGAGGAAAGGACAAACAGCACAAAGTGTGATAAAGGTTACGGAGAGAGAGGAAAGGACAAACAGTACGAAGTGTGATAAAGGTTACGGAGAGAGAGGAAAGGAGAAACAGTACAAAGTGTGATAAAGGTTACGGAGAGAGAGAAAAGGAGAAACAGTACAAAGTGTGATAAAGGTTACGGAAAGAGAGAGGAAAGGACAAACAGTACAAAGTGTGATAAAGGTTACGGAGAGAGAGATGAAAGGACAAACAGTACAAAGTGTGATAAAGGTTACGGAGAGAGAGATGAAAGGACAAACAGTACAAAGTGTGATAAAGGTTACGGAGAGAGAGAGGAAAGGACAAACAGTACAAAGTGTGATAAAGGTTACGGAGAGAGAGGAAAGGACAAATAGTAGAAAGTGTGTTAAAGGTTACGGAGAGAGAGAAAAGGAGAAACAGTACAAAGTGTGATAAAGGTTACGGAGAGAGAGGAAAGGAGAAACAGCACAAAGTGTGATAAAGGCTACGGAGAGAGAGATGAAAGGACAAACAGTACAAAGTGTGATAAAGGTTACGGAGAGAGAGGAAAGGACAAACAGTACGAAGTGTGATAAAGATTACGGAGAGAGAGGAAAGGACAAACAGTACAAAGTGTGATAAAGGTTACGTAAAAGAGAGAGAAAGGACAAACAGTACAAACTGTGTTAAAGGTTACGAAGAGAGAGGAAAGGACAAACAGTACAAAGAGTGATGAAGGAATATTGTTTCACCTCTGTTTGACTGTTTCCCTCTGTACAGTCTGTCAGTTTTAACATGATAAACATGGACTACAGTATAGCTTACCATTGGAGTTTTATTCTGATTCACCAAGCTCTAAAGTTACACAATTCACTTTCTCATAATAAACGTTGTGCGACGTTTATGGGTCTTGAGATAATTTTCCACTTTTGTTGCCAAATTGATGGTAAGAAGCCACGATAAAGAATGACAGTTTAACGTTATTTTAAATGTTTAGGTCAACAGCACAGTAGTAAAGGATCCACAGTCCGCTCACTAAACTAATCATGTTGCACCAGCTTACGCTTAATGTTACTATTAAGAGTATATTCAATGGGTTTACTAAACACAAATTTACCACTATTCACATATTTCAACTTACGTTGTGCTTTTTCACGACAGAAAAAATGAAATTATTGTATAATTGTGCACAACAACTCCGTCGACTAGGCGATAACTATAACACAGGAACTATCACACTACTACTAAATAACGAAACGGCGTGGTAAAATCCGGAATTTTCAATCTGATTGTTTCCCTCCCTGTTTGATGGTTCCTCTCCCTGTTTGGTCGTTCCTCTCCCTGCTTGATCGTTCCCCTCCCTGTTTGATCGTTCCCCTCTCTGTTTGATCGTTCCTCTCCCTGTTAGATCATTCCTCTCCCTGTTTGATTGTTTCCCTCCCTGTTTGATCGTTCCTCTCCCTGTATGATCGTTCCCCTCCCTGTTTAATGGTTCCCCTCCCTGTTTGATCGTTCCTCTCCCTGTATGATCGTTCCCCTCCCTGTTTAATGGTTCCCCTCCCTGTTTGATTGTTTCCCTCCCTGTTTAATCGTTCCTCTCCTTGTTTGATTGGTCCCCTCTCTGTTTGATCGTTCCCCTCCCTGTTTGATCGTTCCCCTCCCTGTTTAATGGTTCCCCTCCCTGTTTGATCGTTCCTCTCCCTGTTTGATCGTTCCCCTCCCTGTTTGATCGTTCCCCTCCCTGTTTTATCGTTCCCCTCCCTGTTTGATGGTTCCTCTCCATGTTTGATCGTTCTCCTCCCTGTTTAATGGTTCCTCTCCCTGTTTGATCGTTCCCCTCCCTGTTTGATTGTTTCCCTCCCTGTTTAATCGTTCCTCTCCTTGTTTGATTGGTCCCCTCTCTGTTTGATCGTTCCCCTCCCTGTTTGATCGTTCCCCTCCCGGTTTGATCATTCCCTCCCTGTTTGATCGTTCCCCTCCCTGTTTGATGGTTCCCCTCCCTGTTTGATGGCTCCCCTCCCTGTTTGATCGTTCCCCTCCCTGTTTGATCGTTCCCCTTCATGTTTGGTCGTTCCTCTCACTGTATGATCGTTCCCCTCCCTGTATGATCGTTCCTCTGCCTGCTTGATCGTTCCCCTCCCTGTTTGATCGTTCCCCTCCCTGTATGATCGTTCCCCTCCCTGTATGATCGTTCCTCTGCCTGCTTGATCGTTCCCCTCCCTGTTTGATTGTTTCCCTCTCTGTTTGATCGTTCCCCTCCCTGTATGATCGTTCCCCTCCCTGTTTGATTGTTTCCCTCCCTGTTTGATCGTTCCCCTCCCTGTTTGATGGTTCCCCTCCCTGTTTGATGGCTCCCCTCCCTGTTTGATCGTTCCCCTGCCTGTTTGATCGTTCCTCTCCCTGTATGATCGTTCCCCCTCCCTGTTTGATCGTTCCTGTTTGATCGTTCCCCTCCCTGTTTGATTCCCCTTTCTCCTCCCTGTTTGATCGTTCCTCTCCCTGTTTGATCGTTCCCCTCCCAGTTTTGATTAACGTTCCTCTCCCTGTTTAATGTTGTTCTCCTCCCTGTTTGCTCGTTCCCCTCCCTGTTTGATCCCTCCCTGTTTGATCGTTCCCCTCCCGGTTTGATCATTCCCTCCCTGTTTGATCGTTCCCCTCCCTGTTTTATCGTTCCCCTCCCTGTTTGATGGTTCCTCTCCATGTTTGATCGTTCTCCTCCCTGTTTAATGGTTCCTCTCCCTGTTTGATCGTTCCCCTCCCTGTTTGATTTAATGTTCCCCTCCCTGTTCCTCTCCCTCCCTGTTTGATCGTTCCCCTCCCTGTACGATCGTTCCCCTCCCTGTATGATCGTTCCCCTCCCTGTTTAATGGTTCCCCTCCCTGTTTGATTGTTTCCCTCCCTGTTTAATCGTTCCTCTCCCTGTTTAATGGTTCCTCTCCCTGTTTTATCGTTCTCCTCCCTGTTTAATGGTTCCTCTCCCTGTTTGATCGTTCCCCTCCCTGTTTAACGTTCCTCTCCATGTATGATCGTTCCCCTCCCTGTTTGATTGTTCCCCTCCCTGTTTTATCGTTCCCCTCCCTGTCTGATCGTTCCCCTCCCTGTTTTATCGTTCCTCTCCCTGTTTGATCATTCCTCTCCCTGTTTGATTGTTCTCCTCCCTGTTTGCTCGTTCCCCTCCCTGTTTGATCGTTCCCCTCCCTGTTTGATGGTTCCTCTCCCTGTTTTATCGTTCCTCTCCCTGTTTGATCGTTCCCCTCCCTGTTTGATCGTTCCCCTCCCTGTTTTATCGTTCCTCTCCCTGTTTGATCATTCCTCTCCCTGTTTGATTGTTCTCCTCCCTGTTTGATCGTTCCCCTCCCTGTTTAATGGTTCCTCTCCCTGTTTGCTCGTTCCCCTCCCTGTTTGATGGTTCCTCTCCCTGTTTTATCGTTCCTCTCCCTGTTTGATCGTTCCCCTCCCTGTTTGATCGTTCCCCTCCCTGGTTTATCGTTCCCCTCCCTGTTTGATGGTTCCTCTCCCTGTTTTATCGTTCCTCTCCCTGTTTGATCGTTCCCCTCCTTGTTTAACGTTCCTCTCCATGTATGATCGTTCCCCTCCCTGTTTGATTGTTCCCCTCCCTGTTTTATCGTTCCCCTCCCTGTCTGATCGTTCCCCTCCCTGTTTTATCGTTCCTCTCCCTGTTTGATCATTCCTCTCCCTGTTTGATTGTTCTCCTCCCTGTTTGATCGTTCTTCTCCCTGTTTAATGGTTCCTCTCCCTGTTTGCTCGTTCCCCTCCCTGGTTTATCGTTCCCCTCCCTGTTTGTTGGTTCCTCTCCCTGTTTTATCGTTCCTCTCCCTGTTTGATCGTTCCCCTCCCTGTTTGATCGTTCCCCACCCTGTTTGCTCGTTCCTCTCCCTGTTTTATCGTTCCCCTCCCTGTTTTGTCGTTCCCCTCCCTGTATGATCGTTCCCCTCCCTGTTTGATCGTTCCCCTCCCTGTTTGATCGTTCCCCTCTCTGTATATTTTATATATCCTGAAGTGATACAGGACGACGAAACATGATTCATAATATTTCAAACTTGGTTGTATTATCATCGGATAAAAGCATGTGTAACAAGATCTCACTTAATAGCAAAGTAACACTAAATACAATATAGTGTCACTTTAATATTTCTTCATTTCCCTTTCGTTTCACTTTTCCATGCCTTGAAGTCCTCTATCATCGGTTTCTTGTTCATGATCTTTCCTTTCGTCTCCCTACACCATAGTCTGAGGTCCTCTATTATCGGTTTTCTTGTTCATAATCTTTCTCCATTTCACTTTGTTTTCCTCCGCCATATCTAACGTCCCGTCACCTACTCTTTCATAAAGTTCCCATTTCCTCGCCAGTTTCCTTATCCAAACCCTTTTCCCATTAAGTTTAGCCTCAAAGAGGTCGAAAGTTTATATTCCACATCAAAAAGAGTGAAAGATTTCATCAATTTCAGCGTCAAAGATGGCAAAAGATTCTATTCATCTCACCTAAAAGAGAGCAACAGATTCTATCACTTTTACCACTAAAAAAATCATTTCGAAGAGGACGAAAAATTCTAATAATTTTATTTCCTAATTAGCGCATTCGTCCCCTTTCTTCTGAAATAGCATGGCATTGCTGCATCACTACCTTCTCGTACGGCTGGATAAAGGTTAGGTGTTTTTGTCTAATTATGAAAAGACAAGAGATCCTCAGAACTGTATGTGTCGCCTGCAGAAATTGAACTGGATGTGCAACGATCAACCATAACGTTGTAATACCAAATTTCATTTCTATAACTTGAAGCATAAAGGGAAAACTGCGCACAGCAATATTCCTAGGAAATGTTCTAAGTTGAAAGGGGCACAACTCTGCCAAAAAGGGTCACAGACAGCCGGGAATCGTTATTAATTTGTACCCTTGCAACAAGAAGCCATATACAAAATTACTTTTTGATAATTCAAAGCATAAGCCAAAAAAGTCCGGAAAACAACATCCCTAAGTGTCCGTCAGCTCTGCAGGCGACACAAAAAAACTTTCGATACAGGTTAAAATTTATGCATGAAACATTACTGCATTCAGCTTACAATGTGAAACTGCACCCTCTTCCCTGACATTAACAGGTTGTGTTGTGTCAGGCATGACTGATGTAGTATTTTTTGTTAGGTACAAAGATTAGCACAACGAATAAAGACTGCCAGTGTCGAGAGTAGTTATTTAAATGATTTGACTTTGCATGTATACACGTAATCCTCTGTCGTATCAAATAACATCTAATCATTTCAGGTAGAACATCGTTATTAACACTTCGCTATGAAATCAACTGTTCTCTGGTACACATGCACAGAATTTGAATTAAGCCATTCTTTTCTTTAAACTTCTCTGCAGGAGCGTAAAATTGTACCCCCTGCCTCTTAACATGAACGTTGGAGGCGACTTATTTGGGATCTGATATTTTCTCTTTACACGGAGACTCTTGAAAGTTCATGGAGAATAAGACTAGAAAAAGGACCAGTATTCATGAAACCGTCCTCATGATCAAGCATGAATTTTGTACTCAAGTCTTATTTTTTGTTTAAGCTGAAAATTTATAATTAAGGCTGATTTTGCCAAAGATTAAAAATAAAAAACGACTTCAAGTCAAAGTTATATTCATTGTTTATATTTGATATTTTTATTGTTTTATATGATTTAGGTGAATTATAAAAAAGTTTGCTAGAGCACAAAATCTATGCTTGAGCATGAGAATGGTTTCGTAAATACGGGCCCAGGTGTTCCAGAAGAGTAGGTGTTGATTCACATTTTGGCTTTAGTTGAGCGTTCGTTTCTGTGAGGAAACGTTTGGATTCTGCCTCCTAGCCGAGCTATACTACGCCTTGTTTACACTACTCATTGTGATAGTACTACGCCAGGTTCGCCAGATGTTCAGATACTGTGACCGGGTGTGTTGTCACAACTGGGTTTATTTGTCAATATGATACTGTGTAATACTTCTCATCGCAGCCCAGCAAATACACGAACTCAAACAGTTGCATTCGCCTTACATACATTGGTAGCCTTGGTTTTCATTTTGTTATTTTTTTTTATTTATAGCAAAACACATGACCGTAAAAGTTTCTCAGCAGGTTGTACTACTATGAAAGAGTAAAGTGAAAACAGTAATATACTTCTCATTGTTCTCATTCATCCTGAAAACAAACTGGCTCTATGCAGGCCATTGTCAAGATGTCAAGACTCCAGATTTCAAGAATCCAAAATTAATTTCATAAGTTATTTTGTTAAATAGTAAAATATCATTGCAATAGGGCAGAATTTTAGTCAGATACGCAGAATAACAAATGCGGTTTTAGGAGTGTTGTTGGAGTTTGAGTCCATTTAAGTCGATGAAGTAGTTGATTTGTCAACAGTGTCGACATAACAGAGGAGATCGACATAACAGAGGAGATAAATCATAGTATTTAGAAGTGTTCATTGACGTTTGCTGACGGGCGGAATTAACATAAGACCCATTTCTTATTTCATTTCTCAATAAAAAGAAATATTTGCGGATATCATAAAAATTGCCATTTCTTATGTTTTTTTAAATGTTTTTTTGTTTTGTTTTCTATGTAACGTTTGTCATGATATTGTTGTTTCCTGTAAATTGTAAATTGTTTTTAAGTCTTCTTGTATATAACACCTTTCAGTTACTTAATTAGATGTGCCATCTTTCAGGTGACTAAGGTTGAATAGTAATAAGCAATGTGGACAACTTAATAGATGATGTAAACGGCCAAGCTTTATGGTGATTTGCTACACCCGTTTAGCTTTTGATCTGGTGTAATTGGGGATAGACACGTCATGGTACTTGCTTTTAAGTAGTCATACTGATCAAAGAGGTAAGCAACATTACAATTGCTTATGCAGTGGAACTGCACTTTTTTCCCCGGACAATTTTCGCTGAGTAACAGAGTAGACTTGGTACACTGACCTCAATTCTACATAAGCTACATTTAGTCTTTCACTATTTCTCCTTCATTATTCCACTTTCCGCCGTATTTTTCACTGTGTCATCCTACCAATTTCACATTTACCACGCCTTTCATTATTTGAACTTAACTATTTCACATTTACCAATTACCACGTCTTTCATTGTTTCATCCTCAATGCTCAGCATTCATCACACCTTTCACTGTTTTGTCCTAATCTATCATTATCATTCTACATTAATCACCCCTTTCATTGTTTTATCTTCAATGCTCCACATTCATCACCCCTTTCATTGTTTCATCTTCACTGCCCCACATTCATCACGCCTTCCACTGGTAAAAACTCATCTAGCATTCCACATTCATAACGTCTTCCTCTGTTTCATCTCCACTGCTCCACATTCATGCCGTCACCGCTTCATCTCCACTGCTCCACATTCATGCCGTCACCGCTTCATCTCCACTGCTCCACATTCATGCCGTCACCGCTTCATCTCCACTGCTCCACATTCATCATGCTGTCACCGCTTCATCTCCACTGGTCCACATTCATCATGCTGTCACCGCTTCATCTCCACTGGTCCACATTCATGCAGTCACCGCTTCATCTCCACTGCTACACATTCATCATGCTGTCACCGCCTCATCTCCATTGCTCCACATTCATCATGCCGTCACCGCTTCATCTCCACTGCTCCACATTCATCATGCTGTCACCACTTCATCTCCACTGCTCCACATTCATCATGCCGTCACCGCTTCATTTCCACTGCTACACATTTATCATGCTGTCACCGCTTCATTTCCACTGCCCCACATTCATCACGCCTTCCACTGGTAAAAACTCATCTAGCATTCCACATTCATAACGTATTCCTCTGTTTCATCTCCACTGCTCCACATTCATGCAGTCACCGCTTCATTTCCACTGCTACACATTCATCATGCTGTCACCGCTTCATTTCCACTGCTACACATTCATCATGCTGTCACCGCTTCATCTCCATTGCTCCACATTCATCATGCTGTCACCGCTTCATCTCCACTGCTACACATTCATCATGCTGTCACCGCCTCATCTCCACTGCTCCACATTCATCATGCTGTCACCGCTTCATCTCCACTGCTCCACATTCATGCCCTCACCGCTTCATTTCCACTGCTCCACATTCATCATGCAGTCACCGCTTCATCTCCACTGCTACACATTCATCATGCTGTCACCGTTTCATCTCCACTGCTACACATTCATCATGTCGTCACCGCTTCATTTCCACTGCTCCACATTCATCATGCTGTCACCGCTTCATCTCCACTGCTACACATTCATCATGCTGTCACCGTTTCATCTCCACTGCTACACATTCATCATGCTGTCACCGCTTCATTTACACTGCTACACATTCATCATGCTGTCACCGCCTCATCTCCACTGCTACACATTCATCATGCTGTCACCGCCTCATCTCCACTGCTACACATTCATCATGCTGTCACCGCTTCATCTCCACTGCTACACATTCATCATGCCGTCACCGCTTCATTTCCACTGCTACACATTCATCATGCTGTCACCGCTTCATCTCCACTGCTACACATTCATCATGCTGTCACCGTTTCATCTCCACTGCTACACATTCATCATGCTGTCACCGTTTCATCTCCACTGCTACACATTCATCATGTCGTCACCGCTTCATCTCCACTGCTACACATTCCTTCATGCTGTCACCTCTTCATCTCCACTGCTACACATTCATCATGCTGTCACCGCCTCATCTCCATTGCTCCACATTCATCATGCCGTCACCGCTTCATCTCCACTGCTCCACATTCATCATGCTGTCACCGCTTCATCTCCACTGTTCCACATTCATCATGCTGTCACCGCTTCATTTCCACTGCTACACATTCATCACGCCTTCCACTGGTAAAAACTCATCTAGCATTCCACATTCATAACGTCTTCCTCTGTTTCATCTCCACTGCTCCACATTCATGCAGTCACCGCTTCATTTCCACTGCTACACATTCATCATGCTGTCACCGCTTCATTTCCACTGCTACACATTCATCATGCTGTCACCGCTTCATCTCCACTGCTACACATTCATCATGCTGTCACCGCTTCATTTCCACTGCTACACATTCATCATGCTGTCACCGCTTCATTTCCACTGCTACACATTCATCATGCTGTCACCGCCTCATCTCCACTGCTACACATTCATCATGCTGTCACCGCCTCATCTCCACTGCTACACATTCATCATGCTGTCACCGCTTCATCTCCACTGCTACACATTCATCATGCTGTCACCGCCTCATCTCCACTGCTACACATTCATCATGCTGTCACCGCCTCATTTCCACTGCTACACATTCATCATGCTGTCACCGCCTCATCTCCACTGCTACACATTCATCATGCTGTCACCGCCTCATCTCCACTGCTACACATTCATCATGCTGTCACCGCTTCATCTCCACTGCTACACATTCATCATGCCGTCACCGCTTCATTTCCACTGCTACACATTCATCATGCTGTCACCGCTTCATCTCCACTGCTACACATTCATCATGCTGTCACCGTTTCATCTCCACTGCTACACATTCATCATGCTGTCACCGTTTCATCTCCACTGCTACACATTCATCATGTCGTCACCGCTTCATCTCCACTGCTACACATTCCTTCATGCTGTCACCTCTTCATCTCCACTGCTACACATTCATCATGCTGTCACCGCCTCATCTCCATTGCTCCACATTCATCATGCCGTCACCGCTTCATCTCCACTGCTCCACATTCATCATGCTGTCACCGCTTCATCTCCACTGTTCCACATTCATCATGCTGTCACCGCTTCATTTCCACTGCTACACATTCATCACGCCTTCCACTGGTAAAAACTCATCTAGCATTCCACATTCATAACGTCTTCCTCTGTTTCATCTCCACTGCTCCACATTCATGCAGTCACCGCTTCATTTCCACTGCTACACATTCATCATGCTGTCACCGCTTCATTTCCACTGCTACACATTCATCATGCAGTCACCGCTTCATTTCCACTGCTACACATTCATCATGCTGTCACCGCTTCATTTCCACTGCTACACATTCATCATGCCGTCACCGCTTCATCTCCATTGCTCCACATTCATCATGCTGTCACCGCTTCATCTCCACTGCTACACATTCATCATGCTGTCACCGCCTCATCTCCACTGCTCCACATTCATCATGCTGTCACCGCTTCATTTCCACTGCTACACATTCATCATGCTGTCACCGCCTCATCTCCACTGCTACACATTCATCATGCTGTCACCGCCTCATCTCCACTGCTACACATTCATCATGCTGTCACCGCCTCATCTCCACTGCTACACATTCATCATGCCGTCACCGCTTCATTTCCACTGCTACACATTCATCATGCTGTCACTGCTTCATCTCCACTGCTACACATTCATCATGTCGTCACCGCTTCATCTCCACTGCTACACATTCCTTCATGCTGTCACCTCTTCATCTCCACTGCTACACATTCATCATGCCGTCATCGCTTCATCTCCACTGCTACACATTCCTTCATGCTGTCACCTCTTCATCTCCACTGCTACACATTCATCATGCCGTCATCGCTTCATTTCCACTGCTACACATTCATCATGCTGTCACCTCTTCATCTCCATTGCTCCACATTCATCATGCTGTCACCGCTTCATCTCCACTGCTACACATTCATCATGCTGTCACCGCCTCATCTCCACTGCTCCACATTCATCATGCTGTCACCGCTTCATCTCCACTGCTCCACATTCATGCCCTCACCGCTTCATTTCCACTGCTCCACATTCATCATGCTGTCACCGCTTCATCTCCACTGCTACACATTCATCATGCTGTCACCGTTTCATCTCCACTGCTACACATTCATCATGTCGTCACCGCTTCATCTCCACTGCTACACATTCATCATGTCGTCACCGCTTCATCTCCACTGCTACACATTCATCATGTCGTCACCGCTTCATCTCCACTGCTACACATTCATCATGTCGTCACCGCTTCATCTCCACTGCTACACATTCATCATGCTGTCACCGTTTCATCTCCACTGCTACACATTCATCATGTCGTCACCGCTTCATCTCCACTGCTACACATTCCTTCATGCTGTCACCGCTTCATCTCCACTGCTACACATTCATCATGCTGTCACCGTTTCATCTCCACTGCTACACATTCATCATGTCGTCACCGCTTCATCTCCACTGCTACACATTCCTTCATGCTGTCACCGCTTCATTTACACTGCTACACATTCATCATGCTGTCACCGCCTCATCTCCACTGCTCCACATTCATCATGCTGTCACCGCTTCATTTCCACTGCTACACATTCATCATGCTGTCACCGCCTCATCTCCACTGCTACACATTCATCATGCTGTCACCGCCTCATCTCCACTGCTACACATTCATCATGCTGTCACCGCTTCATCTTCACTGCTACACATTCATCATGCCGTCACCGCTTCATTTCCACTGCTACACATTCATCATGCTGTCACCGCTTCATCTCCACTGCTACACATTCATCATGCTGTCACCGTTTCATCTCCACTGCTACACATTCATCATGCTGTCACTGTTTCATCTCCACTGCTACACATTCATCATGTCGTCACCGCTTCATCTCCACTGCTACACATTCCTTCATGCTGTCACCTCTTCATCTCCACTGCTACACATTCATCATGCCGTCATCGCTTCATCTCCACTGCTACACATTCATCATGCTGTCACCGCCTCATCTCCATTGCTCCACATTCATCATGCCGTCACCGCTTCATCTCCACTGCTCCACATTCATCATGCTGTCACCGCTTCATCTCCACTGTTCCACATTCATCATGCTGTCACCGCTTCATTTCCACTGCTACACATTCATCACGCCTTCCACTGGTAAAAACTCATCTAGCATTCCACATTCATAACGTCTTCCTCTGTTTCATCTCCACTGCTCCACATTCATGCAGTCACCGCTTCATTTCCACTGCTACACATTCATCATGCTGTCACCGCTTCATCTCCATTGCTCCACATTCATCATGCTGTCACCGCTTCATCTCCACTGCTACACATTCATCATGCTGTCACCGCCTCATCTCCACTGCTCCACATTCATCATGCTGTCACCGCTTCATTTCCACTGCTACACATTCATCATGCTGTCACCGCCTCATCTCCACTGCTACACATTCATCATGCTGTCACCGCCTCATCTCCACTGCTACACATTCATCATGCTGTCACCGCCTCATCTCCACTGCTACACATTCATCATGCCGTCACCGCTTCATTTCCACTGCTACACATTCATCATGCTGTCACTGCTTCATCTCCACTGCTACACATTCATCATGCCGTCATCGCTTCATCTCCACTGCTACACATTCATCATGCTGTCACCGCTTCATTTCCACTGCTACACATTCATCATGCTGTCACCGCCTCATCTCCACTGCTACACATTCATCATGCTGTCACCGCTTCATCGCCACTGCTACACATTCATCATGCTGTCACCGCTTCATCTCCACTGCTACACATTCATCATGCTGTCACCGCTTCATTTCCACTGCTACACATTCATCATGCTGTCACCGCCTCATCTCCACTGCTACACATTCATCATGCTGTCACCGCTTCATCGCCACTGCTACACATTCATCATGCCCTCACCGCTTCATTTCCACTGCTACACATTCATCATGCTGTCACCGCTTCATCGCCACTGCTACACATTCATCATGCCGTCATCGCCTCATCTCCACTGCTACACATTCATCATGCCGTCATCGCTTCATCTCCACTGCTACACATTCATCATGCTGTCACCGCCTCATCTCCACTGCTACACATTCATCATGCTGTCACAGCTTTATTTCCACTGGTCCACATTCATCATGCTGTCACCGCTTCATCGCCACTGCTACACATTCATCATGCCGTCATCGCTTCATCTCCACTGCTACACATTCATCATGCCCTCACCGCTTCATTTCCACTGCTACACATTCATCATACTGTCACCGCTTCATCGCCACTGCTACACATTCATCATGCTGTCACCGCTTCATCGCCACTGCTACACATTCATCATGCTGTCACCGCTTCATCGCCACTGCTACACATTCATCATGCTGTCACCGCTTTATCGCCACTGCTACACATTCATCATGCTGTCACAGCTTTATTTCCACTGCTACACATTCATCATGCTGTCACCGCTTCATTTCCACTGCTACACATTCATCATGCTGTCACCGCCTCATCTCCACTGCTACACATTCATCATGCTGTCACCGCTTCATCGCCACTGCTACACATTCATCATGCTGTCACTGCTTCATCTCCACTGCTACACATTCATCATGCCCTCACCGCTTCATTTCCACTGCTACACATTCATCATACTGTCACCGCTTCATTTCCACTGCTACACATTCATCATGCTGTCACCGTTTCATCTCCACTGCTACACATTCACAACGTCTTTCAGTCTTCATCGCTCCACAATAACCATGCCTATCACTGTTTCAACCTCACCTACCATTCCACGCTTTATCTATTTCAACCTCATTGTTCATTCCCTATTTACCAAATCACTCTATTTCACCCTCACCAATCCGAACCATCTGCTTGCCCACCCATCACAACAGAGAATATATTTACGTAACCAAACTAAAAGCTATGTTACAATTGTACTATAAATATGGCTACTCGTCTGATAGTTTAATAAAACGTACAATAAACGTAAGTTATTGAAGAAAAAAATACTGCATTGGTGGTATTTAGAGTATGTTAAACGCGTTTGTAAAAGGCATTTAAGATTTATCATCAACGCAGCCCTGAACGATCCAGTACGAACAAGTAAACATCTATGAAAAAACAATCTGGCAGGGTCATGAGATTGACAAAGATACGTAGGTGTGGCCATTATGTGCCAACACATAGTAACCGGGTATGTATTTCTGAAGCACACGTGATGAAGAAAAAAGATGGTGTTGACAGTTAAAAAGTCACATGCGGAGAAACATGAGCCAAAATTGGGCGTCATAACAAACTTTGTGCTCCCTCTTATGTTACGAGATAGACGACCAGATTTACCCCTGTCAAACCATTACATGTAATAATACAGCGATTTTCCTGTTTTTTCCTTGTTTACGTATCAATGATTTCTATCTTTACATGTCGAAGCTTGGTATCTTTTCCCTTTATTATTAACACTGACGTCATTTGTCCTTGGAAGTCACGCAAATGTGTTCTTTTTAGTTCATATTTTGTTTTGATTTCATCCAATTTAGGTTTTAGTTAAGATTTTGTTTAGTGTCGATATTTTTTGTATTTGTCTAGGAGTTCACACAGTGAGCATTGTTTGCATTCGTCTGTCAGTGTGTTTTGGACTTTGTTATATGTGATATTCTTTATATTTAGTGTTATGACGTTTAGCTTTGTTCATTACTTTTGCTTATGTGACCGTATTGTTAATCTAGTTTAATGGATGGTACCAGTGTGAATATTAAAGGACGAACCATTTATTAAAGTAAATAAGACATTTCTGAAATGTAAACAAGTCATAAATTGGTCTTATCCGCATTCAGCGTAACAGAAGTAAAAACGAAAACAAAAAATTTAAAACCAGACATCTGCGAAGCTAAAATAGTTTATCCCTTTCAAACGAGTATTCGGCGTCTGTCCTAAATTAGAAATAATTAAAAAAAAATGAATAAAAAACCCGGCAAACGATATACCGTGAAAGCAATATACATTTGGTTACACCCAGCAACACTTGATACCTGTTGGGTATGACAGTGAAGCCGTTTTTATCTTAAATCCCATACTTTCTATTGAGGTCCTTTGAAGTGTTTAACTGTTTGTTAATACGAAGGGGAAGTGGCATGGTACCGCTGTCTCCATACAGAATCGTGTGATTTTTTTTCCTTGTTTTACTTTCATAGCTTAGCTATGCGAGGGTGTTTACAGATTGTTTAAAAGTATACCCAGTCATTCTCTTGAAAAGAGGACTAAGCATAAAACAGCATAAACTTACGTTTCCTACCTTTTTCTTTTTTCCAAAGGTTAAGGTATACCTATTTTACTCACAAGGTAAAACAAATATTACGTATCGATGAAGGATCTAGTCTAGGTAAAAGGTAAAACAAATATTACGTATCGATGAAGGATCTAGTCTAGGAAGGCATAATCCCTGAAATAAAACGTTTAAACAAATGATGGATTTTTCCCCTGACAACCGGGATATATGGTTATAAATATGAATATATGAAGATTTTATTCTCAAAATCATAATTTAGCATGGATACTCGCGATTTCAACAGTATCTCAAATTTAATTTGCTAGAATATGATACTTTGTTGGGTTGTATGTCTTCCTCATTCCTTCGAGTTGTATCAGTGGACATGCTTTTTTACATAATGCACTTTGTCTATGAGAGCCATTAGTTATAGTGAAAGCATTCAAAGGTGGCAATATTATTGTGTTACCTGAGTCACTAGGTACTTCATATTTCTCTAATATATCACGTTATCTGATAGAAACACGAGAATATAAAAGGAAACAGTGAATATAAAGACCGAGATAACTGACTAATAAGCAACTATATCTCACATAGCGCGGGACGTTTTAATATAACTTTACAAAGGTGATGTTTTGTAGTGATGTCAAGATGACAAACATCCGGAATATCTCATTCATATTAAAAGGCTGCTTTAACACCTATCACTTTACTCCGACGTCTTAAGGGACTTTACTAAATATTGATAGAATTCACGCCTCATTTCATCATCACCATCATCGGCATCTCCGAGGTCTCATTAATTGTTGATAAACTTACTTTGTCCACTTAAAAGTTGGGCTTCTGTTTCAGAAATCCAACATATATGATTTGAATGCTTAAAATAACATCTTTTTTCGGCAAGGAGTGTCAGTTGACGTAAATCAGCGGGTAATTCGAGGGAGTACAGTTCGGTGTCAACATTCAGAATTACCTCAATTTCATAGCCATAAAGATAACAGATAAGTAAATAAATAAGAGAATGTTTACTGGTTTTTGTGTCTATAGATCGGAGTTATCTGATTTATAGAAGATAGTTAATAGTGTCATCAGTAATAATAAATATATTTCGCAAGTGTGGCTAATATTTTAGCATATTCGCACGAGTGAAAGATAACAAAATATCGTATACAAGAGTGAGACACATTGCTATGTAACTGTGTGTACTCTCCTTCTTCAACCCATATTCGCACGAGTGAAAGATAACAAAATATCGTATACAAGAGTGAGACACATTGCTATGTAACTGTGTGTACTCTCCTTCTTCAACCCATATTCGCTGTTTTACTTCAGACTTTTATGTCGTAAGTATGTCACATAAAAATCAAACTAATAAAACTTAATTCACCTGAAATTCACTTTTTCTTTCTCAGAAACTTTCCTGGGAGAAGGTGAAAATGAACCACAGAGAAACTCACGAAGACTTCAGTCGGGTTAAACATCTTCATTTTGTCAGAATAAACTCTAAAGTGGGCGTTTTTATTTCCGTATGCGATATAAAACTGGACGTTTCCCTGGTGATTCCGTTGTTGTGTACCTTGTTCTCACTTGAGAACGTGACATTACTGACTTCGATTGACGGAGATTTACATGACGAGTGTCGTCGATGAAGCAGAAGACGCTAAGTCTTCTCCAAGCAGCTGGATCTATTTTCCTTGTACGTTTGAAGGAGTCTGTGTATTTTCTTGGTTGTTTTTTATGTGATTATTCCTAGTCGATACATTTGTAAAAGTACATATCGATATTATATTGTTCGCTTCCTCCACTCCAAAGTGACGACGAAGTGTGCTTCACTTTGTATAAGCAGTGTAAAGTAAAACCAATTAACATTTAGCTTCATAAATGACCTTTTAGACCACACATTATCTGTTGTATTTATTACCTATGTGTAAACCTGCGTTAGTATCTATTACTTTGATACCTGATAATCAAATAATTTGGACCTACACCAATGATAGAACTGTGTGAATTTTTCTATTGACCTTTTTACGGAGAAAGTTAAAGTATGTCTGCATCATATATTTAATTTGGAGTTGAGTGGGCTTCATGGACAATTAAATGCAAAGGTAAAGATTCCGTTTAATAAACTATACGTTGTGGGTCTCGTGATTCTGATAATTGTACAATTATTTACCAATTAAACCAGTTCACCTATGTTATGCTAAGTTCCCCAAACTTATCGTTGTATAACCTCCGTTTTTATCTATTATTCCCTCTCGTGTTTTCCGACACTTATCGCGAAACCTTCAAATGAAACTTAACATGAATATGGATGACTTTTTGTACTTTCAACTCATTTTTCCCGATCAGATAAGATTTTTACTACAGTTAAATTTATCTATTATCTCTGTCTTTCATCTTCATTTGTGTAACTGTGTGATATTAACACCTACCTACCCACGGTAAATATGATCGGCCGTTTAACATGCAATTGATAATGTGACGTAGATAGATGACATCTATAAAATATTACATGTTCTGCTTAAAATAATCATTCAGTCGTGTCACTAGACTTGCGTAGAATTAATAAATTCATTACAGACTCAACGATTTGTTGAAAATTTCATATTTCTTTAAAATTTTACAAATGCGTTTCCGTTTTTGCCAGAGAAATGTAAGTCTGTCTTTCCACTAGGAAAAGAAAGTTTAATTCGATTTTGTCTCTATAACCATGTTACATAACGTTCAGTTTTGATATTTATGCCATTGCTAGTTTATGGTGGAATCAGCCAGCCACAATAATTTACAGTGTTTTTCAAATGATAAGGGAATAAATTACCTCTGTGTGATGTAGCCCGAGATATCCTAACACCAGGAAAAAAATTTAAAGTGTGACACCAGAATAAGTGAAGAACATTTAATAGTATCCTTTGGTATAAATATTTCCGTCTACATCACACAGAATTCTTCAATTTGTCGGTGCGTTCTCGTCCGTATGTCTATGTATACCGGTGTAGAAAGTGTTGTTTTTTTATTCGAACACGCCCATTATGTCTACTGATAAGAACACTCTTCACGAAATGGCGACAGATTCCGATTACACATTGTGGTGAGATGTAAGACAGCAGGAAGAGGTTATGCTAATCAATTTTTTATGACACCTGTAGACCACTTGTCAAAAATTGCACATACACTTACAAGTGAATAGCACCTTTAGATACTATTTAGAATTAGCTACAGTTGAGCCAAATAATGAATTAAATTGCATTCATACAGCTGTTTCGTCCTACTAGGACTCGTAAGTGATGCTAAGCGCCTAAATGATTTTAAACCCATGAGGCTATTGAGAAATGCCCATATTAATCAAAACTTAAATGTCACTATCTGAATGAGGAGGTGCGCTAGGGTCATATAGAATTGGCCATGTCTGATAGTTACACCGTCCAATATACACATACATATATCTGAAACATGCCACTATTTGAACCCTTTTTTTTCATTATTATCAAATTAAGACCACACCTGGTAAAAGATATAGCTGAGTTACGTCACATGAGTATAGATACTGGAGGGTATTTCTAGATATTACACTGCAAATTTCATTTTACCCATTAGACTTTATCAAACTAACCTTTGAACCCGTGCTACATCTGTTTGACTTCATCCACCTGAAAACTACCCTTATGAATTTGCGCTCCACATTTCGGAGAGGCTGACAACACCTATAATATATTTCTCTATAATTAGGTAATTGATCTCAACGCCGAGTTTACACGGTATTAAATAGCAAACTTTTATACATGAGTGACAATGCTGTTTTTCTTCATCACAACATCATGTAAATAAGAGATTACTCATAAATTAGACAGTGTGATCAAGTCATAAGCACCGAAGGATGGACGAACGGACTGATGGACGGATGGTAGACGGATGGATGGATGGATGTATGCGTGGATTGGTGGATGGATGGATGGATGGATTGATGGGTGGTTCGGTGGATGGATGGATGGATGGATGGATGGATTGATGGATGGATGGATGGATGGATGGATGGATGGATGGCTGGCTGGCTGGCTGGGTAGATGGGTAGATGGATGGATGGATTGATGGATGGATGGATGGATGGATGGATGGCTGGCTGGCTGGCTGGGTAGATGGGTAGATGGATGGATGGATTGATGGATGGATGGATGGATGGATGGATGGATGGATGGATGGATGGATGGCTGGCTGGCTGGCTGGGTAGATGGGTAGATGGATGGATGGATGGATGGATGGATGGATGGATGGATGGATTGGTGGATGGGTGGATAGATGGATGGATGGATGGATGGATGGATGATGGATGGATGGATGGATGGATGGATGGATGGATGGATTGGTGGATGGGTGGATAGATGGATGGATGGATGGATGGATGGATGGATGGATGGATGGATGGATGGGTATATGGGTAGATGGATGGATGGATTGGTGGGTAGATGGGTAGATGGGTGGATGGATGGATGGATGGATTGGTGGATGGGTGGATAGATGGATGGATGGATGGATGGATGGATGGATGGATGGATGGCTGGCTGGCTGGCTGGGTAGATGGGTAGATGGATGGATGGATGGATGGATTGGTGGATGGATGGATGGATGGATGGATGGATGGGTATATGGGTAGATGGATGGATGGATTGGTGGGTAGATGGGTAGATGGGTGGATGGATGGATGGATGGATGGATTGGTGGATGGGTGGATAGATGGATGGATGGATGGATGGATGGATGGATGGCTGGCTGGCTGGCTGGGTAGATGGGTAGATGAATGGATGGATGGATGGATTGGTGGATGGATGGATGGATGGATGGATGGATGGATGGAATGATGAATAGATCGTAATATCAGCTGTATTATGATTCATTAATTCTTTTTTTTGAAGTTTTTAATATCAACTCCTCTGAACACTTTATATTTAATAATGATACTTTTATTCGTATTTTTTTGTGAAAGAAACAGTGAGCAGCATGGGTCGGTGAACAAAGCATTATATGAATGAAACAGCAAATGTTATATCTGTAAAAGTGATACAGCATATCATTAGAAATAAAACAACAAACAATACATATATCAGAATGTTATTTCATATGTATTCATGTAAAACACCATCATTTATATCGTAGAAATCTCTGCCGTTTGTCAGAAACGTCTGAGTATCAGACCTCCTCAAGTTGGACATTTGACACCTGTTCCGAACTAACCTGATAGTTCGGTTACTTATGAAGTTTTTCCGTGAGAAGGAATCTTATTTTGTAGGCTGTCCTTGACATTTCTGCTTTGTTGATCAGCAATATACAACATCTTATTAAGGATCGTTGGTGCGAATCCCGACGACAGATCGTTATTCCAGATTGTTCTTCAACGACATCCACAGCGAGGTACCTAGTCCCTAAAAAAAAGTACATACCCGATAACAACAATAAAAAGGATATAAAAAGTCGTGGATACCACACCCTCTGAAATAAAAACTACACATTTCTTTACAACCATCTGATATTGGAATACTCATCAACAGACCCTAGAAACCGAAAATCATTTTTTTACAGGAGAAAATGTCTTTGATGGATGGAGCAAATATGTTGCTTAAGCGAAGAAATTCGTGCGTGACCATATCTGATTTCACTTGCAAAATCAAACGTTTTCCATATGAAAAAAATCTAGATGATCACAGTTACTATAATATTAAAAATATTTACTTCATATATATGGAAATTTATGGTAAGTAATAATGCTGATTTTGAATATGTTAACATTCTTTCGCGTTAATACAAGGATGTAGGGACCGTCAATCCGCATTGAGAACAAGTGTCAAAAGTTAAAAAAGTTCAATTCCTTATCTTAATGGGAAAACACACAGGTTTTACTCCATTGGTCGGGTATTTTCAAGTTCTCACTAAACCAGCATACAACGGTCATGTGACTCAATGTGCAACATTTTGTCTTCCGTGAGTGTTTCATATTACGTACTGTAATAAAACTTTCAAAATCACCAACCAAACTTAGGAAAAAAACTTCCTTTTTTCAACATAACTACCTTTTCCCTAATACATCATTGAGGAGGCCACTATTTACTTCGACCCTTTGTTGCTGTTTAAACTAGATTGAGGTTTGTCTATCTCTCGTCAATAACGGACGTCAAGCCCATTCAATAAATGAATCATATATTGTGACTACCAAACAGTCAACATATGCCGACAACATTGACAAGCCACGACTTCATTAACACCGATTACACCTTTATTGACTTTAATATAACAACAACCGTTTACTTTATTATGTTCGCTGTTTACAACTGACTCGAAGCGTCTTTAACTCAATTTCACAACATAACATCAATGACCATAGCATTCGCCAAAATCGAGGTTAATTTTCAACTGGCAGTACCATATCGGATCAGGTTGCCGAATAGTTTACCTTCGGATCACCCATCCACTAACGCCATCAACCCATGATTTTCTTCAGATCGATTTTCACCAAATACCAACAGCAAGTTACTTCATCTAAATCACAGTCACAACTAAAAATATGCGAGATCATTTTGTTATAAACCATAACCACAGGTTGTTTGTGTTGAGAAGGTATCTGTATGTTGGCATAAGAGGACTAACTGATATGTTATGAGCCTCATATTCAAGGGTTTGACCTTTGGCGGACATATTGCATTGTTTTCCAATACAATCCCCTTCAGTATCTATACACTTTTGAAAGCGACGTTTAAGAGCCTCAATGAAACGGGGTTTTTTTACCATTCAGAAAGTCCTTCACTGCAGGTATGACGTTATCATCTGACCGGGTACTGGGTAGCTGAAATGGCCGTTTCCTCTTTTGGAAATAGCTGAAAGTCTAATGGAGCGAGATCAGGCGAATACGGCGGATGTTCAATCAATCAAAAGCCACAATGTTAATGGCAGACTTGTGAACAGGGGCATTGTCATAGAGGAACAGCACACCTTTACTGAGTTTTCCGCGGCGCTTGAGTTTAATATTTTCTCTATTTCAATATTTTAAGAAGTGATGCATAACATACGCCATTGATTGTTTGTCCCATTTGCATATAATATACCATCAAAATACCATCAGCATCCCAAAAAACCGAGGCCATAACCTTTCCAATTGATGAAACAGTATTCGCGTTCTTTGGCGGGGTGAACCAGGGTGCTTTCATTAATTAGACTATTGTTTGGCCTCTGTGGTGAAATGATAGACTCACGTTTCATCAAGTCACAAACCTCTGCAGAAAGTTAGCAAGATCTGCCTCTAAAAGGTTCAGATTAGCATGCGACAAAGTGTGCTTGGTATGCTTCTGATTAAGTCATGGTTCCAAACAGGCTGAGAGCTTTCTCATTGCATGATTTTCTGTAAGAATGGAATGTACTGTTTCCTGCGAAATCCCAAATGTATTGACTATATATCTCTCTGTAACTCGCCTGTCAGCTATAACAATGTCATGACATTTATTGACTGGTTCCGTAGTGTTGCTACCATATCAGTATGGATATTCTTATGTGGTAGACCTTTCTTATGCAAATATTGAATCACAGCTTTTTCAGCGATTACGTCCATTTTGTAAAAGTCACTTGCCTTGTTTACTTTAGAGTGCTACCTTTTCGACATAAACTGACCAAATGACACCAGTCTTTGGTTACACAGCCTTAAATAGTGAAGGAATGAGGACATCCCTGTGTCGCTTCTTCAATACAAGGCTCAAAATGTATCAATCAGCCCTGGTAATTAGTTGTGATAAGGTTCGTACTGAAACCACAAGTACTACGTTTTTGTTTTGAGGTGAAGAGATTTATATAAAGTTACATCGTGTTACTTGATCTAAGTCACTTTCACCACTAAACATACAAAATGTTACTTCATCTAAGCCACTTTTACCACTAAACACACAATATGTTACTTCATCTAAGTCACTTTTACCACTAAACACACAGTATGTTACTTCATCTAAGTCACTTTCACCACTAAACACACAGTATGTTACTTCATCTAAGTCACTTTCACCACTAAACATACAGTATGTTACTTCATCTAAGTCACTTTCACCACTAAACATACAATTGTTACTTCATCTAAGTCACACACAAACATACAAAATGTTACTTCATCTAAGCCACTTTTACCACTAAACACACAGTATGTTACTTCATCTAAGTCACTTTCACCACTAAACATACAATATGTTACTTCATCTAAGTCACTTTCACCACTAAACATACAATATGTTACTTCATCTAAGTCACTTTCACCACTAAACATACAAAATGTTACTTCATCTAAGTCACTTTCACCACTAAACATACAATATGTTACTTCATCTAAGTCACTTTCACCACTAAACATACAATATGTTACTTCATCTAAGTCACTTTCACCACTAAACATACAGTATGTTACTTCATCTAAGTCACTTTCACCACTAAACATACAATATGTTACTTCATCTAAGTCACTTTCACCACTAAACATACAATATGTTACTTCATCTAAGTCACTTTCACCACTAAACATACAATATGTTACTTCATCTAAGTCACTTTCACCACTAAACATACAATATGTTACTTCATCTAAGTCACTTTCACCACTAAACATACAATATGTTACTTCATCTAAGCCACTTTCACCACTAAACATACAATATGTTACTTCATCTAAGTCACTTTCACCACTAAACATACAATATGTTACTTCATCTAAGTCACTTTCACCACTAAACATACAATATGTTACTTCATCTAAGTCACTTTCACCACTAAACATACAATATGTTACTTCATCTAAGACACTTTCACCACTAAACAAAAACTATACCCGTGGTTTCAATATGAACATTATCACAGCTAAACATATAAAGTCCACTATTTATATAAAAAACAAACTCAACTTTAACAACTTGTGGTTGTGGTTTATAAATACCAATATAGCATTTTAATTGTTGTTTTTAAGTGGTTTTAGAATTTATTTCACCCACCTGTTCTTGTTTGTTGGTAGATATTGTCTACCTTTTAGTTGTTAGAATCCATGTCACCTTTTATTGACGAATGCTTGCGTAAGTAATAATAAATCATTATTATCTACTCCGTCACGATTAACAGCCTTGATACACATAACATACATATTTATATCCAGGTCATTATTCATGAGGTACCATCATAATGACGTAAGATCGCTTTGTTGTCATTTGTAAAAAGAAATGTTTATGTAGCTGATTTTTATGATCTTTTAGAAGTTTTGATATTTTAAATATGAGAGAAAAGAAAACTTACGATAACAGGGCGAATTCGGATAAGTAAAACACTTTTGATATCAAAACATATTAAATTTCAATGTTACCTACACAAAATATATCGGATTAAATATATCAGTATATATTATATATATTGGATTGTAAAATACTCGGCCACCGCGAAATAAAATGTCGTAATTTTAACGAAGAAAATATTATTACGGTAACTTTATGCCAAAATATTTTTTGGGAAATCAGTTTTATTAATGCATGTTTGAATATTTAAAAAAAAGAGGTCCCTCTCTTGACCTTTATACGAATTCAATAGTGCGAAGAATTCGGCACACTTTCTGAAAAAATTAATAATCTTAAAGAAATTTTAACTCAACTATGGACTATCAAGTTAAAATATCGTGTGACTGTCAAGGGAGACAAGTAAAGTCGGCGACCTTTTGTTGAAGAATGCGATACTTGAAGCCGATTGGTTAGCCAACTGCATTATATCTACACACCAACAATGTCTACTCACATCTTGTCTACTAACCTGTAATACCCAGAGTATCCGATATCTTCAGTACTCGCGATGCCGACACCAGTTGTTTGACCTCGGGCGTTTCTGTGTTCCAAATCTTTCCTGTTTCCATCAACGATATGAAATAGATTACCATCACGTAATTGAAGGACTTTCATCAAGTTCAATTTTCCTTTTTTGAGTGTTTTCATGAAGCTTGTCAACTTTCCCTTTGGTTTAATTTTCCTTTCGAATTGATTTTTGTCGCTTTGAGACCGCCTCTCTGTATTTACAGTTTTGTCGTCACCATCGGACCGTATTTGATCGTGTTCTTCATTGGAAGCTTTTTCAGACTGTGACGTCTTGCCTGTTGTAGAAATTCTTTTAATGCTGCTATTGTCAGATTTTGAACTTGAGTCCAAAGTTCTTGAAACTATGACAGACTTTGATCTTTCACGTGGTAGTCGTCTCCTTTCTTTATCCCCATCGTCAGATTTAGATCCCTCGTCTGATGTTGACCCCTGTTCCCCGCTTTCATCGTCAGATTTAGATCCCCCGTCTGATGTTGACCCCTGTTCTCCGCTTTCATCGTCAGATTTAGATCCCTCGTCTGATGTTGACCCCTGTTCTCCGCTTTCATCGTCAGATTTAGATCCCCCGTCTGATGTTGACCCCTGTTCTCCGCTTTCATCGTCAGATTTAGATCCCTCGTCTGGTGTTGACTCCTGTTCCCCGCTTTCATCGTCAGATTTAGATCCCTCGTCTGATGTTGACCCCTGTTCTCCGCTTTCTTCGTCAGATCTAGATCCCTCGTCTGATGTTGACCCCTGTTCTCCGCTTTCATCGTCATATCTAGATCCCTCGTCTGATGTTGACCCCTGTTCTCCGCTTTCATCGTCAGATTTAGATCCCCCGTCTGATGATGACCCCTGTCCACCGCTTTCATCGTCAGATTTAGATCCCCCGTCTGATGATGACCCCTGTTCTCCGCTTTCATCGTCAGATTTAGATCCCTCGTCTGATGTTGACCCCTGTTCTCCGCTTTCATCGTCAGATTTAGATCCTCCGTCTGACGATGACCCCTGTTCTCCGCTTTCATCGTCAGATTTAGATGCCTCGTCTGATGTTGACCCCTGTTCTCCGCTTTCATCGTCAGATTTAGATCCCTCGTCTGATGTTGACCCCTGTCCACCGCTTTCATCGTCAGATTTAGATCCACCGTCTGACGATGACCCCTGTTCTCCGCTTTCATCGTCAGATTTAGATCCCCCGTCTGATGTTGACCCCTGTTCTCCGCTTTCATCGTCAGATTTAGATCCCTCATCTGATGTTGACCCCTGTTCTCCGCTTTCATCGTCAGATTTAGATCCCTCGTCTGATGTTGAACCCTGTTCTCCGCTTTCATCGTCAGATTTAGATCCCCCGTCTGATGTTGATTGATGTCCTTTATTGTCTTGATCATCGTTTTCATCACCATTCGTCGTTCTTTTCATATCATTTCCTCGGCTATTCATTTCTTCTTTATCATCATTTTGTTTCTCATTAAAAATATTGGTGTTTTCTACATATTTTTCTTCCATTTTCTTCTCTTTCTTTAATGTGTCCCTGTCCGTTGCACCGATGACATTTATTACCTTCTCTTGAAGCTCATTTTCTCCTTGTGGCTCGTCAATCATGGAAAGCATCTGCAGTGTCTCATCTTTAGAACTAGTACGACCTCTAAACGACGGATTGTCCGAGCTGGTCAGAGGTGATAGTCCACTTTCAAGTTTTACTTCAGCCTGTTGGTCCCTTGCCCGAAAACGCCGCCGCTCTCTTTTGATTTTGCACACTAATATGCATTTCAAACACCATCGTCGAATGCCGATTTCACTCGTCCACAACAGCCTGAGACAGGTATCCCGGGAGTTACACGGGGGACATGGTAACCACCTTAGCAATGATTTGTATCCGGGACCACTCTCTCTCGCGGAAACGAACTTTTCATCTAAATAAACGTAGGAAAAAATAAAAAAGGTAAAAGAAAATTGTTAAATGTTTGTGTTCTGATTTCTTACAACATGAGGCAGTATAAGAGCATACGAAGAGTGACAGCCTCAAATGTGAACATTTAGAATTTTTTTTTTTTATTTTAAAGGAAATTTTAGTAAACCAAAACCTTTCAGCATTTGCGTCCACATATAAGCTGTCTTTCCTGATTAAACTTAGAATGTTGATGTGAAACATGATCTAAAATGACTTGTTGTTAAGGAATGATGCAGTGTGATCAAGCAGAATGTTAATTGAATATGACATGCAACGAACTTGACTAAAAACAACTTTTTTTTATAAATTTAAGAAAATAAAAAAAAAAAAAAACATTTCAGTCAGTGATCACACAGAATACACACAATACCACTACTACATATCAACAGTCCGTCTCAATCTGTTCTCAAACAGATCTGCTGAAGTTGTATAATGGCGATTTCGGTATACATTCATCTTGAGAAATTCAAAGTATTGACAACAGTTTTCATGTTCCATACAGTAACTGACATACACATACATATCATTGTATAGACAATAATATTAAACATAGCAGGAAGTAAGTAAGGTATAGATAACACATCAATCAATAATAACATCAAATTAACAATATCCAATTAGCGAACTAGACAGAAATGTTGAGATGTACATAAGTAGATAATTGAGAATTTTCAAACTTTAGACATTGAAAATTTATCCCTACAATAAAAAGATACATTTCATATCACATATTGTATGTAATACTCAACATGGATATATATATATTAACTTACCAGCCAGTACTGAAGTAGCTGAAAAAACCAAGAAAGTGAGAAGTAGTTTCATATTTTTTTCTTATTTCTGAAACATCACAACCTTCCCCTGGTTCTATCAGCCCTAAGAACTAACCAAGGAGTAGTTTCTAACATTAAGTTATATTTTTTATTATTTCTGATCACGCTTTCCTGTGATCATACTCTTCATCTGTCAACATAAACAAGATGTGTGCTGCCGGGATACATATAGTATACTCGTGTCTCGTCCAGACGTGATAGTATTTTTATATCGCATAGCAACAGCATTCATCATTGTGTCACAAGGGGATAATACGGGGGGCATGTAAAACAGTAAAGAAACACGATGATGAAAATGTTAATCTGACAGGAATATTTAACAATTGATTTGAAATTATAAAGGTTTTGGAGATACATTACATAGTAATCATTTAGAAGTTATACAATGTCAAAGACACGAATTTCGTAACTTCTAAATATAAAAAACTAGTTGAAACGTAAAACGTTAATGAATTCGCATTTCAAAACATTTATAGTCAAAATGTATTTGTAACATTACCGTAAGACCTTGTGAAATCCAATCCTTGATAATTTCGTAAACACTATTTACAGAATCTACATAGATGTAGTGATAAAATATGAACAAAACAAAGATTTACAAGGACTACTAAAATGCCTAGTAGATTAAGTCTAGGTCTTCAGGACGCTTACTATTCCGGAACATATGGTGGTATTCTCCTTAAACGTTTCCGTGAGTTTCCGTGTCAGTCTTTCATTTATTCATATTTTGCTCTCATGACATCGAATTTGAGTTCGAATTAAGATTGTGATGATATGATTTTTGTTGTTGTTGGTTCAACGCCATTTTATTATGAATTATTAATGTTATGAATATACTTCAGTGATAATAAAAGCCGTTAGGGCGATACATTAGAAAAATCTACATCACGGCAAACTTAGTCAAAATAAATATCAAGGTTTGAGTGAGGGTTATTTATGATAAAGTGAATCACGTGTCTCTATAGTAGGTCTGAGTGAGGGTTATATATGATAAAGTGAATCACGTGTCTCTATAGTAGGTCTGAGTGAGGGTTATTTGTGATAAAGTGAATCACGTGTCCCTATAGTAGGTCTGAGTGAGGGTTATATATGATAAAGTGAATCACGTGTCTCTATAGTAGGTCTGAGTGAGGGTTATTTATGATAAAGTGAATCACGTGTCTCTATAGTAGGTCTAAGTGAGGGTTATTTGTGATAAAGTGAATCACGTGCCACTATAGTAGGTCTGAGTGAGGGTTGTTTGTGATAAAGTGAATCACGTGCCACTATAGTAGGTCTGAGTGAGGGTTATTTATGATAAAGTGAATCACATGTCTCTATAGTAGGTCTGAGTAAGGGTTATATATGATAAAGTGAATCACGTGTCTCTATAGTAGGTCTGAGTGAGGGTTATTTATGATAAAGTGAATCACGTGTCTCTATAGTAGGTCTAAGTGAGGGTTATTTGTGATAAAGTGAATCACGTGTCTCTATAGTAGGTCTAAATGAGGGTTATTTGTGATAAAGTGAATCACGTGTCTCTATAGTAGGTCTAAGTGAGGGTTATTTGTGATAAAGTGAATCACGTGTCTCTATAGTAGGTCTGAGTGAGGGTTATTTATGATAAAGTGAATCACGTGTCTCTATAGTAGATCTGAGTAAGGGTTATATATGATAAAGTGAATCACGTGTCTCTATAGTAGGTCTGAGTGAGGGTTATTTATGATAAAGTGAATCACCTGTCTCTATAGTAGGTCTAAGTGAGGGTTATATATGATAAAGTGAATCACGTGTCTCTATAGTAGGTCCTCTCTACCCATATTATGTAATGAAAACCAATATAAATAGGATATATACAAATACCAGTTCTCGTAATCTTTCCTATTGTCCGCCTTGATGTCAAAGTGCGATATTTAAATTTATTCTGAAACCTTAATTCCACCATTTTGATCATTCAAATCTTTACTTTAAGAACATTTGCATTCAAAGGAATATACAAATCGTGAATTCAATTCACATTTCTTTTCTTCTGTGGTAACTTTTGTTTTGATTATCACTATTATAGTTGGTTTTACTGTTTCAGATTAATGATACACATTTTAATTAATGTTTTTGATAAGAGACATTTGATGAGCTGAATATATACAGGCATTTCAAAAGCAGAATCATAAATATCACGGATGCTCAAAACTATTTAAAATAAGAAGTTGATACATCACATACTGTTCTGCAAATTTATGGAAGTCATAATTACTTCAAAATGTTATATTTGAAATGCAAATATGATGAATTAGCTGATTGATGTATTATTACCATATATTTACGTCGTATATTTATAGTTGCAATCTATGAGTACATGTAGGTAGTATAAAAACCTTCTGTTCAATGTCACATTATCTGTAATGTTTGACATTGGTTCAATGTCCTGTATTCCACGTAATCGGAAATGTTTCAATGTCATATTCCAGGTTCACCTTTATTAAAGATATGAAATATATATTCGCACTGTTCAGAGCTACCAAAGAAGTTTCCAATTACTAAAATTAGAAAGGATAAGTAAACATCTCTAAGCTTAATTAGATCAAACGTATGTGCATTTAGCGAACTTCAAAAATATTGATGTGTTTTAGTAACAGTAAACATTAACTTTATATAAGTTCATTTATGTTATAATTTCCATTCCGATAATTGAGTCACGACTTGAGCTATGTTTTCGGGTATATCATGTATCAATAACAACAAACGAGGACACATATTTTATTAAATGACGAATAACATGGCAGACATGGTAACAACAATGTCAACCAAGTTGTTCAAACATATTTACAACATAAACAATATCATCATTTTAATATAGCTAAAACGATGGAGCACAAAATCCGCCACAGAACTGCAATGCTTTCAATTATAGCAGTCCAGCGCCATAGAATATATTAATGTATTTTTTTTTTATAAATTGTAAAACTAAACATAATCTGTTATAATCTGTAAACATAAGACTATAGTATACGGGATGAGATAAAAACTGTAAACTCTTGAATTGATAATAGACTTGATGTACATCACACAAAGAAGAAATGACCATGAAAAATACACATTACCCTCCGTAAAGAGATTCAACGTCAATGATGTTTAAAGGCATTTAAATTACGAAAGAATATATTATCTTGAATAATTTACGTTTACATCTAACATCACTAGATGGAATGGATACATTTTAATATCTATCATGACGTAGACTACAGCTGTAGTTCAATGGTAATTAGTGCTAATCGTGATGTTATGAGTAATTACTCGATAATAATGATATGTCAAGAAGCATTACTCGCCTACCTGTGGTTTAAATAATCTCCATACATCACCGTTTATCATCATGTGAATCAGTCTGTCCTTGTTCGTGTGTTTTGATCGTGAAATACTTTAATATAGTCTATTACAACATTATTTATGGTTTTGTTTCCTGATGGCTGTTTGTCTTTAATTGTCATTGTTTCTGTCACGTGAGCGCCAAACCATTACCCTGACTAATATATAGAAAATATTCACAAAACTATATAAATTACTGAATACATAATTTTCACGAAACGCGAAAATGGTGATTTTTAATCAAACAAATTAATCGAGAAAAGGAATATATTTTCAGTAGAACCAGTCACGATTTATTTGAACAACGACAAGTACCAGAAGTATCGAGCTTTCTAACGAGAAGATTAAAAATAGAAACGGTAAAATCATTGGCCAGGTATAAAACAATAGCGTCAACGTTGTCAAAGTATTCAGAAGCATTGTTCTATTATGAACCAACCGCCATCTTCATCAAGCCCCTCCTTATAGTCATTAATTAATTAATTAATTCATTCGTTAATTAATTCAATCTTTATTCCTCAAAGATGAGAGTATATGACATAAGAAAGTATTTACAAACAAACAAAAAAAGTTGTTTACAAAAGTCACAGTGTGTTCAATATGTACAGTAAGAGTAAGCATTACTCATTACATTACATTAAACATCCGTCCTTATACGTCCTTGGATGCCACTTTACCCTCAGACACCCGTCCTCATAGTCCTTGACTGTCGCTGTTCCCTCAGACATCCGTCCTCATAGTCCTTGGCTGTCGCTGTTCCCTCAGACATCCGTCCTCATACATCCTTTGTCTGTCGCTGTTCTATCAGACATACGTCCTCATACATCCTTGGCTGTCGCTGTTCTATCAGACATCCGTCCTCATACGTCCTTGGCTGTCGCTGTTCTATCAGACATACGTCCTCATACATCCTTGGCTGTCGCTGTTCCCTCAGACATCCGTCCTCATACGTCCTTGGCTGTCGCTGTTCCCTCAGACATCCGTCCTCATACGTCCATGGCTGTCGCTGTTCTATCAGACATCCGTCCTCATACATCCTTTGTCTGTCGCTGTTCCATCGGACATCCGTCCTCATACATCCTTTGTCTGTCGTTGTTCTATCAGACATCCGTCCTCATACGTCATTGGCTGTCGCTGTTCTATGTGACATCCGTCCTCATACATCCTTTGTCTGTCGCTGTTTTATCAGACATCCGTCCTCATACATCCTTGGCTGTCGCTGTTTTATCAGACATCCGTCCTCATACATCCTTGGATGCCACTTTACCCTCAGACATCCGTCCTCATACGTCCTTGGCTGTCGCTGTTCCCTCAGACATCCGTCCTTATACATCCTTGGCTGTCGCTGTTCTATCAGACATCCGTCCTCATACATCCTTTGTCTGTCGTTGTTCTATCAGACATCCGTCCTCATACATCCTTGGATGCCACTTTACCCTCAGACATCCGTCCTCATACGTCCTTGGCTGTCGCTGTTCCCTCAGACATCCGTCCTCATACGTCCTTGGCTGTCGCTGTTCCCTCAGACATCCGTCCTTATACATCCTTGGCTGTCGCTGTTCTATCAGACATCCGTCCTCATACATCCTTTGTCTGTCGCTGTTCTATCAGACATCCGTCCTCATACATCCTTTGTCTGTCGCTGTTCTATCAGACATCCGTCCTCATACATCCTTTGTCTGTCGCTGTTCTATCAGACATCCGTCCTCATACATCCTTTGTCTGTCGCTGTTCTATCAGACATCCGTCCTCATACATCCTTGGATGCCACTTTACCCTCAGACATCCGTCCTTATACGTCCTTGGCTGTCGCTGTTCCCTCAGACATCCGTCCTCATACGTCCTTGGCTGTCGCTGTTCCCTCAGACATCCGTCCTTATACATCCTTGGCTGTCGCTGTTCTATCAGACATCCGTCCTCATACATCCTTTGTCTGTCGCTGTTCTATCAGACATCCGTCCTCATACATCCTTTGTCTGTCGTTGTTCTATCAGACATCCGTCCTCATACGTCCTTGGCTGTCGCTGTTCTATCAGACATCCGTCCTCATACATCCTTTGTCTGTCGCTGTTCTATCAGACATCCGTCCTCATACATCCTTTGTCTGTCGTTGTTCTATCAGACATCCGTCCTCATACGTCCTTGGCTGTCGCTGTTCTATCAGACATCCGTCCTCATACATCCTTTGTCTGTCGCTGTTCTATCAGACATCCGTCCTCATACGTCCTTGGGTGTCGCTGTTTTATCAGACATCCGTCCTCATACATCCTTGGATGCCACTTTACCCTCAGACATCCGTCCTTATACGTCCTTGGCTGTCGCTGTTCTATCAGACATCCGACGTCATACATCCTTGAATGCCACTTTACCATCAGACATCCGTCCTCATACGTCCTTGACTGTTGGGATAACGATGCTTCATGAACAAAGAACTAATATCAAGTATACATGTGTTCTCTATCTTATTCGTTATCCTCATTACGATCTCACGTATGTGTATGCACGTTGGGTGGTCCGGTGGCGCAGTGTTAACGCACTCGCCTTTCACCAAGCCGACCGGGGTTCGACGTGAAAAGGTAAGGGGCCACCTGCCGGACCACGTGGGTTTTCCCCGGGTACTCCGGTTTCCTCCCACAATAAGACCCCTCGCGCGCATACATCCGGGCCAACAAGAGTGATTAGTATAAGTTGACATAACTTGTTTCGCAATTGTTGTAAAATAAATAAAGTTTATATTTATTTATATGCACGTTCGTAAGACTAGTCATTTTAGGGCAAAAATCTTCGCTAAAGAGTATTGTATCACATTTCATGTTCTTTAAAAGTTCATCGTGTGTTTATTACACCCTTAACAATAATGTATGTACTTTTTGTTACATTATATGTTTGGTTTTTCCGACAAACATAAAGTAAAGCATTAAACGTTTTTGTGACTCATTTCTTCATCTGAAATTCATACATCGAGGAAAACAAGTAAACATGCAAGCATGACTCAGCAGAGTAGTGGCAGATATTGTCAAGAGAATATTTACAATTGTAATCTCTTATCAGATTGAAGTCTTCCAGCGTCCAAAACATTACAACAATACGTCATACCGATAAGAGATTTAAAACAAAAATTTACAACGACATTGTCTATAGACGATGACGTCACGTTTTCACGTGGTTTCACGTGGGAATATCTCAGATATGGTATTATATGACGTCACATTATAACAATAATGAACAATGTAGTGATGTCGTCATGCCAATCGCAAACTGACACCACAGAACTCTGTATGGAAAATGATGCATCACATTAAAAAATGCGGATGTATTAATTTTCTTTCAAGGTTCTTAAAACAGGTTATGGAAATGTTCCAATGGAAATGATATTTGTAACAAACTTATTGTGAGGATACAAAGTCATCAACTAATAGTGTGGCAATTTAACAACACAATATACGTAACTGAAACATAAAAAGAATCTAAAAAATACAATTACGGTTTATTCAAACTATAGTTTTAGTAAGTCTGAAGGAAATACTGCATTTCAAATATCACTAAATTAATTAGCCATTTCATTTATAAATCGGGATTTGTTTCCGTTTAAAGTAACATATTAGGCCTATCAATGAAGTAGGTTCGATGAAAATAAAATGAGGACGAATGACTGTCGCCAATGTGACGGGAAACTGACAAAGGGTAGTGAATTAAGAACAATTGATTAATCGAAGTGTACAAACAGGACAGATAATGTTGAAGACAACATCACTATGGAGCCAGTGATCTGCAAATTGCTTCGTCTATTCAACAGTATCTTGTCTCTACGTGTGTGTCAAATGTTTGTACCACGTGTGTGTCAAATGTCAGTACCACATGTGTGTCAAATGTCTGTACATCGTGTGTGTCAAATGTCTGTACATCATGTGTGTCAAATGTCTGTACCACATGTATGTCAAATGTCTGTACCACGTGTGTGTCAAATGTCTGTACCACATGTGTGTCAAATGTCTGTACCACGTGTGTGTCAAAAGTATGTACCACGTATGTCAAATGTATGTACCACGTGTGTCAAATGTCTGTACATCGTGTGTGTCAAATGTCTGTACATCGTGTGTGTCAAATGTCTGTACCACATGTATGTCAAATGTCTGTACCACGTGTGTGTCAAATGTCCTTACCACATGTGTGTCAAATGTCTATAACACGTGTGTGTCAAATGTCTATACCACATGTGTGTCAAATGTCTGTACCACGTGTGTATCAAATGTCTGTACCACGTGTGTGTCAAATGTTTGTACCACGTGTGTATCAAATGTTTGTAACACGTGTGTGTCAAATGTCTGTACAACATGTGTGTCAAATGTCTGTACCATGTGTGTGTCAAATGTCTGTATCACGTGTGTGTCAAATGTATGTACCACGTGTGTCAAATGTTCTCTTCCACGTGTGTGTCAAATGTCTGTACCACGTGTGTCAAATGTATGTACCACGTGTGTCAAATGTATGTACCACGTGTGTGTCAAATGTCTGTACATCGTGTGTTTCAAATGTCTGTACCACGTGTGTTAAATGCATGCACTACGTGTGCGTCAAATGTCTGTACCACGTGTGTGTCAAATGTCTGTACCACGTGTGTGTCAAATGTCTATACCACATGTGTATCAAATGTCTGTACCACGTGTGTCAAATGTCTGTACCACGTGTGTATCAAATGTCTATACCACGTGTGTGTCAAATGTTTGTACCACGTGTGTGTCAAATGTATGTACCACATGTGTATCAAATGTCTGTACCACGTGTGTCAAATGTCTGTACCACGTGTGTGTCAAATGTCTGTACCACGTGTTTACCAAATGTCTGTACCACGTGAGTGTCAAATGTTTGTACCACGTGTGTGTCAAATGTATGTAGTACGTGTGTATCAAATGTCTATACCACGTGTGTGTCAAATGTTTGTACCACGTGTGGGTCAAATGTATGTACCACATGTGTATCAAATGTCTGTACCACGTGTGTGTCAAATGTCTGTACCACGTGTTTATCAAATGTCTGTACCACGTGTGTGTCAAATGTATGTAGTACGTGTGTGTCAAATGTCAGTACCACGCGTGTGTCAAATGTATGTACCACGTGTGTCAAATGTCTGTACCACGTGTGTGTCAAATGTCTGTACAACATGTGTGTCAAATGTCTATACCACATGTGTATCAAATGTCTGTACCACGTGTGTCAAATGTCTGTACCACGTGTGTGTCAAATGTCTGTACATCGTGTGTGTCAAATGTCTATACCACATGTGTGTCAAATGTCTGTACCACGTGTGTATCAAATGTCTGTTCCACGTGTGTGTCAAACGTATGAACCACGTGTGTGTCAAATGTCTGTACAACATGTGTGTCAAATGTCTATACCACATGTGTATCAAATGTCTGTACCACGTGTGTCAAATGTCTGTACCACGTGTGTATCAAATGTCTGTACCACGTGTGTGTCAAATGTCTGTACCACGTGTGTGTCAAATGTATGTACCACGTGTGTGTCAATGTCTGTACCACGTGTGTCAAATGTCTGTACAACGTGTGTCAAATGTCTGTACCACGTGTGTGTCAAATGTCCTTACCACGTGTGTGTCAAATGTCTATACCACATGTGTATCAAATGTCTGTACCACGTGTGTCAAATGTCTGTACCACGTGTGTGTCAAATGTCTGTACATCGTGTGTGTCAAATGTCTATACCACATGTGTGTCAAATGTCTGTACCACATGTGTGTCAAATGTCTATAACACGTGTGTGTCAAATGTCTGTACCACGTGTGTGCCAAATGTCTGTACCACGTGTGTGTCAAATATATATAGCGCGTGAATGTGTCAAATATCTGTACCGAGTTTATAAATCACAAATGCCATATTAAGTATAACACTTCCATAGCGTGGTCGGGTTGCGTAGTAATAACGCACTTGCCTTTCACCTCGCCGTTAGGGGTTCGATTCACGAATGGACATGAAACAGTTTGGTTTCCCCGAGTAATGTGGTTTTCTTCCATTTAGACCCATTGCGCTCTGGACTGAATGCTATACTTGTGTTATATCACTACTTGTAATGGCAGTATTTAATTCCAATTAATGAAAGAGCCAATTCGACAGTTTAAGTGTCCACATGACGTCATAAATGATCCCGAGGGTAACGTTGTTCACTGTCGAACCAATTTCGGCTTTTATGCATTGTTTATATATAGGGAAATACTATGCTAGAAGTCGTCGTGAAGCATTCTTAATTATATCGCAATGGGATTAAAAACTAAACTTAGTTCAAACAAAAAGCAAAATCCAATAGGAATTTGTTCTCTATTCAGGTACACTCCTCCGAATGAAAATGTGTTTATAATCCTTGACCTCAGGTGTTACCGCCAACTTAAAATCCGGGAAGATTTGACCTGGTGAAGGCCGTCATGTGTATCGAGATTTAAACTCTGAAAACATGCTTTAATCAATTGTCTACACCACGTCTATAAAAATGTCTTTACCTCTAGTCCGATATATTTATCTGCCTTCCGTTGACAAGTGTAAGGTACTAAACATAGCCGACAGCATTTCTGAAACAACGGGACCACCGGTAATTCTGAAACAACGGGACCAGCAGTAATTCTGAGACAACGGGACCAGCAGTAATTCTGAGACAACGGGACCAACAGTAATTCTGAGACAACGGGACCAGCAGTAATTCTGAGACAACGGAACCAATAGTAATTCTAAGACAACGGGACCAGCAGTAATTCTGAGACAACGGGACCGACAGTAACTCTGAGACAAGTGGACCGACAGTAATTCTGAGACAACGGGACCGACAGTAACTCTGAGACAACGGGACCAGCAGTAATTCTGAGACAACGGGACCGACAGTAACTCTGAGACAACGGGATCGACAGTAATTCTGAAACAACGGAACCAATAGTAATTCTAAGACAACGGGACCAACAGTAATTCTGAGATAACGGGACAGACAGTAATTCTGAGACAACGGGACCGACAGTAATTCTGAGACAACGGGACCGACAGTAACTCTGAGACAACGGGACCAGCAGTAATTCTGAGACAACGGGACCGACAGTAACTCTGAGACAACGGGATCGACAGTAATTCTGAAACAACGGAACCAATAGTAATTCTAAGACAACGGGACCAACAGTAATTCTGAGATAACGGGACAGACAGTAATTCTGAGACAACGGGACCGACAGTAATTCTGAGACAACGGGACCAGCAGTAATTCTGAGACAACGGAACCAATAGTAATTCTAAGACAACGGGACCAGCAGTAATTCTGAGACAACGGGACCGACAGTAATTCTGAGACAACGGGACCGACAGTAACTCTGAGACAACGGGACCAGCAGTAATTCTGAGACAACGGGACCGACAGTAACTCTGAGACAACGGGATCGACAGTAATTCTGAAACAACGGAACCAATAGTAATTCTAAGACAACGGGACCAACAGTAATTCTGAGATAACGGGACAGACAGTAATTCTGAGACAACGGGACCGACAGTAATTCTGAGACAACGTGACAGACAGTAATTCTGAGACAACGGAAACTACAGACATATAGAATGATAATGTATTCTTAACAATAGTAACCAACACGTCAGATAAGGGCAAATTTTATGTCCTCTGTAACCTTGAATGGCGGACAAAGTCATCAACTTGTACATCATTGTTGTATTTCACGCCATCAAATTACAAGTAACATATCACTGATACAGCATCGCTTGGTGAGAAGTCACCCCGTGTCGTTCCACACCGAGTTCACCGGTTCTACAGATCACGGTAAAACTTATATTGTAGAATCAGGTACCTATATTTTCGCAGGGTCCAAAGTTCGTGGTTTTCAAACATATCAGTTTTGTGGACACTTGATTTGGAGGATAAATATAATTCAACTAATCTACTTATACCAATTTTCACATCTTGTGGCATTCATGGATTGACCAAAATATCAAGAGATCCCTGAAGGATCTTGGTGCCCACCATTGTTTGATTTTTATTTGCTCTTTGAAAGTTGGATCTTTTCCCTTCTCTGTTTTTAATCTTACTGATAAGACATTTGAACATTCCTTTGCAGAAATAGCGGCCATAATATTCACCTGCCAAACACAAAATGGCCACCCGGAAGCCATTTGTTTCTTATGATCAGTTTCAAAATCAAACAAGCATAAGGAGAGACCAAAGGAAACATACGTATGAAATTTGAGAGATATCCATTAGGTACTTCAGCAGAAATAGCAGTTACAATCTTAACCAGGCAAAACCCAAGATGGCTTCCTGCAAGTCATTTTCCTTTTCTGATCAATCCCAATCTCAAACAGGCACAACTAGGGACCTAAAGCGCCCTATACATGAAATTTGAGAAAGGTCTTCATAGTAGTCCAGAAACAGCAATAAAAAACTTTCAAAGTCAAAATCCAAGATGGCCGTCTGTCGGCCATTTTGTTTTTCTGATCAGACTCAAAATTTAATTGGCAAAACTTGGGACCGAAAGAACCCTATAAATGAAATTTGAGTTGTCCTCAAGAAATAGTAATAACAAACTTTCGAAGTAAAAATATAAAGACGTCCGTCAGTCGGCCATTTTGTTTTTCTGATCAGTCCCAAAATCAAACTGGAACAACTTGGGACCAAGGGGAAGCTATATATGAAACTTAAGAAAGATCCACCATGTATTTTCAAAGTTAAAATTCAAGATGGATACCTTTTGGTCATTTTGTTTTTCTGATCAGACCCAAAATCAAACTGAATTTAAGAAAAATCCATAAAGTACTTCTCATGAAATATCGATAACAAACTACATTCAATAGTATTTTGTTTCAAGACAATGCTCATTTCTTCAATCTAATATGAATTAGGCGCTGCCTAAAAGCGAGCTCAAGTTGGTCAACAAGCTGCACATTTTGAACAGCCTGATCCGTGTCTGTTGTTCATTTCGCAAGATTTCAACAAAACATCTGCACAAATACAAATGTACCAATATATCATCATCATCATCATCATCACATCTTGTTGATCTTCTAGAAAACAATGTTTCAACATGATCAGTCGATGATTTGGTGGCACAGTTGTAACATACTTGTCTATCACCTAGCCGTCCGGGGTTCGATTAAAATAATTCCATACAAAGTATTAAAATTGAGAACTTCTGCTAAAGTACTAGCTTGATGCCTGTACAAAGTTTTGAGTAACAGGTAATTATCTTGAATGGTTTAAGAGAACTGGCCTGGAAAAAAAACAGAACTTTGTGATTTGGCCTATCTGTTTCCATGGTAACAGAGAAAGTATTTAAATGGTGAACTTCCCCAATAGCAAAGAATACTACAAGCCTAATAAGTGTAAAAAATTGAGCAATTATCTTGAATGGTTTCAGAGCATTGGCCCAGAAAAACTGAAATTTGTGATGAGGGTCATCGGTTTCAATGGTAACAGTAAATGTATTAATAAAGTCTTTGACAACATATCTAGTATTTAAATGGTGAACTTCCTCAATAGCAAAAAATACTACAAGCCTAATAAGTGTAAAAAATTGAGCAATTATCTTGAATGGTTTCAGAGCATTGGCCCAGAAAAACTGAAATTTGTGATGAGGGTCATCGGTTTCAATGGTAACAGTAAATGTATTAATAAAGTCTTTGACATCATATCTAGACTTAAAAATTGATAAAAAAAAAGTTTTCAAAATAAATGTACAAGAGTTTCCCTTTCAGAGTTACAGACATTGCAAAGAGGACTATATATCGATTTTGCTTTAAAAAAAAAGAGTTTGTAGTTAAAATATTGTGAAATACAATATAGTTTTGGTCGGATTTGTAACGGCGGTGGTTATATGTTTAACAAATTTTCATTTATTAACAACAGAATGTTCTCCACCATCGTTTTCTTTTCTCTTTTCTATTGAATGTTTTCGTTCGGTTAATTAACAAATCATAAAATGCTTTAGAACCTTCAGTTTTTAAGCAATGTTGACTTGTCTTGGTAGCAAAAAGAGGGTGGAGTTATAAACACTGTTGAGACTATTGTGTTATACATTGTAATCCAGAAAATCAATATAAATGTAAATGTTTAAATGAAATTCAAAAATCACAATATATTACATAAACTGCGTTTTTCTGGAAAAAACAAACTCACCAATAATAGTTATCTTATCATCGTGCCTTATAAGTGTCTGCTGGAAAATTTCTAAACATTCATATACTTGATCATAATTAATTTCAAACAGTTATCGAAAGAATATCCACATCTTGCAGAATTAATATTGTTAGAAGACAGGACAGGGTTTTCGCCAAATCGGTACCTTTCGCTGCTTTCGTGTAAGAGACGATGTTCTACGGAAAGTGACGAAAGTTCCCGAAGGTTAAACCGGAAATCAGGTACATCGGCGCGCAATCGTGCTCATATCTTGAATGGTTAAAATTGTAATTTTTCAATGAGATATTCGTTATATGCGTTTAAAACCATTAAAGTATATGTTTGCTAAATCCATTTGAATTATCTAAGACTTTTAGTATGATTTCATTTCCACATGAGAGCTTGAAACGACAATTTGTCGGTCAAAATCATTTTAATCCATTCAACGGGTCGGCAATTCTCATTGTGATGTTTGTGGGTAATGAAGTTTTCCGTTTAAAGTTGATCGTATGGGCAGTTCGTTGGAGTTGAATAACCACACACACAATACCTTAAAGCGCTCGCTGCGCTCGCTACTAGGATAGAAGGTTGCTTTCGACAAAGTAAAAGGCACTTCAATGTCCCAAACACTTGATCTTCTCCTTTAGTGAAAGCCAACCAAGTACATACCAACATGTCAACAGATGAAATTTGGCAAAATATGAACAAAAAACTGATTTGCAACGAGACTACTGAAAAAAATACCCACAAAATACTGTTCACAGATACAAATTGATAAATATCAATTTCAGAATACTCCATGGAGAAAATGCAGAAAACATGTTTTGTGAGCTTTACGCATCACCTTTGCTTCAACATTACGTGCAGAAATATCCATCTACAAGACATGCTCTACGCATCCAGGACAATGAATAAATGTCATTTAAAGGTAAAACGACACTTTATAAGGCATGCACCTACAGTAGTGCAAACATTATGTTTTGTCATCAACTGATAGCGAGCGCAGCGAGCGTTTTATGGTATTGTGTGTGTGTGTGATAATTCAACTCCCAACAACCTGCCCATATGATCAACTTTAAACGGAAGTGTGGCAGGAACTTCATTACCCACAATACAATTGCCGCAGCACGCAATGCGAACTGCCGACTCGTTGAATGGATTAAAAATTATTTTGACCGACAAAATATCGTTTTAAGCTCTCATGTAGAAATGAAATCATACTAAAAGTCTTAAATAATTCAGATGAATTTAACATATACTTTAATGGTTTGAAACGTATATAACAAATATCTCGTTGAAAAATTGCAATTTTAACCATTCAAGATTTGAGCTCGATTGTGCTCCGATGTACCTGATTTCCGGTTTACTGTTCGGGACCTTTCGTCACTTTCCGTGAACGAGACGACGTGTTTCTCGTTCACGAAAGTGACGTAAGGTCCCGATTTGACGAAAACCTCGCTCATCTCCTAACTATATCAATTCTGGAAGATGAGGATGTTCTTTCGATAACTAATTATGATAATGTTTTTGAATGTTTAGAAAATTTCCAGCAAACACTTATAAGGCACAATGATAAAATAACTGTAAGTGGTTGGGGGGGGCGGGGGGGGGGGGGGGTTCCAGAATAATGCAGTTTATGTAATATATTGTGGCTTTCATAAGAATTTTATTTAAACATATATATTTATATTGATTTTTCTTAATAACAATGTATAACAGAAAAGTCTCAACAGGGTTTATAACTTTACCCTCTTTTTGCTACCAGAACAAGTTAAAATTGCTTAAAAAACCGAAGGTTCTGAAGCATTTTATGATTTGTTAATGAACAGAACGAAAACTCTCAATAGCAAAGAGAAAAGAAAACGGCAGGAGAGAACATTGTGATTTTAATAATGAAAACTTGTTAAATATATAAGCACCACCTTTACAAATCCGACTAAAACTATAATATATTGTCTTTCACCGTATTTTGACAAAATCCTTTCTTTTTTTAAAGCAAAGATGATAGAAAGTCCTCTCTGCAATATCTGTAACTCTAAAAGGGAAACTCTTATGCATTTATTTTGAAGATCTTTTTTATCAATTGTTATAGTCTAGATATGTTGTCAGTGACTTTTTTAATACATTTATTGTTACCATTGAAACCGATGACCCTCATCAAAATTTCAGTTTTTCTGGGCCAATACTCTGACAAGGTAATTGATCAAAACTGTTTACACTTAATAAGCTAGTAGTCTCTTTTGCTATGGGGAAGATTGTCATTTAAATACTTTTTCTGTTACCATGGAAACATAGGCCAAACCACAAAACTCTTTTTTAAACCAGTTATCTTAAACCATGCAAGGTAATTACCCGATACTCAAAACATCGTACAGGCATCAAGCTAGTACTCTAGTAGAAGTTCTCTATTTCAATACTTTGTACAGGCATCAAGCTAGTACTATAATAGAAGTTCTCCAATTTCAACACTTTGTACAGGCATCAAGCTAAGTTCTCCATTTCAATATTTTGTATGGAACAATTAGAAATAACAAATAGAAATTAACTTGTTGTAATATTAATATATATATGATTGTGTGTTTTTCATTTAAACAGCTTCGCGAAGGGAAAGTGTCACATTTTGCGTTATCTTTTCGTCTTTTGTTTTGTTCTTCTTTGTCTGCCTTCATGTTATATGATTGTATGTGCATGACTTACTTACATATGGAAACTTTGTTATTTCAGCTTATAAAAATCACACTTGTTGTAAGCAAGACAGGGGTCTAACTTTGGGAGGAAACCTGTATCCTTTCTATCCCTTCGGGAAATCGAACCCCGAATGGCTAGGTGATAGACAAATGTGTTACAACTCTGCCACCAAACCACCGCCTGATCATGGTGATGCAATGTTTTCTAGAAGAAGATGTGTTGCTGCTGCTGATGATGATATATTGGTACATTTGTATGTGTCGATGTTTTGTTCAAATCTTGCGAAATATACAACAAATTAAAAAAAATAATAAAAACACGTTCAGTGCAAACATGGGTCAGGCTGTTCAAAATGTGCACTTTCTTGACTAACTTGCGCTCGTTTTTAGGCAGTGCCTACTTCATATTATCTTTATTGTCAAGGCTTCAGGCCAGGTCACCTACTTGTTTTGAAAACTCCAGCACTGATAAAATATGTTATTAAGCTAATACTGAAACTATCCCTGACATCAACTTCAGTGTCATTCTCGAGTATACTTGTGTGATATTATTGTTGCAGTATTTGGAAGTCCCACATTGCATATCCTCATATTAACATTTTAATCACACATTATTTCAATCATACAGTAATACACATACTATTACATACGGTATGAGAAAACAAGCTTAAAACTGACTTGGTATATATTCATGTACAAACTATTATTGGAGAAGCAGTGCGAATTCTGATGCTAGATAAAAAAAAAGATCCTAGAGGGATCTTGGCGCCCACCAAAGTTTGATCTTTATATGCACTTTGAAAGTTGGATCTTTTCCCTTCTTTTCTCTTCTCTTTTTTTGCTCTTAATCATAAGACATTTGAACATTCTTTTTGCAGAAATAAATGATAATGTTTACCTGCCAATACCAAATGGCCACCTGGAAGCCATATTGTTTCTTCACAAGGAGATCAAAGTCAAAATCTAAGATATCCGTCTGTCGGCCATTTTTATCTGATCAGTCCCAAAATCAAATAGGCACAACAAGGGACCAAGGGAAACCTACATATGTAATTTTAAAACCATCAATTAAGTCATTTTTATGAAATAGGGATAACAAACTTGCAAAGTCAAAATCAAAGATGGCTGCCTGTCAGCTACTTCGTTTTTCTGATCAGACCAAAAATCAAACTGGCACCACTAGGAACCTAGGGAAACCTACATATGAAATTTAAGAAGAATCCATCAAGTACTTCAAACTTTCAAAGTCAAAATGCAAGATGGCCGCCTTTCAGCCATATTGTTTTTCTGATCAGTCCCAAAATGACATGGGCACAACAAGAGATCAGGGGAAACCTACATATTAAATTTGAGAAAGATCCATTCCTGAGGCATTATGTAAATGAGGTTTGCTAAGGTTATTCCATATCTCCTTTTTCAGTTTATCACAAGTAGTGCTGATTTTGGTTATGCTGCTACAGGAATAGACCGTTTTTCCACAACAAGAAACAAGTTTCGAAGTAATTTTGAATAATGTACATAAACCATAACAGCATGAACAACCATTTGTAAAGACTGCGACACTTTCAACATTCACTGCCACAGAAATCATAATAGGAACAATTATACAAGAAACACACTTGATTATGTTTCTAATGTCCTGCTTCTTTAGTTTACATATTTTAAGTAAGTATCACTAAAACTGGTCTCTCCTTCTCTTCCAACAAAAAAAAAAAAAACTAAATTTACGATTTAGATTAATGACATGTAAACATCAAAGATGTTGTCATGTTTAAATATTTATGCATTGTGAAGTATCTTTTTTTCAATTCCTCCATTCACAAAATTCTATCAAATATAACATTTTAACTCCAAATTATCTGCATTGACCCCGGACAAAGAGAGAACTGTCTGATATTTTACAATACTCTGAAGTGAATAGAACAAGCCATAAAGAATTTGTAGACAGAACGTTTTCATCTGTAAAACACCTCAAAAACAATAATTCATTAATCTATACTGTGTGTTCAGATGTCAATCCTAGGTTTATTGGATTTGCACTTTTTACTTTATGAGAAACTGAGCTAAACGTCCAGCTTCTCAGCATGCCTAATTTTCAGGATTGCTGGACTGTAAAATCTGGAAGATATCTTGCAAATGACAGGTGTGTTGAATTGTCCGCTGTGATATCTAGCTTTGTACTAAGTTTTGTTTTGAACAATGGATCTAAATGTAAAACTTTAAAATGTTAACAATGCCGCCATCGACACCAGAAAAGTAACACCATAGTCTAGATTAATGAAGCCAAAATGAAGTGACAATCTTAGGCTACAGCATTCCCCATTCTCTCAATCCTGCCTCTTATCTAACAGATGGTCAGTATAAATTTGACCCCTGACATTCCCCTCCCCACCCCTACCTCCTCAAAAAAAAAAAAAAAAAAAAAGTTTCACATCGACATACAGAATATCAAACTCAAAACCGATACAAAATGACAATAATACAATACAGGTAGACTGTCTGATTTCTAATGCTCTGTTGCTTTGTTCCCCATTACTGGTTGAATTTCATCAAATGAATGGAAACATCAGTATTTTGTTAAAAATAATTAAACTTGATCAAACAGTTAAAAACTTCAAATATACTAAAAGCAATCATAAGACAGTGCAGTAGGATTTCTGGATCATGTAGTACTGGTACTTTTTGCTGACTAGGTAAATATTATCCACACAAACTCATTAAAATTGTCTGTCAACCAGTGAGCCGACCTGTCTTCTCAGATTCAGCCAAAGCCTTCTACCATTATATCTGGAATCAGAAAACTGCCCCACACTCATAATTTACACAATACTAAATACATTTGATTGTTCCATGGCTTCTAAAAGATGGTGCATTACAAATTAATCCATATTCCCTAGTTTAGGTTCTGCCCTTTAATCCACATGTAATTATCATACCAATATGTGTCATCCTCAGACAAAATCCCTTTAGCAGAAAAATTGCCCAAACCTTCTTCACAGTTTAAACTCTTGTGGTCATTCGGAATATTCGATTTATTAGAGACATACAGTGCATCATGACCTCCTACATATTGTAGTAAATGTACACCACAGACGAAACCAGCTGTTCTAAAAAACAACTGTTTCCTGCATGGAAAGCAACATAATCCATCATGTGAAATGACATGGAAAGCAACATAATCCATCATGTGAAATGATATGGAAAGCAACATAATCCATCATACGAAATGACATGGAAAGCAACATAATCTGTCATGTGAAATGAGATGGAAAGCAACATAATCTGTCATGTGAAATGACATGAAAAGCAACATAATCCATCAAGTGAAATGAAATGGAAAGCAACATAATCCATCATGTGAAATGACATGGAAAGCAACATAATCCATCATGTGAAATGAGATGGAAAGCAACATAATCTGTCATGTGAAATGAAATGAAAAGCAACATAATCCATCATGTGAAATGAAATGGAAAGCAACATAATCCATCATGTGAAATGACATGGAAAGCAACATAATCTGTCATGTGAAATGACATGGAAAGCAACATAATCTGTCATGTGAAATGACATGGAAAGCAACATAATCCATCATACGAAATGAGATGGAAAACAACATAATCTGTCATGTGAAATGAGATGGAAAGCAACATAAACTGTCATGTGAAATGAGATGGAAAGCAACATAATCTGTCATGTGAAATGACATGAAAAGCAACATAATCTGTCATGTGAAATTACATGAGAAGCAACATAATCCATCATGTGAAATGAGATGGAAAGCAACGTAATCTGTCATTTGAAATGAGATGGAAAGCAACATAATCTGTCATGTGAAATGACATGGAAAGCAACATATTCTGTCATGTGAAATGGTCTCCATAATGGCAGTAAACAATCTTTACACATCCTATAATAGACTGGCACAGCATCATTTATCGATAGCATTCAGTAAATCAGAATTTCCTTATAGACTGGATATACTGTTATTTAAATGGTGAAAGATTGTATAAAAGACATACAAATGAATAGCACCTTTCTATACAAATTCAGGCTTAGATACAATAGTGCCAAACAATGAATTAAAACTGTCATATATAGCTGTTCCATCCTTCTAGGACTCGTCAGTGATGCTACATCATACAGCTGTTCCGTCCTTCTAGGACTCGTCAGTGATGTTACATCATACAGTTGATGCTACATCATACAGCTGTTCCGTCCTTCTAGGACTCGTCAGTGATGTTACATCATATAGCTGATGCTACATCATACAGCTGTTTTGTCCTTCTAGGACTCGTCAGTGATGTTACATCATATAGCTGTTCCATCCTTCTAGGACTCGTCAGTGATGCTAAAGGCTTAGATTTTGAAGCCAGAGAGGTGACTGCGGAAAGTCTAAAGTGGTCGAAAGATAAGTCAAATTCTAGACGGGAAGGTGCACTACTCCCGAAAAATACATTTCACACTTGCATCCTTTAATAATGCCTATAACAATAATGACATGATAATGAAATACTTTCAGTATTTTCAACGTTAACTTTCACTCGATGTCAAAGTGTGAATAAAGACAGCCCTCTGGTTATTAAAGAGAAAGCATGAATGAGTATGTGAACCATTTCATATACAAAAAATCCCTGCAGTTTTAAGAGACGGTCTGTTACTCTTGGAATATTTATAAAACGTATCCCATCATTAAACTAATTTGTATAGGTGACTATATATTGATACTAAAGTGCTGCTGAAACTTTTTATGAAGTCTTGTTGCAACTACTGTCCACGTTCCTGGTGGACCTTACTAGAAAAACTAGTACATGTAGTTGGTGTTGGATTCTGGCTCTAGAGCTACACATACAAATGCCTGTCGATTGAATCAAGATTTTTAAAGCATCTGTAACGAATGAACATTGAAATTAAGCAAATTATTTGGGCAACTATAGGAATTATGAAATCAATGTATTCAGAAGTTTTTCTATATCCTTGTGAAGGGAAACCAAATGGTGGAAGCTTGGATGTACATCATTAATAGGATATTCACAGAAAATGTCTCGATAGAATCATAGCCTAAAATTCTCACAGACGTCATCAAAAAATTACTTAAAGAAACTACAACCCTGTATAGGAGATTATTGAGCCATGTCAAAGAAATAGAAAAATGTCAGTATGTTCTCTTTTTTCAAACTTGCATTTGAAAATGTTTTCAATTCGAACAGCAATTGGCAAATAATGAGTACATACATCTAGTGTAAAATAAACATGATGAATTGTTTAATGTTTCTTGGCACTGTGCTGCTTAAAATAGCAAGAGATTCATCTACCAGTGCATGCTTCATGCTAACAAACAAATATATTCTCCATCAATTTCAAGCATTTTTACAGAAAAACTAGATATTTCTATATTGTATTCGACAGGTAAGCACAACGCATGGTTATTTGTAACAACAAATGTTCCATGTTCCTTTGAAATTAATGCATGAAAAAATGAACACAGCTTTTTTTTATACTTATAGATATTGAATACACATTTTTATTTCATATTGTTGTTATTTGTGTTCTGTCACATTTTGACCATCTCGTTTTACTGACAGAATTAGTGTTTGATAATATGCAAAAGAAGAACTTTCCCTTTTTCATTCCAATTGTGTGTTTACCAAGTCGATTACAGTACTGTGGAATAAATAAACAGGAAATAAAAGAGAAACAAGAAGTCAGTCATGCATGAAATTTGTATTTGGAACAAAGACAAGACGGGTAAGCTGTGATTATGTAAGGGTTTTACAGTATTAAATACTTAACAATGTGGTATTAACAAGAACATCAAAGTATGATATATTTATAATCTCATGCTATACTCAATACTTTACAATATGGTTTCACAGCATAACACAATCCTGAAATCATGTTTTTTTATCATAATCATATGGTAATCGACCATTTTATGAGAATGCACTTATTTAATAACAAACCAAATAATGACCATTCATATTGACATACTTTATGTTAATTAATATCTGTGTCCCTGTAAAACATTCTTACTAAACCTTTTCTCTGAACCCCATTTTGAAATAATGTTAGGTCCCATTGTGTTCATGCAATATTAATTGGATAACTGAGTTATATTGTGAAACCAAATGCATTACCATTCACCATGAAGTGTATCTAGAGCAACTTATACAGTGGTGATATATATGTATATATACAGTTGCAAGCTACCAAGACTCACTCAAACTATAAAGCAATTTCAAGCAAGGAAAAGAAAACATTCAGGAGATGCTGCAGCCAACACCAAATTACAAGAAAAATATTACAGACAACATGTGTTGATACTATTAAAGTCCTTAATTCACAGAAAACATATTCAAGTCTGAAATCTGAGATATATATTGTAAATTGAGTATCAAATTTGATAATAAAATACAAAATATATCCACTATTAAGTAGTACCGAGTACATGTCAATAAGCCCGCTAGGGGGCAGCACAAATTGTGTGATAAATTAAGTAACCTACAGCGTAATTTAATGTCATTTGCTTAAAAATAAATTTCCTTATGTAAACATGTATATCCATCATTTTCTAACAGTGATTTCTTCTCAAACATATCAGCATTACCTTCCCTAAAATACCCTGAATAATGCGCAATATGTAGAAAACATTTTACTCTTAAAAAAACAGCACTCTTCAGACTTATCAACGATGCTGTGAAAACAACACTGTGTCGTGTTAAGCTGCAAACATGAATACAATTAAATGTGGCTAAGGGTGGACGTTTACACGAAAAGGTAGTAGTATAGAGTGATACACAAAAACATACTATCATAATATCATATACTGGGTAGGATGGAATGTGTGTAATTAATAGCTTAGATTGATACAACACACTACTATAGTGAAGGCAAGCAAAGGTGTATATATATCATCATGCTGTGCGATATATTCTGGTATAAGTATACATTTACAATGAAATGAAATAAAACTTTAATTTAGCAAAGATTAGCCAAAGCTAAATCAAGAAAATGACTGAATCCCTTTACATATGAAAGCAATTAATAATTATTTTTAACATTTACAATTATACTTAAATCAATATCTGCAAAGGACATGAAATTCTCTCTTAAGTATTTAGAAATTGGCAAGTAGGCAATGTGTGGGAGAAAACAAGTGCACATGCAATAAAACATAAACATCTTTGTGACTAAATCTATAAATATCAAGATATAAAGTCCTTGTAAATGTATACTAAGACTACATTGTAATGTGTCAATTTAAAAACAAAAAAATAAATAATATGCAAAACAAGCTATCAATTTGCATTGATAAAAAAATATTCAAACTCTGAAAAACAACAACGCAAATCTGAAAAACAAAACAATGAAAGTCTGAAAAAACCCAACAAACATCTACTTTAAAAACACTAAATAAATTAATGGAAAATTACAAGAGATATTTTTGAATTGATGCTACTTTTTAAGTATAAGTTGTTCATTTTTATCTGTATATATTTATTTCAGGAATTTAAAGGTAAAATAACAAATTGGTAATGCCAGTCAATTTGGAAATGTTAATCTTCACAATCACAAAGCAAAAATGGAATCTTTGTATTTTCAACACTACAAACTTTAAAAATAAGCATTTATATCAATGTGATAAAAAAGTTTTAGTCATACAATTAAAGGGGAAACCTGGTATGTTAACAATAAGGAAATTTCAAAATTAAATCTGAAATGTCTAAAATCCTCTTTATGACAAAGGAACTTGAGATTTAATTTTCATTATTATTCTCATTTAGCGGTAAACCTAAAAATAAAGATTTATGTTTATACTTTTTAAAATGTATGCTATATGTTAGTAAAAAGACAGAATTCTACATGTATGTTGCAAGCTTTTTTATTTTTGGCAAGGTCAACCTCCATCTGTCTCGGTAGGTTTGCTCTATAAATAGTGTATTTCCTGTGAATGAAGTGACAAGACTAGAAGACGATGACAAATTTGTATCCACAATGTGCCATCCTCCATTTCTCAATGTTTCCGCAAGTCTGAGTCTCACGTTAGCACCATTGAGTTGAAGCTCAACATAATCATACCCTTCATTCTTCTGTAACTTTTCTGAGGCTCCTTCACCGACTAATTCTGAAGGCAAAGAAAGAATGACATCTTTTCTTCCAGCAAGAACTGTTTTCACCCTGGAGTTGTTTGAAGGCATTGTAGCAGTTGTGCCTGTCCGAACCTCTATCACTTCTACATAGAAGTGAGTCATGAGATCATCTCTTTGCCTTTCATCTCGTAACATATTGATAGCTTCAATCAGCGGCTGTACCTGATAGAAATCTGCTTCTACAGCTAGTAAATCAAAGTCTTTGAAATCATTTGGAAGACTAAGCTTTGATGAACGTAAGAAGTTGAGGATGTATTTGAACATTTCTCCATCTCTGTCAATGAAAGGCCTTCCCTTTTGATCTGTTGTTGACATCATGCTCCCCATGAACATGGCCCCTAACATAGAGTCGCGGTACTTACATAAGGTTGCTCTGGTCGTTGTGTACATAACTCCACCAACATTCAGGTGAATTAATTCTGTGTGATCCATTTCTACTTTTTATTCCACTGATCTTTGGCAGAATGTTACCTTATTTTATCATACTTCTCCTCGGGTACATTGGCGATGTCTTCCTTACCTATAAAGAAGTTAGAATATAAGGCAGTTCTTCTTAAGCTGTAAACAGGTTTATAACAATGATCCCTTATTTATCTTATGTTTCCTATCTTTTTGACAATATTTTTAATGATTATTTTCAAAATGTGATTAGAACAAGCTTAGCAGAATAAAGACAATGTGTTCCTTTTGATAGATATTACTACTATAACAGTCACAGAGGTCTTCATCTTCTTAAAGAAAAAAAAAAAAAAAAAGATACAACACTGCTTTTTGTGAAGGGAATTACACACGTAACAGAAACTTAGGAAGGTATGATTTGATACTGGAACTAGACAATGACATATGTCTGTACAGCCTGGGATAATGAACCATTCTCAGTGTTACTAGCAGACAAAGCTACCAGTTGCAGCTCCAAGAATTATGAAGAAGAGGTGTAGGTATAAGGAAAATGACATGAAAAAGGTTGTAATGCACATGACCCTTGTTTTGACCCTTTAACCTTTGTTTTAGCTGGCAGTGACCTGATATTTTACTCTGAGAGGTTAACAATACTACTCCACTGGATACCCGACAAATGATTGGCTGTGTAGCTTCTGCTTTATATTCTACTTATAGTGATACAGAATCATTAAAAAGAAAGATTGTTTAATTCTATTTGTTAAAGAGTGCAGTCCCCCTGATTAACATCTGAAGTCCAGACTGGGATAAACAATATGTAAATAATTCAATCGTAAACACCAGAGTGAATCCTGCAAATAAGCCTCAATAAACCAATAAAAACATCTAAATTAGATTATACTCCCCAAACTAACCCCAAACAGTCAATCTCAGTAGTGTTAATGACTTTTTACAAGTTTTGGTGATATTGGAAGTTGAAGATATCACCATTCAACGTAAGTGTTATATAAACCACAGATTACAAACTATAATGATAAAATTTGTTGAAAACAAAACTGGCTCCTTTGAACTGTTTATATAGCTAGTGTTGTCTTTGAAAAAACAAAAATGTATCAAATAAATAACATCTGTTTCAAACTTATTGAATAAGTCAAAGTGAATCCATATCACAAGTTTCACACCAGTTTAGTGTAGTGTTGTTGTTTTTTTATATATAACTTTTACTGTAAACTGTATAATACTGCACAATATCAAAAGCTATTTATTTGAAAAAAACTGATTGATAAACTATAAATATTACCTTCATGGCCATTGTCTTCAACATACCATTAAAGCCAGTTACTTTGTGTATCAATACAAAAAAGATCTGAAATGGGATTCCCACATAACAAGAAGATCTGCATTGGCCACACTTATTCCATAGATGCAATGTTGCCCATCTTATTCTAACGTATAAAATTTCATGTAACCTTGTTACTGTAAATAAAAACCAAAGATCCGTCAGATTTGACTCTCTTATCACTTTTCCTTCCAAATAATTTACAGTAGAACTGACTGTCGGAAACACTCCTTCTCTGGATCTATCCCAGAATGGAACATACTTCCACCAGATCTTGTCATAGCTGACTGTGTGAGACACCAGGCCTTGAATTTAAGGCTTTTTACTGGCTATTTGCAAGTAGAAATCCAAGAATTGCCAGTAAAAAAAATAATGACTAGCTTTTTTCAGCAAGTGGATTCAGCAGATGCAAACTGTAAGTGCCTGTGTATTCCTAACATTTCACAGAATTAAATTGTTTTGATTTTCATAGTGTAAATATTGGGACAAAGCAGTTCTTCTATAATGTTGATATATATTGGATGAAGAAAGTTAATACATTATAGATCACAAAACAAAACACATTATCTGAACATGGAGATTTGCGATAATAGCAAGTAAAAAGTCATTTTAGCAAGTACAAATTTAAGGCACTTGCTCTTTTCAGCAAGTGACAAAAAATGTCAAATTCGAGGCCTGGACACTTCAAAACCAGCCTCCTATCTTGTATATTGTACACACCATTTATATCGATACAATCTTCAGTATGTTGAAAAAGGTCTATTAACGTGAAGATGTTTACTAAAAATTGATAGTATTAAAACTCAAAGGGAATTATAGCTCAGATCCATGCTCAAGGGGAGTAACTCGTTGAAACATTTTCATTTCAGTGCAATTCACAGGATAGAGAAAATACTCATGGTATTAACTGCGTAAATAACCTCTCTTTCATTCTATTAAGCCTTATTTTTTAGTTTTAGGTTGCTTTCTACCACACATACCCTGAGTCCAGTAAGAATTCTTAGCGTGAAAGTTAACCAGTTACGAGTTCTGCTTCCAGTAATAGAAAAATGCCAGTGTTACTGTCTGATTGTTTCTAAGTCAATTCTCACCTGATCTGACAAAACAATATTCGGTCTTACACCATTTCGATATCCAACTGTTCACTTGCATCCTAGCATCTTCGTTTTTTGGAGTTGCTATTCTAGGCATATACAATAAAAATAAGGAGGAAGTTAAACAAATTATTTAAAATAAAAACCATCAACGAACAAATATCCGGCCGATGAAAAACTTTCCCAGTCGATGACGGTAATCTGCTACTATTGTAGCATCTTATCTTTATTTCAAATGAAATTGTATTTTTGGATGAATTATTTTTTGACTCTGTACGCGACCACGGATATCACAAGATCAAAGCAGACAGCCATTTCTGGAAAATACAACCACGTACACTAATTTACCGTCCTTTCGTTTCAGTTAGCGTTTGATATTGAAAAGAAATGAATTGATATGAAAGCACGGGATTGTCATCGCATTTTAACACAGCTATCGTCAACATTTTCTTAAGAGCTTTTAATTTTTTTCAATCCATGTGATAAATCACAAGACATCGACAATCATCCTCGCATTCACTAATGGATATCACAATATCCTTTCGTATATGTTATTTTTATGATCTTGAAAATCAACATTATAATCGACCACACAATGCATGCAGCCATTACACATATAACGAAATACATTCATCATCCTCCACACATGCGAGATGTAGTTTTATGGCGATTGTTGAAAAGCATGGGCTTACAGAAGTTAAAAGCTGAAGATGACATCTTGCTCGATAACATTCCTGCTTGTTCTGTTGTTGTTTTACATGTATGGGTGAAGCGAAAGACGCTCACTCTTTCGGAACACATGGGTATATTCTCCTTACACTATTTTCAGGGGTCTCTGTGTAAATCATTCTTTTGACCATTTTTGTCCTATTTTTATGGGAAGTTTGGACTGAAACTGTTGATATATTTATATTTTCTTTTTTTAAAGTTGTATAAATAATCGGATTATAAAATAACCATTCCTCAACTTTGAGACCGTTTACTGTTCAAAAGTACTTGTATCAGGCCACCGTGCATGACTATCAGTAGTTATAAATCTACATCTGTCCAACAGTTTGAAATGGAATCAAGCCGTTCCCATGTACTGAAAATTACCCTTCTAACTTACATTTCCGTGTCTCTATTATTCCTTAATCAATTAATTTTAAATAGACATGTTTTTGTGCTGTGATTTTTATTTGGAAAGGGACATGGAAAATTTTGTTCAGTAACAATAAAATCTTTTTGAAATTAAACTTATTTTCAGAAAATAAACGCTTTGTTTTGTGAGTCTGTTGTAATAACAGATTTTTGAAATCCACGATGAAATATTTAGTGAAATTGTTGTTGAGATCATCACTGTATATGCTATATTCACAACTGAATGAAAAACATCCATTAGAAGATAAGGGTGACATCTTATGTCTTAGTTTAACTTAAACAACCTTGAGCATTATTTCACTGGCATTAAGGAAAATGTCATAACTAGTTCGTTGGTATTGTGGAAGTATGGAGCAATGTTAGTCATGCATTTACCAAAATTGCATAAGATATATTATTTATCATGATTAGGATGCAATGTATATTGTAAAGATATAAGACATCTTATTTGTCATCAATAAGACATCTTGTAAAAGATATAAGATATTGTATAAACTTTTGGATAATATATATTAAGATTTGAAATAAGACATCTGATAAGTATATAATATACATGAATAAGATAGCTTAGATAATTTGGTTAAAAAGTGAATCAACGTTGATCTGTAAATAAATGCTAACAGGTTGTTGCCGGTGGTGTTGATATAGCCATTAGACACACCATGACGATTATTATAGCGGTGTGTTCCCTTTACGCCAACTTTCTTAAAAACACATATGGCAGTTGGTGTTGTTTTTACCATTTAAGTCAACAAAATTGGGGTACCTCATGGGGGCTCTGGGGCTACTGTGGAGTAGTTACCTGTGACTTAATAATATTTAGCCATAAATGGGGATATTTTCAGATTTTGAATTGAGAATTAAATTGAAATGTTAGGAAAAAAAGATTTGTTTGAATGGTATATTATTTAAATTTAAGGAGAAAAAAGAATTATTTGAAATTTATTTTGTTCAATAAAAAAAAAAAGAATTATTTGAAAATTATTTTATTTAACAATAGAAAAAAATACATTATTACTTATCACACTGAACACTCCAAGCCAACTGCACTCTGTATAAATACAGCGACTGCATCATACTTTATATTCATACTTTCACACCATTTATTGTTACATTTAGTTGTTTAAACTACTGTAGCACAGATTATAACTGATGATGAGAAGTCCAAGCTGATAACCTGAATACTTATCACACTGAACACTCCAAGCCAACTGCACTCTGTATAAATACAGCGACTGCATCATACTTTACATTCATAGTGAAACACTCATATCAAGTAACATGGCAAACGCACAGCTGAATTTGAAGTTCGTAATTTACAAGAAAGGGGGTCAGAATTTAGCCTATAATGGTTTCATCTACAGAATCATACGCAGAAATGGTGAAAAATCTTGTCGAGGATCCCTCTCTGCCCTTAACAACATACCAGTTGCTTTTGGAAGACAGGAACACAACCATCCAACAGATCATGCAGAAGTTGTAGCACAGCAGATCAGAAACAGCATCACCAAGTGATATCTTGAAGAAGTCGGACCCATACCAGCAATATACAAAGAAGAACTCCACAAGCTCCGAGATGAAGAATGGGATGAAGACTGCAAAGCGGTGGTACAGCGACTGCCTACCTTCAATACAGCCAAGTCGTCACTCTACAGAGCCCGCCGAAAGGAAATCCCAGCGCTACCAAAGATTCTTTCTGACATCAGACTGGAAGGGAAGTGGACAAAAACATCAACCGGAGACAGATTTCTTCGTTTTGACGACGGAGACCAGCAGAACCGAATTATAGCCTTCGCCACTACGGAGAACCTACGATATCTCTCAACTGCCGACACATTCTACTGTGATGGAACATTTTACACGTTCCCGAGCGTGTTTCATCAGATCTACAGCATCCATGTGGTTATTGATGGAAGGATGACGCCAGTCGTATTTGCGCTACTACCAGGAAAGAGTCAAAGAATCTACACTCGATTGTTTACCCTACTCAAGGAACACATGACTCAACTGTACCTGCCTTTCGCCCCAGCCCATGCATTCGCCGACTTTGAAGTAGCAGTACACAACGCCATTCGCCAGAGATTCCCAGGAATCACCATGAAAGGCTATTTTTTTCCATTTCATCCAGAGTGTATGGAAAAAAGCACAGACAACTGGACTGCAAATCTCTATACCGGGACAACGAAGATGTTAGGGCCCTTATCCGCCGTGCAGCTGTTCTACCACTGGTACCCATGGACTGCATAGAAGACGTATGGTTACAGACACTAGAAGACCTAGAAGACGCTGAAATACCACAGAACACAACACCTTTCACAGACTATGTTACAGAGCAGTGGGTGGAAGGAGACAGACCGTTGTGGAATCACTTCCAAACAGATGGACCACGAACAACAAACAACCTAGAAGCCTGGCACGGGAAACTAAAGAAGAAGGTGAAACACGCTCATCCGACTATATTTGCCATCATACAGACATTCAATGCCGACGTCATCAACAGAATGCAGAGAGAAGCTGGAGGAACCACCCGACCGCGTGCGAAGAAGTACTGCAACATTGACCCCCGCCTTACAACACTGAAAGAAAGATACGGAAACGGAACCACTGACCTGATGACCTACGCTGATTCAGCATCACATCTACTTCATCTTGGATAAATAGACTCTGTGCTTTATGTGAATATTAATTAGTGCTACATACGTGTTTATGAGCATTCTAATAATTAGTGGTGTTAGGTATTTAATTTATGAAAATAGTGCTTGTATATCAAATATTGAAAATTGAAAATCAATTGATAAAATTTAGTTTAGTATGTATATGTTGAATTTAGTGCTACATTATAAAACTAAAAATAAAAAAGTGATTTCTGCGCTTAATTTAAATGATAATATGCTTATTATTGTTTATTAATTGTAATCTTCATATGGTCTATCATTAATGTCATATCAATAAAATAAATCAAATCTATTAAGTCTATATTATGTCTGAATTTCTTATTACTTACCTTAAAAACTGTTACAAGTATTTATCAGATATACCTGAGTTTACCTGTATACCACCCCAAGTACCCCTTCTTGGGGCCCCTCAATTATCTTGAACAATAGAAAACAATCCCTTTGATGTTCTGCAGAGTTGGCGTAAAGGGTTGTTGGTGAACGTGTCTCGGGAAAAACAATTGTGTACTGTAATGTATTACAGATAATTATATACGATTTCATAAAGGCCACAAAAGAACCTTTCATTAGACAAAAGCAACAACATCGAATATTCATATATGACATAGTTAAATCTGCTTTTAGTAATGGAACCTATTTTTAAACGCGTTATTTGTCGTTGTTGTCAAACCGGTAGAGGGGGCTTTTAAGTGTAAATACCTCGCTTCTTTAACAAAAAATGATAATGTTACAAACTTTTTTAATTTACCAAACGACGTCTTAGATAAGCTACATCGGACCATAATATCTTGATGTTTTTTTTATCTTATATCTATAGAAAATAGCATAAATCATGCAAAATGTTGAAGCCGCTTCTAAAAGCCATCCACGTGCCTGATCAGGTTAACAGGCTGTGAATATTTAAACAGCGGTACCACTCCCAAGTACCTCTGATGATTACGAAATAAAGAGGGGAAAAACGATTTTTAAAATAATTATTTTTAGCCTTGATGTAGATTTATAGTATAATTAATCTCCTTTTCAATGTGAACCTATATATATAAAATGTATGTATATGTAAATTATCCTTAATCCTATTTTACATGATAATTCTACATCATGATGCTCTTGTTCACAACACTAGCTAGGAGTTTTTTAAAATGTAGAATGTCATGCTCAAATAGTTACGAAACACAAATTTGTGTGTGTGTGTGTGTGTGTGTGTGTGTGTGTTTTTTTTTTATCTGAAGGTATGGATTCCTTTCAAGGTCGTTATGTATCGAGATTCCTTCGCTATATTTGAATCGCCATTACGTACGAAGGGAGATAACCCTAATTAGTAAACCTTCACGTAGTGCCATAGATCAGAATACAATGGGGTTCTCCTTTTGACAACTAATACATTGATATCAGACATTTTAAGCTGCTCTTCCACTAGTTAGATTTTAATAATAATGAGAAATTAAAAATATATACTGGTATCAGCAAGTAAGAATGTTACATTGATTCAATGATTACCATAATCTATCGTAATCGTGTTTGAGGTCGTTAGTAAGGCACAGGGGCCAACAAATTAGGCACACCGTGGGAGTGTTTTCGTGTGTTAGCAATTCTTTATTTTACATTTCCTAGAACTCGATAAAGTGTAATCAGAAGTACATGTGGTAGATAAGATAATCCGATTCGTGTGCAAATACGATATATAAAAAGGAAAAGATTTATTTAAAAGAAAAAAATAATGTCTTATTTATAAGTTTTTGAATTAAAACTCCCCAATGAGAGTATTTTTTTAAATGTCCGTTTTAACGTTATGAGAACATAACAAGATGAACATTTCAATTTAACCGATTGTGATATTAGTAGACTAAAAGTCAATGACATGGAATATCGATTAAATTGATATGTTTGCGTTGACAATAACAGTATATTTTGAAAACTCTGAGATGAATGAAGCACACATTTCAATTGATAAGATTCATAAATGACATATTTTAACGTCCGAGTTAATATTCTTCCGGAAAAATATTGAACTTGTCTTTTTGTACAAAGTGAAAGGGGTGACGAAAGAGAGAAAAATGATTAAAGCGATGTGATAAAAGAGAGAACAAAGATGAAAGGGATGTGAGGAGAGGAAGGACAAAGATGAAAGAGAGATGATGAAAGAGAGGACAAAGATGAAAGGGAGGTGAGGAGAGGAAGGACAAAGATGAAAGAGAGATGATGAAAGAGAGAACAAAGATGAAAGGGATGTGATTAGAGAAAGGATAAAGATGAAAGGGATGTGATTAGAGAAAGGACAAAGATGAAAGGGATGTGAGGAGAGAAAGGACAAAGATGAAAGGGATGTGATTAGAGAAAGGACAAAGATGAAAGGGATGTGATTAGAGAAAGGACAAAGATGAAAGGGATGTGAGGAGAGAAAGGACAAAGATGAAAGGGAGGTGATGAGGGATAGAACAAAGACCATGATATGAACAAAAGTTCACGAAAGAGCGTCTCTGTATTTCTATATGATATATTATATTATAACTGTTAAAGGAGAGATATCATTCTCTTGTATGTACCTACGGGTATTTATTTTCTGATTTACTGAATTGGCTTCAATTTGAATGGATAGTTACAAAACCATTGCAAGGGAGCACCAGCAAATAATAACATCGAATTTCTGATCGTCGAGTTTGGGTTTTAGTGTTATTACAACATGCTATTGGTATATTGGAACAAATTGTCCCCCCCTCTCTCTCTCTCTCTGTCTACCTCTCTCTCTCTCTGTCTCTCTGTCTCTCTCTCTGTCTCCCTCTCTGTCTCCCTCTCTGTCTCCCTCTCTGTCTCTCTCTGTCTCTCTCTCTGTCTCCCTCTCTCTCTGTCACTCTCTCTGTCTGTCTCTCTCTGTCTCTCTCTGTCTCTCTCTCTCTCTCTCTCTCTCTCTCTCTCTCTCTCTCTCTGTGTCTCTGTGTCTCTGCCTCTCTCTCTCTCTCTCTTTCTCTCTCTCTTTCTCTCTGTGTCTCTCTCTCTCTCTCTGTCTCTGTCTCTCTCTCTCTCTCTCCCTCTCTCTCTACCTCTCTCTCCCTCTGTCTCTCTGTCTCTCTCTTATACGGGATTGAGTGCCTTGCCCAGTCATTCAATTCCACGTTTAGATATATTGCTGATGTCGTGTCTGTAGATAATAAGAAATGCATTGACTATGTCCATATCATACATATACCCAACAGGGTTGGACACCAGTCACATGACATTCTCTTCCTCAGTCGTCACTTACCTCCATCATTTCCTAAAAACAACCCGATGTCAACAGCTTTCTACCAAGCTGTATAATAAACCGTAGATTCCAATTTGTTTTATTTCTAGATAGTAACGACTGTGCTTCCCAAACCTTTGGTGTTAACATGTCGCAGTTGACCAAATATTGAAAGTCTTGTTCCTAATATCATGGTTTTTGTTCAATTTGACAATTGAACTCACAGAGTTTCAAGAGATGAAAGTCAATGAAGATGATGTTTTATAGCCTTAACTATTATCTCGTTGGGATTTTGTTATTTCCGTGAGCAAAATGAAGCTGGACGTTTCGATGCACGCTGATATGCCTAGTGGTGTTGTTGTTATCAGCATTGTTGCCATTTGGAAGCGTGATGTTACTTACTTAAATCGACCAAGATTTTAATGGAAACTAACTCTTCTGGCACACCTGGTCTTATTCTTTTTATACTTTCTAATGGGTCGTCATACAAATCCCTCATTTGTTCGTTTCAGTACCAATTAATGTTCTGTTAACATGTCGGTTTTTTCTTTGTTACTTTAATTACACAATATACATAAAAAAACAGATAAACTTATCAACTGATGTTTTATTTTACCATAATTAACATTCTATATATACACTCAGGTTAGTCTGATATCGACAGAATCATCAGAAATAGTACGTATTGACACTAAAGTAGGGAATATCTTTAAAACACATTCTATCACATAGCGTAATGTGCTCAATAAAATATTTCTCTTCTTTGGAATATTCAATATATTTTTATATCCATTGATGATTTTATGATTAAAAAAACAGCAGCATTTGAAAATGACATAACATCACTAGATTAATTTGTAAGTATGTATACCTTTCATAAACTGATCTAATCCCACCTGTGTTAAATACACTCCGGTTGTTCGGTGGCGCAGCGGTAACGCACTCGCCTTTCCGAAGTTCGATTCCCGGAACGGACGTGAAATGGTAAGGGGTCCGGGTCAGCAAGAGTGATTATGACAAGTGGATATAACTTTGTTTCGTAATTGTTGTAAAATGAATAAAGCTTAAAATTTAGAGAAATCTAACTTCTATAGAGATTATGTTTTCACAAAATCAGTTTAAGTCATTGAATGCAAGACTAGTAGTTTTCTTAAAGTCTGCTTCATATAAAATGATTGATTCCGCATAAATGATGATTATAATCAAACACATTCAAAACATCGAAACTTAAACCATACAGTGGATGATGATAAATTTTAATCCTGACAATGAAATTAAAACGGACGACTATCACAGAATCATTGCTTAATTGCAAGATCTTCCGTAAGAATAGAATGTACTCTATCATGTGAAATCTCAACTGTACTGGCTATATATCTCTCTGTCAACCATAACAAAATCACGGAGTCGTAGCTTAGAACTGAACATATTCTGAATGTTTCTGATTAATTTGAAAAAAATCAAAGAAGGGTTTATATTCCGAACCACGGTATCACTTATGAAGGATTGTTAGAAAGACAATGAAAGAAACATTCAGCGAAGGTTATGAACTCCTTCTTGATCAAATTACGTGATAGAAATGTCAACTTTTCTCTGCCCACACACACACACACACACACACACACAACACACCCTCACACACACACACACACACACACACACACACACACAAACACACACACAATGCTAGACATTAGAAATTATTGGCTTCGAGAAAGTCTGCAAAATATTTTGCTTCAAGAAGATTTACAAGTTTTATTTAAATTACTACTAACTCACAACCCACGCGTCATTTCCAAATGTGTGATTTATTGATATTAATTATACATAAGTAATGCCATTTAAATGCCCCTCTCAATAACTTTAAACACTGTAACTAAGGGAGAAAAGGGGGTAGATATATTAAAATAGAAAAATACACTATCTATTGCCAAGAAAGACATTGAATATATCATACAGATATAAATGCCCTCCAATTGTATTTGACATTTGTTATAATGCTTAAGTCAGAAGACTACTGCAAACGTCGAGCACCCAGCGGAGAACATATCCGACTATACTCAGTGAGTGTGACAAAACAAAATACAAGAAATCAGTGGTAGATGTGGGTCTCAAATTGATGCATATTAGGTCATGTATGAAAATCATTAAAGCATACGCGGGTTAGAAATTCTTTTTTTTTTTTTTTTTTACAGAAGCATGGTAACAACCATAACTAAATTCTTGCGTCAAACCAACAACCTTTTTGGGAGTGACTATGGTCAAGTGACCATGCACTGTGCCGTGGCTTTAGTTAAAAATATTACCGGGGAAGTAAAGTTTATACAGAACCAATTTATCATGTAACAAAGAGACTAAAAGAGAGTATAACAGTAGCATGCTGGAAACTCAGTCTCGGTTACAATGCGTAGAAGATTCAGTAAGTTAATGACTTTTTTTCAATAAAACGACAGTGTCTTGGATATTTCAGGTATATCACTGTTTACATTATAGCATGCCCTGCACACTATAACGTTGTTGCAGTAATGAAAAAAATTCGATTTAGTTGTAGATTTTGCCTATTCTCCAAGACATGTTAAACTATCAAGTTTGACTGTAGTTGTCCTCTGGGTAGTCTCATCAATGTATCGGACAATCACTTCTGTTCCACCAACCTCCATTTCTATTTTCCCGTCGACTACTTCCGGCCAGCCCCCATCTGGTGGACGAATCGTAACAATCGCATGTCTGTTGCACCCTGCTTCTGTGACGAATTTCGGGTAAGTTTTATTTGATGTGAAAATTTCACATTCTTTAACATCATACTTCCACATTTCTCTGTCGCTTTCTCGGTGATCGCTGTGGACCTCGATCGTTGCCTTCTCGCCCACCTCTACAATGCGTCCCTTCCGGAATAATGTCTCAAAGCACTTTCCACATTTGGTCGTCTTTCCCGACTTGAATGTGACAGCTCCAACATGTTCTGTTGGGTCGTAAGGTTTATTAAGACTTATGCCTATACTGTAATGACAGTATCTTGCGGTGATTGACTGAGGTCTGTGGCCATACAGAACTGCTCCCTTGAGGACAGACAGGTCACATTCCATAGGAATGATAACATTGTGGTTAGGAAATGCTGTTGTAATTGCATCGCTAACTAGTCTGCATTCTGAAAACCCACCAACCATTAGAATAGTAGGTACATGAATATCTTTTTCTTCAATCAAAGATTTCAAATGCTCGATGATTTTCGAGATGGTATTCGAAAAGAAACTTTCGAATTTGCGAAATTTGATACGCATTTTGTCATTTCTCAGTGCGACATCATTGCTATGTTCTGTGAAAGCATTTTCAAAGCAACTTTCATTGAAATTTTCGTATATTTTACGAAGCTCTGAAGGGAGTCTGATTGTTATGTCCCTCTTCTGCTGGATTGAATCGGTGTTTCGTTTCTTTACCTCAAATTCGCTAATAAGTTCTAGAAACCCTCCAATGTCATGCCTTTTTAACCTTCTGATTACCTCATTTCCAAAAATCTCTATCAAGAAGTTAATGTATTCAGCGTTGACCTTTGCACCGCCCCATGGCCCACCACTAACAGCAAAGACACTTGCCATTTTGTCTCCAAACATCCGCTGGACTGTGACATCTGTGGTTCCCCCTGTCAAGAAAAACATGAAATTCTAAATATTGTGTTATTACATATCGAAAATTGAGAACTGAGCCTGTACTTGTACATGGAAGACAATACACACGAATTACATTATGTTTTGAAGGGGCGTGATATTTAACTAGGTACGGTGTTTGTGTAGTTGAAGCCTTCCGGGACAGGTTCGAGCCATCTTGTGCTGTTGTGGTTATTTCCACAACCAAGACACCATGCCGCAATTTCACTGGTAGCATGTGATGTGTCCCCGTATCTTGTTCTTTTTTAGATAGCCAAAAGCTACTACAATGAGACCTGATCATTCAGAATCACATTGGCTGCTTACGGGATGATAAACAAACAAGCTTTTGTTATGAATGAGTATCTTCTTCCAAAACAATAAAATTCTACCTCCTAGATCCACTACCATGAACTCTGCGCCCTCTCTGAATACATTTTCGTTTGTTCCAGTGATTTGATCCCCAGGAAGTTGTTTGCAGAACAACGCCGCCACTTCCGGTTCATATGCTAGAGATAGAGCGTTGTCGGGTATACCAGCCTAGGAAACACAAAAAAAAGCTATTCAGTCTAAACCTGCTTATCATTCATATTATTGTATATAGAGTGAAGACATGATTTCAATGTAACATTACCGAGTTGTTTCGTCATTTGTCGATACACATCGATCATATGATTGCTGTGTAATTGGTGTTCGTTCAACATACCCATGTGACATTTTTTTGCGTATGCACCTATGCTGTATGAGATGTGGCATTAACTAATGAAGAGGCCGGACACTTGCAGATTATATATGGACGTTCTTAAAGACGACTGTAGATAAAAATAAGATATCTTGGAAAGGTACTTTTTCAGCAATATTTACCGAAACGTAAAATCTTCGTTTCTATTTAATATATTACACAGGAATCACGTCACAGGATTCTCATTCTAGTTTGTCTGTGAATCGTTACGATTTTTAAAAAAAAAACACAAAAAAAACATTGATATCATATGAAAAAGCAACTCACGCAAAATCTTAATACATTAAACCTATCTTGAGTAAAACCAGTTGTAAGGACAGCGTTTCAATGATCCTAAATAATGCAAAATAATACATGGATAAAACAAAGATACATGCCGGATTGAACAGAAGTTAAATGTTAAAAGTTAAATTTCTGATTGACAATATCTTATTGATAAGATATTTTAACAAACTTTATTGGCATACCAATGGAAACAGACTGTGTCCCTATCTTGGCTGGCTTGTTTTTCTTTTTCACCGACGATGTTGACATCAAACCGAGGATATTATGAAAACCTTTCATAAAGATTGTGCAAAGTCCTTCAATTTCAATTGAAAATAAAAAGATTATTTTTAATAGCAAGAATTCCATTGGTTATACTAATCATTTAAACCTACTTCAGTTGGAAATCCAGGACATGACCGAATTTTCTTCTACGACAGTCGCTTACCTGAATGTTTACTTACAACGCGACCACAGGGACAATTTTCCACTTGTCTAATGAACTGACGATTTCGATTTCTTTATCGTTAACTTTCCAATTCTAGATAGTACCATCCCTCCTTCCCCAACCTAATACGTCTTCATGTCGTTGTTGATTCAATAGTCATGGGGATATTCTAAATACGTGGAAATCCATGAAAGATGTCGACAACTGACAAATCAACCTATAACACAGGGGTCCAAGAGACTGACGAGGACCATTGGACTGTTTACTGGTAGCCATCTATCTCGATAAAAATATATTCCCTTGTGCGATATATAATTGTATATACTTTGTGATTGTTGGCTTGTTTCTTTTTGGGAGATCTGGTTCACATATGAAGATTACGGCATTGTTTGCTTGAAATGACTTTTGGTTTAGATTTACGTGCAGAAGCAGAAGACGTTTACTCTTGCGGAACACATGATCTTATTATTCTTGTACTATTTCATTGATTTCTCTGTAAGAAATTCTTTTTACTCTAGTTTCATCGACTTTGAGTTGGATTTGTTTGATGCCGTTTTTAGTTCAAGGCGTTTGTCTCAGGGAAATAAATCCATTGTATTAACATCTAGCCAATAATGTTCCCCCTTTTTTACGCGGTCGGTTGATACGATGTTTGGTTTCATTTGAAATCATGTGACGCTGCTTCAGTCAGTCAGAGAGTGTGAAATAGGATTCATTAGATATATGCTAACACATGAATCACATCGATAAAAAAAAATACGACCGTGTATCTACCTCATGTGCACATTCCCTCATCATCAGTTTCGCCTGGTCTGTCCACACAGCCGGTACCGTAATTACCCATCGTACGTCCATAACGGTTGTTTGAAAACCGCGGTGATTCAAACTTTCCAACAGATGATCTTTGAGATACCAAATCGACTTCTCAATGATATAAGTTAAACGTATTGGTTTTCCAAAAATATCATAGACTTCCATATTACGTCGAATTCCAGATCGAACTTCGCCATTGTCGTTTTCCTAGAATTGTAATACAAGAGGCAATTAACAGTGATATTTAAATGGTAAATCAGTCATCGTTTATTTAGGATGGTCAGTCAATAAGTAACGATCCAAAATCTTGTGGAATATTTCAAACAGAAGACAAAACAGTCTTGAAACATGCATCAAAAATTCAATATTCAAGGGTTTGTTCCAAATATTTTATTTCCCGTTACGATTCGAGATCTGCGTCGAAATGCTCGCATTATGGCTGGTAGTTCCGTTGTTGTATACTTTGATCTCATTTGGGAACTTGGCGGATGTCATTTTTTAAGCAGAAGGTGTTTACCCTTCCGGAACGCCCTTTTTTATCTTACGGTAATCTTTCTTTGTTTCAAAATTTGGCCTGGTTTCACCGAATTTGAATTTTCATTTGAATTAACATTCTGCTAAAATGTTGTTACTTTTTGAAGTACTTGAAAATACCCACAGGTATATATGCTATCGATATACATACCGTTTCTTGATAAAGTGCCATTTTGAAGGAGTCTATGTAATAATATGCCTCTAGCTCCTCTGGCCTCATATCCTCTGCCATATCGGTAAATTTTTTTTCTGCGTTAAATCCAAATGAGTTGAAGGATTTGTCTGGATTCAAAAGAATCACCGACGAAGTTTTGTGGGACAACTCATTTCCTGCTGACCAAACATGTGCATGGATTGGAAGCGGGTCAGATTTGAAGGAGAATGCATGACTGGAATACGTTGTTCCAAGATCAATTCCCGCCACCATGAATTGGGTATCCACTGGTGTCGCCATGTTCCTCTGAAAAGAAGCACCTTGTCTACAGAGTAATTAACGAGCAACTTGTACATTATATCAGAACGAACTGTAAATCTGCAGTGTTAGCACACGGAGTTGACATAGAACACGTGGTTGTGCTTAATATTGGCACTTAATGTCCGAACTAAGGACAACATGTACAGGTTTGTCCCCAAAATCACACTGTTGGTAACAACAATATAATATGTTAGTAGATAAAAGCCAGCTAACCTGTATCTCCAGCGTCCATGTCATACTAATTTCAACTAATTTTATCAAATTAATTTATTTATTGAGCTACTTACTATGAAACGTATCTATAACATAAATACGGTCGCCTGAAGATGGACACAAGGCTTGAAAACATTAACTATTTGGAACTTCATCTGTCATGTTAATGGTTTGTTTATAATTGGATAATATATGTTGACAGTAAATACCACTAAATGTTTTCTTTAGAAACGCTGACAAACCAAGAACTATATGAATTACTGCCAGAATACATACTGACCACACCACTAGCCTTTACAAAGTTTACCTATTAGGAGCCGAACATGAGTCAATGACAAAGATTTTTTTTATCTCGAATGCCAATGAAAATAAGTTGAAAGAATACTTCCATGCAAGATTGCAATGTATAAAGGTATAAACGAAAAGTATGTACTTAAATAAGTAAACTTACTGTAATGTTGTTGAAAAACTCTACATCTTTACCTGTAAATACGGAACAAACTTTGAAGTCTCTGATACAATGACAGACCTTTGTTATAAATCGTGTAATACAAACCTCAGTCTGATGAATATATGTTCATTAAATGGACTTTTTATGCATAAATGTTTATTACTTGGGTAGTTAAAAAGACAAAAATAAAGAAATGCGCAGATAGATGTGTTAAAGATATTGAAAAGAGAAATTCGTTCTAGACTGTATATTTTGTTGACTGTCAGAGCATAAATCTTGCAATTAATTAAAACAATTATTACACTGAAGAAGATATACCAATAAATCAAACAGATATGTTATAAATAGATCCCACTGAAGACTGTGATAATAAGTGTACTTACAGTGAGGTCGATTATATAAGTCATTGTAAGGGAGCAGTACCATTAAAAAGTGTATATAACTTCAGTCTTTATCATTGATGCTGCGTGGTACACGTCAATATTTATAGAAATGAGATTGCGACTTACCTGTTCTTAGTGGTATATAGACTTACCTGTTCTTAGTGGTATATAGACCTAGTCACTGTTACTGGGTGGTATATAGACTTACCTGTTCTTAGTGGTATATAGACTTACCTGTTCTTAGTGGTATATAGACTTACCTGTTCTTAGTGGTATATAGACTTACCTGTTCTTAGTGGTATATAGACCTAGTCACTGTTACTGGGTGGTATATAGACTTACCTGTTCTTAGTGGTATATAGACCTAGTCACTGTTACTGGGTGGTATATAGACTTACCTGTTCTTAGTGGTATATAGACCTAGTCACTGTTACTTGAGTGGTATATAGACTTATAGACTTACCTGTTCTTAGTGGTATATAGACTTACCTGTTCTTAGTGGTATATAGACTTACCTGTTCTTAGTGGTATATAGACCTAGTCACTGTTACTGGGTGGTATATAGACCTAGTCACTGTTACTGGGTGGTATATAGACTTACCTGTTCTTAGTGGTATATAGACTTACCTGTTCTTAGTGGTATATAGACCTATGTTAGATATAGACCTACCTGTCATATAGACTTACCTGTTCTTAGTGGTATATAGACCTAGTCACTGTTACTGGGTGGTATATAGACTTACCTGTTCTTAGTGGTATATAGACTTAGTCACTATTACTGGGTGGTATATAGACTTACCTGTTCTTAGTGGTATATAGACTTACCTGTTCTTAGTCTTACTGTTCTTAGTGGTATATAGACTAGTGGTATATAGACAGTCACTGTTACTGGGTGGTATATAGACTTACCTG